>NW_021131371.1:0-1200000 GCF_004193835.3 Ostrinia furnacalis | reverse complement strand
AAAAAGCCGAATTTGTATTATCGTGCGTGACGTTTCAGAACAAAATTGGTTTTTAATACAAACAAAACACTCTAGCTAGTAAACGTTGCCATACTAAATGAATGGATTCCGTTTTGATACACAACACCTCAGAGAAATTTTAACCAGGTCTAATAATAATATGTATTAGGTATAATGCATAAATAATTTATATAAACGACGATGAAGCATTATTTCGCATTATATTACACACTTCATAATTGTCTTTAGTGTCTACTTGACATGATTTATATTCAAGAGTGGATGATATTATCTACCGCTTCTTTGCCGCAGAATAATAAAGTTTTAAGTAGTTAATCCTTGAGGCCAATAGAATCTTGATCCTATAAAATGTAATAAACTGAAAAAAAGACATATTTTGAAAGATCAGTCAAAGAAAGAAGATAAAGAGATGAGGAGGTCAGTCTTTTTGTATTGTTTAAGTTAATCTGGCAGTAAATGTATTTCATTTATTTCACGTTTCAGATAACTTAATACTTATGTTATTACAATTACTAAACGCAATATGTACTGAAAAATATTTACACATCAACGAAACTAACGACTTTTTAATAGATCTGTTTACAAAACAAACATTATCTGAAATTCTGCAAAGCACATTTTACAAAATGTGTCTGAATTTTTTACTGATTTAGGCCAGAGTTCACTGGCATTCCACAATAAACTGGCAACTCTTTATACGGTGTTAGGTAAATGGGGTATCACTTCACTATACTATTTCTATGCATATTTTGTTAACATGGGCTAGTGTCGGCTTGATACATCCTGTTATTGTATGTATAATGTATAAGTCTTGTCAAGTCAGTTCTTCCTTATGAGAGTTAATTAAGAAATTAAGTTACAAATAGACCACATTAATTAATGTTAGCCGAATGATAGCAGAAACATTATCGTTTTAAATCGGATCCAAATGAGATAATTACAATTTTAATACTTAATGGTTAAAATAAATTTAAGTTCACAGGGAATGATTTAAAATACACTGCAATACTAGAATAGAATTAAGTGTTTTTTCATGTTGCCTTCGTTTTATCTTAAGCGGTGTTGATCTTGCTCTCAGAGCGATAAACAATAGATATATTTAATCCTGTTATCATTCACATTGTTTTATTTCTCGTTTCAGGTACCCGAGTGACTGAAGACTGAAAATGTTACCAAGATGGCGGCGGATCATATCAAAAAGTAAGTGATATTTATTATTTAATTTGTAATGAATAGTTGATACCACGGCGATAAGATTTTGTACAGTTATAGGAAATTATGAATGAAATTATTTGCCAAAACACTTATACTAATTGAAGAGTTATAAAAGCAGCTAAATCGTAGGTATATAACAGTTTACAGTTATTATAATATTCAGCCGCGTTTTAAGAACTGTACTGAACTGTTTTTAAGTATTACAATTAACTAAATTAAAAGCAATGAAAAAAAAACTTTTTATTACGGGTTAGGTATTTTTTTCAGTAACATTTATCATCACTTGCGTTGGCTCTATAATCCATTCGCTATAGTTTTTCTTTTGTAAAAATCTCAATGTTTTTCCGTTTATTATATTATGTTCGTTCTTGAAAGCCCTTTTATGATATTATTGTGTTTTTTGAAGAGTTTCCTCTGAAATGTATACTTAAAACATCAAAGGCATAGAATAATAGCCACTGAAGCCTCTACAGTGTAAACAAATAACAAAATCTGCTTTCTATTTTTATTTATTGACGTATCAAAATATATTTAGTGAATACCCTCTATAATATTTTTTTTACACGAGTTTGTTTCAAAAGTACAATTGAATTAGAATTGGCAAACAAAATTTAAAAAATAATGAAGTGAATCAAAGAAACATTTTGCTTTTCGCGGTCTTTTCAGAGACCTGAAGCCTGAAGCTTCGGTCGGATAAAAAAGAGTTGTTTTGGAAATATTACAAACATAAATCAAATGGACGTGAGCATTGCAACCTTTGCCTTTGGCTTTCAATTCAATACATTTGTCTATAATAACTAACGTCAAATCATCTTAAAAATATTGTTCCAAGCGCATGCTTTTCAAAAAAAGCGTACAGTAAGTATTTTTATTATTATAATCCTTAGCAATAATAGTTATTAATTATTCACACTTGTCAGAAATATATCTTACAGCTCATTTCTAGGAACTTCCACGGTTATTATTTCCTCAACAATTAGCATTCCAATAACTATGTAAATGTATGTATAAATACACATTGAAAGAAAATGAAACAGTGTGAAGAAGCTCATCACGATCTGTGATGATGATGAAAAAATATGTTGACGACATAGTAAATATTATATTAATTTGTGCTAACTTGTCATGCAAGTAATGTATAAGTATCAGATGGTAACTCTCAGACAAAGTGTGTTAACTTTTTATTGATAAGATTCTCAGATCTCGATGAAATCCTTCATATACAACATAATTTAATTACTTAAGAAGTTTTGAAATACGAATATTATTTCATTAGCCAGATAAAGTTTCCGAATATCCAATCTTTATTATTCCAACTTTACCATTTACTCCAAAAATAAGCTTAAATCCCCGAAAATAGGCCCTTGGCTGGCACAGTAAAAAGCATAAAAATAAGTTACGGAACCCAATTGTACTTTCGGCCCGCATTTTCACATTAACCAAGATTAGGCGCGAAAATCCCTAAAGTGTAACACTGAATACAAAATTGGGGCAAAACCAGAGCATCAAATAATAAGTGGTGCTTGAGACTACAATTTTCGAGACTAAGGCTTAAGGCTGACTTTCCACTAGAGATGTGCTAAGAAGATGAGTGGTATGAAGGTGTGTAACGAAGCTGTGAAATAGTGTGGGTGTTTACACCAGAGGTAAAAATGTGTAACAAAGCTGAGAAACTGTGTGACGGCTAGCAGTTACTCTCTCACCTCCATCCATAGCACACATTTAGATTAGGACAGGATTTCGGGTGAAGTTCACTTCCAACTTCAGCCTGATCATAACTTTTAAACAGGTAAGGTGCAGGACTCTCGTTGTGGATAAAAAAAAACCCTCGCCCTCATTTCTAGCACTCATTCCTCTTTTGTTTTGTATGTACAGTTAGCGTCAAATAGTTCGTGACACCAAATTAAGACAAAAACTTAACAACACAACCTTATTCCAATTTTAACAAAGACGTGTTGCGATCTTTTTGGCTACTTTGGGTGTCACGAACTATTTGACGCTGTAGAGGTACAAAAAGACCAAAGCGAGTAAATGAAGCGATTTTACTAGTAGTCCAGTCAATGAATGCTTTAACGACGGTGTAGAGAGAAATCCGTGGAACACAATTTCTGACCTCGGGACTTTATTGAGACAAGTTAGGAGGTGAACATAGCAAAAGTCCCCGCCCTTAGCCCTTAAGCCGGCGAGGAGAGGGGGGTTTAAAGGTACCACTTTTCGGTTTTTCGCTTAATCCTCGGAAACTATGCGTCCTAGTGACATGACTACTATGAACCAAAAAAAGCTTATTCAATTTGCTACAGGTGAGAGAATCAAGTTTTTCTATATCTTGTATAGTTTTCGCGGCATCTGCTCTAGAAGGTCTGTAATATTGGAAATTTTATTTTTGTCTTACATGTTCCTAACAGGAGAAAATCGACTAAATCAAGATTGAGCAAACATTCTAGACAAGCGGGAGCATGTTAAGCCTAATTCCAGGTAAGGGACTGCACCGTGCGTATATTTAGACGAACCACTTGGAGCTACTTTTGACTCCTCATCACTCTAAAAGTACTGTGCATTAACACTTCAAATTTGGCTCATGTGTTGAGACTTGCAAGATAAACATCAGCTTCAAATTTCACAAATATACCTCAAACGGTTTTTTAGGTATTGACGTTCAAAAATCGACATTTAGGACACTAAAATCTATCTATCACCTGTGAAATGTTAAAATTTACTGGTTTTTTATTTGTTCCTGAGTATTTACACAACTACCTGTCTGGATGCCAAATTTGAACCTTTAAAGTCACCTGGAAGTGGTTAGAATTTGGTCTTACAGATCAGCCATGTAGATTTTTGGACGTCAATACCTAAAGAACCGTTTGAGGTATATTTATGAAATTTGAATCTGATGTTTATCTTGCAAGTCTCAACACATGAGCCAAATTTGAAGTGTTAACGCACAGTACTTTTTGAGTGATGAGGAGTCAAAAGTGGCTCCAAGTGGTTCGTCTAAATATACGCACGGTGCAGTCCCCTCCCTGGAACTAGGCTTAACATGCTCCCGCAGGTCTAGAATATTAGCTCAATGTTGATTTAGTCGATTTTCTCCTGATGGGAACATGTAAGACAAAAATAAAATTTCCAATATTACAGACCTTCTAGAGCAGATACCGCAAAAACTATACAAGATATAGAAAAACTTGACTATCTCACCTGTAGCAAATTCAATAAGCTTTTTTTGGTTCATAGTAGTCATGTCACTAGGACGCATAGTTTCCGAGGATTAGGCGAAATACCGAAAAGTGGTACCTTTAAACCCCCCTCCCTCCGCCGGCTCAAGGGCTAAGGGCGGGGACTTTTGCTATGTTCACCTCCTAACTAGTCTAAATAAAGTCCCAAGGTCAGAAATTGTGTTCCACGGATTTCCATCTATAATGCTTTATTGACTGGACTATAGTTCTTTACAAGCAAGAAGTTTTTGTCAAAAAATCCCTACGTATCTTCGCACTCTCTGGTGAAAACGCAGCCTTAAGATCCAATATCTCCACACTTGGCCTTGTTAGAAGCGTTATGATAGATCCCGCATCCGCCTTATCTTGGTCCAAAGATGCCTCGTATGTTTTTCTTCGGCTACTTTTTGCGAGCTCGCAAAATGATATAGGAAACCGTATTTTAATGCATTTTTAATATACGGATGGAATTCACTTGATGCATATTTAATAAAGCGTATAAATTAATGTGATCATGATTATAAATAAGTTTTATTTTATCAAACTATGTTTTATGGAATAAGTGTAATACAATTCGTAGGGGTTATTCATTATTATTTATAATTTTGCAACTCATGGGATAATTCATCCACTTCCTAAAACCAGCTACTTCAAGTTGAATTGCAACTGACAGGAGCTAGATTTTCTTAACGTACGGTAAAGTCAATATTTTATAGCCTTCTCGTCACACTACACATTATGATAGAAATAATATAAAATAAGATTAAAATTCAATTTACATAGTACACAAAACGTCAAAATAGAAAAAGAAAAAAGGTAGCCCTTATGCGGCTCTTAATAATATGTCTCCTTATCTTTTGATTAATGTACCAAATCGTTTTCTCCGCACAGTGTTCTTAATTCCCCAGCGGTATGTCCTGGGCATCATGGGGCTACTGGCTGTCTGCAACGCCTACACCATGCGGGTGTGCCTCAACTTGGCCGTAACCCAGATGGTCAACAATACGAAGTCAGAAGAAGCACACTTCGACCCAAACGCTTGTCCGGATGATAGCGAGCTCATCACTAATGGAACTGTCAGTTTAAAACCTGTGAGTATATTTTTAATTCCTAGGTATGTTCTAAATTTGTTTTAAAATACAATTTTCACTGGTTTCTTGATGGCTTATTAAATCTAATAAAATAAAATTGTAATGGTTGAGTACCTACTACAAACTCTTTGCACGCGGACCTGGCCGGCGAGAATTATATTTTTAATTAATTTCTTCTTTGTTGATTGTCAATTGTTATTTTTCCACAATTTTCATTAGATTTAATAATTTCAATGTTCGTTTGGAATGTGAAGAGAAATTAAGTTTGAACTCAAGTTTTTCAGCAGGTGGGTTCTGTTTTTTTGCCTTAATATAAAGTAGTACCTACTTTAAATTAAACTACCCAGAATTATGTATGCTTTAACTTTACTACCTAAATACTTGTTTTATTAGTTTTATTTCAAGCACATAAATTAGTATATTTGCTAATAACGCAATCTTATCCTTAAATGGAATGAATTAGTTTTCGAGACTTTGTGAAAACATTAACCTCAAAGCAAAATAAGATTGGTAACGGTATCAGTCTTGAAAATTCAACAAACAATATCGTATTACGTGTTTTAATTCGATTCGCTTTATTCAAAAAACAGACGTTTTTCACTACAAGAATTACCTACAATGCAATACACTATTTTACAAAATCTACAGTATTCTACATGGATTAAGACACACACCAGAGTGTTTTACTAAATACATACAATAGATAATAAAATGAAATTTGTGATTTCTATTACTACTTACTGATTACCTCGGTTCAAATCTACCCTTTTCATTTCATTAAAGTATTCGCTGTGTTTGAAATTGATGGAATTTCAATTCTCTTTTTGTTTAAGACATCTCTCTTAGATGATTGAAAACTATAAGATTACGATTTTTCATTACGTAATGTACGTAATTACAACTGTTTCAACTTCAGCTATAAATAAACATGACAATGATTTTAAATTTTACTGCAAAGTTAAGGTTGAACACCGTGAAATTGGCGAAGTGTTTATTATTCATGGATATTTAATTTTATTCAAATTGACCTACCACGTCATTCTCATCTTTACACTAGTTTTACGCAAGCTTACATAAAGTTGTACATTAAAAGTAGTACGACAGTTAGTAACAAACTGACATAATTATTTTTAAGAGAATAGAGTTCTAGGGAGATAAATGAGAGTGAGAAAGCGAAAGCTTTTACAAAACTTAGAATTACAGAGCCGACAATGTAGAGTCATCCTTCTTCTGCAAGATCGAACAAAACCCATTGAAAATCCCTTCTAATATGACTATAAATAAATCCCTGATTCAATAAACCTTTCTCTTCCAGTACGCGATATTCGATTGGTCGGAGTCGACGCAAGGGCTCATCTTAAGTGGGTTCTATTACGGGTACGCCATCACACATGTCCCTGGGGGGTACTTAGCCGAGAGATATGGCGGTAAATGGACGTTAGGCATCGGACTCCTGAGTACGGCGATATTTACCCTGCTGACGCCTATTGTGGTGAAAGCCGGGGGCGCTACGTGGCTATTCATACTGAGAGTTCTGCAGGGTATGGGCGAGGTAAGATTTATTCATGTTAAATATTTGAAGTGATTAAGGTAATGTTTATTTCTAAAGCCAATAGGTACTCGTCAAACAAAAATATGGGTCGGTTTTGTTAATCAATACGTGGAAATGTAACTATGTTCGTGACAACATGTCGCACCTCAGATTAGATAGTGTTACAACTCAAAAAGTTAAGAAGTTTAGGAAAAAATACGCTTTTTTTGGTACCAAATAAATGTTTTTTCTTTCTTTCTTTCTTTCTTTATGTTATACAATCACGTAGAGTTAAAAATGTTGCTGAGGTGGGATAATATTTACTTCATTTCCAATTACGATTGTATAAATGTTCCTAAAGCAATATTTTCGAGTTATGTACATACAGGTTTTATTTATATTAAAAAAAACTTATTTAGAACTATCGGTCTCTTGAGAGCATTTCAACATGAAGAAAATCTAATGGTCAAAGTAAACATTGAACTAATAATAGTAACTGCTATAAGGAGTGGCCTGTTGGGGATAAGAGTCACGAAAACAAATTGGCTTAGTTGTTTATGAGAAAAGTTTACTAATACAAAAAGAAAATGTACAATACCTGCTCAAACACAACATCAAACTATTACTTTTTCTGATATTGAATTAAATTACTTTGAGTTTCGTTTGACTTATGCTGTAAAAAAAGATAAATGAAAAGACACTCTATAATGCAGACTGTGAAACTACGAGTATATCAGATTCACGAAGAATGTAACAGTTTTATTGGCGTTGAAGATAGACAAAAAATTAGAATTTAAACAGAATTAAGATGGGTAATTTTGCTACAAGTATGCAATATTTGGTTAAAGTTATAAGTTATAACCAGAAAGAGGGCTGTGTTTTTTTACCCGACTGAACCAGAAGGAAGGTTATGTTTTTTTAACTTATTAATTAATGTATAAAATTTCAGGGTCCAACCATGCCAGCCCTGATGATAGTCCTGGCGCGCTGGGTGCCTCCCCATGAGAGATCTCGTCAAGGAGCCCTGGTGTTCGGAGGAGCCCAGATAGGCAACATCTTCGGCTCCTTCATGTCTGGGTTCCTGATGGCTGGTGATGGGGACTGGGCGAACGTGTTCTACTTCTTCGGGTGCTTTGGGATATTGTGGTTCATTTTCTGGGTGAGTTTCTACTACTCTTTGAAAGATATTATTGACATTAGTCAAGGTGTAGGTTTATTTTACCCGATTGTGCCAGAAGGAGGGTTAAGTTTTTTTTTTCATCATACTTGGCGTAACTCATTGGCGGATACTGAGATGATTTTTCAATCGTGTTTAATCAGAAATAGACTCAAAGAAATCAAAAAGCGTAAAACTAAATCTTGTATTTAAGTACCTACTCTCGTGAGTGCTACAGAAGCGCCTTTAGATATTTTATTAACAATGCAGATGCAGATGGATATCTCTACATACTTTACAAACTATACACATGCTAGAGTCTTAATACGAATTTTGATGAAAGCGTATTTTGTAAGTATTAATTAATATGTATTATTGCCATGCTTCCGTGTTGTATCTACTTCCTATATCTATCCTAATTTATTATCAACGTCTTTTTTCAGAGCATCTTATGCTACAGCACACCGAACACTCACCCATACATTTCCGATGAAGAACTCAAGTATCTGAATGAAACCGTGACCAGCGCTGAGAACAAAAACATCAGAGATCCAGTGCCGTGGAAGGCCATCGTGAGGTCCGTTCCAGTTTGGGCCCTATTGTTTGCTGCTGTGAGTACTTATAATTAAGTAAAACAACCAAATTTTTACCAGGAACCGGCCAGGAGGCAAGTTATTTACTGGAATCCTCCAATGGAATAAGACTTTCATATTGTCCTTATTAATGTATTTTAAAGCTCTTTGATAACCATCGATATACATAGTTAAATACAAATTATTGTGTGGTGTAAATATTCTTGACAACAAAACACCACCGCCGAAGTGTCATCATAAGATTCAGGTAGGTTTTAAGATGGTAATTTAAAACGATTATATTGACATTTAATCGATTATAACTCCAAAACTCCTTACAAAATCAAATTATAGCTTCTTCTGAATTACCTTTCGAAATAAGCGAAGATGATTACCATACTGCTGTTCAGTGTATTATGTAAAGAGTACACGACCATAAAAGCGGTAATAAACGCTGCAATTTCAAGCGAAATTCTTTCTTACTGCTAAGAAATAATTGTCATACTTTGCTGAAGCATTCGCAATCGCATTTACGTAATTGCCCTCTGGATTTACTTTGGCAATAATCGACTCAGACGAGTCTCCAACAAATGACGCCCTAAATTTTTGTCTCCCTTTTTTGGAACAAGATAAATCTTCTTGAATCAATCAGATACAATCTGAAATTGATTTACGTCCTTATCTCCTTTAGTAAAGTGTGCTCATTTGCGAATGTTCTCTAAAATCTCCAAATTACCTTTCCTTTTCTTAATATAAGCATTTTGTCGCGTTCATTTTTGTCTATCAATCTTTTCCCCTCGTCTTCACATAGGTAGGTATTCTATTTTTGCTCCGTTAAACTCAAACAACCTGCATAGAGACATATTAATGTAAGGGCTCATTAAGATATTATGTTGAAGTCACATCAAACTAAATTCTTTACTTTTTTGCGGTGCGGTGCCGGTCTGGCCTCAACAATCGAGTTCCGAGAAACGTGGGTTCTATTAACCCCACCCAGCTGGACTATTGTGGTGAACCTACTCGTAACACAAGCATATTTAGCTTACCACGAGAGGTTCGCAAGACTATTACGCCCGTATTCACAAACATCACTAGGTCTCAGAGTGCGCGTGGAAGCACAGGGTGACACACTAACCAATCACAGAGCTCTATTTTTTTTAATCCACAACGAGGAAGCTCTTGGCCTGTATCTCACCTGATGGTAAGTGACGATTAGGCCGAAGGTGGAAGCGAGCTATATTCAACGCTGTGCTTTCGATTTGCTGCTTCAAAGCAAGTATTGTTTGTCAATACGTGCGTTAGTAATTTGTAAAAAGTCACTAAAGGTTTATTCTTTTCCAGGTGGGCCACGACTGGGGTTACTATACGATGGTGACCGATCTCCCCAAGTACATGACAGATGTCCTGAAGTTCAACATCGCTGCTACTGGTACCTTGACTG
The DNA here is from genome assembly GCF_004193835.3 of Ostrinia furnacalis. Lineage (NCBI taxonomy): Eukaryota > Metazoa > Arthropoda > Insecta > Lepidoptera > Crambidae > Ostrinia > Ostrinia furnacalis. The sequence continues at coordinate 1,189,761 of NW_021131371.1, read as the reverse complement.
CCATGCCCTACCTGGCCATGTGGGTCAGCTCGTTCATCTTCGGATGGGTGTGCGACGTCTTCGTCAAGAGAGGCTGGCACAGCATCAAGACTGGGAGGATCATACACACTACCATAGGTAAGAACAATAATTATGCTTCATAGCTTATACGAAAGATTACCTCCATTTTTGAAGTTGGTTGGAATACTTACAGAGGCTTATAGCTCCTCTTTTTATGAAGTTGGTTAAAATTATTGCTACTATTTGGATAGTGGCTAAAATGGCGAATAAAATAATTCTGTCAGCAAGCAAAAGTTTTTTCATTGACTTCAAGAACTTGAAAGAGTTCGAAGCTAATGAAAAACAAGTAATAAAGTCCGTGAATGGTCAAGGCGAAAGAAACGAAAAACTAGCACTTTCAGCAAGAAAAGTCTTGCAATGGGCATTTCTTCTGTTTCTTCAGATCTGTAGAATTCTTAACTTTCTAATAAATGCCCTATAGTTGGAATTAATGTTATGATGTCCAGTATCGAATTGTACTTATCAGCCCAAAGCAAGGTACACATTAGTCTATTATACGTCCTATAATGTCGTCAGCTAAAGAATCCATTAATTGGTCTAGAGAGCCCTTATTGTCCCTAAACAAATGTTGATGGATGTAATTCGACGCCACCAAATCAGTCAGGACTCAGAATCGGACCCCTCTCGTAAGTCGGGGAATTCCCCATGAATCACGCACCGCACGTCGTTTCATTAGGAACAAAATAATAAATGTGCTTGGAAACATGACTGGCCAGCGGGTCTGGCAGCGACCCCTTTCAAGCTTGTAAGATCAGCAAGAAAAGAGTTGAAATCCAGATGCAATACTTTGATGCCTTTTTAGGTGCGATTTTCTTTTACTAGTAATGAAAATTACCTTATTTTTTATACCTACTATTGTCACAAAACATAGTTGTTACATTATGGAATCATAAAATAGAGCACAGTAATTACTGCTCAGAGTGATTATTTTGATATATTATTTTCTTAAATAAAATTGATTGACGACTTTAATCGATGTTTTTACATCAATTGGCAACAGAACCAGTATTGCACTTTTCAAACTACAGTAAAGCTTAGTGCAGATAGACACGTCTATTTTCAACCGTTTAGGTTAATCGTGTGCAATTTGCAGGCTCGATGACGCGCGTACCTAGTTGAAAGTGTATTAATTTTATTTATTGAACGCCACGCATCTGTCTGAATCCAGCCCAAGTTTGAATGACGAAGAATTTCCTTACCTTGATCGTGTGCTATTATTTATTACCCACTTGAAAATGGTATCATTGTATTAATTTTATTTATTGAACGCCACGCATCTGTCTGAATCCAGCCCAAGTTTGAATGACGTAGAATTTCCCTACAGTAATCCCTGAACATTACAGTAGGATTATATTGACGTGTGATTAATGAGATTTTTCGGCTGGCTGTACAAGTTGTAATACTATATTATCGGTTCCAGCTGCGACGGGCCCCGCGATTTGTATCATATTGGCATCTTACGCGGGCTGCGACCGGTTCGCGGCTGTCGCTTACTTCATAGCTTCTATGGCGCTTATGGGAGGCTTCTATAGTGGAATGAAGGTAAGATTTTAATGTATTTATTTATATTTATTAAAGAAACATTATTATTATAGCCTTGTTTGATACATGCAGCTTAAAAATAAGTGGGTTACACATTGGCCTTTAAAACTAATAATGTCATTATGTTGGTCTACATGAACTATAAATACTATAACACAACTCATATTTATCACTTCATAGTGGTTTGACGCCTTGAAAGAGACACCTCGTAAACACACATACAGATGTATAGCTGAGTCGATATTGAAGCGGTACGGGAAGGTATTTTTGTCACGTCACAACAGTGAGATTTCAGATTTTCAGTCGTACATACATAATTCAACATGTGACAGTTCTATTGCGCCACATGGCACCTCTCGCATCACTTCACTATCACAGATACTATACTAGATATGCATAGTCCATAAAACATTAGCCATCAAGTAAACGAATAAGGCTGATCGTTTGCATCAATTTATTAAACAAATTCAAATAAAAACATCTTATTTAATAGGCTCAATAAGTAGGTAGGTACTCCATCATACCAGTATCAGGATCAATGAAGTGGAAATCATTTTATCGTCCGTGAATCCTCGTTACAAAGGTTTATGAAACACTCGTAAAGGAAAAACATTTTCATAGCTAATTTAACACGTTGCCTAATTATTTCTGAATCAATGAATCGATTCCATATCCATAAATCTTAATTACGCAACTTTTTCGTTAATAAAAATGAATATAAAAGTTGTTCCGTAAAATTCGAAGCAACATTCGTTAATCATGTATGGACACCGCTTTATGAATATTTAATTTCCATTAGTATACATGTTACGGGTAAAGATATTTGTGAACATAAACTTAAGATTAGCCGGCTAAACTTAAGTTTATCTTCGAAAAGCAGCTAAAGTTCGATAGCATGTTAGTTTGCGTCGTAATATTCCATCTTTAGCCGGCTAATGTGCACATTAGCCAAAACGAAACGGCTAAAAATGTATTCGATGGGCGCGCCAGGCCGGCGGAGGGCTTGAGGGGGCGGTGGGGAGACAAAAATGGCAAAATATTGTGAACAACAGTACGGGTATAGGTGTATGAAACATTTATGTGAAGATTGTTAGTGTCATAGTGGACTGGAGTACAGCGTCGGAACGTGTTAATAAAGTAAGAGTAAGTAAGTAAGCATTTATTTGCTGCACACAAAGTCACATAACATAGTTTAACAAGATTACATAATTCAATATTTTACATGCACATTCAAAATAAAAAATAAAATAAATAACAATTAAAAATGAAATAATGTGAGCAGTGTAAGTTAGTAATAGTAGTAAAAATAGTAAACATTATTACATTGTTTCCTTTTCCATTTCCTTCTACATTTTTAGCCAAGGGCCTACGGTTACACTTAACTTTAGCCGGCTAAAGATAGAAGAAACTAACATTAACACCTCGTCGAAGATAAACTTAAGTTTAGCCGGCTAATCTTAAGTTTATGTTCACACCTATCTTTAGCCGTAACATACACACTACTACGTACTTATATTACATAGCACCCTGTTATTTACCCAGTTGTGGCACTGCGACAATTTTTTTTGCATCTACCTATTTACTTACCAAAACAAAAGATAAAAAAGGCAAAGAAAAAATAACTGTAAAAAAATTAATGGGAGCCTCTATCCTCCAATATTCAAATAACTTAATTTTCATTTTAGCAAGCACTTCATCGAGTGAAACTTAATTAAAGTTAATGAATCATATTACTTATTTTAATTGTTCTAATAATTCGATTCCATTGCTATTGGATAGCATTGTTTTTGCAGAAATCCATTTAAAAATTTGATTTCTTTATACAGGCTTTACGGATAAAATACTTTAAATTTAAAAGCGTTCCATTCCATTCGATATTCTTTTGTTATAAGTCAGAGAATGAATAACGAACAACTTTAAACTTTTTTTGTTCTAGGTCAATGCTTTAGATCTAGCTCCAAATTATGCTGGATCCCTGACGGCCATGATCAACGGGACATCAACAATATCTGGAATCATCACTCCATACCTCATAGGATTGTTAACGCCTGATGTAAGTATCATAGCATTGTTGCACCAAAAGTTTAACGTTGCTGTTGCATTACGTTACATGTCAGGATCTTTACTTTTTAGCTAACTATCTTATTATCTGCTAATATAATGTTAAGCTATTTTTACCAGGACAGGTAACTTCAGTAGCTCTCTATTAAATTAAAATTTTATGTAAGAATAAGATGTCGTAAGCGACATTTTGTTTTGTTTTTGCTAATGCACTAAGGCTGAGTTGCAGCACCTAACCACAAACCTAACTTTGATCGTAACTATAAAGATAACCGGTGCTTTTATATGGAGTTAGACAGATTTTTGACGTTTGTCAAAGTTAAAGTAACCAAGCCTAAGTTGTACAGCAGACTCACGAAAGTATGAACATTAGTTTAATAAATATTAAACCGTTTTTCTTAAACAGCCCTAAGACGAAACTGATGCCCCGCTATTTGAAATTCAAACATCAAACAGAAATATCGTTCTCTTCGATAAGCAAACTCCACGAAAACACCCTAATGAGTTTGTAACGATCCCATTTTTCAGCACCATTCCCTTTCTATATTCGGCTTTCAAATAAATCGGGAAAATTTTAATTCTGGAAGGATCTCGAAGTTATCCGAACAATAACAGACCCTTATTGATAAACGCTTTTAGCTCAATGTCAAAACTCCAAACAATGGTGTCGTTAACTTCGCCGATATTCAAACTTCAGTCTTTGATATTAGTTCGTACTTCGTGCTTACTTCAGCGATGGCTAATTGTGGTCTCAGAAATCTTGTCAAAAACAGAATTGGTCTTAATTGAATATCGAAAGCCATTTTGTGCGTTCCTCGATACAGAAAATTGGACGCGTCTTTTAAATTAGACACTGAGACGCTCCACAGGCGTTTAATTTCCATGAACTGTCCTATTATTAGCGTAATTCGGCTTGTTCTACTAAATAAGACCTCAAGTGATGAATAAGAAAGTGAAACTTTTCGTGGAAATGCTGCTACTGATCGATCGATGTTATTATATCGATTTTGGTAGAGGCTATCGATTTTTTATTAAGGCTGGGTTGCACTATCTTACTTTGACAGTAAAAAACGTCAAAAATCTGTCAAAATCCATACAAAAAGCATTGGTTATCGTCATAGTTACTGTTAAAGTTGGTGGTGCAACTCAGCCTTAGTATGCAAATAATTCAGTATTTTTATTCTTTTTCAGTCAACTCTAGTTCAATGGAGGGTAGCATTCTGGGTCTGCTTCGCCGTGCTCGTAGGCACAAACGTAGTCTACATCTTCTGGGCGGACGGCAAGCAGCAATGGTGGGACGACGTCCGACAGTACGGGTACCCTGCTGGCTGGAAACACGGCCCACTAAAAACCGTGGACCTTGACAAAGAAAAAAACAAAAAAGAAAAACAAATGAGCGAAGGTTCAAAACTGTGAGGACTTTTTGGTTGTGAATAGACGTTCGATATTTGAATTAAGATAGGAATTTAAATGCAATTGTTTGTGATTCGACTAGAACAAGTTGAAGCTGTAAAATATTAACAAAACAATTGACTGTGTACTTATCAGATTTTATAGCCCTTCGATGCATTGTTATGTACCTATGTACTATGGGTAATGAACCGTATTTGACAACAAGTAGACTTCATACAAAACAATATTTTTTATTACAAACTAAATAATATTGTGATATAGGTACAGTCAGCGACAAATAGACCGTAACACCACAGAATAATAATCAGTACTGGTAACACCCAAAGTAGCCAAAAAGTTCGCAACACGTCTTTGTTACAATTGGAATGGTTGTGTTATCAACTTTTTGGCCACTTTGTGTGTCACGAGCTATTTGACGCTGACTGTACTACCTATTTACATGCATGTAAGTACTAAGTAGAGTGCATGCAAACCCAACGACCTAAATGTCCTTAAATTTAAATTACACGTAGCTATTTTGTTACCAAAATTGTACACTGTTTAAACTTTACTCAGATAATTGCTTTTGTATGTAATTTACTAGAAGTTGTATATTTAATTTAGAGAATTTAATCGAATTAAGCATTACATTTTGTAAAGTGGCATTTCAATAAGATGTCATAATAATGTGAAATCTTTATAATGTGCCTATAGCTTTACGTTTTAGGGTCAAATTCACCAACATTAAAAAAGACACGATGACATAAGTGATTATATCGCCCTGTAACTAAAGCTGTATAAAACAGTTATAGACTCTATCAAATTGATTTATTTTCTAAAATTAGTAAACAGTTAAATTCAATCTAAGGGGAAGGTGTCTGTCTATCTATTGGTGAAATTTGGCCAAATAAATAATGTATTTTAAGTGCCATTTGTTTGTATAAAAGAGAATTTAATAGGTAAGGAATTTGTAAGAAGTGTACCTACTTAGCTATAAGATATAAATAGTATCAATTTATCAGTTATGTACAAGATTTTAACAAACGAGGCATTTGTAAATAATATCTGTAATTTCCCAGTACAATTTTGATATTATAAGATTTTTTAGTTTAATAATAACTATAAGAAGACTATTCGTCAAAATGTTAATTTCCCAATTAATATTGGCAGCTTAAAGATAGCATCCGCATATTCTTATAGTGTATCGATATAATAATTATATTTATTTCAAATTATAAATATCATAAAGATTTAATCATTGTGATTATTTATTAGAATGTACAAAATGTACCTACATAATTTAAAATCTTTTGACGCATGTGTGACTTACTGTAATAATTTAAAAGTATTAAAATTATTTTGTACAATATTACATTCCTTGAAATGTAATGTGATAATAGTAATTACGTAGTTTATCAGAGAATACCTAGTTCCGTGATATAGAATAGGCCTAAGTTATTTTAATAAAATGTATTATTAATAAACATACTTAAATTTTTATTTTTTAGTTCCACCAACGTAACTCGTATTCATACAAATCCAGCTTCTCTAATTATTTTAACAGTAGGTAGTGAATACAAATATAATCGTGTACTTATAGAAAGTTTACGATTTGTAAGTCTGTTATTAATAATAAGAAGGGCTACCTCTAGAAGCACTACAACTCTTAAAACTTAAACCGCACTGAAGATCTCTACGATTTTTCTCAACGCAAGTTTATCTCTACTGAAAAACAAAAGAGCAGCTATTAAAAGTACGAGTATAAAAATTCACGGTCTTACGAGGCATTTGCCTCACAATGACGTCAGAGATTATACACATCTGCAATTAGATCTCATTGTTCCACTGCAATGCCGCCGGCTACTGCTAATACGTCCTACAAACGTCATAAGAAAAATGCAAGCAATTCCCAACTTTAATGCGAAGGTTTTAGAACAAGATTTCAGACGTCATCGTAGCTAGAACATTTTCCAAAGCAGATGGGACATTGAAAATAACAAAAACTTTATTTCTGAAAAATAGGCACAACCTACAGGTGAATTATTTGATGAGTCATTAATCTCTGTACTTTAATTATTTTTTATATTATTTCTATAACAATGTTTCAGCAGCTATACTTAGTAATTTATAGTGCAGATTGCTTAGTAATAACAACTATGGAGATCTTTAGTGACATAAAATGTGTAATACAACGATATTAATAAATTCAATTTATTCGTAAGTATGTCCCAATAGAGTCTAAATCCTCCACGAAGAATACAAATAAGATATCCAGCCTTGTGCTGCTCATACTAAATACATAATTATGTAAATACTAAGACATTGTTTATGCATTACATAAGTGACTTTGAGGATTCAATAACCTTAGGTATAGAACAGCAAAACCATCTTTTGGGTTTTCAAAGGGTCGACAAATCATGACTCCTAATTTTATTCAGTAACTTTGTAAAATTTAAAGTTTTGGAAGTAATTTAATTAAATAAACATCTTATCTAAAGTGCTTCCTGATTGTAGGCTTATTGCATGACTTTAACATTTGGCATGTACTTATAATACTTATAACATTTCCATATAACAGTCATCGAATTACGTCAAAATGCATTAAGTTAGCATGCATCACTTCTGTATTCATAAATGTTTAAAAAAATACACTGGATGGAACCTTTACTAAGTTTACAGAAATATAGTGTAAAAACAGCTTTACTAACAAAAAGCATTTCTTAGTACAAAATGCATAGAAAACTACACTCGGGAATAGCTAAACTCTACATCGTTATACGAATTTTCAAAAGTATTTATTCGTATAGGGCAAAGAGTTTAGAGTGTTTACGAAAAATACTCAAAGGTATAAGGTGTTATGATTATAAATCTGAATTAAAGCTGGACTAGCCATTCAGTTAAGCAAAGGTCAGACATTTGAATAATATACGAGTAGCATGGCATCCCCAAGGAAATCTAAAGTATTCCATGTTTTATCTACTTTTCCTTTGTAACGGGTCAGTGAATCAGTCCTAAATCTACATTAAAAGTAGCTATTAATTTGATGGAGTGAGTCGAGCCTTTAAAAACAATGTCTAGATTTAGTTTGAAAGCCTTGACTGTCTGTAAAGTTTAGAAATATCCAAGGTGGAAACGATAAGTGATCTCACTCGATTATTTCTAAACTATACAAGATAATTATAAAAAAAAAACTAGTTACTGATCCTGAAGGTGCTTTACGAGATCTATCAAACGGTATTAATAGTAGGTTACAGGATAAACTGGATATATCCGAAAATTCAATGTTTCCAGCTTCCATACATTTGGTAAAGCCACATAATATTAAAAACTACACAAGATATCGTAAAACTGGTTACTGATCCTAAAAGTGCTTCACGAGCTCTATCCAACGGTATCAACAATAGGTTCATAATTTATTCAAAATTCAATGTTTAATGTTTAAATAATCCAGTGAGATCACTTATTGTTTCCGCCCTGTATTTCATTCTATTACTTTTCATTTTCTCACAAGGTTTAGTTTTAATTACTATTAACATTTAGCGTGTCATCAAATAACAACGATTACAACAGCTTCTGAACTTTAGCCAGCTCCTTAATTCAAACCATCTTCTACCAAGGACAATTGAATTGAAACAAACAAAAATTTGACCCATGACATCACATATGCATTAATTTGCTTAGGTCCATGGGAAACGATGGTTGATACGGTTGTGGGACACCATAATGTATTTGGCCTTGGAATTACTCGGATCACAACAAAAGAAGTACCTAATGGGCCTAATACCAACTGTTGTAAAGCATCTGATGTTAAATTATTGCCTTGTTAGGAATAATGTTTGAATACTTATGTGATGTGTGATACATTAATAGTTAGAATTATCTGTTGTATTTTTATCATTTACACAGAAGGATCATTCTTAACCACTCATACATGCAATCTAAGTTATTAATGCCCGTTTTCACCATCAATCCCAAATTTTTTGTGATCTTTATTTTGTTTTCATGGGGGCACTTAAAAATTAGGGATTGATGGTGAAAACGGGCATTAGAAGACCAAACATAAATAGGTACCAGATAAAACTCTTACTTCCACCTTATAAACTTCAGTCGTCCACCCTGAGAAAATTAAATACTCCAGAAAATATGAATTTATACTATTATTTCATATATTTACTGGGATTTCATTCACACGTCAAAATAAGTAGCTATGCGTTTACATAGTTGTGAAATCAGATGAATACTTGAGTATGATCGACATGGACAATGAATATGAAAACCTTGTTTTTAATCCATCTTGAGATGGACGAATCATCAGGTGACTATTAAAAACTGATAATAACAGTAAGTATTTAAGCTACAATGTTGCTTAGATAGAGAGAGTTCTTAACTGCATAATTGAGAATGTTACTAGGTATGCAAAATCACTTGAAACCTATGTTACAGTTAAGCTTTTACATTTACAAATACATTAGTTTTTATTTCATTCAAAAATACCCAGTAGTTATGATTTTATAGGCATTCAAAGTTCGCTTAAATATTGAGTCCCGCCGACGGTCACGTGACCCCGTGTGACGTACATTCACAGCGTCCGCTCACTAGAAAACGGATATAAACATACTTAAATAATTTTTTTTTTGTAAATACAAACTTATTATACATATTAACACCCAGCCCCATCACAGAAATTAAAATTGAACCAAACCCAAACTTGATGCGATTGTGTCGTTTTATTGCGAATTACCTTCCAGCTCCATCATTAGACCCCGATTACTATATAGAATTAAAATACTCATCAATACAAAACGAACGAGCCCAAACTCGATGCATTTAAGTCGTTTTATTATAGAGTTCCTATGGCCACCTTCCAGCTCCATCATCAGATCAGCTCCATGTCATCATAATATTGCATGGTCATCCAAATCACATGTGTTTGCGAAATTTCAGCTTAATCGGTTGCCTGGAAGTGGGTCTTAATTCAGTTTGCAAGATTCCACCCATACAAATATGAGCCAGTCGTTGTAATATGACGTCACGCGCATAAAATGGCGGGCCGGCCGCCGCCCGCAGTTTTAAAATTCAATATCTTGGAAACTAATTAACGTATCGAAATAATTCTTTCACGAGTATTTTTTATTTTTAACAGAGAATACAGAAAGCTAAAAAACAAAATTTGTGAACATTCTTCATTATGACGATACAATAATGTAAGTAATAGAGAAGAATTAATTACCTATGAGGCAAAAATTAACGACTAATAGAATGCAACATTTGTTGTTGTGACATAATATTATTATTAACTATATGGTATTAATCGCTCTATATTTTACGACCCATGTTCGAGAACGGTACTACCATCTAAGTAATTAATCAATTTGTGTCGTATTTTTACGCTAACAAGGACGTTAATTGTTGTCTCGAGATCGTATTTCGCTTACGCATTGCCGCCATAATAAGTTTCTTTATTTTTATTTATCCCTAAATAGACGCAACTCTTCTTCTTATAATTTTATTCTTCAACTGTTTGCGGTCTTGCTAGAAGAAGTTACTTGTGTCCGTTCCTAATAAAATAATAGTTACTTCCACAACTAACTTCACAAGCAAACGTTTTATATTTTTATTAATGGATACAAGGTTTAATATCGCAATAATTCGAATTGTTTTCTTAATGTCATCATCAGAAGACTGATTGCCGTCTAGTCCCGATACCGTCAGAGTATCGATAACTTTTACAATGAGGTTATCGGATTTATTCAGAATTATTAAGTTCTCGAGTTTTCATCTGTTACTACAGGAAAAATATTCAATCTTAAATTAAATACTACTATCTAACATCGGACTTCTAATACAATTTAAGATTCAAGGAAAGTTGGCTCGGTTCCTGTCGACCATTTGTGGTAAACCCACTCACCCATAACAAACCATGTAATTTGGCTTACTTGGAGAGGTTAATTTAGTAGTTAGTTAGTTTCTCGTAAATAAATTTCTAGTAACTTTTTGTAAAATGCTCAAAGAGGCATACTCAGAGGGTTTAGTGTGAGTTTACATCAAACATCGTCACCAGTGAGCGCGAAAAAAATGACACAAAGGGCTATATTTCACCGGGAAACCATGGTGGTGCAACCAGTCGCCGGCTACCAACAAAATGTATACAGTTCTATAGAGAGTTACTGACCTGGTGTCCGTTTGGTTGCGCAAAGCTGCATACATTTAGTTGGTAGCCGGCGACTGGTTGCGCCGCCATGGTGTCCCGGTGAAATATAGCCCTTTATGTCATTTTTTTCGCGCTTACTACGTTTGATGGAAACTCCGGTGAAATATAGCCCTAAATGTATGACGGATTGTACAGCACCCTTTGTAAACTTTCAAGAACTAAAATTTTCCCATATTTTTAACGCGCTCACTAGTGAGGTCGTTTGATATAAACTCACACTAAGCCCTCAGGTTTGAGTCAAGTACGCAAAGTCAATGAACTGATGCTTAACATAAGTTTCAAAGTCAGACAGCAAATTAGCTGATTGCGTGTGACGTGACCTATCTTTGAATTTATGTGTTTTGTTATAGAAAAAGTTTCTTCTAGGAACTAACGCCATTAGTCATCGTGTGCAGGCAATGCAGGAATATCGCTTCACGCTACGGCGCAGCGTGAAACTTGATAATGACTGGCTGGTGTATTGTTTCTATTATTAAATTAAACTATGTTAGTTACAGATCAATCAAGATTGAAGTGTACGAGAGTGTATAATAAATGTGAGTCAAACTACAGACGGGTCATTGGCAAAATCATGGTTGTCGAAATCCAAGTCATTGGTATCCAAAAAAAGTAGAAGGGTGATATTGCTTCAAATTAATGAGCAGTTAAATGGCTAACGCTACAGTTTTTTAAAGATTCATAATCCTGTGGCTGTACATATTGGTAATGGGAAGCACCTAGTGGAATACTAAGAAGTAGGTATTATTTCAATTTTAATATTCAGAATCAATTGTACATCCACATAGTTAATTTTAAAGTATTAGCAATGAAATAATTGTTGTCCTTATTAATATGGTTTGGTACTATACAAGATTATTCCAAATGTCATTATTCCAACAGTCTTTTAAAATCACCGACCAAGATGGTCAATACTACTACAAAGTTTATTACCTGCCTGATTTACGGGGCTTCGCAAAAAACTTAACAAAAACTAGTTTGGTATACTTATTAGCGTTGAAGGTCCCGTGCATAGTTTCCAAGCCGTAAACTTTTTTATGTATTTAAATTTTAAATAACCAGTTTTGGACGACAAAAATACCAGATATTTCTGGTTTTTTTCGGTAATCTAATTCCTCTAAACTAATCTTAGACTGTGATTAATGGAAGTTTTAATTTAGTTTATTTTAACATAAGGTAGACTTGTCTCGTCGACAAACACATACCTTAAATTAATTATTAGGTAAGTACTAACTTTAGTTTCAGCGAGGAAAAAAAATAGGTACATAGTTATAGTAAAGAAAAAAAAACAGAGATTTTATTTTTTAATTGAATTAATTTATTATAGATCCCCTGTTTTGAAGAGATCATAGCATTTTTTTTTTCTTTTCAGATAATTTTAACTGACTCAAAATCAAAAACGCATAATGATGCGTTTTACATTATTATTTCATAAATGTAAGTATGCAAAACATAATGTATCCTTATCCCTAAAAGCAAATTGAAGGACATGAATCAACATGTTTGAATTCAACGGAGCTGGATGTAAATATCTTCAGACGATACATAGAGAATTCGTAATGTATTTCGGGTAAGGCCTTCGGGGCTAAGCAAATCATAAAAGCAATTCAATAGGATCCCTTTTGTTATGCAATAAAATAGTTATATAAAGTTCATGAATATATCAATAGATTTAGAAATGTATGGGGAAATAAAGTTTTCTTGAACTCTATGGGTAAGAAATTTTTGTAAGCTTATCTTCCAAAAGCATTTTGGCGTGGACTATGCAATATAAATGTCTTTAAAACAATGTAAATCTACTAACTTATCATTCGAGTCAATAAAATTAGGTAAGAGTCAAGTTCACAAAATGACGACATAAATTTTTATCTCGTGTTTTATCGACTACTTAGATTGAACAATGACCGTGAACACCACTGAAATACACCGGCAAACAATTAGCTTTAACTTACTTATTAATTCAAATTAATAATTAAGCATTTCTGGATGTTTCTATACATATTCTAAAAGAACTTTTAGGAAATTGGGTCATTTACCAAACTGGTAAGAAATTCTAAGGACCAACTGACACTGGCTAAAGTTTTTGAGAAATATTTAGTTTTCGTATTCATCAGATATTAGAAAGAAGCAGTTGCATTAACCTTTAGCTACTGAGGTGGATTTAGTTTCACGTAAACACTGACGTGGGGGCCTGAGAGGCCCGTACATATGTGTGCTTATATTTAAAAATATATAATCATTTTAGGGTTTTATGTTTCATAATTTTTAAAAGTGGTTATATTTAAATACAATAAAACGATTTTTATGTAAATTATTTGTTAATTAGTACGTATTATTTCAATATTTGTAAAACATGTAGCATTTTTTGGCAAAAATCTCATGAAATCATGATTCACAAAGTTATCATAAAAAATATTCATAAATTCAACAAATCAACTTAGAATCTTAATTTTCAATAGTCTTTTTAGCTAATGATATATCAATAGTCGTAATATGAAAAAGGGGGAAAAAAATTACACACATCAAATAGTGCGAATTAAACACAGTCTGGATAAACTTATTTTGCTCAGTGAAGGAAGCCATAGATATTTTTATAATGTAGATTTCATTTGAATCTTCAAAATACATGTATGGCACTTGGTTTCATCGTTTAAATCTTGATAGACAGGTACAGGCTTATCATTTCCTAGCATACATGCCAAAAACTACTGTTCTTCTATTTTTCGTTAAATGCTGGTTATTTTTACTTCCGAGATACCGCTTTCTCTCGGACGACGTACTGTGGGCTCCATATTATAGATTTTTCAAATTATTTCAAGAAAAGACGACAACTGAATGAAAACCATAGACAAAAAAAGTTACGCAAATACTGAGGTGGGGGCCTGAGAGGCCCACAAGAAACTTTAAAATTAATTTACCTACTGAAATTGCGCGTGCAATCACGTGCACCGTTGTTAACAGCTTCGGCGTAATGAAACTTGAAGGTACTAAAAGATTCGCGTGTGTCGTGCAAGTGGGAGAGGAGAAATTCAACAATTTGACTTTTGCAAGGCCTGAGAGGCCCCCACGTCAGTAGTTAAAAGTGTTATTATAATATAGGTAATCTAAATCAACTTAATAGACACTTACAGGGCAGATATGTACCATCCTAGACTGCATCCCACTTAACATCAGGTGCGATTGGTCAAATATCTGCCTTGTTATGCATAAAAAAAACAAGGAACTCAGTGTAAATCTAGTAACATAAGAAGTATACGTACTACCTAGTCAATCAAGTTACCTAATACTCTATTCACAAGACCCGGTATAATAGAAGGAAAAATATCTGCTAGTAATAAATATTTATAAATACGTCGGTCCCATTTACAAAAATCGTGGGTGCACGTGTTGTACTATTGATACAATTACATTCAAAATAAAACCGGTACAGGTTTTTATGTTACATATTTTTCTAACATTTTTTTTATCAGTTTTGGTTTCACACTAAGATCTGTAAGCCATTAATAATAAATACGGGAAGCGTTTTAATTATAAAACTTTTTTACTGTACAAGTTTGTTTTAATAATTTCACTAAACAATTGATAGGAAAAAAAAAACACACATTACACGTGTGTGTCTAATATGTAGAGTTTTATGAAAATCGTCGTCACTATAAATTATGTTAGAAGTCGGTGAACTTACAACAATGTTATCAAGTTACCTTAAAATAACTTAGTTATTAGTTAATCCGGCGCCTACTACAACTATTGCCTACATATGGGTAAACCGAACATTCCCAAGGCCGCCCGCCTCATGGATTTGGCGTGCGTGGGCGCTGCTTAGACGTATGACAATATTCGCTATACGTTCGCCGCAGACGCGCGCGCACCGCGAATCGCTGATAAATTGACACACGATATTTTTTTTTTGTCATAAAAAGTGCGAGTGCTAAAATTATGTAGAATAGTGATTTGAAATAAGTGACATTTGTGATTGGATTATTAAGTTTTTTCACTGAAGGTAAATAAATTATTATGTTAAAAATAATTAAATAAGGTCCACGTGTGTAAATAAATGTATTGCTATTTGATATCGCCCTGCGGTATTAAGTGCTTGATACAATGTTACGAGTAGAGTGTATGTAGAGTTATTTTTGTTTACAATTTATGTGAGTAATTAACATTCAACGAATAAAATTATTCTTTGAATTAATTTGAATAATATCCAAGGTCCATTCCCTTAAAAAATGTGTTTTTTTTTTGTAGTAACAATGAACTGAAGTATATTTAATTGAATTAGACTGTGTCTCGTTCAGCATAATAACACATTTTGAGTAATGGTTCTTAATTTGTGGTAAAATATTAGTTTATTCAAACACGTTGGATTGTAGAAATTGATACTTCTTATATGTATGATGTTAACAAACAGCTCTAAATATATTTTATTTTATTTATTTGCGCTGACTCTACATATTATGGTACTAACAAACCAGGTACTTACAAATTTTTGTGAAGAGACTTTTTTAAAAGACTTCCTTTTACAATACAATTATTTCAGGGTAATTTTACGAGAATTGTTCTCGATTTTCCTTGAAAATTTTAATTAACCGACTTAAGTTCCAAGTACTTATCGAGGTTAAAGGCTTAGCTACGGTACCCTCGAATCTAAGGGCTCTACGGGGCGTTGACTTTATGTTTACGGGGTGAATGACCTCATAAACACAAACAACTTTTGAGAGGGGTCAACATTAAAGTAAATGAAAATATAAGTCAGTTGTCACGGGGCCTCGTTCACCATATCTGAGTAAAGTGTCAAGAAGGCTACTCGTTGCTTACGCCCGTATTAACAAACGATGCTTGCATTAGTGAAGCAGCAAATCGAACGTACAGCGTTGAATAGAGCACTGTGATTGGTTCGTGTATCACCATGTGCGTGCACGCGCTCTGTGAGACCTCATAGTACTCGTATTGTATGTGAATACGGGCGTTAATGTCACGTATAACAAGGAGACACTGACAAGATTCTAAAATCAGGAAGTCTACTCAAAACTTGGATGACACGATTGATTTGCAGATTCCTTTCGAAAAAATATTGCTACACATAATAATAAAGAGTCAATAAGTGCCAAACTTTCAGGGTTGGCCTACTTTAATTATGAAGTCTCTATCGATTCAACCATAATGTATGGATCGGCCTTAGATCATAGAATCAGCTGATTCTTCGCCTTTGCTGTCACCATAAGCAAGTTACACCTACTTTTTCCCATTTGATAGTTTGCGCGTTTACGTTCGGGAATGTCACGTAAATAAATTAACCTTTTAATGAGTGGGCCAATTAAAATCAATTTTCTTGGTAATACTTGTTTTCGATCATTCATCACAATATTGAAGTTATTGCAATAACAGGAATAAAAGACAATAGGGAGCATGCTCCCTAAAATTTTCGTCTCAAGTCAACCACTTTCATAGAGTGAAGAATTTATGTTGTTTTTCATGTTCCAATCATTCTAATTCTATACTAAAGGAACATCTTGTCGACGGCTTATCGTATAAGCTCGTTAAAACATTAATTAAAATAATAAAATGTCTGACCTCATTCTTCATACCTCACTAACCGACTGACATTATCTTTATATTGCCCTTACACACTGTAGACAAAACAATAAGGGAGGTCTCCCAAAGGTATTCTTCGTATGAGGCTTGATTTATAATCGCGATTCTTAAGATCACATTTTACAGTGCAATGGATTTACCAGTCGGAAAAATAAAATAAAAAAGGTTGTTTCCCATATAACTACCCAGATCGTAATCAACAATACATATCTAAATAAGCATAAGTAATTTAATAGGATAATAATATGGGAACATAACAAACAATATTCGGCTTTTTTACCTTTACAGCTGTTGTTTATTTTAATTTTGTTATAGCTGTTCTCAAAGTGCTCAAAATTCAATAATAAGGTCAGCCTGTGGTCATACATAGTGATATTAAGCATAGTAGAGTGGTAATAGCTCATACAAAGTCATATGATGATGGTGTCATCGTGCCTAGGACCATTGTAGAGTTAAATTTACTATGAGTCAATATGGACGTCAAGTCATAATTACTGAAGACAAAATATAAGAGGTAAAATATGTACCCTGATGAGCCGAATAAGTCTTGTCGTAGTCATATTTAATTTTCTTAAGCCTTTCTAATTAATAAAAACATCTTGCAGGAAGTCATAAATACATTTCATAAAATGTTACGAGTACATTAGTATTATTCTGCGACCTTACTCTCGCAAATCGATGTTGAGTCAACAAACTACTTATTATGTCCTCATTGCATGATTGAAATATAAAATATGGTAATACAATATAATACAGATAAAACAGACGTTAAAATGTGAGTCAGGCTATATTCATTCTGCAGACCACTTAGTTCAATAAGCTTCGCATAAATTTACATTGACCATGTGATTTTTTTTCTGGAACTTGCTATTCTCAATACAATGATACTGTCTTTCGGGCTTACATTAAATAAGTACTTGGAACCAGGGCCGTAGCTAGGGTCGAATTTGAGGTAGGGCAGCATTAGTTACAGGTAGGGCGGAAGTAAAAAAATTATCATAATTGATCTGCCGTCGAAACACGGGCTCCTAAATCAATCACCATGTATATCACCATCATGTGAATAGTTATTCGTAGACAAATAATTACTGTGACAGTGCATGAGCATGGATCTAAGAACTATTAAATCCTCAATGATGAAGAACAAGTGAATAAGATGGTTGAACTTCCAGATTTGGATGTAGAGATCCACGTCTGAGTGAGAGTGAGGTAATAATTAATTATTGGGTGGGGTGATACGAGTAAATAGAAACGACCAAAAATATCATTAAGCGCTTCGAATGCCATCTATACACAGAACAAAGAATGTAACACTTTTTTTTGCATTCACTGATAAAACACCTGAAATTCAATAAAATATAAACAATATCCATTTGAGGTTGTTTTTGTTTTGACGTTTTGTTTTTATTCAGCAAAATGTCATCATGACATTTGTCATTGGTGCGTTCCGTTTCATCGGCTTTAGTTTGAACCAATACAAGAGTCTTACCATCACATTATAAATTTTGTTGCAAACTTAGATACCTATCGCTACATTTTTTTTCTCAAACTATGAACAAACAATTTAATTATAATAATTTATCTTAGTTTTAGATATTTTTAAGGTAGGGCATTGTGGTTTCAAGGTAGGGCATTGCCCCACAATGCCCCCCCCCTAGCTACGGCCATGCTTGGAACTTAAAAAAAAATACACAACTATTAATATTTATATTTACCCAAAAAGCACGTCAAAAAGCACGTCATTGTTTCTTGAAGCATTCCTTAGTGACCAAAAATTCATATAATTATGCATAGTTTCCCATCACCCACGCGTCTCTACCTCTAACCGTTTTCAAGCAATCAAGCGTTGCTAGTTGGCTCACCCTGTAATATAAATTAGAAGATGTATAATAATGGGTGACGGTGTCGTCAAAAATAAAATAAAAAAATAAGTTGAAGTTTAGAGATGAAATGATAATTTAATCTATAGCTCAGGCCAAACACTTGGCCTTCTTAAAGTAGGCTTTATGTAGAAACTATGTGTAAGCAGTCTGCAGTTTATGCTGTGCAGGCGCCTGTGTATGACCTAATTTAGGCTGGCGCCGGCGGCTTGGCATAGCAGGTCTGAGGACAGGAATGTGCACCAATTGGTGTCCAGTAGGAAATTATGTGTATACTAATAGATACCAAATTATTATTTCCAAAACATTGAAGATACAATATATTCATACATTCTTCAGTTAGTTATCTATAATATAAAAATGAATCGCATAACTCAACAACGCCTGGCCCAATTTTACTAATTCTATTTTTTAAATGTTCGTTGAAGTCCAAGGATGGGTTTTACGGCGAGAAAAATTCAAAAAATAGTTTAACCCAAAAAACAGCCGCAACCCACAAAAGCAACACACGGGCGAAGTCGCGGGCGGAAAGCTGGTCAACAATAAAAATAAACAATTTACTCGTACATGAGGTAAAGATTCCTCAACCGTTTAAAAATAAGAACATTATTCCACGAGTCTGAATAAAAATACAAACGCTCTCTACTATAATTAGTAGCACTTCCCGTATCACTTTCATTGATTTATTTAGATTACTACATAAAAAAAGTCTCAGCCGTTGCGGCGTAGAAACTGTAAAATGTATTTTTATAACAATCACATTTCCTGAACTTTTTTTTTTATAAAGTGTTATACTTATTTTGACAGATCTAAACCGAGCAGCGATAAGATAAAGCTAAGTCTACATTCTAGACAGACGCCGGTCTATCAATAAAATAATCTATCAGCACGCACATTGTAAGATAGCTACCTTTATCAGACATGAACTTATTTGATGTTAGACATCAATAACCCTATGATTGATTATAAAATATTCAAGTGTGTACTGGTTTTAACAATATTATCACCGGATATGTTTTAATAATATTGTTTACACAGTTTTTTTCCTAAGGCCGTTGAATATGGAAAATAAACTAAAATAATTATTATCGTGTCTTTCAGCTAACCATTCCATCGCTTCATGTAACTTTAGTTACATAACAGAAATGGACCTAATCCCGTATTTAATAGGGTTTATTTTTCTTTTACAGTTAGTGTGTAATATAAGAAAATGGAAGAGCACGAAGGACCAGAGCAGGCGCACAAACTACTCGGCCAGAAGACGCAAGTCCAAAGAAGACCAGACAACGCCCTTACAAAGACACTACGATCATGTAAGTTTTTAAAACCCTTCATTATGTAGCCCTTCAAATATCAGCGAATCGAGACACAATAGAAATCAAAATTACCGCGGTCTAATGCGACCACATAGGGTTTCACGAGATAATGTGGTCCATAATTTTGTAAGGTTTATTATTTTTTGCGAATTATCATTCGTAGCCCAACCCTAAACTGTCCGTCGAACTGACTCGTGATCCGAGAAACGCGGGTTCGAACCTCGCCACTGAATTATTGTGATGAACCCACTCGTACGATAAATATCATTGCAATAATAAAATTGAGCTAATTATTTACATTTACTTTCTAATATTAGTACTCGTATCAAAAATACTAAAGTCTCGTGATAGCAAATATTTGTGCCAACCGCAATGCAGTAAGTAACAGTTTAAGTAGCATATAAATATTGAAATGAATTACAGCTCCTATTATACAATGTTTGCTTGGCATTCTTCGCAAACACCTCACATTTTATCAAGTTATGATAAAGTATGCAAAACGAAAGCGCTATTGTATATTCAATTGCATATTGCATTGTAATATGAATATCAATTTGACCGGTTAGCGAGGCAGTATTGTCAGAATTGGCAGTATATTATTGAAGAATACTTGACATCCTGGATTATTATTTGTAAATAAATAGCCCTTAAGGGCTTATAGTGTGACGATTAACTAACTACTCTCATACTTAAGAATTCTATAAATCTATGTATACTAAGCCCACTGACTGCCTAGTAGCTCTTGGTGTCGGGGGATTTGGTGTGTAGACTACATTACTAAGGTTGAGTTGCACCATCTTACTTTAACTTTAACAAACTTTAAAAATCTATCAAACTCCATACAAAAAACACCGGTTACTGTTTAAGTTAGATGGTGCCACTCAGCCTAAATATTAAACTTTTACACCATAACCGTCTTATTTTCGTATAATAATATGTATAATATGATCATAACATTCAGTAAATTGGAACCTCAATGGAGTTCAAATTCACAACAACAGCTGATATCGTTGCAGCCCAAAAAGTACTCAAACCACTTTACCAATCGGTCGTCAAAACAAAACTAGTCTAGTCTGTTAAGAGATTAACGTTTGTTTGGTAACATTGTAGCGATCATGGTACGAGGTAGGTATATTGTAATGAGTATCGTCATCACTCATCCATATTGACCCGGAGACCTTGTTACAAACATCAAGGTTCTTGCCGCTATCAAAGCCGATATACAATTACAATGAAGTTTTATTTTTAGCTTCTGTGTGCAGTAAAACGCGGCAACAATGTGTATCAAGGTTGGGGTTATAGTTTTTGATCATTAAACATTTTACTTTAACAAATAATAATACCTATGCATTTTACTGATATGATAGTGTGGTCAAACAAACACGCCTATAGTTCAAAAGTTAAGCGTTAGACTTCGCACTTAGTATTGCAAGTGATTTGCCTTTTGGGACGAAATAAAGTGATTTTTCTCTTTGTATGTCCATTGCGGGCTTAAATCAATTTGTATAAGAGCACATGCCACCAGTTGATTAGAGTCATGTGATGTGACTATGGAGGCTCATGAAGTTTGACACGATAAGAAAGAGATAGCGTAAACCTTGTTTAAGAAGTCTCAAGTGAAACGAAAAACGAATAAACAAGTAGATACAACTATTTATTCATAAATCTCTTTAATTATCATTTAAAATGTGAAATTATTTTGCTTTTCACAAACAAATATGACTAAGTAAATACATTGCCGTATTTTAATTGATGAAGCACGCTTATCGTAATATTGAAATGCAAGTAATTTAATTAGGTGGATGCATACGATTCAATTAATTTGATTAGACGTATCGCATTCCCGCTAAGTGGCAGTTGGCGTGACAATAAATTGTTGCTGACGCTTTTGCTCTATGTAACTTGCTGAGAGCTATAGGGCTATGTACTCGTTTTTCAGTTGTTTTGTTTTGATTAATTTGTTTGACGATGATCCACTATACTTTGTATAGGAAAGTGTTGTATAGCAAATATTTCTCTTATATCCATATACTGTTACTAATTTTGTCCCACATTAAGGGTTAGAACAAACGAGATCACAAACCTGTGGTGACATTGGGTTTCACCTACAATGCAGGTACAATTTTTTCAACCATTCCGTATTAATCTATCTCTATTATTTTCCGCATAGAGTTACTTTGTTTTTTTTTAATTACTGGCTGGTTTTTAACTTGCCTATTACTGGAATGAAAACTATGATTATTACGTAAGTTTTTTTTACTAAGTGACAAGCCGAGACACACTCAAATAGCTACTTCCACCGTGTAAATCTCATATAATTTTCCGCAGCGAGCGATCGAATACAAAGCGGGCCTGTTCACTTCCCACACAAGACTTTCTCATTGTCGTTAACTTAACGCTTATAATAGTGCAATTCCTATGACACAGTCGCTATAAGGTAGGGTCGTTGACCCCAAAAGGTTGTTGACTGCGAAATGTGTGTTAAACCTGTCGCGTTTGCGAAATGAAGAGATTAGAATAATCGAGTCGGAATGTTGGAACTTGTTGATATGTTCTATGAATAGGGCTCTATCGTGAGTGACAAGATAATTTTGTTGCTAACTTGGTACGAGATATTTTCAAATACATATTAAATAAATAAGTTATCGCACTCAACTGTAAATGATTATTTTAGATGTAGAGTTAATGCTATTTGCCTGATAAAAATGTTTGGATTCAAATATTTTGCTAAGTCTTTCAGAACAACCTTCAGAACAACAAATGTACACTCAACATCAAATAAACCGCACCTTCCGCGACGCGAACTTTAAAGATTTTCTTCTGACACAATTATGGTACCACAACAATATTGGTGTCATTTGAAAGCCCAATAAATATCCTTAAAGAAAAATACATTTCATTTCTAAATAAATGATTAACATATACCATAAATGTGACGTGAAAATAGACCTCACTTTGGGCTCACCTCTGGGATCAATTAGACCAATTTTTATGGTTATAAAACCAAATAAAGATCTCACGTGTCCTCTTTAACAGATGGATAGCGATTAATCCCAACTTAACAGTTGTATAGTCATAAAAAATGGCTATACCGTAACTACCTATTTTTTGAAGAAGTGACTCTGGATCCTTGTAAAGACACATTTTTGGGGTAAAAAGCTTTCCTTTAATGAAATGAAGTTTAGAACTAGGCTTTCAAATGGTACCAATGTTGGTGGGAAGTGGGGATGCATACGTTTGATAAGTACTTGTCGCGGGAGGTGCGATTTATTTGATGCCGAGTGTATTTAGATTGAAAATAGTGTAAAAATATACCTGTTTGAATGTGCAAATTTTTGTTGCTCTTCAATGGCTGTTTTAATATAGGCACCTAATAAGCATGCCTGCAATTTCTTCTTCTTTGTTTATCATAACAAAATATTACACGCTAGCGTAACAAAATAAAATTCAGTTGTCCAACCTAAAATCTATACTTATAATAAATCTGTAGAAAGGCCAATTCTGTACATGAAATATATTTTCAAAATAACTATCAGGGGGTGATTAGTGATCGATACTGATGCCAAAAATGCAATCAGTAAAATTTTTGTCTGTCTGTCTGTCTGTCTGTCTGTCTGTCTGTATGTTCCTTATAGAAACAAAAACTACTCGACGGATTTTAACGAAACTTCGTACAATTATTCTTCATACTCCTGGGCAGGTTATAGGATACTTAGGAATTCCCACGGGAACGGGCATTAGCGGGAAAATCCTTTTGTATGAAAAATCTAAACCGCTTAAGTTAGACGCTTGAAATTTGGCAAGCAGGTACCTTAATAAACTTAAAGCTTAGTTTTAACAGGATATTGCAAAATTCCTACGGGAACGGGAATTAGCGAGAAAAAACATCTGTATGAAAAAATCTAAACCGCTTAATTAAGTTAGACGCTTAAAATTTGGCATGCAGGTACCTTAGTAAACTTAAAGCTTAGTTACAACAGGATATTGCAAAATTCCCACGGGAACAGGAATTACCGGGAAAATCCTTTTGTATGAAAAATCTAAACCGCTTAAGTTAGACGCTTGAAATTTGGCATGCAGGTACCTTAGTAAACTTAAAGCTTAGTTACAACTGGATATTGCGAAATTCTAACGGGAACGGGAGTTAGCGGGAAAAAACATTTGTATGAAAAAATATAAACCGCGTAAGATAGATGAAGGGGGTAAAACGGGATCCACGCGTACGAAGTCGCGGGCGGCCGCTAGTATACATTAAAGTTCTGTAAATTTTTAAAAGTCAAATTATGATAAAAAGCGGTTGAGCACTTTCATACCCATTACAAGAGATGCAACTTGGTAAGTACGAGTAATTACCCCGCCAGAGTAATCCTGAAACTTACTACAATTCATGACGTCACGACAAAGTTTCAGAACTTTGCGTTCAAATATTACATTTAGTCTGCACTGGAGCCGCGAAGTTGGCGGGAAGTTTAACTAACCTTTAGAAATAAAATGAACTTCCAGATAACTGTAACTTAGATGTGTAAGTTACAGTTATCTGGTAGTTTATTTCATCGTGCATGTGCATGGTAAAAGTTTTAGCTCAGACGGGATAGAGAAAATATGGGTGAAAATGAGTTAATACTGGTTTATTAAAACAAAGCTAAATATTATAAAAACAGATGAAGTGACATGTGCGGATATCTTGCGGAAATACTTACCTACAAATTATATGTATTATTTTCGTAAAATATGTTAATGAACTGGTTATTTTGACATACATCTTAAATCGTTTATTAATTCATGATAAACAAGGAAAATCATAGTGAAAACGAAATTGCTATCGTCTGGCCCGCATAAACAGTACAAGGCTTACACAAAGGACGTCTTAGAAATACTGAGTCAATCTGAGATCTTATTTCTATAAAATATTCAAGTCAGTTCCTGTAGCTGTGGACATTCAGTGAGATGGTTTAGGTAATTTTGTTACTACAAAATTAAAGTGCTGTACAATGAATTTGAATACATATTATCCTGTTCAAGATTCATCCTTATTTTCTTTATTTAGATTTAAATGTATTTTTATCTCTTATAATTATTGTACTTACTGCTTATGTTAACCGTTTACTTATTCTAGAATACGAAGGCATTAGGCGTCTTGCAAACCTGCAATGCAGTGGTAGTTGCTGCGTGCTATGTCCTAATTAAAGAACACTACACTCGTTTTACAAAATCTAATCAACAAAAATAATATGTCAAGTCCATTGACAATGTTATATTAGTAATAATCTAACTAAAACACGGATCTTTTAGGATTAGTAGATAACGTTAAGTATCAATTAACTTTGATGCAAATTGATACCAGATTTTCTGTGATTAGTATTTTTACACTAATTTAAATAAAACATAATCGTCTCTACACGTATTTTAATTGATATTACACAAGATGCTGATGCAAAGTTCTAAAGTAAAGGGCTTGTTAGATTAAAGGACTGGTATAGGCATATTGCGTAGGCAACTGGTTCTGTACCAATATCTTATGTTTATTCATATTAATATTTCGAGTTGAACGTCTGATTAAACTTAGTACCGCATTATTGAGGCATGGGTCTTTACTAAATAATAGATATGTCACAGTAATATTGTAAAACCGTTAGATTACAATCTGACTCGTGATTAGCCGAAAGATTGTGAACATACTGCTAAGAAGCAGTATGTTCACAATTAAGAAATAAAATACAAAAACAAAACAATATTTTTTCATTAGCAGTCACATGTTTTTCAAGACATTGTGAGATCATCGCATATGGTAATTTGACACATGCATACGCAAGTGCACAAAAGAAATAACACTAAAGTGCTCGAAAAGACAAATCCAACGAACCCAAACTCGATGAGTTTCCGCCGTTTTGTTTAGGAGTTCCTATGGCCACCTCCCGACTCCATCATCAGACCAGCTCAATGGTACCATAATATTGCATTGTCATCGGACTTACACATGTATGCAAAATTTCAGCTCAATAGGAAACCGGGAAGTGGGTCAATTTTAAGTTGCAAGATTTGACGACAGACACCAGACATGTGAAAGTAATAAAAAGCTTGTAAAAAGGGACGAAAAAATAAAATGCCAGTCGTAATACATTGTTAACAGCTTTAAAGAAAAGTTAATACCTATCTTCTGTGGTACCATGATTGTGTCAGTTTATACTGTCGGTCAAGATGTGACACTTCGTTAGGTACCTACTTATAATTTTTGCTAAACTGAAATTTTGATGTAGGATGTCTTGATCTAATATCGATGTTAAGTCGTAATTTTTTTAAGGCTATGCTATGCCTCTTGCCAGTGTCGAGTTAAACTCGTAAATTAATGTCTCCTGCTGCCTGCATTACAATAAAATTATTTTTTTACTGAAAAGAAGTTTAATACCAAGGCGTAGATGTTGCTCCTTTGTCACGCGCGACACTGGCCACCCAGAAAATTCCATTATTTTCTACACGATAAATTTCGATATTCTATTGTTTTTCTTTTGCTCTCGCTCTCGATTTTACACGTGCATGATGCATTTTCACGACTCGAATTCGTAAATATGTATTGTAAATAATAATATTCCACATTTTACCCCTTATTATCAAATATTATTAATTGTATCAACAAAACGAAGCACTCACGAAGTCCATCGAGCCACTACAGTACCTATTGTAATCTACATACAAATTACTGTAAGTAAACTTAGTTTTTAAGAAGCTTTTTGTCTCTCTTAAAAAGTTTGATTGTTTGCATAATATGCGTATCACAACCAGTACAAACGCAGTCTAAAAAGTCAAAGAGCATAAGTATTGGATAAGGCGGCGCTTGCGCACACAACCGGTTCCGTGTCCTCGTAGTCAGCTTATTGTTTAACGGGTGTTTATTTTAAGACACAAACTTCGTTAAAGTGCTAACAAAAGAGGCAGACGACGAATAATGTTTTCTATTCGAGCATACTTATTATTGCATAAAAATCTGGATAGCATATCAGTATATTTTTGTTGCTAAAATTAAATAGCACTTATTTTAACCAATTAACACCTTGACATTTCATAAAGTACACTGGCAACATGATCTGGAACATGAGGATGAGCAATATTATATTAGAAGACATGCAGTTACGTATCACAAAACGAAGCTCGAACTTCGATTCAATTTCCAGCAATTTGTAGCTTATCATAGTCTGAATTTCAATACGAGTATTTAGACCAATCACTGAACCGAATTATGATTGATATTGAATCGAGATTCAGCTTCGTTCTATAGTAAAAACCTTAGCTATCTCAACCTACAAACTAATCGTTAATATTGTGTAGTCAGGGATATTGTTCTATATGTCTGTGGTAACACAAAGCTTCCAGAGTCCTGGGTTGTGATAAATTGGTTAGTTCTAAGCTTTTCCAGATTCTGTAAAATAGCCTAGATAGGCAGGTAGTAAATAACAAGGGATTTAGGTTTTAGGCAAATATTATACTCGTGTGCTGATACACGTTCAAATAATCGTAATATTGTATTTTAATATTTTGGCTGAAACTAGCATATTAATGTGCAATCTTCGGGGACGATGTGCAATAATGTGCCTCTTATTTTCCAGCTCGAATCCAAAAAGAAGTCACTTAGATTCTACTGAAGGCACCTTAGCCAAATTACCTCTGCTCTACGAGTAGATATTATAAGAAGGATAATAAACAAAACCTCTTTTCCCAGGTTGCGTGATACCCCAGCGTTACGTACTCGGAGTGATGGGCCTACTAGGAGTGTGCAATGCTTACACCATGCGAGTATGTCTGAACCTGGCAATCACCCAGATGGTGATCCACGTACCGAAGAACACAACAGGCCAGCCTCTCAACTATACTGAGCCTGACACTTGCCCCAATGAGCTGCATGCAAAGAAAGTTGCTACGAATCCAGTAAGTAATCATAGAACACCTAATAGTTACAATAATTGAAGGATCACTCCAAAAATATGTTAATATAAATATCGAGTCTTTCGACTACAAAATAAAGTGCAATTCAGTTAGCTCCTACCGCTACCTAAAGAGCCTACTGCTGTATCCACCTACAACGTGCAGTCTCATTCTACCTCATAGATTCAGTAGGTTTGCCAATTTTAATGCTGCGGTAAAGTGCGTTGGTACTCGCATGATACCCGATTCACCCCCCTGGATAAAAAAGTAGGATACAATTTTCAATAATATCACAGAATCATAAAGTTACTAAAATGTTTGAGCTTCACATCAAACACAAATAACATCCAAATGGTAATTTATTCTATTTGTTCCAGTATGCAATGTTCGAATGGGACGAAAAAACGCAAGGCCTTATCCTCAGTGGCTTCTACTACGGGTATGCGTCAACACAAGTCCTCGGTGGTTACTTGGCTGAGAAGTTTGGAGGAAAATGGACCTTAGGATTAGGGTTACTAAGCACAGCCTTGTTTACCTTCTTGACTCCAGTCGTGATCAGAGCTGGAGGCGCTACGTGGCTGTTTATTCTTCGAGTGCTTCAAGGAATGGGTGAGGTGAGTATTGTGAAAGTTCTTTTGTAATTTAAAATGTAATTTGTTATTAACAAGCCTTAATAGCTCCTTTGCAAGATCTATCAACCACTTTAAAATTGGTAATCGGACGCAGCGTTAGAATTAAAAAAAAAAAAAGTTCGCCAACCTAATACTCACATCTATAAGATGTATGTATGAGATCAGTAAAATGTTGTTACTATTCACGCGATATTTTTATTTAGTAACGTGATTTGAAGTTATTTTAGTTAATTGGCACACGTTTGCGCTTCGACACAGTTTTATTAGCACATCTTCTAGCTGTAGTTGTATATTTAGAAAAAAACGTCTATGATTTAAAAAATTCTGAGCCTATTGTGTTCAAGTATAGTTCTTGCAACTCACGAAGGCGAGTGAGCTTTACTTGTGTGTGTACGTTTACATGCACATAACGTTAGTGTAATGTCTATCAAAACTTTTTAAAAACGAACAGTAGCGAGCCACCACACATGTAGGTAGAGCCCACTCGCCTTCCTGATTTGTTACAACTACTTATACCTGACTAGATAAAACCTCCATGATTAACTTAATTTAACTATCTTCAGGGACCAACGATGCCAGCACTCATGATAATGCTGGCGAGATGGGTGCCCCCTCACGAAAGAGGGTTCCAAGGTGCCTTGGTGTTCGGGGGAGCACAGATAGGAAACATTTTCGGTTCATACATGTCTGGAGTGCTGCTGGACGAAGGCAGAGACTGGGCTTATGTGTTCTACTTCTTCGGAGGGTTTGGTCTTTTCTGGTTCACATTATGGGTAAGTTATTTAAAAATGTACACTTTTTAACCCAATTTTAGCAGTTTATAAACCTTCTAAAAATGCCTCTCAGAGTTGACGAAACTACGCTTCAAAGCGTATTAATTAGGAAATTGTAAAATCCAATCATTTTATCCATGAACAATAATTGAACATACGTACTTACTCTACCATGCAAAATTGTTTTCCTTTCTCGGCAAGGCGAGGTCGTGGCGTCCACATGGCGAGTACACGCGGCGATTTATTTACAAACAACCAAACTGTCTCGCCGCAACAGTGCCTAAATAATAGCTAGTGTGAAAAGGGTCGTATATTACGAGTATGTTAAAACTCACGTAGCACTGGGAAAATTAGTCAATTTATGAAACTTTTAGGCCTGACTAAGAAATTTATTTTACACTTCTGACCTCCATTCTTTAGCTAAAGAGTAGGGGCATAACTAAAGCTTCAACCACACCAACGCGTGCAGATCGCCATCGCCTGCACGATCACAGCGCGATCATAGACCAATGACAGGTCGCGCGGACTGTCATGTGTCGAGGTTCGGCCAAACCAACGCGATCAGCCGGCGTGCCGCGATGGCGATCAATGCATTTAGGTCTGGTCACCATCGCTGCACGCCGGCTGATCGCGGTTGATCGCGTTGGTTTGGCCGAACCTTCACGCGACCTGTCATTGGCCTATGATCGCGCCGGCGATGGCGATCTGCACGCGTTGGTGTGGTTGAAGCTTTATAAGTCACTATGGTAGTGGTCAAATATTGCGTCCTTTTTTTCTGCTGGCGTTCAAATGCTTAAGATTCAAGTTTTGAAACTATAAACATTCAAACTATAACTACATTATTATTCTAGAGTCTTCTGTGCTACAGCACGCCCAACACCCACCCCTACATTTCGAAGAAGGAGCTGAGCTATCTGAACACCCACGTGACTACATCTGAGAACAAGTCTGCCAAAGACCCTGTGCCGTGGAAGGCCATCCTTCGATCAGCGCCCGCCTGGGCCTTAGTTTGTGCTGCGGTAAGTTAAATAAACTATTTTTCAATTAAAGCTTTAACCACACCAACGCGTGTTGATCGCCATAGCCGGCGCGATCATAGGGAAATGACAGGTCGCATGAACTGTCATTTCCCTATGATTGCGCCTTATTTCGCACCATTGGCCTTATATCGCACCGGTGATGGCGATCTGCACGCGTTGGTGTGGTTGAAGCATAAGGGAAAAACTGTGAAGAAAACTAAACTTGAGCATAAACCTGAACAATATTTAGGACAGGTTGCATATTATTCGTATTGAGCTAAATAAGTACTGTAACATCTTATTTTGCAACATCATGTGTAATAATAATAAATGTTGTCTGGAATCTGGATGCTCAATTCATGTGCGTGTCATTAATCTTAACTAAAGCAAGTGACTTTGGTTAATTTTTATGGAAATAAATGCATGTTCACTACCTAAGGGCCATTTCACACAAGTTTTTTTTACCTATTATATCGTACCCACATAGAGCTCTTTATAAATCGTACTTACTGGTAGAGACACCACAAATGATAGGTATGGGTTTGATTTTCTTTTTGTTATGTTATAATCAAAGTTCGCTCGCATTTCTATAAAGTGCAAAAAATAAATTTTAATCAAGTTTAGGTATGTCTTGAGCAATCCATTGTCAAGGCGTACTCTTGAGCACCTACTTTCTGAGCTCATCAGATTAAATTATGTTCAATATAAAATTATCTCGCAACAGTCTGTTTACATTTCAAGTATTGTTCCATTATGTATGCATTCTAAAAATAGATATTTCCTGAAACCGTGACTAGAATAACATGTACTTTTATTATGTTTACCAGCAAATGGCTTCCGACTTAGATCTATCAGAAAGCATCAGATTGGTCCTTGCTCTTGGCTTGGCGCCAATGCTATTACTTGGAGTATTTTAGGGCAATAGGCGAAAATGTTAAAGGAAAATTCCAGCGGATATTTGGGAAGGCTCTAGATAAAATATCGTTCAGTATGGATGATGGTATGGTGTACGGGACTATTCCCACCTCTCGTTCCTACCGCTGCAACTCCTGTGTAGCCAGTACCTATCCACAGCTTGACCGCCAATAAAAACCCATCCATTGAAGGTCAAGTTTGTCATGGGGGAATGTTATAATGTCCTGCATATTGCAACGAAATTAATCAGAAGAAAGGTAGAGTGTTCCATAAAAGTTATGTGCTTTGAACTGCATTTTAAAAGATTCATCCCTTGATAATAAAACAAAGAGCAATCAAATAAAAGTTTCAAAGTGGAACGCCAAAGTAAAGTAAATGAGCCCGTAGAAGTCTAAAATAGCGGACCCGGTGTGAATAATAAATGAATCATGAAGACTTTGATCACGAATTCAATGGATTAGATGAGTAGCTTTGTACACAGATCTGAACCTGCACAAGCTTCAAGCGGAAATATTAATAAGTAAGTTGTTATAGTTTCTTGTTGGAATCAGTATTAATATTAACTTCTCGTTTATTCCATTAAAAAATAAAGCCAGTATTTGAATCTATTACTAACTTTTTCAGTGAAAAGATTTTTTAGCTTTGCTTAGACATGATTAGATGCATCTATATTAAGGTCTTAATTTTTATAAATGATTGAATCGTCAGTTCAACGGTTTGGACCATGCCATTTATTTTAGTTTGTTTAAAAAAGGTTGCATAAGTTGCTCTTACCTTTAAAGGTCTTTATTCTGAGCCTGGGACTTGCATAAAATGTTTAAATAATCCTTTTTGTGTAGTACAAGATCTGGAAAGACAGCAAAAGTCGTTTAATACTCAGTATTTATTTTTATCGCCACCATCGTCATTTAGTTTAGCATTTTATTTGTCTGTGAGTTTTCTCCATGAAACTTTGAATTCTTTATATTATTGGCATTGGCGTTTTGTCTACCTTTTGCGTTTATTACCATAAGTCGTAACAATACTTTGCCTGAATAATAGTTTTGCAAATATGATGATAATTTAAATAATGAATGAGTGAGTTATTATTATGAGGTGTACAACATACATACAAGTCAAGGGCGCTGATTGATTTCGTGGTTACTTTGACATGGTGCACAATAAATTACAAAAGTTACAAAAAATACAAACACCGAGAAATAACTTATTACGTTTACGTTTCACATTTATTCAAATAGATGTCCTGACGACCTGCCTATGAACGCAGTGCAATTATTTAAAGTGTTTAAACATTATCTTTTGTTCGAACAAAATACAATAATAATGGGGGAACTAATCCATCACCCGTTGTTCATGCGGTCACCGATACATTATGCAACCATTCTGACCGCTGATACTGAGCTATGCTGTCGACCTTCAAGTGTCGGTAAAAATATAATAATGTTTCTCGCAAATCGCCGTAAACAAAACAATAAAACATAATTAAGTTATAGACGTTCTGAGAATATTTTATCACCTAGTGAAACTGTAAACAATAACAAACAATATTCCTACTAAAAATTTGCATAAGCAGGCGTTAAATAATGGACTTAGCTGGTTATGGTTTCAGCTATGATTAATGATAACAATGAATGTTCTAGTAAATATCAGGTTTGAAAGACCAGGCACCTCATTTTGCGTTTTAGTAGCGATGGAAGTCTAAATCCTGGATCAGTTGAAGTGGCTTGAATAAGACGTACGAATAGGCACATCTGCAACCAAACGATTTGATGATAAGCGCCCCATCTTATGACGACGCCACAACTTGGGAAGGAACCTATAATTGCTCTTGGATCCAATACACCAAGGTGTAGATGGGTCTCTTGGACATAAATGTAAGGCCAACTTAAACATAATTAAATAAGTTTGCCCTCGTTTTTGTGATGATTTATAATGTTTGAGTCATCGTGTTACAAATGCTCACAAAAGGAGAATAGTAGTCATTTAATAAGCTTATATTTTTTTTCTTCCAGGTCGGCCACGACTGGGGCTACTACACCATGGTGACCGACCTTCCCAAGTACTCGCACGACGTGCTCAAGTTCGACATAGCCACCACCGGCATCCTCACTTCCATGCCCTATGTCGCCATGTGGATCTGCTCCTTCCTATTCGGGTTGATCTGTGACCATTGCATCAAGAAGGGCTGGCACACCATCAAGACTGGAAGAATCATTCACACTACCATTGGTATGTACCTTAACTTTAAACTCCTCCTATGATATTCTGATTAACTTTTTAGCGGGTCCAATGACAGTTTAACTTTCCCCGGGACAAACTTGACCTTCTCTGGTTGGGTTTTATTGGCGGTCAAGCTGTAGATCCTGGCTACCCAGCTGGAATAGTTCCGTATTCTTGGTAAAAGTACTAGTTACAAAATATACTAAGCATTATAATAATCCTCCCTTTTGCGTCTGGTAAATAAAAGAGGGTCGTTTTCCTGCAGTTGAGACTAATTGATCTAAATGATAAAATTGTATAGTATTCAAGAAACAAATAGTACTGAGTACGTAATAACAATTATGATATCTCTTGCATGATTACTGCATTTACAAAATGTTACTTCTAGATACAAAATTGGTATCAGAGATAAGTGCACTATCTATATAATTTATTGCTCTTAAATCAGCGGATAATACCTATGTATTAAAGTATGTATTTACATTCCGGCTAAGAATAGAAAATGAAAGATAAAGATATTTTTAAGTTTTCCCATGTTTGGACTCTCCATAGTTTAAACTTAACCGATATTGAATCAGTATCTCAATTTTCTCTACAGCGGCTACTGGTCCTGCAATATGCATCATTCTCGCTTCGTACGCGGGATGTGACAGAACAGCTGCTATGGCCTACTTCATTCTTTCCATGGCTCTGATGGGAGGCTTCTACAGTGGAATGAAGGTGAGACCATTAAAAAGGAAGGAAAATAAATCAATTAACTTATTAAACAAAAACAAACATGGGATGTAAAAAAGTCAAACATGGATGAAAAAAAGTTTACATTGTTGGAAACGAAGTAGGTATACCTACCTTATTATTCTGTGGAATAAGGTGGAACTACTTAGTGGGACATTCGCAAAAGTTTTGAATGTAAAGCAAAACGCCGGGTCCTGTCTTGCTGAATTTATAATCTAATTATTTAACCACAAACTATGGTAGTGATATAGTAGTGGATTACATTTTCTTTTTTATCTACGAGTAAAATCCTATTGAAAATTGTTTTGCTATCATTCTAATTTTTATTATTATAAATTCTCTATTGTCGTAAGTTTTACTGTTTGTTTTCCTTACACGAATGAATGAGTATTTACGTCAATGGGGATTTCTATCTTGCAGGTAAACGCCCTGGACCTTGCTCCCAACTATGCAGGAAGTTTGACCTCATTGGTTAACACGACCTCTACATTCGCGGGGATGGCCACACCTTATCTAATAGGGTTGATGACGCCAAATGTAAGTTAACCTTTATGTTTCAGTTTTTAAAATAATAGAGCGAGGTTTTTAAATTATTTAGGTACGTATAATTACCGACGACAGCACTTTAAGTTCAACACTGATGGATACGTAGTGATAAGAGACAAGTGAGCAATAAAAATATCCAATTTGATGTGCTGCTGAGTTTGAATGTAGTACCTACATGGCAACGAAAACGCAAGGTATTACTCGTACACTACACATTTTAATAGGAAAAATTCAATTCATAAAGAATAAATGAGGGCATATTATTTTCCTCAAACTAATCCCTTTTAAAATTTATTTCGACGGTAATGAGTTGAATTGAAAAATATGCGATAGACGATGTTATCTTTCGTCCACAACCGATTCTACTTAACCACACACTGTACTCTTCTGTTTAATATTTAAAAAGTTAATTACAATATTTCCATGAGAACTAATCTGTTTATAAGACCGACGTGAGCTCGAAGTTCTGGAAAGCTCTGCTCGAATTAAGGCGAGCACCCCTTAAGCCTGGTTACGTTATTAGTTCGGTTAGTCAAGTCCGTGACTCCTCCAATTTCTATCACACGTGTGACGGGCGTGCGCTTTTCTAGAAAGTGTAAAGGCGCTGATTTACACGTAATAAGTAGTTAGGTATTTAGGTAACAAAAGTTTAACTTAATTTTAGGTGATAATGGCCGTTTTCACTATCAATACCTAATTTTTAAGTGAACCCTATAAAAAAATCATATTATGTGTTACCATAGGAGTCACTTAAAAATAGGGATTGATGGTGTAAACGGGCATGAATTAACTAGACACTTAACTACTTTCTTACCACGTGTAAATCAGCCTAAAGAAACCGGACGCTACGTTTTTCTTCATCAGGTGTCAGCTATTCAGCTCTGAGATGAGATGAATAATTAATATTGAATGAATAAAAAATACCAATACTAAATATCTACCAATCGATCAACATGGAAAGCATTGGGGGAGGCCTATGTTCAGCAGTGGACGTCCTGTGGCTGAAATGATGATGATGATGATGAATAAAAAAATCACACATTTTTGCTCTCATTATAAAAAAAGAACGAAAATTCTCGGTGTTAATAGGTAGAGCAACATCATTCATACTGATTGTAACGCAGCGTTCACGCGACGGGGTGACGTCAGTTAGGATCGGTAGGACGTAGAATCTATTACACTCATAATTAATAACGTACCTAACGTACCTAGCGTAGCGTACCTAACTAGCCTACCTCTTTCAAGGAACACAAGTGTAGTTGGGGCCTAACATTAGTCATTACTTTACTTTTTAAACAAATCTTGAAGAAGAAGTGTGTCCATTTTTGGTCGCTCTAAGGGCCCTCGCCCACGGCGAAGTTTACGAAACTCGCGACAGAATTGCTACTAACGCGCGTTAGTCGCATTTGCAACGCACTACAGAAGTGATGCTAACGCGCTACTAACGCGCTACAGCAGCGCGACTGCATCGCTACAAAAAGTCACCGTGGGCGAGGGCCCTAAGATAAAAAAAATCATTTAACTATTTAATTGTTTTTTTCAGTCTACCCTATCAGAATGGCGAGGGGCCTTCTGGGTGTGTTTCGCAGTGCTCGTCGGCACAAACGTGGTGTACTGCATCTGGGCGGACGGCAAGCAGCAGTGGTGGGATGACGTCAGACAGTACGGGTACCCTCCAGGCTGGAAACACGGCTCTTTGATCAAGGAAGAAGAGGTGGAACAACAACCAGAATCGATTAAACTCTCTGATGGGAAGGAATGATGTTAATAACTTGTTAGGTTTAAGTTAAGAAATAGTTGAGAATGTGATGGCAGCGGGCTTTGAGCTCATAAATCAAAATAAAATTAAATTATCCCACAGCACGATTTGTCGTCTGTAACAAATGCACTTCTTCGGTGCATTTAAAAAACATGGTGTACATAGACCTTTAGTAGCAAATCAGTCAATTTATTTTGGTTTAGTACAGTGACCTTAATTTTATACGTATCAAATATAAATACACTCAAAGACGAATTTAGGCCTGTAATTTGTCCAATTATTGAAACTCAACATGCAATCACAGGCCTAAATCTTGGGCTTCCTTTAAATTAGGAAATCGGTGCCAATCGAATAAAATTAGTACAAGAAGGGCATAATAAAATATTCTTGGTTAATATTTTTTAGCAAAAAGTAGACAATAAAATGTTATAGGGTCGGTACCAATCGAATAATTAGTAATACACGAACGTAATAAAAAAGCAACAATATTTTATACGCAAAAGTATAAAATAAAATTGTATGACCATCGCATTATCACGAACCAGATAAGTTCGAGTAGCTATTTACGATAACCAGTGAACTAGTCAGTGTGAAATTGAATGTAAGTGCAGTACAAATAAATAGTACCGTATTTTATGATAGTACTTACTGCAAATAAAATTGCCCATATCGGTGTCCCTATCTTATGAACTCCATAATAGATTTATGCCCGTTTTCACCATCAATCCACAATTTTCAAGTTACCCCTATGGTAACACATTACAGGAATTTTCACTTAACTCATGGTCACTTAAAAATTAGGGATTGATGGTGAAAACGAGCATTTAGCCTTTATTTTTATGTACTTTGGAATGTACTTATTTTGTTACGTTAATTATTGTAAATATGTTTACTAAATAATTATAACAGTGTTATTTCTGTAAGCATCAAGTTATATTTCTAAGACCTGTTATAAGATTGATTGCCTTTTTGACAATAATCAGTTATGTTTAAAAATAACCAATGTCTAGTTGCTCGTTACATTTTTAAATGAGGTAAGAAAATAATAATAATAAATGATTGTCGCCTTGGTAGCCATTCCGCAATACGGAATGGCTACCAAAAGCGAAAAATGTACTGTACAACCAATTTATCAATACATTCCATTGGGAAAAGACATTTTCTTTCTATCTTTTCATTACATTCGTTATGATATTACCTCCAATACACGTACCCTCATTTTCTGGGCCAGTTGTTCAGGAATCAGGAAATTACCTGGGGCAACGAATGGGATTTAACGTTTTGTGTTCAAATGGACGATTTTTAGATAATGACGATTTTATTAGTAGATTTATTTTACAGTGGGGTTGGTCTAAAAAATAAACCTAATTACCATACGTTTTTAAGCTAACAAATATGAAGGTTTTCATGAAAAGGTCAATAAAGGCGAAACGCATTTTCATAGTACTTAAGCATACTTGATTGTAAATCAGTAATTGAGAAAAACATGAAATTTAAAAAAAGTACATATCTGTATACATAGTACATATTTTTATATTTGCATAATATTTTGGTAGGTATGAGGATTTTTGAAAGTTATTTGATTTTATACCAGCATTTTTATAAGAGTTCTTAAGATTTTACCAGCCCCATCCCTAGTTTTAAGTTAGGTATAGTTCTTGCAACTCGCGAAAGCGAGTGAGCTTTACTTGTGTGTGTACGTGTACATGCACATAACAATAGTGTAATGTCTATTAAAACTTTTTAAAAACTAACAGTAGCGAGCCACCACACATGTAGAGCTCACTCGCCTTCGTGAATTGCAACAACTATAAGTGAAAATGTAAAGACGAAAGCACATCAAGTTTCTGTGAAGTTGTACTATTTGCTATTTTATAAACATTTTTTTTATCTGAACTTCAAGTACTGTCGACTCTACATTACATCTTGAATCACGTTTACTGCCTTAATGATTGTTAAGTACCATCTGAATAAATAATTTACTCATTTTATACGTTTTTTTTTTCATTTACACATTTCATTAAATTAAACTCCCAATAATCTTCTGTGTAAAGGTTACACCCAGTTTTTTATCTGTTAAGTCTAACATTGGTCACGTTGTAATCAACTCTACATGCGTAATGTTGAATAATATAGTACGTGTTGTTACCACACAAAACAAAACAGTCAAAACGAGACTCCCGTAGATTTTGTATGGCAATACAAGCAAGTGACGTCACTATTTTAGCAACTCTAACTACTTTTTTCAATTACTCAATTAAAATCTTAATTTACAGGTAATTTAAAATTAAGTTTTTAAGACCAGAATGAAGTGTCTTTTAAAAAAGTTGAGATTTCAAATTATTAGGGAATGATGTCAAATAGTCTATTGTAGCAACATGAGTCGTAGTTCCCGACTCATTGAGCAGCTGCCGAGTCATAACGAGGCAAGTCACTCAACTGTTAACATGTGCATGTGGATTGAGTGATCCTTGCTTCAATCTTAACAAAAATCGAGGAAGTTTTACTTAAAATATGTTAAAACATTGCGATGAAGTTTAAAAATTTGTTAAACCTAAGATAAAAATGTTATGGCCAATAAATAGGAGCACTCATACCGCACGCTGTAAGAAAACGTCAACATGTTTATTTCAGAAAATAAAGCCTTTCCACTTCTTTTTATAGTATTGAAAAATTGTTAAGAATATGTTAAAACTATTAACAAATTCAGAAATTCCTTGCACGTCCCGTTCCAAAGTTATGACGATTATTTAGGATCACTCACACCGCACACGGGCCGTATGAGTGCTCTTCAAAATAATGACTTTTTATTAATAAATACGTTTTATTTCTGTTGGGAAATGTGTGCAAACTGACGAGCGAATTTGTTAAAGAATAAGTGTGACAAAACTTAAAAGCTGAAGGAAGAAATTAACCTTTATTCTTTCCTCCAATATGCCGTGTGAGTGATCCTTACTTTTACCTCTATCTGCTCATATGTAGTTCGTAGGCAGACTGAGATAGTATCTAAAATTGTTAATTGTTTTTAACAATTATTTGGCATATATTTTGCTTTTATTAAGGTCATAATTTAAGAAATATCAGGCTTAGATGATTCCTAAAGGAAAATGTTGATTAGGGTACGTATGATTTTTTATTTTGAGAGACTGTTTCGATTCATCAGAAGTTTACATGTGAGATTTAATAATATTATTTTATCGTATTTTATAGTCCAACCAAAAAAAAAAAGTTTTGTTGAGAAATTTGTAATTTATTTAAATAAAACCGTGAGTATCTTTCTCAATTCATATTACAAGTCAAATTTGAATTCAATCCTATAAACAATTGTAATGTTTCTTTATTTCTATCATTCAAGATGTAGGGGTAAACCACTAAAACTCGCGCTACTGCCGACCGCGGCGACGGACGCCCCCCGCGAGTTTTAGCGGAGGCCCCTAAACCTACTACATATTAGATTGCATTGGTTTTGCATTGTCACGTCTGACGAATCGGAACAGTCTCACAAAATAAAAAATCATATGTACCCTAATCAACATTTTCCTTTAGGAATCATCTAAGCCTGATATTTCTTAAATTATGACCTTAATAAAAGCAAAATATATGCCAAATAATTGTTAAAAACAATTAACAATTTTAGATACTATCTCAGTCTGCCTACGAACTACATATGAGCAGATAGAGGTAAAAGTAAGGATCACTCACACGGCATATTGGAGGAAAGAATAAAGGTTAATTTCTTCCTTCAGCTTTTAAGTTTTGTCACACTTATTCTTTAACAAATTCGCTCGTCAGTTTGCACTCATTTCCCAACAGAAATAAAACGTATTTATTAATAAAAAGTCATTATTTTGAAGAGCACTCATACGGCCCGTGTGCGGTGTGAGTGATCCTAAATAATCGTCATAACTTTGGAACGGGACGTGCAAGGAATTTCTGAATTTGTTAATAGTTTTAACATATTCTTAACAATTTTTCAATACTATAAAAAGAAGTGGAAAGGCTTTATTTTCTGAAATAAACATGTTGACGTTTTCTTAAAGCGTGCGGTATGAGTGCTCCTATTTATTGGCCATAACATTTTTATCTTAGGTTTAACAAATTTTTAAACTTCATCGCAATGTTTTAACATATTTTAAGTAAAACTTCCTCGATTTTTGTTAAGATTGAAGCAAGGATCACTCAATCCACATGCACATCTGTTAACTTACATCGTTACAAGCCATTGTGACATTGCGGAGAGTGACTTGACAGTTCAGCCTAAGTTACAATCAAGGTGCAAGTAAGCGTGCGACAGTATCACACTTTGTGGGTACATTTACATAATTTAGGTAGTAGCTTTAAATGAGAGTATCTGCTTGAATTGGTTTGTATTTGAGTAGGTATTTATAATGGCGTTTAAGTATCAATAATACTAATAATACTTCAAAAATATTCACGCATACAGCCCTGTATCTTTTGAATACTGGAATAAGAATAGTCGTCTTTATTGACATAATTTCGGGCAGAGTGAAAAGGTGTATTATCAAAAATAATATGCCCACGAAAAACGAACATACTTAAAGGTATATTGAGATTCCGTCGCCTCTTTGTATACTATCAGGTTTATTTTCAGTCGTTGTGTAGGTACTTAAATACTATAGTTCTAGCGATTAACTCAGTCCGTGCCTGAGGTATGGGAGCGGCACGGGAGGGGTGTTTTTGACATAATAATATTATGACGTGTCAGAGCAGAGAAATCTGACGTCTTGCTGATATTTGAAGTAACTAAAAACACCGGCATCAACTGAGTAATGCAATAGACTTATAGTACTTAGGTACACAACGACTGAAAATAAACCTGATAGTTTACAAAGAGGTGAAGGAATCTCAATACAGCCTTACTTAAACGACTTGCTTTCAGCCTTCCTTCGTGTTTAACAGGCTATTGTACCGACCCATATTCAAGTTTGGAAGTGCCTTTTCTTGGCAGCATATTACAAAAAGTATTGCAATATCGACAACCATCCTAGTTCTATGCGATATTACACCGTATGCCGTGATAATACAGAAGCCTTTACAATGCAATGGCCAAGATATTTACCATCTGTCAGATGTTGTAGATCGTCAGCTAATTCAATTTCCAGATACTAATCAGTGATGGAAAACGTGGATACCATGTTCTTTTTTTCGTAACCCGTAAACGTATTCTCTACCACTTTCTACCTACACAGAAAAAAGACGAAAGGCGGAATCCTAAGTTATAAATGGAACACAAATGAATGCTTTTTAACTGAGCGTTAAAACTCAATACTCAATCCATCCATCATAAACTTAGTAATTGGATACTTCTGTACCTCTATCAAAAATTTTCCGAATTAAAAAGGTTAGTCATAACATAAGAAAATTAACCGCTATTGTTACCGATAACATCATAGAATGCCCAAACTCAAGCATCCCAACATTTATTAAAACAAAATACAAATGAAAAAGTCACGCCATAATTTACTGTCAAAGAACGGCAACCCCAGGAAACAGCCTGGGGAAATTAAAAAAGTTTCGTACCAACACTGGGGTTGCAGGAGGTGCATCTAAGCCGTTTTATCCGAGTTTTACCTGTTTACCCTGAAGTTGCTTTTGTTTAGTCCCACTTTTACCTTGTTTAATTTTA
The DNA here is from genome assembly GCF_004193835.3 of Ostrinia furnacalis. NCBI lineage: Eukaryota > Metazoa > Arthropoda > Insecta > Lepidoptera > Crambidae > Ostrinia > Ostrinia furnacalis. The sequence goes on along the minus strand of NW_021131371.1, from coordinate 1,147,547 downwards.
TCAGGTATGGATTCGAAACACAACATTGGAAGTTTGATGTTCGACAAATGAAAACAGAACTTCGTTATTCTGCTTTTAATAATGTGCATTGTGCAATGTTCGTAAAATATTTTTTGTAGATGAGTTTTTCAAAACACGATAATATGAAGTTTTCTATTACAGTTCTTTCAGATGAAATAATAGAAGTTCAATCCCAAATACCATTTTTGTTTGCTTGCAAGCAATAGATTGGCTTTAGAATCATGTTCTTTTTGAAATAGCCAATCTACGAGCTTCGTTTTTTCGCGTAGAAATATGTGTGGATGAAAATCTCATTTCCAAAAAAGTACGATACAACCGGCTAAACGATGCCAGGCACTTTAAATGAGTCTTAGCGGATATGAACGGACATAGAAGGGAAATGAAATCGCCGAAGCGATACGTACTTCGTTACGCCGCGCTGTCGATGTGAGCGATAAAGTGGTGGATCCTGCGCTGCTAATAAACGACTACCTACATTTTTGAACTGGTTTATTGGTGATAAACCTTTTCATCACGAAATTTTGGTGAGAATTTTTGTTTGGCATCAGGCAGGTAATTAAGATCAAGAAGTTTTAATTTGAACACTGCGGGCTTGAATGATTCCTTATTTCGAGAAACATGATAAGCCTTTTGTCTGTCAGAACCATGTTATAAGCTTTTAGCAGCATACATTTTGAGTATAATCTGTGGACATGAGATTTGAAAAACACACATAGGTATTTGAAAAAGTTAAATTAATTTCCAGAACTTAAATTGGAGCTAAGGCTGCTAATAAAATTGATTCACGATAATAAATATTTATTTAAAGCCAATCATCTCACAAAATTCAAAATCAATTACATCAAAACATTTCTCAAAATATTCATAATTAATTAACCGCTAACTCCAATAAATATAACTAAAATAAATAAGTATACTTCTAAGCACCAGTGTGGTTCCCCTGTTGGTTCGCGATCGCGTGGTGTATTTGCATGCGCCTGCGTGCGTCTCGCAGTTCACGCGTCGTCTTCGCTATTTCTGCCTCCAGTTGCTTTTTCTTTTCTCTCAGGCACACCACCTGTAATTACAAATTAAACTTATAGTTTGCAATTCAAATTGTTTGTTTTAACAGACCATGTTCATTAATATGGTAAGTATAATTTGTTGATTAAGTGCTCAGATACTTAATTTTCAGGTAATTATGTGTAGGATTCTCATCATTGGCGAGTAGCTAAAAAAACCTATGCATTTCCTATGTTGAAGAGGTACTCGCTTAGTGACTAAACTTTCAATCACTTTCACATATAATTATTAGATAATTTTTTGAACGGAAAATAATAACTCTATTTGAATCTAGAGCATGCATTTTTAGTTCGAATCAAAGTTTGAGCTTTATTTCATAAAATAAAAAATAACACATTTATTGAATACCTAACTTATTTGACAGTTTAAACTTTAGGCTCTAGCTAGCCTGTTTTGGTCTACCAAAACATCCACCACTTGAGAAACGCATCAAATCTTCAGAATCATTGATGAGATGACAAGCCTAGGTTATTGGAGGGCTAAGAGTGTCTATTTTATAACTAATACACTCTCTTATGTAAATATTATTATCATTTGCGTGTGCTCCGCGAAAATAGCTCATCATTCAACAAACAATTTTGCGTTCTATTATAAATCAAATTGTTTTACGACAAAACAATAGCTGAATTCTGGCAAGCTAGGCCAGTTTACATTTGAACAATAAATTACTCTTCAGAGGTAACAAAGTTTGATACTCAAATAATTTTATTGCAGAAATAAATAATTTAGAAACTGCTTTCAGCACGGAAACTTTTTGTCAGTCATTATTAAAAAAATACTGTTTAAAAACTTATAGGTCGAGCGTTTAACTGAGTCCAGTGCCCGAGGTATAGTTCCAAAATACTGGATTGCCCTGTCGATGACATTGACAGTGGGGCGCCACCGTCGATACCGGATTGCTGGTTCAGATTTTTGCCATGTTGGAAACCATATAGTTGAACGATGGTAGCGCCCCCCTGTCATTGAGTTTGGCGGGACAGTTCAGCGTGGGTCATCTATATGTTAGCGGCACGGGAGGGTGTTTTAAGACGTCAACCTTCAGCGAGACTTCAGATTTCTTTTAGATTTGTATGCTCTGTCACGTCATAATTATACCTAAATTCTTTAGAAATTTCCTTAAATGTAAACAAACACTTGTGCACACAATTACACCATAATCACTTACGTGTTCATAATAACATACACGTTATTTCACAAGCCCATGAAACCAACTTTATTCTCACGATTATACAAGTTTGGAATCAATCTTTAAACAAATTATTTTAGCAAAATATGTGGACGATGAAAATTTGTGAGACTTGTCAAATTGACTTGAAGTTTAAAATTATGTGTTATCTCCATGTTGTCTCTGACACATCAGTGTTGTAACCTGTAAGTCATAGACAATAATCGGTAAATTTAATCAATTTTATTTCAATTATTCCATCATTTTTATTACTGATTGTATTTAAATAGATTTAAATAGGGTCTTAATCAACAATTAATTTTTTCTTCATTGAATGTACTACTAATTGTTTAATGCATTGCTTTATAAAGCATTATAAATTCTTTCTATAGGTACGTAAGTACTACAATAATTTCAATCCGCGATTAACGAGAGGTTTTGTCGCCTCACTAGGGCACAGATTAAAAATGTTTTAATGTCAGTTGGCCATAAATTTGTTTACATATAAGGAAATTTCTAAAGAATCCGACTTTATATTATGTCAATGTCACCCCTCCCGTACCGCTTCCATACCTCAGGCACCGATTTTGTAAAGCGCTAGACCTGTAACTCTATTGTAGGATAATATCTTTTTTTTTGTTTAATGGCAACCTGACCTCTCTGGGAGGTTTATTTCTGCCAATGTCGAGTGAAAATTGACATAGTTGTCAATAGAACGTGGGTGTTTCAGTTCTATTGATGTTTCATGGATTCCGTGGAGTTAAGTATGCCCGAAAGCAGGTTTCAAGACGCCACCGGGTCCAAAGCGGGTTGTTCATACGACAACCCACTCGACACTCGATGCGCGCTCAAATTCGAAGTATTTCAATGTTTTTTATAATTTATCACTTCACTGCACTTTAGAACACAAAATAACACCAAATTTGTACACTAAAGTCCATTAAATAATAAATTGAAACCATTAAAACAGATCGACCATGCTTCCCGTTCAACTACCCTCCACGGAATCCCCCGGATAATATCTTATCATAAATTAATTACTACATTCACGTCATAATATTATGTCAATGTCACCCCTCCCGTACCGCTTCCGTACCTCAGGCACCGACTCAATTAAGCGCTAGACCTATAACTCTATTTCAGGATATTTTAACATAAATTACTACATTTTCCGTGCTATGGAGAGGGCTATGCTTGGTGTTTCTTTGCGAGATCGAATCAGAAATGAGGAGATCCGTAAACGAACCAAAGTCGCTGACATAGCCCGACGGATTAGCAAGCTGAAGTGGCAATGGGCAGGGCACATAGTACGCAGAACTGACGGCCGATTGGGCAGAAAGGTTCTGGAATGGAGGCCGCGTACCGGAAAACGCAGCGTGGGACGTCCACCTACAAGGTGGACCGACGACATCGTAAAGGTAGCAGGGAAGCGCTGGACGCAGACCGCTGCCAATCGATCAACATGGAATGCATTGGGGGAGGCCTATGTTCAGCAGTGGACGTCCTATGGCTGAAATGATGATGATGATGATGACTACATTTTCCAAAGCTCTTTGTACAACTTTATTTGGCCAGTGTATTAATATGCTATTCAAATTATAATAAGTAATCAATGGAACCAGTTTTCTTCTATTAACGCGCCCAGATTGGTTGTTAGTATCTAGGTAGGGGTCTTCCATGGCCCGCTAGCCCGTGGCTAATTGACCTCCGTCTATCCACTTACTGGTCGGAAATGGGACTTGCGTCTAAGGCTACGATCACACTGGACATTTGATGGGACGTGTTTTTTGCAGAGGGAAGGTATTCGTCATTCAGCTTGTAGAGGTCCACTGTGGACGTAAGGAACACCACAAAGCATCCAAGCTTTTATCATCCAGCTGTTACGTTTTCCGAGGTCGTCAGTTCATCAAGCAGGTGTGCGTCCTCAATACGTTTGAAATGTGGTGAATTTCTACGACATTCATTAATATTCGGGACTCGCGTTATGTTTGGCTTTTTACAACGTTTAACCCATCCAATTTGGGTAGTGACCCATGACTACAAGTGTGTAGTCATTATCTTAAGTTCATATTAGGACCTTTGATTTACAGATTAGAAGTAAAAAAAAAGATTTGGATGGCAATCAAATTATGATCCAGCATTAACTGCATAGGTACACATGAATATATTCTAAAAAATAATCATAATTATCTCTTGGGAAATCTTAAGAATGTCATGCTCATACTCAATGCTCAAGAATGTTTACTTCGAATGTACTGGAAGCATTTGTAGAATGTTCAAATACAAGAAGCTCACATTGTGGACGTTCCCCAAGACAAAGGCATTTCAAACAACGTCCTTAATGCATTTGAGTTTTATTTGCAGCGAGCATTTTCTATTTGCGCGGCGTCTTACAATTTCAGTTAAATACCTTGAGCTCTTGGAATTTGGACCTGCTTATTTATTACTTGCTAAAATATCTTAGATGGTTTTAATGCTGAAAAAGATTTTAAGTTCACATTTAAGAGCCATTTTACATTTTCGTGCGAATTTCTAAGATTTTGGAAGCATGAATTACTATCTTAAGCAACACCCAGAGATTATTGAATAACTGCGAAAGATAGGTCAATCCTTGGTGTTGACCATTAATGAAACGGATTTACTAAAACTCTTTTGCTTAATTCACAGTGCCCCATCTCCCACAACCATTTTACGGAAAAATTGCCGCAGACTCATTTTCAAAGTCCTGTATCTATTATTTATGCTCATATAATAAGCTTAAAAATATATAGTAATCATCGGACATAAATATTCTTGTAGTCCATTAATGAAATAGATTTTTGAATTTCATTACCATTATTGAGTAAAATCTAAAAATAATTTGCCAAATTTGAAGATTAACGTCACATTTTGATCGTGGTTTTTGGTTTAAAAACACAGCAATAACTGCAACAAAAGTATCCCAAAATAAAGAATATTCATTGTAGAATTGATTTCTACAGTTATTGTTTAAATATTAGAAACCACTTTGTCAAAATATTGATGTGAATATCAGTATAAATTACAATGCGCAAGCCGACATTGATTAGTATGGCGCGAGCGCCCGTCAAGGCAGGACCTGTGTCATTTTTCCCGCCGTGACGTTTACGTGCGTTCGTGTCGTAAAGCGGTGATTTGTACGGCGACCAAATACATTTGATACTACGCCGAGAGGCTGTTTCGAGTCGGCCGGCCGAGCAGAAATTGAAATGTTGAATTTTAATTTCTTTGACGGATCTGGGTGTAACTATGTATAAGTAGGTACCATGCATTTAATTTAATAAATAAATTATAAAAAAAGTATATCCATTATGCTAGCACCACCGGGGGATTCCGTGGAGGGTAGTTGAACGGGAAGNCCCTCCCGTGCCGCTAACATATAGATGACCCACGCTGAACTGTCCCGCCAAACTCAATGACAGGGGGGCGCTACCATCGTTCAACTATATGGTTTCCAACATGGCAAAAATCTGAACCAGCAATCCGGTATCGACGGTGGCGCCCCACTGTCAATGTCATCGACAGGGCAATATAATGAATAATAAATAAATAAAAAAAAAAATACTGATACCGCAGTGGATAATGAGCACATAATTTGATTTCTTTGTGTGTGTGAATTTCTAATACGACACTGAGTTTCGAACTCAGCGCATTACTTAGCATCTCTCTATATTTCTATGGAACCAAGTTATCTCCAAAATAACATTCCACACCTTTTTAACATAGTCAGGTAATTATTTTAATAAAATACGAAGCACGTCATCTATCAATAGGATATATTATGTATATTTTAGAAGTTATCAAAGATTTTGTACTAAAGTTTTTGAAAATATTTTATAGCCTACATAGAAAAAAATTAGGATTCTAAATCGTGAAAGAATTATTTTTCGGAGCCTATTGCCTCCAAACAAACAAACAAACAATTAAATCTTTCCTCTTTTATTAGTATAGATTTAACAACAAAGCTTCCCTCTCGAAACAAAACGCTTCTTTTTCTTCTTCACGAAACAAAACTCAAAGCGGATAAATAAATAAACAAATCTTTGAACAATTTCACAGCGCCATCTAGTCCAAAAGTATGCAGCCAATATTCTCACCATTCTTCCGCTAATGTTTGAGTGTTATCGGTATATTAATGACGCTCGGATTGTTCGGATTAAACACACCGCACTTCCCTCGACCAAAAATTGGTAGGGCGCGTCTTCGTGAATGAAACGATCTATAACTAGGCACGATGGCTTCTTAGTGATTACAAAGGCGTTTTTTGCTTACATAAACGTATACTCAATTGTTCTCTGTAAATACAAAGTTGAGATTCTTATTCATGTTTTTCCATGCGAATAAGGACTAGACATGTTTCATTTAAAAATCTACATTTTAGGATAAATGATTATTAAGTTTACCTGAAACATGACGGCCTTGATGTAAAATCGATACCGCTTTCAGCGAGCACGCAAATGCTTTTAAATTTGCAAATTTAGTAAGAGCCCTAAACCCGTACAGTCCGCCCTAATAGAAATTACCAATCTTCTAAGTAAATTAGGCGGGCTTATTTTACCGAAGAACTTAGCGATGCGCAAAATAATTATATTAATGAAATCAAAATATAACACAAATCACATACACTATTCCACAAAATGATTATATTTTTGGGGAAGCCCTTGGCTTAAATATCGCCTGGTGGAAAAGCAAGAATAACCTGGAATATTCAACCCTTCCGTATCAGAAGGACAACTTAGTAAAATTACTTGGAACTGGCTGGAACTTTGTTGATATGGCAAGAGCATTAGATAAGATAATAGCTGAAAATGTTGCCTCCTCTGGGAATCTAATCTAGGATCTCTGAGTCTGAGACACGTGGTTTACTACTACACTTGAAGGCAGTTTAGTTATCGTATTTACAAACATTCTAAATTATATTTCCTTGAACTGTATTGGGTAGCGTGTACCAACCTCATCCGTGGCGTCTTGAAAGTCACGCAACAAGTCCTTCCTCGTCAGCAGGCCTGCCTTCAGTCGCTCACCCTCCAGCGACCAGCGCAACTTGTCGCGACGGCTCTGAACAAGAAAACCCGTGAAATATAAAAAAGTACAGTTGAACACCGAAATTATTTTTTTGAAGCCGGTCAAAAATGGGCCTCATGTGCATCATCTACAAAATCAAGAACTGTTTCGTGAGGATCGTGAAGCATGTGGCTTTTGAAATGAAAAAGTGATACTTTTTGGACATGTATTGGATCGTTGTCATTTGAATTGTGATGGATAAAGCCTTTTAAAATGTGCCCCGATATGTCTTTGTTGTTTCGAACCAAATTAAACACAAATAAAAGGCATCGCTGAACTCCAGTTTATTCGGAAACCACATTAATAATGAGCCTCGCACCGAGTAAATACATTTCCATTTTTGGGACTGTATTTTGAATGTGTTGAACTCATGATTTAAATAAATAACTAACTGTGCAATTAATTAATTGTAACCATTTTGGGACCGTTTATTTTGAATATGTTGAACTCATGATTTAAATAAACAATTTACTGTGCAATTATTGAATTGTAACCATTTTGAAATCGCCAAAAACGGTTTCGCTTTTCGCTTACATTTTGTTTAAGTATTTAAAATGACTAAATATTTTAAAACATTCGACTATTTTTTTAAGGCCCGACTTTTTATAAATTCCTTATATTCGACTTTTTATAAAATGTAGATAATTATTATCAACATTGACCCGTGGAAAATGGAAATGCATACTAAGTAAAAATCCGAAAATTGACACGAGAGAAAAAACAAAAGAGCACGATATTGGTCGTCGAGAAAAAAGAACACAGTTTCTTGATGGCCAGTGTAGCACGGCTAATGTGATGTGAAAAAATAAAAATCTGTATTACCTTTACTGAACCAAGATCTTCTCTGGCCCTCAAGAACTCAATCTCAGCGTCTCCGAGGTCGCACTCCGTGAAGTCTATGACTTCGTCGGTGTGATGCATCTTCTCTCTAATGTGGGCCAGCATTTGATTGTGTTCTGTGCACTTTGCGCGATTCCTGATCAGCTCATCTTCTCTCTCTACAAGAAAACAAAAGTTTGGTACCTAGGTATTTTATTATTTTTGAAAAAAGATACCTACATTTTACATTTTCAAAAGTCACGTACAATCAAAGCTATTCATTACTATTCAGAGATCGATAGCTGGATCTGATGCCACTTTTATAGTACAAAAATAGATTGTCAGTTCATTTTGTTCTGAATTATTGATTGCAATTAGCTAGATACAGTGTTAAGCACAATTAAAATAAATCTCTCCCTAAATCAATACTTTACATTTTCTCATTCCATAACAATTTAATTAGATTTTTTCTTTCTAAAATAAAAAAATAACCTTCGCAACTTTTATCATTTGTATGTTAAACAGAAATATAATTTTCCGCTACGTTTACAAAGCAAACACTTCTCCCAGCTGTCACATTATTGGCAAACAAGACATTAAACCAATACTATGTTTCACACTTGACGGAGCACTGATGCGAGTGGACGTTATTTTATTTTTACCCATCCAATGAATACAGATGCGATATTTCTTTTTAGCAGTATCAATTGAGCACAATTTGAAAAGTAGTGTCTCGTAGTTTTAAAGCTAGCTCCATCGAAGAAGAATCATTCAATATCTACGGTACTAGCCTGAATACAAAGCAAACTCTGGTTGTTCATTTTTGTTTCGAAAACAGCACACTACCGGCGAGGAGCTTGCTGAACAAAAACATTCTTTAATACAAAGTGGCCAGCTTTTATTTTTGGGTGTAGCGAGTTTAATTAAAATACCTAGGCGGGCAGGAAGCAGTCTTGTTTGTTCCTTTTATGGGATAAATCCGATAATACCATTTATCGGATGTTCAGCACTGTTCAGAACTATTTACAGCGGATTAAGTGGGTTATTGGATTATCTGCGGGCCGTTAATTTTTAACGAAAGTTACAGTCTACACTAAGCTCAGCCTTAGTGCACCACCTAACTTTAACGGTAAATATGACGTTAACCGGTGCTTTTTGTATGGAGTTTGACAGATTTTTGACGTTTGTCAAAGTTAAATTATGATGGTGCAACCCAGCCTAAGGTTTTCACTTGTTTATTTATTTTATTTCTTTATTTAAACTTTTATGCCAAAATAAATTTGTACATAAGACGAACTTAATGCACTAAAGCATTCTCGACCAGTTTACCTACTTGTTGTAGGTAGTGACTACATTTTTCAAAATGATATCTACGAAATAATTACCTACGTTAATTTCTGATGATGTTCACTGACAAACTGAAACCCCATTGTAATAAAACTGTTGAAAGGCTCCAAAAAGTTCATATTTGTTATGATCGTGTCTATATTTAAGACAAATTTAGTATTCATATTTTTTAGATTTAGACAAATATTTAGTTTTAGATGACCACGATAGAAGCGATCTCGATATCGATACTTGCTATCAACAATACAGTAGGTACATCCTTTGTCCTTACCTTCAATTTTCGTCATGAAGTTTTGGTTATCGATATGCAGCTGTTCATACTGAGCCACGTATAGACCTGGTCCCAGCATCTCCAGCTTTCGGACATGAGCCTCCAATTCAGCCACAGCATTTCGGACTCTAATGTATCTCAGACACAGAGCCGATGATTGCTCGCTCTTGCGCCTTTGGAGGGTTAGGAATCTTTCCACAGTCTGCGTAAACAGAAGCAGGTTTTAATCATAAATTTATGATTTGTGACTATGTGATGGTAAATAATAATGTTTGTCTGTTAACTAGTCACCATAGTACAAGTACTGCATATCTTAGGCTGAAAAGTTAGGCATGCCATACATGAACAGCTTAAAGCGGCTAGTATCGACAGCTTAAAACTGTGATTGCATAAAAAACTACAGTATTCTACGTACACACAATACCTATACGGAACCGCTCGAGCAGTTGCGATTGCTTTGGGCGATTGGCAACACGGTGAAATTTCAATTGACTATGACTGCAAGAGCGATCCGTGTACATTGATCACTGACTAACTTCTCAAGCGGTCCGTGTAGGCGGGCCTTAAGGATTATGTTGAAACACCCCACCTTATCAGCTATTGGTTTTCCCTTCTTCGAGTAGATAAGCCCGGTGCCTGTGGTTCTCTCAAGGGTCTGGAGTCCATCGAATTTCTTCTCAGCGTTTTCCAAACGCTCAGCGTATTGTGCCTCAACTGCATTTACTTTGGATTTAATCTGAAGTTAGTAATAAACTTAATATAACGTAAATTTTTGTCTCTGAGAGTAAATCTACTTACCTATCTACATAAAAAGTATTTGTAAAACTATTAGTTAGGTAACACAAACATACACTCTTACGTTTATACCATCAGGTAATTTTATTTTTAGAACTATAGGCATTATACAAGGTCTTTCCTAACATTGTTTCCAACTAATTAAAATATCTCCAGTGGCTTTAGTAAGTGAAACTTTAGCCAAGTTCCAAGTTGACAACGTGACTGAATGTCTCGAAGTCAAGCCTTGAATAAGCCGATGATTTTATAATAAGCTTGTTTGAAACTCCCGAATAGCTCTTCGCATACTCAATACTTGTGGCTATAAGCATAATTGGTTTTATGATTGAGTTACGAGCGGTCTTTCAATCGTTTGTCTGGAGAAAAATGTGGGCCAAAACTTTGGTTAATAATTTTTCTTATTAACATTAAAACTACCGATTCAAAAGCGAGTCCTAAATGTATGATAACGTCAATAAGAGCTTCTTTTAATGAGGGTTTTTGCGAATGAAAGATCCGCTAGATGGCGGGACGTGAATGTGGGGTCTGACTGCTGCGTGATTGGTGGATTTTGACATATCTGTCAATGTCATGTCAAAAATAACCAATCATGCAGCATTTGGACCTCGCGTCTACGTATTGCCATCTGGCGGATTTTTCATTCGCGAAAACCCTCATTACTTAATTATTTTGCTCTGGAAATGTCTCATTCTCTTCAGCACAAAGATTTTACGCACACGTCGCTTGATCATAACAAGAGATTGGCCACGCGGGTGTACCCCGAATTAGGGTGAGTAAATAATAAACGAGGCTTCCCACTTACGTCGGCAACTTCGCGCTCCTCTTTCTCTTTGAGTTCTTCATAAGACAAAAGTTTCTGTTGATATTTTTCCTCTAAATCAACAGCGCCCTCCAACGGTTTTAATACGTGTTCTAATTTTCGTTTTCTGTAAACATAAATCATATTGAACATAATATTTATACATATACATGCTAACAAATTGAATTATTTTCTAGCGATTTTCTATTTTTAAACTAGACTGTGAGTTAACAGGTGACATTTTGTACTGACAGATTGAAAGCATTCAGACAGGAACAGCGTCGGTTTTACACTCTGCGATTGCTCAATAAATCTAGTCACAATACGGCTTTAATTAAAATCTGGGACTTATACAACAACCTAAAGGGCTATTACGGTCTTGTTTGGTTTTTGTTAACTTCGTCCTAAATATTGCTTGGGGCCCCGATTGGTTTTATGATTAAGTGGGGTTAGAATCGATGGACAAAAATACTTTTAGACGCTTGCATAAGGTCCATATTATGAAAATTATAAAGCACTAATTATTGGGTTATTTGTTACTTAATGAAGAATGTTCACTAATTTTGTTTTTTAGCTTTCTGTATTCTCTGTTAAAAATAAAAAATACACGTGAAAGAATTATTTCGATACGTCAATTAGTTTCCAAGATATTGAATTTTAAAAGTGCGGGCGGCGGCCGGCCCGCCATTTTATGCGCGTGACGTCATATTACAACGACTGGCTCATATTTGTATGGGAAGAATCTTGCAAACTGAATTAAGACCCACTTCCAGGCAACCGATTAAGCTGAAATTTCGCAAACACATGTGATTTGGATGACCATGCAATATTATGATGACATGGAGCTGATCTGATGATGGAGCTGGAAGGTGGCCATAGGAACTCTATAATAAAACGACTTAAATGCATCGAGTTTGGGCTCGTTCGTTTTGTATTGATGAGTATTTTAATTCTATATAGTAATCGGGGTCTAATGATGGAGCTGGAAGGTAATTCGCAATAAAACGACACAATCGCATCAAGTTTGGGTTTGGTTTAATTTTAATTTCTGTGATGGGTCTGGGTGTTAATATGTATAATAAGTTTGTATTTACAAAAAAAAAATATTTAAGTATGTTTATATCCGTTTTCTAGTGAGCGGACGCTGTGAACGTCACACGGGGTCACGTGACCGTCGGCGGGACTCAATATTTAAGCGAACTTTGAATGCCTATAAAATCATAACTACTGGGTATTTTTGAATGAAATAAAAACTAATGTATTTGTAAATGTAAAAGCTTAACTGTAACATAGGTTTCAAGTGATTTTGCATACCTAGTAACATTCTCAATTAGTTAGAAGTCATTTTATAATTTCCAACCAGTATAAATAAACCTTCAAATTCACACATTGACGCAATGAAAACCATTTATAACTACCAAAAATAAAATCTATTCCGCGAAAGAACACTTAAATGAAAATTTATTTTCATTCCAATGACCATTGTGCTCGTAGTAATGATAAAGGTATTTAATATCGCTAATAAATCATCCCATTATGAGATATCATAAAAGATGTGCGAGAAAATAAAGACATTTGGCTGGCATATGAATGACAGCGTAAACAAACATTTATTTCACCTAATGTATCGCGATTTATATTTTAGTTGAAGTTTACTGAAATATTATTTATTTGATTCATTGTGATTAGTTTATTTCAATTAATGAATTTGGTAGCGTCTCTCCTCTACGGGCATGGTACGGGCATGGTTGCCATGAGTGTATAGCGTAAGGCCTTTATTTTCCAACACATGAAGTGATTTCGAGACTATCTTTCTATAGTGGTCATCACAAAAATCAGCCCACCTACGGTTTACAGGAAAACTCGTTTCTACTGACACAATCATGGTGCCCCAACAATATTGGTGTTATTTGAAAGCCCAATAAATATCCTTAAAGAAAAACACATTTAATTTCTTAATTAACGATTTAAAAGATTAACATACAGGGTAGACTACCTATCTATTTAGCCTATCTCTCTAGTAACTATGACTCCTGCCCTCCACCTACGTTCGATCAAATTACCGTTCTCTACAAAATTGCATTCGTGCTTTTATGAAATTTCTATATTCAAAGGACCGGATCCTGCTTTTCCAGGTTCCTGCATATAACTTCCAATAATTATTACAGAATTTGAACATCCCAAAGTTACTTTTATATCTATGTATCTAGAGTCCTTTCTTTTGGATTGTAAACTTTAGCTTACCTAGTATCTTAGAGTGAAGGTTGAAAATAATTTATTAGGACTTTTCATCGGTAATAAAATAGGCAATACAAATTATTATGAGTCACTTTTTAATTTAAGAGACAAGCCAGATGTTGGATATTGCATAACGATGTGTTAAAAAAATTATTTACTAGTTTTGAAAACCAGCCTTATTTTATAAGAGACATCTATATGTATTTTGTAAAATATATTGCATACTTATAATATTCAGCCAATCGTCGATGTAGTATGTTATTTTTCATTTGAATGTGTCGAAAGTCGAAGGTCAGGTCTCTATGTGCCTGGAGGTACTCGTCCCGGTCTACAGTAATGGCGGCTGTGCCCACACCATGACCGATCTGGTCTTCATCGTCATCTGCAATGCTGACTGATGGAAAAAAATGTTTTTAGCTTGGCCTTTAAAGTCTTTAACACAAGGTTCAATGTCTGGATGGACATCAATTAATTACGCTATAGGACAAACACATTTTATTTGAACCTTAAATCATTGGTGGAGGATTAACAGTTTCATAATAAATTAATAAAAATATATTACGTACCGCTCGAACCACTCGAACTCTCTTTTTCATCTTGAATTTGACCTTTTTTTCCTTTGGCATTTTTCTTACCACCCTGTAAATGATTATTTTCCTATAATTAAGTATAGTGTGTTTTTTTTTGCTTATATCATCTTGAAACTTAAAAACAATATGGTCTCAAAGAGGCAGTTTCAGTAAGAAATCACTTTGGAAGTATTTAACTATTTACGTACCTATATTTCATTGATTAAGTTAATGACCTAATAAATAATAGCAAAACCCTTTTGACACCCATGCTTTACAGAAATAATACATCATTCATCTAATTCTTAGGGTATTTATAATCCAACTCATTTATTATAATAGGTATTATGTATAATCATAGAACTACTAAGCTGCTTAATTGTTCACAGAGACCCAGCTTTAAAAGGTTAGGTATTAAGTAAATCCATCCATCAAGAGAATTCCATCAGTAATGAGACTGTCACAACGAGAAATGCAAAGGACTTCACAAAAGCTGAAACGTGAACCCCTTTTATCGTATAATCTTCAGGCATTTAAATGCAAATAAAGAAACCCCGACGGAATTCGTGCACAGCGAGACATGACTAACCTCGTTTGCATGTCACTTACATTAATTAAACTGAAGGCAAAATATCAAGGCATACCTTAGACTCGGCCATATCGCGTGATCAGCTTGAATTACCCGAACTTTATTGATCTGTTTAGTAACATCCGAAATTATTTTATTCCATTAGCTGCACAACGCAAACGTCGCGGTACGGTTGTCATGGTGACGCGTCAACGAAAATCGAGCGTTTTTCTTTTTAATTTATAATGGCGTCGGTTCTATGAAGGTTATATACCTGCCAGTGTTGTAGAGGCATAGATAGTGATTAGAAATTAAAAACTATTTTTAAGTAGATACTAGTGGATGCCCGTGACTATTTTTGTGTAAAGTTTGAAAACCTGAAATCTTTATTAAATACCTATCTATGTATACATTTATTTGAATTTGAATTAGTAATAGTAAATAGATTTGAAAGTGAAGTTCTGGTGCATTTGACCCTAACCAAATAGGGAAAAAGAATTTTAGATTTTGGTCTACCATTCAGGGCGAATGGAGGATATTGATTGTAAACAATGTGTGATACAAATAATGCTTACAAATTGAGTAATTCACTAGGGCACAAACGGAGCAACATGTTGCAGAACATGTCGCTAACCAAACCTACATAATGTTCTCAAAGACAATGTTTTTGCCCGCAGAGCAGTACATGTCCCGAGTCACGTAGAATGGTGCGCGTAACACTGAGAGACAGCTCGGGGCAGTTTGGGATTTTTGGGAACGTGTTGCTGCAACACGTCGAATCTGAGTTGCACGGGACATTTTGTTCCCTTGTATATCCAGGGCATAAGATTACCTCAATATGCAACAAATTTTCAGTTTCATATGACAGTCACATGAAAGCAGCGTGAGAAAAAAGATATAATTTCAGACAGAAAAAGAAATTGCCAGATCAACTTTTCTAAGCGCAATCGAAACGCCCCTTACACCCCTTCACAGACGATGCTTGCTCAATTGAAGCAGCCCATCGAACGCACAGCGTTGAATAGAGCTCTGTGATTGGTTCGTGTGTCATCCTGTGCGTGCACGCGCACTGTGAGACCTCATAGTAATATGTTTGTGATACGGGCGTCAGCTCACTTGCCCGGTTCATTAGGGCTGTACATTTTTTAGTTTTTAGGACAGTAACCTGTGTTGACGTTGGCAGTGTCACAGCAACCGCTGGGCGGCTGCCAGCTCTTCGACAATGCGGCCCAGAAATAGCGACGCGAAGGAAAGTGAACATTTTTTTTCGACACATACCAACCGGTGTGGTTCCGGATTTTTGACGGAGTTATTTTATGTCTTTTTAACAGAGTTGAATTACATTTGTGAGTTATATTATGATGGTGGATTGGGTGTTAAATGTTGGGTTAGAATTGACTGAGGTCTTCTTAACGGTGTTTATGCTGTTTATTAATTCGTATTTCGAATATGAGAACTGATGGTCTAGGATCTAGACGCTAGATAGAAGCTAGACTTCTGTTACTGCCTACAATTTGATGAATTAGTTATTCATTTTGCAGTTACTGACTACCTTTAATACTTACCTAATTAAAAGCTAAGGTTACGTTACGGTAAGGTTAAGAATTAGTACATAATTGTTTGTCAGTTTCTCTTTGTTTTCACTCCGATAAATTTTAATGAATTAATAATGCTATGTAAGGACTTATCATTGCAAATAATTAAACCAAAGAACGAAATTGTTTCAAGAGTTTATTCAATAAAAAAGAATTATAAATAGGAAGAACGTACATCAATACACACGATAATGCAAATATATTATTGGAATAAACAATACCACCCTTTGGATTCGTTCCATAATTGTTTTGAAGTTACACAACTATTCCATTTTGCTGAAAATAGCTGAAGTTCTTTCGGATTTCGGATATTTGGCAACTAATAATATCGTTTACTTGGCTATAGCTATAAAATATTTCTTAGCTATTTAATATGAATATTTTATGACGCCAAACTGCCGTTTAGTTTAGTGTCTTTTAACAAATTGTTAACCTCTTTTATATTGATTTGTTATATTTATGAAAACTCTATCATAATAAATATTTTTAAACGTAACAAAATTATATTCCAACATGAATTTGATATCGTGCTTTAAAGATTAATTTATCGTGTAACATCAGAACAATCATAAATATCCATGCAAAAAATATGAATTGCGTAATATAAAAGTACGATGACTAGAATCAATTGTATATACAAATCCCCATTTCAGCAGTTTATAAGGTACAAAACAACAATAGGCAGACTCATTCGAAAACACCCGAGATAGGGTCTCGCTCAAGGACGAAGTTTTTGGTATAAATAAAGGACAAAGCACACTTTTCAGCCTGGGAATGGATCGTAACCGTATCAACTCGAGGCGTTTATTCTTTGTATATGAAACTTCGTACTGCAACGCACACTAATATCCGCACCGTAACGCCTCGCAGTTTACAGCGCGGTGTTGATCGCATTCCAGGGTGATAAGTGTGCTATGGACCTTATGTAAGTTTGATACCAAAAACTTGCTTCTTTTTGCAAGCACTCAATACATTAAAACGAGGTTATATACATACTTCGTTAATCCTATAAGTTTAATAACGTCTTTGAAGGCATTGCAACGTAGCATTTCGCGTTATTATTGCCACTGAAGTACATAGATACAGATATTCAATATTAAATATTTAAAATGCCATAGCAATTCGCCTTTGCTTACAAGTAGTAACAATTATTTCAGCTGATATAATCTGATTTGGTCCACTAACCACAATCACATCATAATAAGTGATAGAAGATCAAAAGCAATAATAATAATTTACATGAATAATAAAACCTTTACACGGCGTTATTGGTAACATTTCGATATTGTTATTATTTGCCACAGAAAACTCTTTGCCAGTTAAGTTTATTCTGCCACCAAAACCACGAGTAAGTACTAAAACTTTAATAAAAACTACTATACTGATTAGGGTTTCTGATTTCTCGACCTATTTTTTTTCTCGAGTTTCGGGAATTCTCGAGGCCAAAGTCTCGAGTTTTCTCGGGTCTCGAGTCTTTTAATTAAAACTGTTGAAATCGGTTGAAATTTAATAAAAACACAGGTTTTTTAATCTAATATACCTACCTACTTTTATTGCACAACAATCAATATTAGAATTTAGTACCACTTATTTTGGTAAGGAAAGAAACAAAACATAAAATCTTCTTTTATAATTAATAATCATCATTATCATCATCATTTCAGCCACAGGACGTCCACTGCTGAACATAGGCCTCCCCCAATGACTTCCACATCGCACGGTTGGTAGCGGCCTGCATCCAGCGCCTTCCCGCTACCTTTATCAGGTCGTCGGTCCACCTTGTGGACTTAATATTTAATACTTGTATAATTAATATTAACTAATAATCACAACAAAAGTCATAAAGTCGCGTGTACTTTAAGGATAAATAACAATAAAAGTCTGGAGCTACAATTGAATCACTTGTTTTCTAAAAAACACAAGTCCAAATAGCAAAATTACGATAAATAGTTTTTTTTATAAACAAAAAAACATTTTTAATAAATTTCTTTTTTTTATGAATAACGAGGCAGTTATTTGACCACAATCGCACCTGATGTTAAGTGGAAAAGATAACGACTTGAATAAACTTTACGAGGAGGCACGAGTACCTAACGTAACAGACAGTTAACAAATTTTTCAGTCTTTAAATCAGTCAGAGTCAGGTATAGCATCTCGTTGGTGAACATTATATCCATGTTATTACTTAGTTTCGATTGAAAATGAAATATTTTATTCAGCGACACAAAACAGCATCAAAAATATGAAACAAAAGTAAAACTAAATAAAGATATTACTTGAATTGCAAATCAAATCAGTTAAAAAAAGAGAGATTAGGCCAGTCTAAAAGCAACGTTAACCTATGAAATAATTAAAAACTTACTTTTGTCTTAGAAAATAGGCTTTCAAGAATATTAAAGCTTCAAATTGGAAACTCGAGAATTCTCGAGCTCCGGTAATTTTTTTCTCGTCTCGAATGAAGCCAAATTTCTCGAGTTTTCTCGAGTTCGAGAAAGCTCGAGCAGAAACCCTAATACTGATTGATAAACGATCAATATTTTGAGTATTTCTTTGCTTTAGCTCTATAGGTAAACTTGCGGATTTCTTTACTCCAATAATAAAACGAGAAGTTTCATTTTATTACTGAAGAAAAATGTTTTTAAAAAAGTGAACAGACCTTTCCTATTATTTTTTTCTTTTTAAGAGCTTTTATGGCAGATGTTTGTTCTATAACCAGCCTGTAGGCAATCAACTTAACTGCAAAGAGGCCCTAAAATCTAGCATAACGACTGCTAATTACTGTTGCAAATCACTTATAAGATTAACAAGGCTTAACGTAGAAGATTTCAACGCATTACAGAGTAAATAGATAATTTGAGCATTGAGTTATTTTAGAACTTAAGTATAATTGATGAAGTGTTGAAAAATAAATTAGGTTCAAACGACGGTATGTACATCCGGTGAAAAATGAGGATTGAACGATAAATGAAGGGGTAATTTTCCGTGAAAATGAAAACTGTTAGTTTATTTTAATCCTAATACATGTATTTTTTTAATTTACGAACCAAATGGATATGTTGTTGTGTATTGTAATCCGATTAGACATTCATGAAGGAGTTTGGCACTTTTTATTCGTTTAATGAAATACATATACCTGCCTACATCTAAAGATAAGTAATTTATTTATAATGCAACTTGAATTAAGTTGATGGATAACAAGACAGGACTGTGATCTAGGCTATCCTTGATTTAAACAAATAAGGCAATGCTCAAATTATAATGCGCGGAACCCTTAAATATAAATGTCATTTTATAATGTGGTATAAAGAAAATAACCATATCAGTCGTGAGCTGAACAGCTGTTCCCTAATCTTGCGTAAAATACTTGGAAGACTAACGCTACCGCTATTGGTCGGTTGAGCACTGTTCAGTAAAGAGAAAAGTGAGGTGAAGGTGCAGTGACGTCATCGTCCAATGATGGTCGGCTCGTCGGCCATGGCCAGCTCGTCTGTGGCCGCTTTGTCACCTTTCCTCTTTCTGGAGTACCAGAGGAAGGAGGCAGCTGCGAAGAAGTTGACGAGCACCACGAACCAAGCGAGGAAGAAACTGATGTGGAAACTGTGGGAGAATAAAATAAAATTGTATTCACCATACCAAGTTATATTGCCATGGTACACAAGATTCTGTGACACCCACACCAAGCTAGTCCTTACTCATAGAATGAAATGGATTTCAATTAGTGTAAGCTCCATTGTTCAGTCATGGTTTTCAAACAATTATAGTACGTTAGAAATTTTGTAGGATGAAAAATTTGGAAACAGTAGTATCCAAGCTCTCACCAATTCTCTCCAAGAATCATAGTAGAGTCAGTGTCAAATAAGTTAGTGACCCCCAAAGTGGCCAAAAAGTTGATAACACAACTTATTCCAATTGTAACATAGACGCGTTGCAAACTTAGAACAAGTTGGCTGCTTCAGGTGTCAACTATTTGACGCTGACTGTACCTCTCTAATTTAATACCTAGGGTATCATTGTAAGACCTAGATACTTACTAATGGTAGGCACGTTCTGGATACACGTATGTTACACTCTTCTTCATGTGGTCCACTGATGACATCATCACCTGCACTACCACGAATGTGCATGCAGCTAAGAACAAAAACAAAATAATTAACAACAATTATAGTCAGATTCGGTTGAATAAATGGTTCAAAAGTATCTGCACATTGAACAAGGCACAAAAGGTGAACTTAATGGCCATGCAGAGACAAATATAGAAAAATCCTTGTGATAGTTTTGGCCTCATTACAGAGAGAACTTACAGACATCATGTTTTCATCACTTTTATTCATATAGCCTTTTGTTTGGTTTTTCTAGCACAAGGTATAATTAAGTTACCTACTAGCTATTCCCTGAATTTTGAATTGGTAAATCTGAAAACGGACAAATTGCTACAGCTGACTGCAGGTGTGTAATAATAAACCTTAATACTTACTGCTGATGAAGTGTATTCCCGCCGCAAGCCTCTTGAACATGTAGCGAGGGTTGCGGAAGGTGTAGATGGAGAAGCCACAGCCCATCGCCATCACGAACAGGCTGATGATGCCGAAGGAGATCATCGTCCTCACGTAATCTTTAACAAACATAAACTTTATCACGAGTCCAATAAAAGCTAATATTGAACAAGCAACAATGTAGGTAATCCCAATCATTTTTACGCAGAACAGGACAGGTGTTTGACCGCAATCACACCTGATGTTAGGTGAGAGGCAGTCTAGGATGGTACTAACCTGCACTGTAAGTGCCTTACTCTTGCCATAAGAAGGCCCGGATTAATGTTTATACTTATTTAACGAACATATCTTTTGTCCTTATCATAGGAATATCTGAATAGAAACCTTACTATTAAAATACTTACTAGCAACTATTAAATCATAAGCTGGGTCCAGCGGCTTGTTGTGTTCTAAAACGGGCTGCGCTAAGTAATTTGTGCATCCTGAAACAATAAAATTGTATTATGAACATTTAATCAAAAGCCTTAGTCTGAAAATACACTGCAAGACTAGCATCCGTATTCACAAACATTACTATGTCTCCCAGAGCGCGTGGACGCACAGGGTGAAACACGAACCAATCACAGACCTGATTCAACGCTGTGCGTTCGGTTTGCTGATTCACTTAAGCAAGCATCGTTTGTAAATACGGGCGTAATTATAATGTGTATGCCGATGCTAAAGTGACTATGCTGATCATATTTATTATAAGCATCTTTCTGACACATTTTAAGCACAAGCTCGAAATGAACAATTAAACTAAACTACAATTATGGCTAAGTATATCTTTTTTTTTTATCTTGGCATCCTAAAAACTGCGGGGACCATAAAAACGTAACGGTACCTATCTCATAGGGTGATATAATAAGGCATGGGTCGTCAGAAAAACACTGCCAAATTGAATCAGGAACTCGTATTGACCGGGTTTCTTTGGCTACAAAGAAACATGACACCACTCAAAGATGAAATAGAGTAAAGAATATTAAGTAGGTCACGAAGTACAAAAGAAAAGGAACTTTTTTGTCTGAGCACACTTGACAGCTTTTACCGATTATAAGGTGTTGAAAAGAAAAGTACCTACTTATAAGACTCAAAATGTTCTTCATGATAGGTATTTAAAATTATTATGATTTTTTGAACGAACAAACAAGCATGTTTTAGAAGTGCCTATAATGTAATGAAAGCTTTCAGGTTTTTAGCTAGAAAAATGTCCAGGAAGGATTTAAAATAATTAACTCTCTACTTCTACTTTGAACCCGTAATAGGAATCTTCTTAATCTGCGCCTGCGGCAGGAAGCAAAAAAGTTTAAAGTTCATGTAAAGTTAGACACTGAAGTTAAAATTTAGCTTTACAACTGCATTAAATTTACCTCCTGATACAAGATTATATCCTCACCTACATTTTTTAAATCCTATTATCTATTACCATTTCTTCAGACTTCTATAATAAATATTTGATCATTTGACTGGTGTTATCAAAAGTTATCCTGATTTAATCATAATTGGATTTTGTCCATTTATCCAACGCGTTCTTATTTATTTTCTTTCCACAATGAAGGTAACATCTCAAGCATCGCCCCCAAAATAAGTATCGATTCCTTTTATCCTACGAATCAGATAAGAGGTATCGATACGGATTGAAATCCAAAGCGGATCGATGTTGAATGAACTCGAGTATTACGATGGACAAGTTTCAAGGATGCTTTGTGCCCACTAAGCTCTGGAGTAGTTACGCTGACTTTGAATGTATTTATGGAGGTGGAACTTGAAACTCGTTGAGTTTTCTCGAGTAGGTAAGTGAGAAGCTGTTGCAGTTTTAAACATTTCGAATTCTCAGCGATTTTACAACCAAAAATATAGCATTGATAAAAAAAATATCTTCTTTTTTCCTGCATTTAGAAGGAACATTAGGCACCATGAAGGTGCCCTAGGGAAAAACCGCATGTAATAACAGGGGTAAATAGAAAAACCCATTCAGGAAAAATAAAAACGAAGATAGGATGTTCGGAGAATAAAATTCATTTGGCATACGTGTCAGTGCACTCTCGTCTTAGAGCTGAGATGGTAATATCAATAGCTGCACGTGATCTTACGTCACCACACACGTTATGACGTATCATTTCGTGCGTACAGTGAATGTTTATCGCTCACACAGTTCGCTATCCGTCCATCATCGTAGTCCCTTATTGCTCGATGTCAGATTGTTCCCGACTGCTTTCAATTATTTAAACTATCAATCCTGTTTTCGTCACGATAACTCCACACTCTTTTGTTTATTTATTTACATGACAAGAAACAGAGCGCGACTCAAAAGAACGTTTGTGTGTGGTATTTTTATCGGTGAGTATAAATCTTATTGTGTGGGCCGCTTTGAAAGCTCAGTTCTTTCTTGAAGAATTTAGACGGTTTAGCCGAGCCGATATAATTATGATGACGTTGGTTTACGATACGAAGTACACCTGGGTGAGATGTAACAAAACGGCTGTATTTTGAAGTCGATTAAGAGGGGAAAAAATGGGGCTCTACAATTACGATGAAGCACGTTGAATAAGTAAAGTAAGGATGCATGAAAATTCTGTGAATTACACTTTGAGGGCACAGCTATAACTCTGCAGCACTGGACATTGATTGCAGTGATCGGCACAGACTTTTCCCATCGTCGCCATTTTATATGAGTGATACTAATCTACTTCATAGGTAATATCTCGTGGTTACCAAGGCATCTCCAGGACATTGGATCCAGCATCTATCCTGACTCCTGTCATCATCAAGTGGTGATCGTCACTAAGGTGGGGCAGACCCAAATTCGTTTCACGTTCTTTTATAAATGTTAGTGTTTTAAAAATATCATCTCTAATCGTATTTTCCGTTATTTTTGTATTCGCGTTGTAAACGGATTAATTTATCATAACTGATTCATCCACGTATCATGTTCAATTTGAACAGGTGCTTACTGTTCTGTAAAGTAAACAAATTCGTAGGAAATTATTCGATACTGACGTAATATTATTATCATGTTTCAGTAATCGTTTCTTATAATTTTGAAACGACGTGATAATTTTGGATTTATTTTGTTTTTAAAGTAAGGTATATTTAAGAAGAGGTATGTCGCATGACATAAAATTAATGATTCAGCTATATACAACGTGTCCCAAAATTCAAGGATAAGCCGGCGCCGCAGGGTGGACATAGTCATGACTGCTTTAGGAAAAATAAGAAAAAAAATCTATCTCAATTATTTTTTAAGTTATATGATAAATTATGAAATTCGTCGAAAATTGACACCCCTTATGATATTTTACATTACCACGACTACAATTTTTCAAATA
Organism: Ostrinia furnacalis; assembly: GCF_004193835.3. Lineage (NCBI taxonomy): Eukaryota > Metazoa > Arthropoda > Insecta > Lepidoptera > Crambidae > Ostrinia > Ostrinia furnacalis. The sequence continues at coordinate 1,123,355 of NW_021131371.1, read as the reverse complement.
CTTCAGTTTTTTTGTTTGTATCGACAATTTAAGTAGTGCTGCTGTCCACCCCAATTCTTAAAACCCTCAGAATCCTTGCAGTTTTTACACAAAAGTTAATCAAAATATGATATTTCCTTAAAATTTTGAACGATTTTTACTTACACTCCACTTTGACTCGTCGTTTTGTAAAAAAACAGTATGAACACTACTGCGGCAAGTTTTTTATAAAGTTGACACAACTATCCAAGATTCCGAAATGGTATAATACTCTAAGAAAACTAGTCGCAAAAAAGATATGCGTACCATTTTTACAAGCATTTCGCTTGTAAGTTAGTATGAGATAAATCTTGCAACTGAATTTAAAACCAGTTCTCCTTAACCAATTGAGCTGAAATTTGGTATACTTGTGTAAGTACGATGACAATGCAATATTATGGTACCATTGAGCTGGATGGAGTATGGAGGTGGCCATAGGAACTCTTAACGAAACGGCGGAATTACATCTAGTTTGGGTTCGTTGGACTTGTCTTTTCGAGCACTTTAGTGCTAGACGATGTTCAGGGTCCTGATGATGAAGTCAAGAGGTGGCAGGAGCTGGCCATAGGAACTCCTAAACGAAACGGCGGAAGCTTATCGAGTTTGGGTTCGTTGGATTTGTCTTTTCGAGCACTTTAGTGCTAGATGATGTCCAGGGTCCTGATGATGAAGTCAATTATAATTTTCAAACGAAGTCAAGCTTGTTTTTAAATAAGTTTTTTTTATTACAACTTTATTTTAAGCTTTTTAGTTGTTTCTCAATCTCATGGCCTAAGTGCTCGGGAAGACAAATCCAACGAACCCAAACTCGATAAGCTTCCGCCGTTTCGTTTAGGAGTTCCTATGGCCAGCTCCTGCCACCTCTTGACTTCATCATCAGGACCCTGAACATCATCTAGCACTAAAGTGCTCGAAAAGACAAGTCCAACGAACCCAAACTAGATGTAATTCCGCCGTTTTGTTAAGAGTTCTTATGGCCACCTCCATACTCCATCCAGCTCAATGGTACCATAATATTGCATTGTCATCGTACTTACACAAGTATACCAAATTTCAGCTCAATTGGTTAAGGAGAACTGGTTTTAAATTCAGTTGCAAGATTTATCCCATACTAACTAACAAGCGAAGTGCTTGTAAAAATGGTACACATATCTTTTTTGCGACTAGTTTTCTTAGTGTATTATACCATTTCGGAATCTTGGATAGTTGCGTCAACTTTATAAAAAACTTGCCGCAGTAGTGTTCATACTGTTTTTTTACAAAACGACGAGTGAAAGTGGAGTGTAAGTAAAAATCGTTCAAAATTTTAAGGAAATATCATATTTTGATTAACTTTTGTGTAAAAACTGCAAGGATTCTGAGGGTTTTAATAATTGGGGTGGACAGCAGCACTACTTAAGTTGCCGATACAAACAAAAAAACTGAAGTATTTGAAAAATTGTAGTCGTGGTAATGTAAAATTTCATAAGGGGTGTCAATTTTCGACGAATTTCATAATTTTTGTGTAACTTAAAAAATAATTGAGATAGATTTTTTTTCTTATTTTTCCTAAAGCAGTCATGACTAGGTCCACCCTGCGGCGCCGGCTTATCCGTGAATTTTGGGACACGTTGTATACTCTCGACATTCGTCCGACAGCTTTTTCTTAGCTTTTTTTCACAGACTGGACTACGGAAGTGATTATTAGCACATCATTACAGTCATAGTCAGCTCAATGTCAATGTTAGCTGACTTATTCGAAAATTTGCTGTAGTTTGCTGACGTAGGCTATTTAAATGCTTTTTGTCTGGTACTGGTACCAACAATTTTTATCAGAATTTTGCCTTCGTGTGTAGCTGTTCTCCACCAAAAAAATCACCATTCTAAACAATGATTTAAACAGTAAACCCACCAGTCACGGGATGGACCGCCAGCCTGTCACACGTCACACTGATCCCGTCAACCGTGACGCTTCAGGGTCAATTCGAAGCGCGCAGAGCATTCGCGTTCGTAAACATTTTAACGAATGGGGGCGATAACAAACGCTGCTGTTTTGCAAGACGCTCAGTTTAGTGAGTTTGATTTACAATGCTTTGTTTATTGTATCTCCGAACCATTGTCTGTAGACCTGCATAGATGTAGCGAGGTTAATAGTTGATTACCTAATCTTTGTTAATTTTGACACTATCTGTGGAAGTTCTCATACAAAAAAAAAGACAATTTTTCTTTTTTTTTCTTTTCGTGAAAATCTGAAGAAGCTCGCGAGTTACAATACAGGTTTTTTTTCTATGTAACTTTCTAATTAATTTCTTTAAGAACCAATAAACATCTTGGGCCTTATTACAAAAATGTTAAACCCGGGACGAACTCTGGTTGAAAGTGACAATTCCATACTAAATGTCAATTTAAACCAGGGTTCAAACCGAGTCTAACTTTTTGTAATAAGTGGGTATGAGTGTACTTTCTAAGATGTTAATCAAACGTACCTACTTAAAGTTTTATGTCTATGATTTAGACGACGTTTTTATGCATCTCATACAATATGAATCCGCACTAGCACTGATGCATATTCTTAGCTACAAAACGTGCATCTATCATGAAACATTTATTGGACAATTTTGCAATTTCTAGAATCCCAAAGATCAGCTAAATCATAAAATGTTTTCTGTGAATTTGTGTGAACTATTTTACTGTCACCTAGTAGGTAGTGCCCGCAATTTCGAATGTATAGAAATCGCTTCCCAGTCAGGGAGCCTAAATTATAGTTACTTAACATCTATTTGGGAAATCTAAAACCGCTGAACGGAATATAATTGTATTATCATTGTTTGATACATAACTTGACTCTTGGCCGGTCGTTGTTTTACACACACTTAAACGGTATCAGCGGATAGGGCGCACATACGACACAGTATACGATGTTACACCGGTATGCACAGAAACAAAGATGGCAGCATTTGTATTCTGCACAAATTTGACACATGTCAAACTAAAACTAATTCTCCTTCTAATTCCTGACAAGATATTTTACTGACTTGAAAAATTGGCATCACAGCGCTATACACATCGTAATTTTACCCGTATAGTTGGCAGCTCGGAACAGCCGAAAGACATAAAATTATCATTAATTTCGTTGCAAAATAAAAATGTTGTAAATTATTGTTTACTCGACTTTTCTGGCGGCCGAATTTTGACAGGTTGATTTCAATGACATGGTTGATGATTTAACATCATGTCATAAGTTCATAGACCTCAAAAACCCTGAAGTTCTTTTGTTTTGTTTTATTTTCTTCTTTTATTTACCGATGATATAGACTTGACACTGGCTTTAATTATGTGCAAACAGCACGAAGCCGTAAATAAACAAAAAAACTACCTATTTATCAGTTGATAATTAACACTCATGGTAAAAATCTCATATTTTTAAAATCCATAGGAGAGAATTTTCTTTATACGAATTAGGTGTTTGCTTTTTAAATAAAATGTTAACCTTTTGACCCCCAACCACGGTACAAAACCACGAGAGATACCTAATACCTATAGGAAATGTATTATTAGCTGACCAAATAGACCTGAAAAACTCCCTAAAATCTCAAATTCACATAGAAATAGAAACGAGGTCGTATCCTCTAGTGTTACAGAATTATCTCAGCCGTTAATGGGTTTTGCTTTGAAAACACTCCCCGGGGAGTGAAAAAGTAAAGACGTGTCAACGTCATGCTGCGAACCCATGGGAGACTTAGCTTTAATTTTAGTATCCCCTTTTTTTCTGATTGACCAACATAACAAGATATAAATAAATGCTTAAAATTTTTCTTACTGAGTGTCCTTATAGAACTGAATGCCCTGAATTTTTCATCTCAATTTTAGGCAAGACATTTTTGATGCCTTATTTTCTAGTATGTCTTGGCAAAGGGTCAAAATAGTAAGTTCATTCATTCGTTTCAGCCAATATTAAATGACGTTCACTGCTGGACAAAGGCCGCCCCCAAGGATTTCCATAACGGCCGGTTATACCCTGCCCACATCCAAGTACTTCCAGCGACCTTCACCAGATACTCCACCTAGTGTAAAAACGTCAAACTTCAAAATAGTAATTTATGTTATTATACCATTTTTCTTCTATGACCTATTCATTCAGACTAGAAACACAAACAAAAGCGGGTTAGTAGTAGTTACGCCTACTAAAAAAAAAAATATTATTGAAAGGGGACGTTTCGCACATTCGTACGAAGGAAAATCGTGCGAAACTACTACTAACCCACAAAAGCAACCCACCCATCTTAACCCTAGAGTAGTCGCGCCTTTCCGTGAAACGTGAGTGCTCGCGTATGAGCATTTTGCCGCCCAAACTTAAAGTCCGGTTGTGTGTCAAATAACAGTTTAAAAATATGAAGAATAGTTAAAAATGATAGAATAAAGCATACACTATTAGAAAATAACGCTTATTAAAGATTTGTGGTTAAAATTTAAAGAAAAAAAATATTTTGGAAATGTTAGGAAATATTTATAGAAATCTTAGAAACACTATTGTTTTTACCTACATACATCATCAAATTTTAAACTTATTAGCACACTTAAAGGTTTTCCTTACATATGACATGTGCTTCAACAAAACAGGCCTGTCAAATGTGCATTTAATGTGCGTTTCACAGTAAATTTGCACAACTATTGCACCCTTGGCACATCATTTTCAGATTCTGCCGCTGATTGTTCTATAACAGTATTGTAATGACTATGTTTACTTACTTCATAACTTTAGTATACATTTTCCACTAATTTTAGTGCACCAGCTTCTTCGAAATCCGACATCTTCCTTGTTTTTTCATTTTTTGTATTGTACGTGAATTTTACCGAAAACGACATGAAATAAATTAAGCAATAATAGTAATTATCAATGTTATGACGTCATTAATGTCAAAACAACATTATACGCAATGAAAACTAATAATTTTCCAACTACACTAAAAACCAGACACACAAATTTTACTTACGTCAGTAGTCGCGCAGAGTAGTNGTGAGCCAGAGAACCCAATTCCCTACTACTGCGCAGTGAGCAATTTGCCGCAAAACGTGACATACGTTCAACAATCGTTCTCTATTGCGGTCACCTGCGCACTAAATTTCTTCTAATTTCTAATACATGGAGGTGAAGTATGGGGAGGCAGCTACTGAAACGCTTGACTTTAACAAACGCATCGTGTAGAAAATAACTCGATTTTTTTACCGAGGGCGGCAAAATGCTCATAGCGCGAGCACTCTAGGGGTTAGTAGTAGTTTCGCACGATTTTCCTTCGCACGAATGTGCGAAACGTCCCCTTTCAATAATATTTTTTCTAGTAGGCATTTCGCCCGGATGTATTAAAAGTATTCAAATCGCGTGCGAATCGACTCTTTTTTTCAACTAGTAGTATGCGATTACTAGTTCTCAAAAGGGTCAATTCGCACCCGTTTTTAATACTTTTGATAGATCCGGGCGAAATGCCTACTAAAAAAAAATATTATTGAAAGGGGACGTTTCGCACATTCGTGCGAAGGAAAATCGTGCGGAACTACTACTAACCCAAAAATAATTATCATAATAGCATATAACAACAACTAGAGTTAATTTTATTGCCAGTGTTGTATATTCCACAACTTAGTTTCTTCGTATATCTGTGATATTGAATTTCATAATAGCCGCATAAATGAATAATGATTACGTATAAACGACCCGGAATGTTTATGACATCACTATGATGAGACTTATTGAGATATGAATTTCATAAAAGGAGACCAATTTCCGGATGCTTTCAAGTAAATCTTGGTGAGTCGTTGCTATGATATTATGATTACTTATATTTATTTCACTTGATGCATTTCATAAAACAAATAGGTATGCGTTGTTGTTAGTTTATTTATCTTATATTTTTGTTTTAATAAAACTTAACAATAAGCACATAATAAAGTAATAAGTGTCTGTGATAAAATTCTATTTATTTTCTTCTAATTCCACATTTTTCGTAGACCTCGATCTGAATATAAAAGTTTTTAAAGATACCATCATTATTTTCTACTTTTAAAGTCTTTTTACGCTTAGTGTGCAAATAAATACAATTCAAGTTGATTTTGACTTTAGGAACATGAGTCTTTAGTCTTAATTGAAAAATTGCCCATATCCGTCTTCCTCGTACAATGTATAATCACATTGGCAAATTTCTCGTAAGGTCTGATGGAATTGAGTTATTCCCTTGTATCAGCGTAATTCAATTTATAATTTAATCTAACCTACAATGGCGGCCATGATGAAGTTTTGGTCGTAATATTGCGCGGGGAAATGAGTGAAAGAAAAAAAAATGCTATTTACTTTTGTTTGTGGAATTGAAAAGGGGCCTTTTGTTACACATTTTAGATTTTTTTGTACAGATTTTGGCAATTTATACAACCGTGGGGTGAAATGCCCTACTTTTGTCTGTACACTAAAATGAGGGCAAAGAAGCGTTCAATAGATTAACTGGAAAAGCTTTCTTGAACATAAATCCTAGTAAGGTGAGTATGTGATCAAAAGAACTAACTAAAGTATCAAATAATGGGTTGCCAAACCAAAGCTAGGCCAACTAGCACCAGATCTTAAATGAATATTAAACTACTCCATCAAATATAACAATTCCATGATCTAGGTGCGTGCAAATCTCACATTTTTCTTATTATTTTAAGAAACTGTACAAATCACTTCGTTGTTCGTGTAATTATATCGTTCAACAACTGTTGGATACAATCAACAAAAGCCGTAACGTATTACATACTACTTAACCCGTAAATGATCGGTTACTACTGTGTAACAATGTTGCTATGTTGTAACTGTTGCTAAAATAGCATTACAATAGCGACAGACTGCAGTTACAATAGGTTGTGCACATCGCACAAAGAACGGGCGGAAAATAAAAAACATGAGCGGAGTGAGCGCGTAGAATATTCTTTATACGTAAAAAAATCCTTTTGGGTAATATAAAATTATCATATCTTTTAAGTGCAGAAGGATCTAATAAAATTGTAATACATTTGGTATTATGTATGCAACTAAGCGAAATAATCCTGATCTCAAATCAATTTATAACCTTCTACACATATCATGGAAGTATAGTGTTTGATTACTTATTATGTTTTTTTTTATTATTATTATTTTAAATTATGTTGAATTTTTTATATTATTATTTTATTTTTCCATAAAATAATCACCCAATTCTTTTCTAATCCAAATCTCAGTACCAACGAAATTACATATTAAATTACAACTCATTGACTCAACGGCTATAAAAATGACGCTTACAAATTTTAACTAAGATATAGAAATAGCCCGAAAGAAAAGTAAACTAGGCAGAGTTAATGGACTTGCCGACTGAGCAAAAACAGAAGGTGGTTTGGTTAAAATAAACTATGCTCTAGTCCGCCAGAAAATACCCGTGAATCCCAAACATTTCAGATTGTTTATGTTTTTTGGCACTTTTCATAGAATTCTGCTTAACAAAGATCTCGGCAGCTCATTGGAAGGGTTAACGGTAAACTTATTTAACAATTTTAGCTATTTTTAAAGTTTATAAATTTATTTTTAACGAGAATGTTAACAGAGCTATCTATATTCACCCAGGGTCGGGGCATCTATTCAGTTTAACTACTTATATTTCGTCTTATTCCTGTTTTGTCTTCGCATTTACCTTTGTATGACAATTCTTTTTTATTTGACTCCTCATAAGCATCTTTGTTTACTAAGAGAGTGTGATAACACACTCTTACACTATTTTACTCAAATTGCTTAGGTACTGTCTTTTTCAGAATATCATAAAAACACTCTAGCTGGCTCTATCATGCGTCTTTAACTTTTAAATCAAAACTTTTTGAGTTTAATTGTACCTAGGTGCATTCCATTAAAAACCATGTAGCTAAAATAATTTTTGAAAGAAAAAATCGTAAAAAATGCGTAAAATAGAGTAAACAAAAAGAAATCATTATGTTAATTTGAACATGAATTAATGCAGCCGTCAGATTAGATACTTTGGGAGCTGTTTTGTGTCTAATTTTTGCAGGAAGATGTTAGTCTAGATCGTTGGATCGCTCATTAATTCACGAATTTGTTTAAAAATTACTGAAAAGATTAATGTCTCGACTACGTTATTATAATCGTTCTATAACTGTTTCAACACACATAATTTGTAGCAAAATTTAACCCTCGCTGTACGAGGTGGGGTGTGACACACCCCAGTCCTTTAAAAATAGCCACAATTTTAAAAATTTGCAAGTGCTGAATTTGAAATTCTCAGTAGCTGGAATTATGACACTGTTGCTTCGATCAGCGTTGCAAAATCAGTCCAGCGGTGACTACCAACTGAGTTACATGCCTTTAAAGTGCGTGTGGGTGTCACACACCCCACCTGGTACGGGACGTTGTTAAAAAGTTTAAAAAAAAATCTAACAGTTTTGGTGTAATTTATATATTTTTAGCTTTGTCAATTGAATAAAATTCAATACAAATATTATTTTTCGTGATTTTTACGGTATCTAAAATTTTCAAGCACTTTTAGTCAAATGAGATGACTTTTAGTGCGAATCTGGAAGTTTAGTACTGAGATCCGAAGATGTATGTGAACATACACTTATGGGCTACAATTTATACTTGGTGATACAATTTATGGGCTACTGAAATGGAATAACATATTTTATAAATAAATAAAATTGTTACGCTCCCATTTTATGCATTGAGCATACTCATTTTCTTTCATCAGAATTGTGGTAAATTGAAAACCGATGATCAAAACAAATTTATACCCTTCCAGTTTTTAATTTACTTTTAAATTATAAGTAAATACTTGTACTTTGTTAAATAAAAACGGTTGTCATAATTAAAGGCACTAATTAAAAATTATACATAGGAAACTGATTCCTAAATTACAAGAACAACGGAAATTGTGTCTTTTTGTTTTTTTATGATAAAAATGTTATAATACATATTTTCAGCTCAGAGCATTTCTTAAACCTAATTAGCATAGGTAAATAATCAATATTAAATATTAAATTCCACCTCAAAAAATGTTGAATGAAAATTTTATCACTTTGTATATTGGGGTGTGTCATACCCCACCTGGTACGGGACGTAACTTTTAGTCACCTCGTACACGGAGGGTTAAACCCTAGCATGAGTTACGGTGTGTACCATAGTAAAGTTATAAACAGATGTTAAACACTGGGAAAAGCTTTAATTTGATGAAGTTTTGTTTTGTACTAAATAAAGTACAAACCACAACACACTGAATTCTGTTAACTTTAATAGTAAGGAGTAAGCAATAAAAGTGTACATAATGCATTTACTTTTACAATATTTTTTTGTTGCAAAGTAGGTAGCCTTTTTTACTACAAGTTAAGACACCACTGTATCTAGCTTGATTTTTTTATGGGACAGGAGGCAAACCAGCAGACGGATCACCTGATGGTAAGTGATTACCGTCGCCCAAAGTCACCCGTAGTCCCGTGGGCGTTACAAATGCGTTGCCGATATTCTATCATCCACACATTACTAATTATTGTTATCGTAGAATTGAATTAAAAAAAAGCTGGTACTCACTTAAGAAAAACTTTCCCTTCAGCCCCGTAATGTCATTCTGCGGCTTTGGCTGAACGGATTTGGTGACGTTGTGCTCGTCTGTCACCGTCACGTTATCAGGCTGGAAGACATGCCGGCAGATCTCCCACACTCCCGAGTCGCTGTACATGAGGTACCTGCCTTTTTTGGGCAGATATACACCTGGAAGCAAAATAAATTATGTTTATCTTTATACACAGGGTTTTGAAGAAACAGTTTGCAGCAAAATGATTCATATAAATAGGGATTTCAAAAAACTACTTCACAATCATATGATTAAAGAGAAAAAGACATGCAAAGTAATCGTTACGCAGGTAATTCACTGAAAATCAGTTTCGAGAAGATAACTAACCCTAGTGTAAATTTTTACCGGCCTCTACGTGGTGATTGCCTATTAAATCAGTATTAGCGGAATATCTGATCTACATCTCTCACTCAGTTCGATGTTTTATCATGAGTGACAGCGACAAATAGATCTATTTGTTACACCGAAGCTATTAAGTCCTCCAAAAGACAAGCCATTATCCAAAGACAATCGCGATTACCAGAAACATTATACTAGGTCGCACCTGGAAATAATTGACAGTGTTAATGATCCCAATGCTCACTTGGAGCCAAGCCAGATTGTTTGCAAGTAATTAATATAATAACGACCGTGGAGCCACGCTTGCGAGAATGCCAAGTTTTAAATCTTTTCTGCCTGAAGTGTGCGTCCGAAGTTTGTGACTCGAAAATTGATGTCAATTGTATTCACAATCCTGTGTTTACGATGAACAGATTCAGCAAATTATTAGATTTATTGCCTTGGGCAACTAAAAATACGAAATTATTTCAGTCGCAACACGTTCTGCTTTGTACCAAAAATATCTACTTTTACAAATATTTCTGGTGATACAATTTACTTTCAAATTTATTTATAAAACGACAAACAGTACATCAAGCTAATATTGTGGCAAATCGGATGGTAATAGGTACTCGTAAAGAGCAATAATAATGGGTAATCTGATGTCCTGTCGACAGTACAAGAGTACAACACATTTTGTTCAGTTTTTCGTAACCGTACCTTGATTTATGTATTTTGAAGATAGCCATATTATCAAGAACATAGGTTACAAGAGCGATCAAATTTATTGTTCTACTGCGAACATCTTCTGCTTTCGGGAAGTCTGAATAATACAACAATACTACGAGTATAATGGATTCCACAGTAAATACATAAAGATGTTTTAGTACTGTACTACTCATCGCTATCGTCTCAAAACAGTAGCATTTGGGCGCAAAAACTTGGCGCTCCACTTACAATGCCAAAAGCCGTGGCGGACACTTTCGTCGCCAGTTAATCTAACGTGGAGCCGCACACGGTCTAATTACAGAACACTTTCCCGACTGGAACCAGACACTGTCCACATTACACGGATGACTCACCGTGTCTTCAGCATTTAAATATTAGACGAATATTCGGGAAGGAAACACCTTAATTGAATCGTTTATAGAACGTCTCACTCGGACACCTCATGTCATGGTGACGTCGTGATGATTAGAATATTATGATTTTGCTTTGAGAGAAAAATTTGCTTGAAAGAAAGATTGTTTAGACCGGGCTTTTTATGCCATTAGGGAATAGTTATTTTCAAAAATAATGGTAATTGTTGGTAGGTACATAAAAATTTTAACGTGAAAAAGATTTAAATAAAACAAAATACGTTATAAGCTTTACAAAGGTCAGATAGACAGTCTGGCCATTTCTCATAATGTGGCAAATATTCATAAAAGTCATAATCATAACCAAAATAATTGCTTCTAGAATCTACACATACCGTATCTATTGATTTATTATTACACGTGCCCCTAAACCTGTCAGACCAAATTCTTTCAGTAATTTATATGAAGGGCCAATGCAATAATTACACATATATTTTACGCATCGTTTAAACAATAGCTTTAATCCTATACTATTCTACGAATGCCAGACGATTAGCATTTGGGTGAGCTTGTGATGACATTTTTGGCTAGCCAATAATGCAGTTTGTTCTATACTACGCACTACTTTCATGGACAGAAATAGACGAGGCGGGCGTTGAACTCAATGCCACATGGGTTTAATTAATAACCCATGTGAAGCATGAAATTAGTTTTGGATTGTTCGAATATATCTTTAAGTCGTAGTTAATCGTCAGTTAATTAAAATATGATATTGCTGTTATGTTTATTGTGCTGTTGGCGTTTTGTTGTCTGATTCATTATGAAATAGAGCTTTGATTTCTATAAGATGCCGATTTTTCTTCTGTAGTAAGTTGTAATTGATCTTATTTCATCTCTAAATCTCTTCAACATTATACAGGATGTCCCAAAAAGAGCGTGCCAAGCTTTTAAGGAGATATAGAAGATAGTCATCAATTAGTCTAAAATTTTCTTTCTTTTTTTTTTTTTTAAATAAATAAATAAATCTTTATTAATTTCTTCACAAGTAAGTTTCCAATTACATTTAGGATATACTAACAATAAACCGCATTTTTTAAACAATATTACTTATTGTGAAGACTGGTGCTTGATATGGGTTGGTAGGTTTCTTAGGTTTGGCACGCTCTTTTTTGGACACCCTGTGTGTATATTTTATGGTATTCACATTAAAATTGCTGTATTCATTTCAAAATAGTTTTCAGGCATTCTTTTGCGTAAAAGAGTCATTGTTTTTCTCATGTTTATAAATACGAAATGACCTTGCATTACCCTGTGTTTATACCCAATTCCCCTATCTCATCTTATTGTTCATGTTTGTGTGAGATAAACAATCACACTCAAATAAGCTTTGGTGCTATTCGAATAATCTAACTTCTTATCTTAAGTCTTGTGGTCTCGTAAAGTCTACAGTCTAGACTTGTACTACGAAACAGATAGGAACAGAAGACTGTCACCTGTATGTACTTCATTTTTCTTACGCACACAGATGTCTCAAACGGGCGGTATTCCCGCTCGCAATGGTTTAGACTGGTTTGCGACACTTCGCCCGTGTCGTGTCTCTGAGCGTTGTTTGTGTGTGCGTTATCCGAGATTATTTTGTATGTAGATTGTCTTCTGTTCCTATCTATTTTGTGCTTGTACTTTGTTAGAAAGTACTGACAATAGCACATCAGAAAAACAGTTTCGTTGGAAAATAGTACCTGTTACAACTACATAAGATATACCCGTCTTTCGCTTGTTAAGTCTGTACACAGTATTTTTGTCAAACTATTTGTCGGTCTCATTGCTGCAACTCACACGCATATAAAATAACGTAAACAGATGGCGCTATTCGGGTTTATAAATAACCGTTTCATGAAGTCTTTATGGTGTTAACTGGCGATAAAATCTAAAACTGGTGCACACACCGATGTTATTCATAAATAAATTGTGAGTACTATAATACTAGGCCGTGAATCTTTTTGACTGAAGAACGTTGTGTGATTCTATTTAGTGCTTTAAAATTGCGTAAGGTTTTGGAGCATGTAACTAGCACTGTTGTTAAATGTTTGCTTTTTAAAAACAGTACCAGAGATTAAACATGAAAAATCAACAAGTTTATCGAAAATGAATCGTCCAAGAAAGCAAAGAGAACGGTGTAATGTGGTCACTTTTCTGCAAATTAAATTATTACAGATCCATTTTTTCTGTGCTCATAATAGCATGTGATTTATACAGTACAATAAGCAAAGCATTCGGTACCTATGAATCCTCTCCCTTAACACTACAGTAAAAGCTACGATCGTAACACTTTATAAAAGACAAAATAATATAATAACTTACCATTTCCTCCTTCTATATGGACCCACTTCTCTGTGCAAACGGCTGTGATCCACACAAAAGTACACAAGCCTATCAGCACGGTACAGGCGAAGAGTATGCGTCTCTCCAGCAGCAAGGCTTGCATCAGTGGGCGCCTCTCGGCAGCGCCCACTGATGATGCCGTTGACATCTTATCCGTCTCCATCATCATTTGATCTGAAACCAAAGGGAAATGATGTTAGTGATGAAATAGCTTCAAGAACAATCGTGTGCTGCAGTTTGAAATTCACGGATGACAAAACTATTTAAAAAATACATTGAGAGAAATTCAAAAGAACTGGTTTTAAAAATATTTTTTTTTTGTGTTTCTACTAGGGCACTATTTAAGTTGTGAGCCTCGACAACATAACGTGTTGTTAGACGACATCTGATACTTTTAATGAAAAGTTTGACAATTTTGACTACAACCTTATTCAAAACTTTTTATCATTTGAGCACGTTTTGTATTATTAACATTGAATTGAAAATTATCTTGACTACAAAAACATGGAATTGACTTGCGGAAATTTTCGCGCGAAGATTTATTATGACTTTCGACGTGGTTAATCAATACAAAACTGAAGCGGTCAGCTAAATTTCACTTTTGGTGATAAAGATCTGTCCTTTACCATTGTAAAACGCTAGTTTAAGAAGTATAATATTGTATGTCATTGGCTCACCAGTGAACTTTGCGAAAGTCGTCCAAAATGACTAATAGTGGCGGAAAACATTGATGTTGTCAGAAAAATGGAAGAGAAACCTCGTCATGTGATATATCGTAGGATTGAGATAATCCTAGGCATTAATTCCACTAGCAGTAATAAAATATTGTATGACCATATTATGGTAAATACGTTTTTTTCTCGCTGGATGTCACAAAATTTTTGAAACGCTCAATAGGACGCTTGTGTCGTTTAGTCCTTGGAAATGTTTGATAAATACGTTTAAAAAGCTTTAAAAGCCGTTTTTAAAATTGTGACAGTTGACGAATTAAGGATCTATGCATAATGATCCTGAAAATAAACAGCTATCGACTATGGAGGTGTTTTAAGATGAACCAATTCCAACAAAAGTCCCATGCGCTCGGAACTCTTTGAAACTTACGGTCGCCTATTTTTCCGAAATATCCGATTATATGACAGAAACGTCACTAGAGAAATTTAGAATGGTTAATTCTTAATAGTAAACAGCCACTTTTTTCCAAAAGTCTTCAGTTTAATAAGGGAAACTGGCCAGCATAGTCGAATTGCCATTCGTGACGAAAATGTGAGCTTTTACACGTCTCGTCAAACAACTGACTATTTGAACACTCAAAATATGAAATAAACAGGTCCAATGCTACAAAATTCTTGCTTGGAATCTAAACACTTCTTTTGGTACCCATTATATTAAAATTAAATGCGTGAACAGCGATTTATGTAGCCAGAAGCAACTGTCGGTGCGGTCAAAAACCATGCTTTGGACGTGCCTCAATCTGAGTGGAAAAAATGCTATGAAAAGTGTTTCGGACACATTAAAAAGTGCATAAATCATGAAAGACAATACCAATAAACGCAATCAATACCATTTTAATAATATACTACTTTGTTTTCATAGTTAGGCTCACAACTTAAATAGTGTCCCACGTATTACAATAATTAAGATCTGCAAACGTCGTGACACCACAGTCATCAAGCAAGCAAGGCACATATTGTGGCATATTGCAACAAAAATGTGTACTTTGATGTACTGTTGACAGTACATTTTACATCACAAAGATGTTAATTACATAGTAGGTATTAGGGTGGTCCTTATTTTTCGACTTTTGAATTCTCCCCGGGGCACTTTCTCATTCGATTATATACCTCTAAATATGAAATTAGGTTTTTTTTTTTTTTTTTTTGGTTAAGATTTAGAGGTCGCTACCAGCTGTCAAAATATTTACAAAAGCTTTGAAGATCTTAAATCATGGTTTCATAAATGTTTTATTTAAGTGTTTATATCACATTTTAGGTGCAAATGAACATCGCATAGATGAAATAGACAGTCGCTTCTTGTCCCCTTCTCCCCTCAACCCCTCTTCTGTACCGACCATGGTACCGACGCGTCGAGATACTAACAAGTAAACTCTTATATCTTAAAAATAATTGATTCAAATAATGTATATTGTACATAATATCTTAGTTCATAGCAACAACAATAATTTTGTAACATTTTTATTTGGCTTTGGCTAAAAATAAATGAATCTAACAAATACAGATTTTGTGTTTTTACTTAAAATTCAAACCTTGGTAGCGACCCCTAAATGTCTTTTAAAAATTAAAAAAAAAATAATGAAAGACTTTCATATGGTATATATTCAAATTACGTGGTGCCCCGCAAAATATAAGAAAAAAAATTTTTTTCATAGGAATAAGGACCACCCTAGTAGGTATGTAATTATAAACCATTTTTGTTTGATCTCGACTAGAATTTGTGAAAATATGCAACGCAAACTTCTGGACGATGTTCCCATTTATCACTTAGTTAATAAGATGATATTTCTCTTTAACAAACGCGATAAATATTAATTCAGATCTGTTTAAAAAAACTTAATTTATTGTCCGAACGCCGCCGCCGACGGAGTTTTGTTCGTAACATTTTATTTTTAGTGTATTTACTCAATGTCATGGGCGTTTCATGGCCGAAAATCACTGAAAAATTCTGGTTCGAAAACAAAGACAAGCTTTTTGTGTGAAAATAACGAGGTTTTGCATGTTTTGGCAGGCGTTATGTTAACAGTGACATCACGCGCAATCCGTTATATAATTTGTTACACAAGGTTTCACATTATTTAACTGAAACGTTTTTCATAAATCACAGCATTAAAATTTGATTTTAGTATCATCATAACCTAAGATTTTGCGGACCGTCTACGTCACTGAAAGACGTTAACTTTTATTCCAGCATTTCCAGTGTCCTTCTCTTTTTATTGTTTCCCGTCTGAGTGAGAACACAGGAAAAGTTACTATTCGTACGTCATGTGACGTCACGTTACGGTTACGACCAAGTGGATGTACCAAAATATAGTTCTAGAGATAAGAGAGGGATTAATCTGCAAATCGATTTCGCACATGGATTTAATTGACTCTTGGAGGATTCCAGAAACTCTATGAGTGTGTGATTTCAGAAAAAATAAAGTAATACTGTACATTCGCTAGAAGATAACAATAAAATCATGTATAAGAGCTTTTAAAAGTTTTTTTTTTCAAAAAGAGGAATTTTTATTTGTAAACAACATCTTGAAAGTCGAATTTTGATGCGTTTCTGATACAAAGGAAGTTAATCATTAGAAGTAGGTATAGTTAATTAATTTTACTAAGCAATCACTTGACATCTTTTCTATGAATGCAAATGAATGCATTGCCTGCCAGTGTTCAGCTTGATCTGCCTTAGTCTATAGTACTACAATCTTTAAAGTGGAAGATGACCTACTTGGCTGTGACGTCACAGGTTTACGATCTCATGCTAATAAGTATGACGTCGTTTATGTTAATGCCTCCTAGTAAAACTGTAATCGCATATAATTTCGCTTGCATTTTCAATAGAATGGACATAACTTTTCAACGTACTGACGTACGCAATAATGTTGCTGCATTATGCCTTTAAAATAGAGTAGGTAATATGTTTTGATCATTTGATGCAAACGAGTAGGTATGTTATCATCCATCAAAGAAAAGGAAAATCGGTATCATTCTTTGCATAACTTGCCCTAATTTGTCTCTTAATAGCTCCACAGCTACCTACCTACCACTAGTTAACGATGGAGGAATGGTATTTTCTGATATTTTATTGAGCGAGTGTTCGGATCGCAAAATTTAGTACGAATTTATACACCGATCGCTATAATAAAACACGGCATACTTTAAATTGACATTTCCTTACATAGAGACATCGCCAACTTCTTTCAGTTGTTTCAGTTAAGCATGGGTAAAAAGATTTATAAAATTAGAAAACATTAAGGTTTAATTTGAAGACTCTTCCACAAAATAAAAAAATACTTGTACTTTACACAAAAACAAAATCAACAGTCAAATAAATTATCATCTCAATTGAGTATGAGCTATAAGTCAATAACTATGTTTTAACATAGTTATTTTTCTACCCTCATGACTTATAGCTCATACTCATTTGACATAAAGTCAATATAATTATCGAATAATTAAATTGGTACTAAACTGCAGTGGACCATGTTTACAATATTGGTAATCTCTTAGGTATTATTTTTATTTTAGGCTTAAAATAAAGCGACTACTCGTTATAGGTATTTAAAGGTTGAAATTAACCAGATTGGTATGATTTCACACAAACATAACTGTAGCATCATTATCAGAATGAATCAATGTTCTCAGAAAAATCTAAAAGTAGAGATTGATTAGTTGTACAACAAAAAATAATAGTTACCTTTAGCGAAAACACAAACAATATCTGTTGGAACATTATCTTTTCGTTTGGTCATTTGATACATGCGTCATAATTAGAAGATAGCATAATATCGTGACCCCAAACTCATCTACAAATGACATAATAAGTTGAGTTATTTTTCCATAGAGTCAGTGCCTTGCTCCGCATAAAATATTCTTTAGATACTTACGAGAAAAATATGTTTTGGATATGTGAGAATTTTCCCTACAAATTAATATATACAAACCTCAGAAGTAAATAAGTACGACGCAACATTATATTTGCGATAAGTATACTTACCAACTTAATCTTAATAGGTAAATAATGCAACAAAAAGTACGAGCAACATGAAGAACTATGAACTACTCATAATAAGGTAATAGTTACATCCACAAAAATAGCTTAGCTTGCGATTGGTCTAGATATTCAAATTCAACAATCGAAAAGCGGAATCAATAGGATTTGTAGAATCATTGCCTGTAATTGATATTTTTGTACTTTAATTTGGTAAGGAGTTAAAAGGGTTGTCATTTCCTTTATTGAATTATAGCTTAGCAAGGGAAAAATACTGGCCAAAAGATAACGAGATGATTTCGCTATAATTGTATTTAGATACTCCCTTTTCTTGTGTAATTGCTCATTTGTTATTATCAACAGGAAACTAGTAGGATTCTTTGTGTTTGTTTTATGGTTCGTTTCTGCCATACAAACTACTTAAATAATGTACGTAAACATTTTATTTTACAATTATAAACCCATCACAGTTAAAATGTAGCGAAACGATTCCATAATTTATACGTACCCATTAACGCTACAAAAGAGCTGCCATAGAATTAAGCTATGGCTAGGAATATAATTACTCAATACTAGCCGCAACACATATTTCCATTTTCCAATTTGCAAATACGAGTTTAATTATTGCAGAACGCTGTTACCTGTATCCTGTATGCCAAAACGTGTACTACCTACATTAATTATTCCATGTTTGCGAGTTACGTAACTTACTTAAAGTGAGGTTTAATTCCATTAAGGCGTGCAAAGTTAGTAAACAAAATTAGATAGCAGCAGCTTCTTAACCAAAGTTGTTAGAGGTTTTACTCGGATAGACAAGATAATTATTTTCCTCAGGTAGCAGATATTAATATGAAGTATTTTGAAGTGACTGAGTTTGGGCCTAAATTCACCTCTATATTTTACAGGATGTAAAACTTCTTTACTAAGCGATATATCAATGTTGAAATTTTATAAATCTTCTTGTTGGACCATTCCCACCTCTAGAGGTAATTGCAGTCATGGGATCTAGATCCCATGACTGCAATTCCTGTGTAACAGGAATCTACAGCTTCACCGCCAATAAAAACCCAACCAGTTAAGGTCATGTTTGTCCCAGGGGAAAGTAAAACTGTCATTGGACCCGCAACGAAAAATTATCAGAAGAACATAGGAGGGTTTCGAAGTTAAGGTTCGACTTTCCTCCAGTAGTTTTTAGATATTACTAACTTAGTCTCCATTATAAAGGATATATGCTTACGTCACACGAACTATAAAATGAAAAAGTCGTTGCAAACTATCAACTATTGAAAGTGTCACAATGTTAAGCTGTGATTTAGTCTATCCCTAGGTAGAAAGTGTAATAAATTGAGTATCTTAGTTTTATCTACATTTTTTCTTCCAGAACCGCCGCTCTGTCATCTGAAATAATAATATTTTGAACAAAATTCCTATAGTCTTATTTTGTACCTACCAGCAGCACATACAGTTTATAGCAACCTAACAATGACGTAATTAAGTTGTTTGCTATCCTACAACGTCCTGAGTGACAGGCGACGGCATGCCTGGCGTCGCGGAGACGAGTGTTTACCGAGGGAGGATCTAATCGAAGCTCGATGAGACAAAATAACACTGATTATCGAAATTAGGGAATGATACAATGATAAAATAGGTTTTTGCATAATTTCCTAAAGGATGGTAATTCCAAAAATGAAACGTAGTATGTATGGCATGTCAAGGTACCCACCCCCAAGACATCACGTATTTGTAAAAATTAAGTGGTATTTGAAACAGAAAGAGGACTGAAAATTTCAGAGATCTGAAAATAATTTCACTTTTCTTAATCAGTAGTTTATAAATCAAGCCTTTACTTCGTTTTTTTTTTGTGCTTTCATGACTTATTATTCGCAAAACCAGATATTTATACACAAAAATAAAATTCAGACTACATTCAGTTAAAAAAAAAACATTATCCTTTCAACAACCAAAAACGTTCTGTATGTACTCAGTCATGATGAAAAATGGATCTTCCCGTGAACAAGCGACTTGTTGCTAAGATTTATCTAGTCACTAGGTATTATGACAACAGGCGAGACGGCATCGTTTTCAAAATAAAGTTGTTGTTAATACACTTAAACAATAAGGGCTGTGCTTATCCACAGGAGAGATACAAATAATAATAATAATAAAAAATCACTACATGAATTGCGATAGTCCTACTATCTAGTGAGTAGGTAGGTCCATTTGAATATCAAGCCACGTAAGAAGCATATTATTATGCAAGTTCTATATTTAAATGAGTTCGATTACCAATGCATTTGTGAACTTAGTACCTAATTAGGTAATGTGGTAAAAATCTATAAAAAAATTGTAAACATTTTAGCAACAACGCAAGGTCGAAAAATTCACCACCAAGTTAAAACTTGTCGTTTAATATTACAAATGTTCCCAAGAAAGCAAAAACGAGAAGGCGAGTGGCTGATAAATGAACAACAGGTTGGCAAGACGGCAACATTAATCATGAATAAGGTATTGCTTCTTAAGAATAGGAATAAAAGTGTACCTACATCGAAATCTTTTACTGATTTACGATTGCCTCAATCGTAACTTTATCTTGTGGTAAAATCATAGGACACACCTTTTGTTTAGTATCATTTGGTTAAAACGAAGCTCATAGGATTTTATACCTAAGGCATCTAGGCTTATTAAAGAGAACTAATGGTGGATTCCCACAAGGTGTACCGACTGGCCGCTACTAACGGGGTGATGTGGAAATCATTGAGGGAGGCCTATGTTTAGCAGTGGACGTCCTGTGGCTGAAATGATGATGATAATGATGATGTTGGATTGAAATCTTTATTTTATGTAATAAGCCTCTAATTGTCTTTACTTGGCAAAACATGGCGCAGCATGCATCATAATTCGTTCACAGACCTGCGCTCTACATTATTTACGCCTGACTGTTGAAGCACATTCACCCATTGATATTATGCGTAAAAACACCTAGAGGTAGTCTCAGTGCTATTATCAGACAGTAAACACCTAATTTGAAATCCTAAAACTTACCTGTTGTTTTTCGATTATACCAAACTCAAATTCTCAGTTTACAGAAAGCGCTGGACGCAGGCCGGCCGCTACCAACCGGGCAACATGGAAAGCATTGGGGGCCTATGTTCAGCAGTGGACGTCCTATGGCTGAAATGATGATGACGATGATGATGATGAATTCACAGTTAAAGTAAACAATTGACCGAGCAGTTATTACTATGCGTAATACTCACTTCATATGTATTATCGTCATCATACACCTCTTGAAGCAATTATGGCCGCAAGCCAAAGTATCCCAGACAAACAGTGAAAAGTGTGATACGGTAGAGGAATATTAGTCATGCTATTCTCTTGTGACAATTCAACTAGTTCAACGAGTTATTGAAATATTTCCATGGAAAGTTTTATTTCGCAAACGTCAGCGAATGTTCATTTTATGTGATGTGAATGACATATTTTATAGAATAGAAAATATACAAGGTGTCCTAAAAATCGATAACCATGTTCCTATCGATAAATCCCACTTTAATCATGATTATCTATCGATAGTTGTAAGGTTATCCATTGTATTCGTGACACCCTGTATAATGTTTAATCTTTATCTTAACCTGAAAGAATCGTTGAAAAGTTGGCGCTACATTTGTGTTTGTATACTTAAATTATGACAAGATATCACAAAGTAGAGTCATAATAACACATTAAATTAAGTGACAAGAAGAAGGAAAAAATATAATTTTCAATCACGCTATGTCACCAATTTGTCGCAATAGCGATTACACGGCGTTGCAGGCTTGACACTTGCAATGTAGACGTGAGAGCTTTTCGTGAGACTCACGCACGACATTGCGCCGTGACATTGCACGACATCGCTTGTTCCGTCATGTAGCCAAACATTACTGTCCCCTGGAGAATACGTTACTCATTTAGTTTGTTTTGAGGGTTAATTAAGGTTAGGCTGTATCTATCATTTACGGGGAATACTAGAACACACCTTAAATAGGTAGGTGTGTTCTTCTCTGAGGTGGGGCTAAATATCAAATGACACGTTATATTCGTTAAATTAGTGTTTGAAAGGGTGTCTGGGTCTGGTATAGGATTAGAATTGATGTATAAATAGGGCCTTATTACAAAAAAGTTAAACACTCGTTGAGCATTGATATAAAATGATATTTTCATACTAAATAATGACAATTTGTTGTTGTTCCACAGGCGTTTAACTCTTTGTAACAAGTCCTTTATTCTCAAACTTTTTTGAACTAGGTACATGTTTATGTAGGTACATTAACCCATTATAGACTGAGTTTTCTTGATGTGTCCGATTTTTGTTTTTTTGAAATATGTTTTTTATTCCTAGAAGCATAGACCATGTCTATTGGCTACGACTTGCATCAATCAGAGCACTGCATCTTTTCACGTGTTAATGTATTGAGCCAAATTAAAACACACAAAAAAGTGGTACCATATGGGACCGCTAGTCTATAATGGGTTAAATCACTTCCAGATTGAAACGTGATATTCTAAAACAATTGGCTAGCTCACGTGTAGGTCACTGGACAGGCAAGGTGTTAAGCTCCGCTGATTGGGGACCGGACGTCCCAGCGTCCTTTGAAATAGGAGCTTTCGCTGTAAACACATTCCGCACGTTCGGAAGACACAAAAACTGTGTTGTTGTCTAAATAAAGACATTGAATCATCGAACTTTAGAATTTGCATTTTCTTTCCAAATCTTGTCAATTAGTGTAAAATGAAAAACCTATAATTGCCAGCTTTTTTTCCAGAGTGTTTTATGTCTTACAGAATCCTATTTTTTGAGATTACCTATGTTAAACCTTAGACTGTTTGTTTTAATCTAAGCCTAGTATATCACAAATGATGATGCTACCAGTACATTAATGCATTTTTGTTCATTATGATTATTAGGTATATGCTTATTGTATTTACTGATAATGGTGTGAACAACAGATTAACATTTCAGTTAATAACGTCTTGATTTCATTAAATTCCGTACAAGTAAAGAAATGTAAATGCTCAATACCCTAGCTAGCTGGCGTAAATACGAATATGCCACAGGAATTTGCGTTTTGTTGATGTGTGTTAATGTATTTAAATGTCGTCAATGACTAGACGGCAAAGTGGCATATCTACGCAATCCAGTTTGGACACCGATAACTCGATGTAAGCCACTACTCACCCGGTTATCAGATATCAGAGTCAGCTGATTCTATCAATTGATTAGGCAGTAGCCATGTCACCTGACAAAGGATATCGCATTCTGGCATGAATAAGGCCGTTTTGGTAGAAATTTATTATGACTGGCTTGCTGACTTTACCACCTGTTTCAATGAAAAAATGTAAGGGTTATTTTTCAATGACTGCTTTATTGCCTCTTGCCTTAACTAGTGCTAAAAATTTTCCCATTGCTACCAAATATACTCGTAGAATATTATCATGAAGGGACCATAATATTATTATTAAGTTCACTAAAACCTTCGCTCAACGAACGGAACATGCCTCAAGGCGAAAAAGCTCAAATTCATCGCCATCAACAAAAGAAGAAGAAGAATGCTCCCGAACGCAGTTCGCATTGCAAACGCTCTTAGGAAATACCCACCTTTGTGTTAGTTATTTGGAGGTATTAATCGTATCGTGTCGATCTTTCGGTATGCAATGATAACGCGCGTAGGATGCATTTCTCTTTATCTCAAAGAGTCATGGGCTTTTACAAGTATAGATAATAGCTCGTTGGGTGTCATGTTTCATGGGTATACAGTTCACGTTTAGACAGCTATTAAAGATTAATTATTAGCACCAAAACGTTATGAAAGTAGGTATTATAAAATTGTTATTCAAAAATGCTACAAAATATAAAAAATAAAGTCAAAAACAGTGCAAATGCTCTATGTTATAGATGGACCTTAAACGAGACACATTCAAAAAGAGACTGATTTTATCGTACTAAAGAAATAATGGCATAGCAAATGGAGAGACGCTAAAGTGGGGGCAAAACCCTGAAACCGGTGATACAGCACGTTCAATGTTGTGAGCCATTACCGATACATCGACTCTATAAGCCAACAAGCTGTGCCCGCGGCTTCGTACGCGTGAAAATACTCGTAGTTTTAATATAATATTTCCCGTTTTTGCAACATTTTTCTTTACTGCTCCGCCCTTATTGTCTGTAGGGTAATATTATATAGCCTAAGTTCTTCCTCGATAAATGGGCTATCCAACATTTCAAATCGAACCAGTGGTTCCTGCGATTAGCGTGTTCAAGCAAACAAAAAGACTCTACAGCTTTATAATATTAAGTATACTTAGAAGGAAGATGGATCAAGTTAGTAAGGAAAAACAAATAAAGAACAAAGACCTAAAAATGTTTGAGATTGAATCTAGTCTAAAATGTCATGCCTGAGTATTGCGGGGTTAAAAGTCTTGTCACGTAGAATCTAAGGCACCTCCACATTTACCTAAATGGAAACTTGATGAGAAATCGATACTAAACGTGACTTTATCGCGAAAACCTTAGACGGCGAGAACTATATGAATACTGAGCAGTGGCCAAAGTTTTCCTATGACGCGAGCAGTCATTAACAAAATGGATATTCAAACCGTAATAGCTAGAGTGGAGTAATTGCCAGTAAAATAAGGGATCAGTTTCATTACCCTGGACTATCGGGTTCTTCCAGACTTAATAAGCGCGTAAACCTATATTTTACTTTCATTTTACGGTCCAAGGGGTATAAAGTACGATATGGAGTAGATAGAATCTGTGCAGTAGCCAAGAGTGCTACCTTCATATAACCCTAGTCTAGTTACTGTGTACAATGTAACAAGTAATTTCTTGGTCACTTTGTAACTAATATACTGTGCAAAAAAACAGTACTTTTCGTGGTCTAGGTATTACAGTCAAACACCAGAAGAAAAATCCAACTAATATTATTAGAAATAATCAACTGTTTTACCTTGTCTTCAAAAAAAAAAACGTATGATGGGGTACATAGTGAAATAATGAAAACAGCATGAACGAAATCAATAAAGAATAGTGTGAACAGTAGTGTGAATTTCGTCAGATTATATTATGATGTAGTTAGATGTAGTCACATTACAATCTAACCTAACCTACAGTTCGTTTACAATCTCGCGTTATATTATAAACTGACGGAGTTTACAATTTCACATTGTCATTTATACATGAAGTAGGCATTCTGTACCTATTTTACTACCATTTTGCAAATAAAATGTGAACATTGCATTTTGAAAAAAGGACCCAGATTAACTTTTCGCAATCATAATGAACAAAGGCAGGTATTCGAGTTTTATGACCCGTATCAAATGGTTGATACATTTTAATAGGTTTTGCCTTTTTCTAGTCAGGTAATTTTAAGTAAAAAACAAAGGTAAATAATGACTGTATATTGTTGTCATATAGGTACAAAGTGTACAATGTTTCTATGTAACAAAAAATATGAAAGTGTCACCTAACAGTAGAGGCTTAAAGTTCAAGTTTTTAAGGTTTTTAAAACTGATTATCCAAAACTTATTAATGATTCATGAAGTCTGATACCAGCGATCTAGTGATTATTTTATAATGAAAAACTTCTTTGGATGCACAGTCATATTTACACAGTTAAGTACTAGTCAAAAGGGTATATTAGTTCAAGTTCATTTAAAATTAGGTCAACAAATTGTCTGCAATACACATCCACTAGGAGTGGTTGTTATTCCGGAGTTTCACCAACTAATTCCGGAAATCGTTTTAGGTTTGATCCCTTGACATGCCTTAACGACCTTCATCATTATGACGTAGGTTGGACCCGGAATGCTTAATCTGTTGTTTTGGGAAAAGGACTGATACTCGTATATCGGGAACGGGAATTTGGTCAAACATTCTTTGCCAAAATGTTAAATATGATTTAAATTAGAATCAATTTCTCTTTTTTTTGTTTAAAGAATATTAGTAATTTGTTTTTGCACAAGCTAGCTCCTTGTACTAAGCTTAATATGCTTGATTCACGAGTGGGCTCACTACGATAGTCGAATGTCAGCGGGGTTGAACCCACGCTCCTCGAATGACGAGTCGGCCAGTCCGACCACTTCATCGTTAGGCTATCGTGGCTTCATATGCCTAAATAAAAGCAAAAATATGTAAATTGTTCTGAAAACAGATAAAAAGAAAAGAAATGGAGATCCTGTACGAACCCCAATAATTAGATTGCACATTTTTAATCCCACTAAAAGGTCATTTAGCTAAAAGCAATAACATTCCAGACACCACAAATGCTCGGATATCGTCAAAGTACATTCACACCCGTATTCACAAACATTACTATGAGGTCTCACAGTGCGCGTGGACGCACAGAGCGACACATGAACCAATCACAGAGCTCTATTCAACGCTGTGCGTTCGATTTGCTGTTTCACTTAAGCAAGCATCGTTTGTGAATACGGGCGTTAATCCGCAAACATACGAGTACGTAATAAAGAAACAAGAACTTTGTTTTAACCCCGATAATAACATAGGAACGATCAAAGGAAAAACGCTAGAAATGGTTTATGAGATCACACGAAGGAACGCTAATTGCATTAACATAATCGATGTGAGAGCGGAATTTTGCATGCTGCTAGTGTGATAAGGCTCTCAAGGAAATCTATTTTGCTACGCCTTATAGTGCATATAAATACGGGCCAAGCAAGGACGTGCGTGCTACCCTCTCTACTTTTTCCTATAGGGTGCGTAAAATTTATGATCCATACAAATGAAGCACAAAATTGACGTTGCTTTCAAAAAACCTTCAAAATAAGTGAAGAATGGCATATTAAAATAAAAAATTGGTTATAATTTCACAAAAACTTATGCATCAACTAAGCAGTTACTTGCAATATAGCTGTGGAAAAATAGACAAAGACAGGGGGTGATGGCTAATGTTTTATTTTACAAACGGACATGACAAAAAATAAATTAACGTCACGATACAAATCTTTATTAGCTGCACCAGCAAGTCACGAGGGGAAAGCAAACGTATGCCTACCGTTCCAATGTCATAATATTTGTACAAGCCCTGAAACATTTCACGCAAAATGCTACGCATAAAGAATAACTGTTTAAACATTGTTATGGTCTATTTTCCTCGCCCAAGTAAACAACGCATTACCCGAAATGCCCCTAAAATTGTCGTGGGCTTGTCGTCAGGCAATGTTAGTTTTGCCATCCACCACCACTTAACCCACCACCACCCATGGTTCTTCCTGCCTCACGGCGTACGAACCGAATCTCGGGAGAGCGCGCGGGTACTTGCTCTGGGCTCTTTTCCCCGGGCGCTTTGCTTGACTCCCAACAAATTTATCTGATCCATGTCCCTTCTCATAGTCAATTCTCCCCCTTCTGGGGCTTGACACCACAAATACGGTACTTCGCGTCGGGCTGCTATCGTTGATAAATGTCATCACTTCTTCTCATAACTTCGATTGTATGCCAGGAGTGCGCGAACTCGCGCAGCTGCAGCGCGATCCAGTTACTGCGACTACTCGTGAGGTCCTGGTGATAAACAGGTCCTTGCTCGGCTCTCCGTATCGCATCCTCTGTTGCGGAAAATAGTGGACATTTCTAGCATTAAGTAGTGTTATAAAACATCGTTCGTTCGTTTCAGCCGAAAGACATCCACTGCTGGACAAATGCCTCCCCCAAGGATTTCCACAAAGACCGGTCTTGCGCCGCTCGCATCCAGGCACCTCCCGCGACCTTCACCAGATCGTCGGTCCATATGACATATTTCAGAAAAAATATGCCAGAGATGAAGGGGTAAATAAGGTTACAAAAACATTCGGTCCGCTGATAATCCATTACGTATTACGCTGACACTAATCTTACTAAAGAGCTTACGAAGTACGAGTATTGAAACGATTTTACTCTCAGCAAAATAATATAGATTCATACTAAAGATATTATCACACTGCCTAAACAAAATCTTACTAACATTATAAATGCGAAAGTTTGTAAGGATGCATGTTTGTTTCTCATTCACGCAAAAACTACTGAACGGGTTTCGATGAAACTTTACAGAATAATATTATGCATCAGAATAACGTATAGATGATGATTTATGATCTGTGACAAATGTCACGCGAACGAAACCGTGGGCAAAAGCTAGTATGACATACTGTAGCGACGAAACAACATACACACATTAATAGATACATATGAATTTACGCCTATGTACCTTGGGTTTTAACCCAAACATGTATGTTCACTACACTCACAAAGGTGGGAAAATGCCCACAACAGTATTTCACCCGCAACCGCATTTGAACTAACGGCCAAACCCTCTATTCTGAGGTAACAAAACAAAACACAACTCAAATATTCCGACTTATAACCCAAAGGCGAGCTTCAAAGGACAATCAAAGGCGCCTTACTATGAGAGCTCTCGGACCTAAGTACACAGTTTTAACATCTTCGGCTGAAGACGTCCAAAGAAAATGCTTTTGTGAGCCCACTTCAGTAGAAGTAATTAAGAGCATCTTAAAATACGTTCGTTAGTGTCATTGTTAGAGTCAGTACTTACGAAAATTTTGTACTTACAGAATGTTGATTTGGGTTTGGTTCCCATATTTTGAATCTGATGCCTATTTAGAATTAACGTGCTTTATAGCTGAATTTTGACACACATGAAAAAAGGGACCACTCCCATCCAACAGTAGTAAAATTTCTAAGGGCAAAATGTTTTGTAGATCAGTAATTAATCACAGAATTAATTCAGCAATAACTTAATTACCGCTGGAAAGTAGCGTGTTTCGTCAGAATAAAACATTTACATAAATATTTTGAATAATAAAAGTAATTAATGGAGTATCCGTGACGCCACATAATTTTGTAACCTAATTCCGATCTCATTTATGAGCGGAAATTAAAAATGTTTAGAAGAGATACTTGAATTGAATTATCAGGTTGACCTAATTTCGTATTCGCTGTATATCTCGATACTTTTAAATAGGTACATCCTACATTACATTGTAATTAAACTTACAAAACTTGTATGGCACTGACCTATGAAGTATTCTAGTTTAAAACTAGTGAATTTAATTGATTTTAGTACCAAAAGTTATTACTTGTTGTTGTTCTACTCGTCAATCATTTAAAATTTCATTTTGTATAGGTAATAATATTATGTATTCAAAACGGAGAACTTTCGAATTTGTGCGCTGAAATCTTCAAATGAAATGTTTACATTTCTATTGGCAATGAAAACCGTTTTTCAAGATACTAAAATTTTCACACATTATTGTGTGAGTGTTTTACCTATTGTTTAAATAACCTTGATTTGCTTTAATTTGTCTTGCAAATATTATAAAGTATTTGTGTAAGTTAATTACTGATATAATCAACTTTAGCGAATGTTGTGTCAAACTTATACCGACCTGTTGAAAGTAGAGCTCTGCCAGATCCCGGATACGGTTCTATCATGAATATTTAATGTCTTGGAGCATCTTTCACGGCGATTACTCTTGAACACGACATAACACTCATTTACATGTTTCGTATTGTCACTTGAACACAGATTCGGGTGGTTCGTAGTACGCGGTCGCGGCGAGAGCGGGCGAGTGGCGAGACTCGCGGTTTGGGCGGGCGGGCGTGTTGGACTGACGGCGGCGTTGGGCGGACAGCAGGAACCAAATCGGACGGGCTGGGAATGCAGCTTGTTGCCGGGTAACGTCTACAAATGGCACGCGAGTCGGCTCACGCTTTGTCTTTATTAAAAAATGTTTTCGCAATTTATTTTGTGTTGGCAACATTAATTGTTCGCGTCTTGTAGGATCCCCCGAACAAGAGCCGAATTACACGGCAATAAACAGAACAAAGACTTTTATACCTTGCAATAAAGTAGGTAATTTTGATTGAAATCACTGAATCACTGTTTAAAAACTTTGATTGTTCGTGGCACTTTTACCAATTTTTGAAGTCTTAATAGTGATGCAATCTAGAAAATTTTAGCCTGATATAATTTAATTTGAAGGTTTGCATCATCTTTCCCTCCGAGTTTGTTTTTAGCTTTGAAAGTAATTATTTATCAGATGTGCTAAAACCATTCCAGTGTACCTTTTTGCAAAAAAAAGTAACAGTCTTATTATAAGAATACTGTACTAACTAATACATTTAAACATAGTAGAGTAGACAAGTAAAAGCAAAAAGTGCAAGGTTAACGTCCCATGATGTCTGTGATATTCTCCTATGTTTTATAGAGGAGCCGCAGCTTAATTATCTTGTTAATTTTCTCTTTGTTATGTTCAACTTTACATGTGAAGAAAAACTTTTCAGGTTGTGAACTTTCCCAATTTATAGATATAGGTACCCCCTTACTAATAAAAAGTTACACTGTTACACAGTTGTTGAACACTGTTTTAAAAGTACATTTCCATACTAAACGTCACTTTAAAACACTGATCAACGAGCGTGTAAGTTTTATTAGTAAGGGCGTTAATATTTTGCCTATAGGGCAGAAAATCGAGTGGCGACCACGGGCTGACATAATGTGGGCAGGCCCCTCACTAGGTGGACCGACGATCTGGTGAAGCTCGCGGGAGGTGCCTGGATGCGGGCGGCGCAGAGCCAAATCCTTTTTGGGAGAGGAAATCAGTAAGAAAACCACTGATTTTTATTAGTAAATAGAAGAAGTTTAACACACGCCCTTGGCACTAATAAAACGAGTTTTTTTTAGTTTTCCTACAAAAAAAAAATTAAGTGATTTGTCGTGTATGACTCTGCTTAGAGTGGCTGGTGATATTATTTTGACATCATAAACATTTTAAGCGTATTTTCTCCTGTTAATAAAAAAAAGTAAGGTCAGAAACCTTAGAGTCAGGAACTCACTGGAACTCAGGATGTATTTGGGTAGGTGGGACGGTGGTAGGGGTGTAGGTCACCGCGCTTTAAAAAGATATCTTAATGTTGGCTTACAAAACTCTTTGATATTTTTTTCTAAAAAAGAAGAGCAATATGTCAAAGGAATTTGCACGATGACAGCGTGAATTTTACGGATCGAAAAGTCGATTTTTAGGTTTAGGCAACGAATGTTTTAGTTTTATCTTACAGAAAAAAAAACCGCAAGTAAGATGTTGTACGTATACAATTTATTTATTTTCACTAAACATACTGTTGTTTATTCTCTTCTTCTTCACTGCATGCGCCATGTTCATGGTCCTGTCAAAACCAAGATCTGAATTTTAGGGTATATTAGACAATGGAAATTCAAAATACAATACCCTTAGACTATTTTCATTTTTCATATTCTTCTTTCAAGTGGCGGAAAACCAGAAGAGCCTATGTCCATTTTTCAAAAGTTGAAAACCTTCCTAGCTGTGCACTATAGAGGCGTGGTATGTTTTGTAGCGCCCATCGTACTTATAGGAATCCTTGCGCCCTTCCCGCCAAAGGTAAGATTGTCCTTTTTTTTTGTAGTTTGAGATGTTACAACTGGGGCAATCATGACCCTCATAATAAGACTTTATGAAGTGCCATAAGCGGTGCTATAAGCGTCAAAGTGATGTGGTGATCCCAATTAATTATTCATATAGGTACCTAACATATTGCTTGTATCTTAACATGTGTTGGCGCTCTTGTAAAATGTATGTTCAATGTAAAATGAGATAGTAGTTTATTTTATGAAATTTAACGCACAGACTAGTGACTGCCTCGTCACATACTTCATCTACAGTTTTCTATTGCAGAAACACCAATGGTGTGGTTACACCCTAGTGCTCATGGGCATATATTGGTTAGC
Organism: Ostrinia furnacalis; assembly: GCF_004193835.3. Lineage (NCBI taxonomy): Eukaryota > Metazoa > Arthropoda > Insecta > Lepidoptera > Crambidae > Ostrinia > Ostrinia furnacalis. The sequence goes on along the minus strand of NW_021131371.1, from coordinate 1,091,429 downwards.
AGAGTGCATTCCCCTGGAGATTACCTCATTTTTGCCTGTCCTCATATTCCCGCTGACTGGGGTCATGACTACGGCGGAAGTATGCAAGGCATACATGAATGTAAGTATACACCACTTTTCAACAGTGCCGGATTAAGCCAGCGCGGGGCCTGTAGCAAATTTCTATCATGGGGCCCTTGGTTTGCTTTAGGTTCTCAAGTTTAGGGTATTAAATGAAACAAAACTGGCTGAAAACCAGTGTTGCAAGGATCTCTCCTTACAACGTAGACTGAGCCAGGTCCAATTGCCTTCGGTGTACTTCATATTATTATAGTTGTAAGTCTAACTACCTGTACCTGTCTAATGGTTCGAAGGTTTTTTTTTTTTTACAAATGAACTTTTCTTGATTTAATGTGTGCTAGAGATAACACTTTCAATATCAACTTTTTTAAGCAATACATGCTCTAAATTCAACAAAGTAAGATAATTAAGACGTTCTTGTCCCATCGTGTTCCTTAATTCATCTATCTATGTATATTCTATACTTATAATAAATCTGTAGAGAGGTCAATTCTGTACATGAAATATATTTTCAAAATAACTATCAGGGGGTGATTAGTGATCGATACTGATGCCAAAAATGCAATCAGTAAAATTTTTGTCTGTCTGTCTGTATGTTCCTTATAGAAACAAAAACTGCTCGACGGATTTTAACGAAACTTGATACAATTATTCTTCATACTCCTGGGCAGGTTATAGTATACTTAGGAATTCCCACGGGAACAGGAATTAGCGGGAAAATCTTTTTGTATGAAAAATCTAAACCGCTTAAGTTAGACACTTGAAATTTGGCATGCAGGTACCTTAGTAAACTTAAAGCTTAGTTACAACAAGGAATTTCCGAAATTCCCACAGGAACGGAAATTAGCGGGAAAATCCTTTTGTATGAAAAATCTAAACCGCTTAAGTTAGACGCTTGAAATTTGGCATGCAGGTACCTTAGGAAACTTAAAGCTTAGTTACAACAGGATATTGCAACATTCCCACGGGAACGGGAGTTAGCGGGAAAAAATCTAAACCGCGTAGATGAAAAAATCTAAACCGCGTAGATGAAGGGGGTAAAACGGGATCCACGCGTACGAAGTCGCGGGCGGCCGCTAGTTTTTAATACGTTTTAATGTTGAAAAAGAACGTTCGCCACTGCAGTAGCGAAGCTTGCATGCGTTCCATGTAATAGACATGTTGACACCACCAGTCAATTGACGTACTTTTTGAAACTGTCAATACGAAACTATCCCATAGATTTTGTATGGCACTACAAGCAAGTGACGTCACTATTTTGTCAACTCAATTAAACTACTTTTTTCAATTACAATGCGAACAAAAATCGTAATTTACAGGTAATTTAAAATTAATTAAGTTTTTAAGACCAGAATGAAGGGTCTTTTTAAAAAAGATGTGGTTTCCAATTATTGGGGTATGGTGTCAAACTGTGTATTGTCATTATTCCCGTTTCTAACTTATTCATCGTTGAAACTATCTAACTTAATCTTTTTTTATTTCGGTCAGACCGGCGCTGGAGCGCGGGGCCCCCAAATTCGCGGGGCCCGTAGCATTTGCTACTCTTGCTACGTGGCTAATCCGGCACTGCTTTTCAATTTACTACTTGTAACTTTTACTGGCCACACAAGGTCTTAGGAGGAGGTTGCATAGCCGACTCCGCTCAGAGTTTGGCCGAGACTGACAAAAGGTATACATTTTGTCCGTCTCAGCCAAACTCTGAGCGGAGTCTGAATCGTATACGATTCGTAAGTCTAAGATGGGCTGCAGAATGCAACCGCAGGTAACACTGCGGCTAGAGGCTGCAGTCTAGCGCAGTGAAAAAGAAAGTCAAAGAAACCGTGGTGGCTTGCAGTTTGCGGTCTGCAGTCCATCTTGGACTTTTACCTTTAGACTGATATAGAATCAGTGGTTCTTAACGACTTGTCCAAACATGTCCATTGTCCACGAATAAAATAATTTAATTGAACCTAAAAATTGCAACTCAGTAGTTGCTCAACTCAGTACTAAGGGTGGGTTGCACCATCTTACTTTAACTTTGACAAACGTCAATATAATCTGTCAAACTCCATACAAAAAGCACCGGTTATCGTCATAGTTACCGTTAAAGTTAGGTGGTACAACTCAGCCTTAAACATGTCTTGTCATGTCTTGCCCCAATATTAAAGGGAATGCCTAATTTCTAGGATTTTTTTTTCAGGAAACAATATTATTGTTTCTGGGATGTTTATTTCTGGCCTTCGCTCTGGAGCAATGCGGCGTGCTGAAACGATTGGCGTATTGCTGTATACAAAATTTCGGTGGATCGCATATGCTGTAAGTTCAATAACTAATGCTTCAACCACACCAACGCGTGCCGCGCGCCGGCACGATCACGGCGCGATTATAGGGAAATGACAGGTCGCGCGACCTATGACAGTCCGCGCGACCTGTCATTGGCCTTTTATCGCGCCGGCGATGGTAATCTGCACGCGTTGGTGTGGTTGAAGCTTAATAGGTCTATCGCTCAACTCAGTGCCTGAAGTATGACCTGTGGTTGGTTAAAAGACAGGACTCACTACAAAAAGGAACTTGAATATTTTATTAGATAAAATCAGTGGTAGGGTTAGGATGTGTAAAAGCATTCTTCGGGAGCCTACTTGCATAAATAAATGATTTGATTTGATTCAAGTAACCTGAAAAGTAATTATCGTACTCAGCGTTACATTAGATACGAAAGTTATGGGGTTTTCTCTTTCAGTATGCAATTTTTCCTGGCTTTGGTGACAACTTTTATATCAATGTGGATTACGAATACAGCTGCTACAACTTTGATGGTTCCGGTGAACTTTACTGTGCTCAAAATATTCGAAGATGTTAGTATCATAAAACTTTTTTAGTTGAAAAATACTTTGATAAAATGGTACTAGAATGTTGTTGTTTTTAATTTTACAGAACGGCGTGTTGAAGATTTATGATACTGGACCTAAAGGGGAGAAGATTGCCTCCGACATTACTACGTGTTATTTCTGTTCTGCTTCCTATTTTGCTACTATTGGTAACATTCTTGCTATTATTTTCGCTGACGATTGATTGCAGACGATTGTTTGGTCTGGCAGCCAGAATTAATGAAAGGCTGCGTAGCGTATTAGAAGTGTAGGTATCCGTCATTGTACGAGTGTATTGTCGATTGTATTGTCAGTGTACGCACTGTGGATAGTAGCACTAGTCGTCCGTTTTCAGGATATACCTAAAGGTGCTTTCAATTTATACGTTTCGTGCCGGACGTTTGCCGCAAACGGTAAATTGTATGACAGATGCGTCGGAATAAAATTGACAATTGCCAATAGTTAGCGCGTGCGGTCTTGAAAACGCACTGCAAAGGTCCGGCACGAAACGTCTAAATTAAAAGCACTCTAACACTGAAAATTGTAAGGCAACTTGACGACTGGGAGAGCCAGTTGCTTTAAGATGGACAAGCATTTGTCCCTGACGCATTATTGTGGTATATTTCGCAAAAAAATATATTTTTTTATTAAATTAAGGTCTGATTTTTCAATCGTCGGATAACTTATCTGAAAAATAAGTTTGGGACATTGACAGTTTCAGTATGGGAAATAGTCAAAACGACAAAATTTATTCTTCGGTTAAGAGATAACTGACGATTGAAAAGTCAGGCCTACTTTGAATTTATTATGTAACTAATTTTAGGTGGCGTTGTGACTTTGATGGGCACGGCAACCAACTTGGCATTCAAAGGCATTTTACTGACGTACGTGGCAGTTTTCGTGTTTTTAGCTAGGCTTTATATTATTTCAGTATTTAAAAATATTTTTATTTATTTCCAGTACTTACCCGAAGGCGCCTGATGAATTAACATTCCTAAAGTTTTCCGGATTTGGCTGTATTTATGTGATTCTCATATTCTTATTCACTTATACATACATGGTGTACCTGCATTTTGGAGTATTTAGGTTAGTAAATACTTTTATTTTACGACAGTGTTGATTAACTGACAACTCTTGAAACAAAAAAAAAATATCCATAGGCATAGGTGATCTACGTTAATTTAAAATTTAACTTGGCTTCGTGTAGACGAAGAATCCTTATTATATTTTTGTATTTTAATAAAAACCCACTTTATATTTAAAAAAAAAAAGGTCCTGTAAACAACCTCATTTCCCTCCAACGCAAAATTCCGCAAACAGTTTTCAGAACCGGTCCTATTTCAAATACAAAAATGTAGATGGCGTTATCGCCCATGCTATTTCATGTGACCATTTCATTTATGAAGGGATAGATGGCGCGCGTTGATATTTTTAAACATGCTGTTTTAATACTCAATGATGAATGACTTACAAAAAATATTGTGACTCGGAAATTATAGATTAAATAATAATTTATATTGCTTTTAATTTTTACGGTCATCCATTATATTATTGTTAAGTGCTAAGTAAAAAAATCCTAAATTTGACAGTAAAAAGGGGAGCGATAATGCAAAAAAAATGACAATAACACCAAGAGCAAAAGAAGCTTTTAAGAAGGCAATAATGGAAGAAAGAAAGAAAATTGGGCCGTGTACACTCTGGGAAGTGGTAATTTATTTATTTATTAAACATTAATTTTTATGCTGATACATTTTCTGTAGATATTTTAACTGGGTCCATATTGGCTCACCTAAAGTTATTTACCCGAAATTGTTCTTCCTAACGATTTTAAATCCGAATGATCACTCTTCCTAAAATTTTTCATCCTAAAGTTTTCATTCATACTATTTGTAGTGCTACCGGCGATGTTCATAACACTCATGTTTTCGAAAATTGTAATTAATAATATCATTTATGTAAATATATTTAAACTCCTACTGTTTTTTATCATAACACTTTTATCCCTAAACGTTATCTGGAACTTGACTGAATGACTGGAGCGGGACTCTGGCTTCGCTCGCTCGGCTGGTGCGTTGTGGTCACAGTTCTAACCTAACCTAAACCAATAATTATGAATAGGACCGATTCGTTTCTGGAACTTGACTGAATGACTGGAGCGGGACTCAAGTATACGTGCTAATGCCAACAAACTTGAACTTTAATATATCGTCAAAGAAAGAAATCTAAACAAAAAAGATATGACTTTGAATAATAGTGTAAAATATGGTTATGTTTAGAAAATCTAGGAGAACAAATAAAAGTATAATAGATATTTATTGGTAATGACATTATGAAGTTGAATGATTCGGAATTATGAACATTAGAGACAGAGTAGTTAGGAATTTTGATTGTTAGGATGAAAAATTTTAGGAAGAACATTTTCGGACTTCCAATTTTCGGAGTTGAAAATTTAGGTGAACTTTGGCGCACCCATTTTAACTATGTTCATTTATTTGATGAGATTTTAAACTTTATTTTCGTATTTTTATGATTCTAAAATAATATTTTTTTCCTAGTTGGCGTGTATTTTGTTTGTCGTCGCAGTTCTGGGATTTTTAGGTCGTTTAACGCCATTCTTCGACGGATGGGGCACCATGATAAAGACATCGTTTTCGCAAAAGGACGAATCATAGTAAGAAAAACAAATTTTCATTGTAGAGAAGAGATCACGAAATTAAATCTGTTTCAAGTTTCTCTGTCTAGCTAGAATAATAAACATAATTATTATTATGTCCATTATAATTTATTTGAATTTTGCTTCTTTGATAGTTTTCTGTGCGCTGTATAGTAAAGACAGCTTGATAATAATTTCGATGGTGTAAGATATTAATTAAATGATAAATGATAATAATATTTTCTCCTTGCACAGCGTTCGGGATTCTGCTATGGTTATGGCTGTGTGTTGCGCAATGTTCCTGCTTCCAGCTTCACTTGCGTTTTTCAAGAACTGCACGGCTAAATGTAAGATTTTTTTAAGGTGTACTATGCATATGCATAGAGATTCATACAATTTTAGGGGGTAATAAAACATAGGACGTCCATTGCTGAACATAGGCCTCCCCAATGATTTTCACATGGACCGGTTGGTAGTGGCCTGTATTCAGCGTCTTCTTGCTACCTTTATGAGGTCGTCGATCCACCTTGTGGGTGGACGTCCTACTGCGCTGCCCTTTCTGGTACGTGACCTCCACTCCAGAACCTTTCTGCCCATCGGCCGTCAGTTCTGCGTAATTTACTATGTGCCCTGCCCAAGTGCACATTGCCACTTCAGCTTGCTAATCCGTCGGGCTATGTCAGCGACTTTAGTTCGCTTAAGGATCTCCTCATTTTTGATTCGATCTCGTAAAGAAATACCGAGCATAGCTCTCTCCATATCACTTTTCTCTTCTTCCATGTCATAGAAGTGCGTTAAGAACCATAATTAAACGGCCGACATAGTTAATTGTTATTATTTCGCCTCGTTGCTCGGTGAACCGACGATGTGGTGGCAGGAAGATCCTGGATGCGGGCGGCGCAGGACCGTTCATATGGAAAACCTTGCGGGAGGCCTTTGTCCAGCAGTGGACGTCATTTGACTGAACCAACGAACGAATTATTTTGTCGTTTTATTTTTTTAGTTCATGAAGATCTACCTAAATCGAAAACAACTTCAGTGCTGGATTGGGCCACTTTGAATACATCTATGCCATTCAGTTTTATGTTTCTTTTGGGTATGATGTTTTTATTGCTATTTTGATCTTGTTAATGATTTGACCTGATCGAGTTAACTGCGCACCTCGCTGGAATGTGTCCCCCCTCCCCCCACTTACAGTCCTATCAACTTAAGCTGAGAATTGCATTTGTGTGAGTGATCGCCAAAAGTACAGTTAGTAAAACACATACAAATAAAATTAATGTTTTATTAAAAGGAACTCCATAAAACACTAGCTACCAATTGGGCCGATGTCCTAACGACACTTGACACATCCTTTTAAATAAATAAATAAATAAAAACAGGTTCTCGCTCAGCATAATGCCAATTGCCAAGGCACGAAGTACCGCGACGCTGATATTCTGCGAGCACCGTTTATAGAGAGGGCGTCCGGCCAGCCTTACAAAATACAACAAAAAGACAAACAAATTTATAAAATTACAAAATAAAAACAGACTAAAAACTTTTCGTTCACACCTTTAAAATACGTATTCAATTAGCATAAAATTTGTTTCACTTGCCTGCTTAATGGTTTTCGTACAGGAAATTCACTTACAGTAGGAGCCATTTCACTAATATTTGGAACACAATTACATAAAATTACACGTCTATCTGCTACCAGCAGTACCGGGGGTGAAGTGAAGTATGTGAGTGGTAGGGAAGTGACGCGTGGCGGACGCGCCGCGCCTCAGGCCGCTTGCTATAAACTAGTATAAACCGGTTTAAACCATGCGCGGGTCGCGCCGCGCCTCAAGCCGATTGCCACTCTACACTATCGGTGTGCACTCATACAAATGCAATTCTCAGCTTAAGTTGAGAGGACTGTACCCGCAAACCTTACCGTCCATACCAGAGTGGCGATGTGTCGTCACGGCTGTCAGGTGTGCAGTTAACTCGAAAGGGTTGTACTTTATCTGAGCACCACCTAACTTTAACCGTAACTTTAACGATAGCCGGTGTTTGTGGCTGGGTTGCACATCTTACTTTAGAAATGTCAAAAATCTGTCAACCAAAAACGTCGGGATTTTATAGTAACTGTTAAAGCAGGCCTGTTCATCTCCGCGAGTTTACATCGAAAACAAAACACGCACGATGGCCCACCTACAGGATACTATTCAACAAGGCCTCACATACGAGCGAACATTGACTCACGCACGCGTATTCTTGTGTATGATGGAAGAAAATAAAGAAAATGGTGTACTAAATACTGTGCAGTATTTAACTGCCTAAATAATAATAAAAACACAGAATGTACTTTTTTAACTTGCCTCAAGACACTGAGAGGTAAATAAGTAGTTAATATTATTCATGATAATTCATGCTAAATCATGTGTTTCCTCCAGGGTTCGAAAATATCCGATATTTATTATAAATATCAAAATATCGGATATTTATGATATATATCCGATATATTATATCAACTTTGATATATATCAATTTTGTATGAAAGCCATAGTATTATTTTATTGTATTATTCATGAATACTATTGCATATGTGTTAATACACATGTTTTTAATGTTTATAAACCTTATAATCAGACAAATAAAGCAAAAACATAATTAAAATATTCTTTTAAATAACGCAAAATCAACTAAATATGTTATTGCAAATGAATAAATAAATAAATAAATAAATAAAAAAATAAAAATCTTATGTCAAAAAGTACAAATACAGTAACAAATTTTAAAAATTGATATATATCATCAAAACCGGCTTGATATACAACGTGTCCCAAAATTCAAGGATAAGCCGGCGCCGCAGGATGGACATAGTCATGACTACTTTAGGAAAAATAAGGAAAAAAATCTATCTCAATTATTTTTTAAGTTACACAATAAATTACGAAATTCTTCTAAAATTGACACCCCTTATGATATTTTACATTACCACGACCGCCATTTTTCAAATATTTCTGTTTTTTTGTTTGTATCGGCAACTTAAGTAGTGTTGCTGTCCACCCCAACTCTTAAAACCTCCAGAATCCTTGCAGTTTTTACACAAAAGTTAATCAAAATATGTTATTTCCTTAAAATTTTGAACGATTTTTACTTTCACTCCACTTTGACTCATCGTTTTGTAAAAAAAAAGTATGAACACTATTGCGGCAAGTTTTTTATAAAGTTGACGCAACTATCCAAGATTCCAAAATGGTATAATACTCTAAGAAACCTAGTCGCAAAAAAGATATGCATACCATTTTTACAAGCACTTCGCTTGTTAGTTAGTATGGGATAAATGTTGCAACTGAATTTAAAACCAGTTCTCCTCAACCAATTGAGCTGAAATTTGGTTTACTTGTGTAAGTACGATGACAATGCAATATTATGGTACCATTGAGCTGGATGGAGACTGGAGGTGGCCGTAGGAACTTCTAAACGAAACGGCGGAATTGCATCTAGTTTGGGTTCGTTGGACTTGTCTTTTCGAGCACTTTAGTGCTAGATGATGTCCAGGGTCCTGATGATGAAGTCAATTATAATTTTCAAATGAAGTCAAGCTTGTTTTTAAAAAAGTTTTTTTTTATTACAACTTTATTTTAAACTTTTTAGTTGTTTCTCAATCTCATGGCCTACGTGCTCGGGAAGACAAATCCAACGGACCCAAACTCGATAAGCTTCCGCCGTTCCTTCCGTTCCTTCTTTAGGAGTTCCTATGGCCAGCTCCTGCCACCCCTTGACTTCATCATCAGGACCCTGGACATCATCTAGCACTAAAGTGCTCGAAAAAACAAGTCCAACGAACCCAAACTAGATGCAATTCCGCCGTTTCGTTAAGAGTTCCTATGGCCACCTCCAGACTCCATCCAGCTCAATGGTACCATAATATTGCATTGTCATCGTACTTACACAAGTATACCAAATTTCAGCTCAATTGGTTAAGGAGAACTGGTTATAAATTCAGTTGCCAGATTTATCCCGTTCTAACTAACAAGCGAAGTGTTTGTAAAAATGGTACGCATATCTTTTTTGCGACTAGGTTTCTTAGAGTATTATACCATTTTGGAATCTTGGATAGTTGCGTCAACTTTATAAAAAACTTGCCGCAGTAGTGTTCATACTTTTTTTTTACAAAACGATGAGTCAAAGTGGAGTGAAAGTAAAAATCGTTCAAAATTTTAAGGAAATAACATATTTTGGTTAACTTTTGTGTAAAAACTGCAAGGATTCTGGAGGTTTTAAGAGTTGGGGTGGACAGCAACACTACTTAAGTTGCCGATACAAACAGAAAAACAGGAATATTTGAAAAATTGTGGTCGTGGTAATGTAAAATATCATAAGGGGTGTCAATTTTCGTCGAATTTCATAATTTATTGTGTAAGTTAAAAAATAATTGAGATAGATTTTTTTCCTTATTTTTCCTAAAGTAGTCATGACTATGTCCATCCTGCGGCGCCGGCTTATCCTTGAATTTTGGGACACGTTGTATATCGGATATATATCCGATATATATCTTGATATATATCCTCGAACCCTGGTTTCCTCCGCCATTTTCCGCAGTTTGGCACCTCACGTCACATCATTTTGCCGAAGTCAGCCCTATAGCTTCGGCGCAGTGCCGATCACTGACGTTTGTCAACAAAATGGTGCTTGACTCTTGAGACAGGCTAAATTACACCATATTGTTAATGACATTGAGCATACATTTTTTTAAATACCTTCGCGAAGTAAAACTTCTGTACGTAGTACTTATTATTATTCTGTGGTTAAAGTAAGATGTTACAACTCAGCATTATAATTCATAATTTCCAGGTGCTGGTTTCGTTCTATGCGAAGCTGGGAAGTCTTCTGGGTTAAATGATAAAATTGGTGAAACGTTCAAAGAGCTGGAGTCATTGCCGACTTTGGTCGCTTTACTGATCGTCATCGTTGGAACGGTGGTGATCACCAATTTCGCGTCGAACGTTGTTGTAGCCAACATTTTTTGCCCACTTGCAATGAGTTTGGTACGTCATACCATTTTCCTCTAATCCTACTAGGGGTTGATGATTGACTGATGAATATTATTATCAGTCAGCCAAATGAACGTATAAGCATACCTTCTTAGGCTGAGTTGCGCCACCTAATTTTGACCGTAACTTTAACGATAACCGGTGTTTTTTGTATGGAGTTTGACAGATTTTTGACGTTTGTCAAAGTTAAAGTAAGATGGTGCAACCCAGCCTTAGACCTGATTCGATTAAACTTTTATCCGAGAATAACTCCTGGTATGACTGCCACATTGACAGTTTCAGTATGGGACATTATGTCAAAACTGACTATTAATTCTGAGATATTTATTATTCGAAATATTTACTCTTGTTTGGTCGAATCCACCCTTAGTCGTATGTCTATCTTGCACTGGTATATATTTTATTATGTTGTCAATATTCCAAACTAGCAATTGTCGCATACAAGTTTAAACCAATTTATTATTCTTTGTTTGGCCTAAAGGTTAACTGGTAACACACGGCATTAAGTTCGCCTTATGTACCGCGATTTGTGTGTACAAATAGGTTATAAATAAATAAAGCATAGATATTATAATAACACATATTTTTTTAGGCAAAACAATTGAAAGTAAGCCCACTGTGGTTCTGCTTAGCGGCCGGGTACTCCGCCTCCTACTGCTTTATACTTCCAATCGGAACTCCAGGAAACATGATTGTGAAGAGTGCAGCAAGCATTCCTCTTAAAAAAATGGTAATTATAAATTACCTTAAACAACATCAAAAATAGGTATCCCAAACACTGATCTCTGAATCCGCTACGTGCCATTCTGGGATAGTCATACGCCCGTATTCACAAACGATGCTTGATTAAGTGAAGCAAATCGAACGCACAGCGTTGAATAGAGCTCTGTGATTGGTTCGTGTGTGACACTACAAGCACTGTGAAACCTCATAGTAATGTTTGTGAATACGGTCGTTAGTTATTCAGACATCAATTTGTGAATCTGATTTTTGGAATAAGGAACTAGCGACTCAGCGTCGTATTATTTTTTTTTAATGATCGCAATTGCATATTATTATAAGAAACTCGAAAATGAGGACATCTACACCGTGTTACTTTGCATTCTTGCCATATTCACAGAGGTAAAAGTAGGGACCAATACCTATTATTTAAGATAAACAAGAGACTCCCATAAAGAAAATACACTGAGTTTTAAGTAAATCTGGTTTTGCAGTACAAATTGGAATAAACCAATTTTGTCTCGCACTTTCTACAGGTGCAAGTGGAATAAACCTAGTGGGCGTGGCCTAGTTCTTATTAATCTGTGATGTTTTATGGCTCTGGGTACCAGCCTTTTTATCCAGTCATAATAATTATTTTAAAATACTCTTCAGTTGATTTTAGATTTTCCTTTCTACTCTCAGTTTTTACTTTACGGGCTTAGGATCGTCAAAAATACGTAATAATTATTAGGCTTTTAATTAATTTATAACATTGTTCCCTATTCTTACGAATTAATAAATTAAGTATGAAATGAAATCACCTTATTCACAATTAATTATTTATTTATGAGTTCCTACTTACAAAGTTTACGTACCTACTGCGAAGCAAGTGTTCAAAGTGTCCTCCGTTCTGATGAAGGCACAGTCTAGCACGGCGAAGCGTAGGTATTTCGCTTTAGTTTTCGCAACACATAAACGTTTTGTCTCACAGTTTCGCTGAAGCAATTCTTTCACGTAACACGTTTGTTTACACTTTTTATCTCTTCTGCGCATACGTTTCAACTTTCAAGTCACTCCAAAAATAATAGACCATTGGTGTTAGGTCCGAGGATCGTGGTGGCCAAGCTACTGGACCCCCTCGTCCAATCCACTGTTCACCAAACGTATTATTCGCACACTTGACGTCCTTATTGTGGGGGAGCACCATCCTGCTGGTAGTAGAGCATTTGGTGTAACGCTAAGGGTACGTCATCAAGCATTTCGTTTAAGACGTCTTGCAGACACTCCAAGCACCATTTTGATTAAATTATTCGTTGTTTGAATACACTTCAGTCATTTTTGTATTATTTATAACGTGATTTGTGATTGATGGATTTCTCAGTTTTTTACAAAAGTGTCAAAAAGACATTTTAAAGACAATAGATTGCAATAGATATTTAAAAATACAATAAAAAGTAAAAAAGTCTCCATCGCCATCGCTAACATAAGTGATGTGCATGCGTTACGATAGTTAGTGATGTGTTTAACAGATTGTCGATAAAATAAAATAGTTAAAATTAAAAATCAAAATTTTCGGGCATTATTTTTTAACGGATTTGTGTTCAGTATCAGTAATATAGTAACCTCTGTAAATATGGCAAGAATGCAAAGTAACACCCTGTATAATATTAAAATTTTCTCTTCTCTGCACTTCTGAGCATCCTCTTTCCTACACATATTTTATACCTTATTGAAAATTTTTCTTTAATTTTATTTTTATTTTACAGGCACTAGCGGGCCTAGGCCCTACTATAATCGTAATTGTATTCACGTGGATGGATTTGAATTACTTAGCACCAATCATATGGCCTGATTTGGACAAGTTACCTGACTGGGCAAAGGATGAACCAAAGTAAGAATAAGAACGAGTATAGTATTAGGGCCCTGCCACACTGGTTACAAGCGTTTTCAAAGCGGAGTGGCCACGCTGAGAACACGCCGCGTGTGTGCGCGCAGCCGCGACGCCAATTTCAAGTTAATGATCGAAATTTCATAATATTTCAAGCCTTTCATATAAGTTCAATTTTATTATTATAATTTTTGAAAAGGGATAAGGGTATTAGTAGGTCTCCAGGCCACTCAGGGCACCCCCTGCATTTCAGAGCAACCACATTCCTACGCCTATAGATTATTGTATATTTTTCTTAATTTTTCTTTTTTTACAGGCCAGAGTTGGTATAATCCCACTTTCATCGTAATCCTAATGACGTGGGTGGATATGAACTATTTTGTATCAGTCACATGGCCTTAATTTGGAGAAGTTACCTGACTGAGCAAAGGAGAACGGGTATTTTATTATGCTCAGATTATCAATTCAAATTGTTCTCTATCCATGCAACTTCCTTAAAACTTGTCCGTATCGAAAACATGGCGTATTGTTTTTTTTTTACTATAGCAAGTAAAGATGTAGTGCATAATTAAGTCAGTGCCTGAGGTATGGGAGCGGCGCGGGAGGGGTGACATTGACATAATATTATGACGTGACTGAGCATACAAATCTGAAGCACAGAAGCACGGTAATACTATCTATACAGTATTCCAACTCGGCCATATTTTTGAAATAAATGTCAACAGCCCCGCGGTACGTCACGGTATGACAACATGCGATAGGGCTGCCCACCTACAGTACCCATTCTAATTACATCTGTCTACTTAGAATTTCTATCTAGTTTTGTGATTGTATTTTCTTTTATTTAGACAAACAAAATACTTTGTTTGTCTATAGGATAAAAATGCGTGTTGTTTTGTGTTAGTAGATTTATTTTTTTTTAAATATACTAAAATAATTTTGAATCTACTAATCATAATGAGTACTTAATGACCTGTTACTTTAATTTCAGGCGGATGAAGTCGTGGGCAAAAGCTGGTTTAATACAATATATTTTTTATTTCAAATCAAACTGACTGAAAATGACCATTTTTGACTGTTAATAACTTGTTTTCGACAAATTTGACCGTAAATGACGGTAGTCAAATTCAATCACCTTAGTCATTTTCAACACTAGCTAGGCCATCGACGTCCGTTCGGCACATTCGCGACTTACGCGAGATTTGAAATTCGAAGGAAAGCTCGCGTTTCGTCGGTTTATATGAAGTTATAATACTGTATGATAAATAATTATTACCGTGACAGAAGTCTCGATGACGTTTGACGTCTCAAAAACACCCTCCCGTGTCATATAAATACTGGACTGTCCTGTCGATGACATTGACAGTGGGGCGCCACCGTCAATACCGGATCGCTGGTTCAGATTTTTGCCATGTTGGAAACCATATGGTTGAACGATGGTAGCGCCCCCCTGTCATTGAGTTTGGCGGGACAGTTCAGCGTGGGTCATCTATATGGGAGCGGCACGGGAGGGGTGACATTGACATAATATTATGACGTGACTGAGCATATAGATAACCCACGCTGAAANACAGTTCAGCGTGGGTCATCTATATGGGAGCGGCACGGGAGGGGTGACATTGACATAATATTATGACGTGACTGAGCATATAGATAACCCACGCTGAACTGTCCCACCAAACTCAATGACAGGGGGGCGCTACCATCGTTCAACTATATGGTTTCCAACATGGCAAAAATCGGAACCAGCGATCCGGTATTGACGGTGGCGCCCCACTGTCAATGTCATCGATAGGACAGTTCACTATTTTGGAACTATAATTTGTATAGTTCCATAGTATACATATAGTTGAACGATAGTAGCGCCCCCCTGTCATTGAGTTTGGTGGGACAGTTCAGCGTGGGTCATCTATATCTGAAGCACAGAAGTCTCGATGACGTTTGACGTCTCAAAAACACCCTCCCGTGTCATACCTCAGGCATTGACACAGTTAAGCGTTAAACCATAGTATGTTAATTAATTGAAATGTATTCAGAAAATATACATTAAATATAATATGTAAAGTGCTTTCTTTAATGTATTATGTGGTTGTATTGTTCATGAACTCGTTTGACATGCATGTTATTTATAATAGTTTCTTTGTAAGTTCGTTCGTTCGTTCGTTTCAGCCGTTTCTTTGTAAGTACTTAATATTAATTTGTGGAGTTTTTTATTTATAAAAACATGATTTGCGTTTAACTAATGTTACTTTGAGAGAGACTTAATTAAAATGTTAAATAGCTATTTTTGTGTCAATATGTGAAGGCAATATTTAGGTACCTTCATACCTTGTAAGAAAAGTAAAATTAAATTAAAACTTATTTTAATTTATTCATAAGAAAGATTAAGTTTGTGACTCGATCTCTAAGTTTTATATTTTATTTGTTAATGTAATGTGAAGAACAATAATTGTATTAAAATTTGTTTTTAAATGCTTAATATTATTATAATGACATTTGATTTGTATTACGGTCTGCACGATAATGTTTGTTTTTCGTTAAATAAAGTTATTATTTGCTAAAGTTTATTTTATTTTATTTTTTTTATCTGATACCTACTTATTAGATAATCTTACCGCTTAATAATCTGTAAAAGTCGGGAGTCTTAGGCAAAACAAAAGACTGATAGGTGACTCACATTATTTCGGCAGTGCTTGAGCTCGTGGGTCAATGAGGGTTTTCGCGAATGAAAGATCCGCTAGGTGGCGGGACGTGGATGTGGGGTCTGACTGCTGCGTGATTGGTGGATTTTGACATATCTGTCAATGTCATGTCAAAAATAACCAATCATGCAGCATTTGGACCTCGCGTCTACGTATTGCCATCTGGCGGATTTTTCATTCGCGAAAACCCTCATTGTAGGTGCAAGCGGATCAACAGGATTTATTCCGTAAATGAGCATCCCGGATCTAGCTACCACTGGCTACGGTTGTAGCGTTAGTTATGGCTATACTAGATTTAGTAATCCACGTCCACTTCTGTGTGAACCTTGCCTTAATATCTTTCCGTGCCTGAAACTATTACTACTGAATAAAACCTCTTATCATCTGAAGTAAAAATATTATACGTCAAACTCAAAGGACAAAGGTAGTTGCCAAAACTGCGAACACAAAAATTTATGTCATTGTTTTAATTATTTTCAAAACGTGAGATTATTTGAGTTACACAAATACAGAGCAAAAACAAACAAGATGTGAGTATTATTTAGGTATTTTTAATTTCGTATTAATTTATTAATTAAACGCCCGGTCACATGGTAGAAGATAATTTGTACCGCTTACTTTTTTCTCTTCTTCTTCTTCTTTTATTTTATTTTCTCAGTTTGGAGGAGAAACGAGTATGCCAAATGGCATTAAGTTTGCCCTAAGTAATGTCCAAAATCTTAATGAAACAAATGTTATTGTAACGTTGATTTTATGGCATAAGTACTTGAAGAAATCTAACAAGTAGACTATGACTACAAAGGCATTAGATTTACGTAACCTATTCATAATCTTGCTGTTCTTTTCTAGGTTCGGAAAGCAAGAAGAGGAGGATATGGCGTTCTTCTCAAAAGTGTTACTGTTCCTCTCTGTACACTGGAGAGGGGTTGTGTGTGTGGTCGCGCCTATCGTGCTCATTGCGGTCCTAACGCCATTCCCGCCTAAAGTATGAATAGCAAATTGTATCCCAACTAATATTATAAATGCGAAAGTAACTCTGTCTGTCTGTCTGTCTGTCTGTCTGTCTGTCTGTCTGTTACGCTTTCCCGCTTAAACCTCGCAACCGATTTTGATGAAATTTGGCATAGAGATAGTTTGAGTCCCGGGAAAGAACATAGGATAGTTTTTATCCCGGTTTTTGAAACAGGGACGCGCGCGATAAAGTTTTTCTGTGACAGACAAAATTCCACGCGGGCGAAGCCGCGGGCGGAAAGCTAGTTGTATAATATACATAGCTAGCAGCTGCCCGCGACTTCGTACGCGTGGATCCCGTTTTACCCCCTTAGGGGCCCGTTTCCGTGGGAATTTCGGGAATCTCTTAGTGCACCTCTACGGTACCTAAGCTACGTCCCTTCCAAATTTCAAGTGCCTACGTTTAGCCGTTTAGGCTGTGTGTCAGTCAGTCAGTTTCTCCTTTTATATATTTAGAAGATAAGGCTCGATTTCTTATAACAATACAGCTTTTTGCGCTGCTTTATGTTAAATGGGTTAGGCGAGCGACATTATGTCGGCGACTGCTTGCGATATACTGGTAGGCGTCGGTCAGCGACTGTACGTGACTGTCGGCGACACTCTCGCCTTTCACTGTCTGTCTTAGTGACTGTCCGTCTTCGAGAGTCGCAATGCGTCGGCGAAAGTCGTCTTATAGTTCCAAAATACTGAACTGTCCTATCCATGACATTGACAGTGGGGCGCCACCGTCAATACCGAATCGCTGGTTTCGATTTTTACCATGTTGGAAACCATATACTTAGTTGAACGATGGTAGCGCCCCCCTGTCATTGAGTTTGGTGGGACAGTTCAGCGTGGGTCATCTATAACTCTTGAATATCTTGTCGTCGGCGATTATCGGCGACTGTCGCCGACTTAAGTCGCAAGCATTCGGCGATATACTGTCGCTTGTTTGTGAGCTCCCTGAGTGTTTTAATCTCAATTTATTGTTATAGCCGTACCAGTGGTGTGGCTACACCCTAGTGCTGATGGCCATATTCTGGGTGACAGAGTGCATCCCAATCGCTGTGACTTCATTTCTGCCTGTCCTCATATTCCCACTGACGGGAGTCTCGACTACAGCGGAGACGTGCCAGGCTTACATCAATGTAGAGTATTATAATAAACCTTAATTATTAATAATAATCATCATCATCAACATTTCAGCCACAGGAGGTCCACTGCTGAACATAGGCCTCCCCCAATGCTTTCCATGTTGATCGATATTAATAATGCTATGAATTTAGTAATTGAGGCGTCTAGTTTCAAATCCCGCTAAAACGATTTTGATAAGATTTCGAGAAATTGAAAAAAACCGCTTATCCATATAGCTTTGGCCTTAGGCAAAAAAAAATATGATACGAATTATTATTGTCATCTGGCAATACTAACAGTAATTGCTATTCATCTTTAAATTAAACATAATTTGAATTATAATGAAAACTATTTTCATTTTGGCGTATTTTGTTACGAACATTCGGTTTTAATGGGATTTGAAACGGACATGTTGTATTTTAGCGGGATTTGATAAGAGCAAATTATGAAGCAACCACGTTATAAAAAAATCTCCATACTGATTTCGCAGTCACGTGACCAAAAATACCGTGCTACCATTGGTCAATCAACTTTTAGAGGGTTTTGAAAGAAACGGACGGCGTTTTAGCGGAGTTTGTAACACAAACCTAATTTTAAGTGCTAGTTTAGTAGTCTTTTAGTGTATTTTGATCGAAAATAATTGAACAGTATGATGAGAAAATTGCAGTAGCATCATTTAGAGATATAAACAGAAATTAGTTGCAGGAGCGTTTTAGCGGGTTTTGAAACTAGACGACTCAATTACAGCTTGAGGCCAACAATAGCTTTAAATAGACGGGGTAGTTAAATAGATTTAAGGGACTTTTACCCAGAGCTGTGTAACGCAAAAGTGGGAAAAAAAGATGGAAGAAATATTTTTAATTAACCAACTACCTATATTGATAACAAAAAGGATCTAGGAGACTTTTATCCAATTGTGAAAAAAAAAGGTTTAAAAAGCATTTTAGTTTTTGAAACTTTACATTGCAAAAAATATGAGAGTGCTAAAGGCGATACATTTTTGTTCGAGTTGTATAAAGAAACGATGTTCAATGTCTGTTTAATTTACTTCCAGGATTCAGTATTGATGTTTATTGGCAGCATAATATTAGCCTTTTCTGTCGAGCAATCTGGTTTGCATAAACGTCTGGCGTATTTTGCTATACGCATTATCGGATATTCGCATGTAAGGTAAAACGTGTATTACTAATCTGATTCCTGTGTCCGTTTTTCAAGTCTGCATTATTTTCGCAGATGAGATTCGTGAGCTGCAGGAACAGTTCCAGAGGCCTAAGCTGAGCTTTGTGTTTGTGTGAGTGTACACACGGCCACACTGTTAACTATCTATTTCCGTTTTTGCTCTCGCTCACATCAAATGGTGATTCTTTGCGATAGAACGAGATGACATGACAGGCAATGGATAGTTTACACTGTTGCCGATGGAACATACCGCTTTTTGGCAATTAGTCTGAGATGTTAGTCCGCCGCGCATCTGTCACACTTCACCTCTTTTAGCTACCTACTGGTAGCAGCGTGACATGTTTAATTGTTTAAATTTAATTGTTTAATTCTTAGGCTGAGTTGCACCACCTGACTTTAACCTTAACCATAACGATAACCGGTGTTTTTGTGACTCTACTTTTGGTGATCACTCACACAAAAGCTCAGCTTTCGCCTCGCGAACTATATCCCCCTTATTATTTAAAAGTTACACCCCTAGTTGAACTGGCTTAAATTTGTCATTTAGTATGGACATGTCATTTTAATCAGGGTTCTTCCTAGCTAGGTGTATTTTTTATTAATAAGGGGGTATTATGAGTGTAGAGAAGAACGTTGGCACTTTAGCTAGATATACTTCTTGCAGTTTTTATAAAACAAACATAACACCCTAACACAAGCATATTAATTGCTTACTTTGGGGCTAGATGGCGCTGTGTGAGATTGTCCAAAGATAATACCTATAAGTAGCCCATGATTGGCGAAAACGTAGCCTAACGTTGCAGTTGGTTAAAATAGACATTAGACAATGTAATTGCCGATTAATGCATGTGTGTTTATTTTGGTTAATTCTTTTAGGTTGCTATTAGCCATGTGTTTAGTGACAACATTCGTTTCCATGTGGGTCACTAACACTGCCGCCACAACTATGATGGTACCCATAAACCTTGCTGTGCTCAAAGTATTTGATGACGTTAGTTTTACATCTACTTACATTCTGATTTTCTTATGTTTTCAATTAAGCTTACTAATCTTATAATGTTACAGCAAAACATAATTAAACTTTATGACACTGGCCCTGACGGAGAAAATATGGCGTCTGATATAACAACAGCCTATTTCTGCGCAGCTACTTATTCAGCTACTATTGGTAACATTAAAATGTATCATTATTCATGATTTAATTTACGACTGTGCAGTAAACAGTGTGGTTACGGTAAAGTAGAATAGGACTCTTCCCGTGGAATTGTGTGGAAATGTGATGGGGCAAATAATTTAGATCCATCGCAAACATCAAGCCTTTTCCCCTACTCTTCCCGCGGGTGTCTTAAGAGGTGACTTAGGGACTACATATCAAACAGAGAACGGGCAGCAGCGCTCACTGAAAAAACATCAATCTTCGACCAACTGTGATCTCCAACCCGCCTACCAAGCGTGGGGATTATGGCAAAACCCTCCTCTATCCAGCAGTGGACTGTAAAGGGCTGTTGATGATGAAGCCTTTTCCCCTGGCTTATGACTCCGAAACGTGGCCTCTACTATAGGCCTCATAAAGAAGGTCAAAGTTGCATAGCGTGCTATGGAAAGGATTATACTTGGTGTTTCTTTACGAGATCGAATCAGAAAGGAAGAGATCCGTAAACGAACCAAAGCCACTGACATAGCCCGACAGATTAGCAAGCTAAAGTGGCAATGGGCAGGGCACATAGTAAGCAGAACTGACGGCCGATGAGGCAGCAGGGTTCTAGAGTGGAAACTAAATAATTAATGATGAACAATAATAATTTAACATTATTTAATTTCAGGTGGCATCGGAACTTTGGTAGGGACGGCGACTAATCTAGCATTTAAAGGTCTTTTTCAGACGTACGTAAACTTTTAGTATTATGTAGAAAACTTGCTTAGTTTAGGGATTTGTGACGCCGTTTAAAATTAATTTTAATATTATGGTAGTAGGTAGGAAATGAAATCAATCAGTAACGATATTTTTCATTTCCAGGGCATATCCAGAGGCACCCGAATTATTATCATTCCCCAAGTTTTCGGCTTTTGCTGTGCCTTATATGATTATTATGGAAATTTTCGTATACTTATACTTCATCATATTTTATTTTGGAGTATTTAGGTGAGCTTTATCGTCTGTAAGAATCTATCTGGCTATAAATACCAATAAAAACGTACTTAGCCAAAATATTATTCTGTCTCGTTCTTTATGGTGAGAAAAAATAAGATTTACCTGCAAACAAATTACTTTTATCTATTTTTATTAATTTTAAAACACACTCTTGTTTATCAGAAATAAATCCTTGTTCTTCTTCTTCTTTTTCTGTGGCTTTTCCTATTTCTTTTGGGATCAGCTCAAACGTCAGCGAGACTTCAGACTTTTATGCTGTCACATCATAAATGTCACCCTCCCGTGCCAATCCCTTACCTAAGGCACTGACTTAACTATGCGCTTGACTTGTAGTCTTTTTGTTTTACAGACCGGGAAGTGTGGCGGCTAAATCAGCTAAAATGACGAAAAAGGGTATAGAGCTAGCTGAAAAGGCAATTCTTGAAGATAGTAAGAAAATGGGCAGAATCACATTTTGGGAAGTGGTATTTATTTTTTATGACTTGATAATACCTACTTTAGTCGTTTATTAAATTGAAACAGTTTTAAGTTATATTTCATATTTCCAGATGGTATTATTGCTATTTATCCTGGCAATGATTGGCTTTTTCTGTCGATCACCTCAAATCTTTACAGGTTGGGCCGATCTTATAACAAAATCATTCGGAATATCCGATACCCGATAGTAAGTAACAATAAAATGTATTCAACTTAAAACATTCCTTAGGTAGGTACATGATTCTGTGTATGGCCGTTAGCTATAAGATAATAAGATGTCTAGCTTAAATTTCAAAATTGAAGTGGTTAATAAATGTAGATTTTATTTATAGTGTTTGTTTTTTAATAAGGCTCGGTGCAAATGGGCCACCGAAGCGACCGGTGCCGGTGGCCAGCGACGGCGACTTAACACACTTGTATCCGGTGGCGGCCACTCGCTACAGTAGTAGACTATACAAAATATATTAAAAAGTGTGTAAGTCGCTGTCACTGGCCACCGGTGGCTGTGGTCGGTGGCCCATTTGCGCCGAGGCTAAAAGCTAAGATCTATTTATCTTTATACACAGCGTTCGAGACTCATCACTCGCTCTGTGTGTTTGTACCCTTATGTTCCTTTTGCCGTCTACATTGGCAGTTTTTAAGAACTTCACAGCCAAGTGTAAGTTTTATTTTTTACAACATGAGAATTTATTTATCATGTACTTGGTTTATTTAATCTTAATTCATTTCAGTTCACGAAGATCTACCAAAAACGAGAGTCACTTCAGTACTCGATTGGCGTACGATGAACGTTGCTATGCCATGGAGTTTTATGTTTCTCATTGGTATGACATGTTTTCATAACAGACCTAATTATCTATTAGCCACTTACAGTTTAACTACCAGTCAGTGAGGTGGCATTATTTCATTTAAAGGTGGTGGTTTTGCACTGTCTAATGCCGCTAAAAGTACAGGACTCAACAGCAAAATCGGCGAAACGATGAAAATACTAAAAGAATTGCCAGACCTGGTGATTATCCTCATCATTACCGTGGTGGTTATTTTCATCACAAACTTCGCTTCGAACGTCGCCGTGGCCAATGTGATGTGTCCACTTGCAATGCAACTGGTAAGAAATAACGATAAATGTTTATTTTTAACATTCGAAGTCGAAGATCTAGTGAAGGCCATAGGAAGCACCTGGATGAGGGCAGCACATGAACGGCCTTAAACATTTATTTTCTGAAGCTAGAGACTGGAATTTACATTTACTAGTGTATAGGCATTAGGCACTTACAGGGCAGCTACTACAGTCAACGTCAAATGTTACGTGACACCCAAAGTTCACAACACAACTTTGTTACTATTAGAATGTGGTTGTGTTGTCAACTATTTGGCCACTTTCACTTAACATCAGGTGCGATTGCAGTCAAATACCAATTTTGTGCTGCATACAAATAGATGCCATTCTCATCCACTAATCGTTACAATTTTCAGGCAAAGGAAATCAAAAAGAACCCCCTCTGGTATTGCCTCGTGACAGGATTCTGCGCATCTTATTGCTTTATGATCCCTGTGGGTACTCCTGGAAATCTAGTGGTCCAGAGCGCGGTTAATATTCCAACTCGGAAAATGGTAAATATTGTCATTTAAAAATGGTATTTTTATAACTTGAGTAGGTACGGAAC
This sequence comes from Ostrinia furnacalis, assembly GCF_004193835.3. Lineage (NCBI taxonomy): Eukaryota > Metazoa > Arthropoda > Insecta > Lepidoptera > Crambidae > Ostrinia > Ostrinia furnacalis. The sequence continues at coordinate 1,067,952 of NW_021131371.1, read as the reverse complement.
TATTCCCACCTCTCGTTCCCACTGCTGCAACTCCTGTGTAGCCACGACTACAGCTTGACCGCCAATAAAAACCCAACCAGTGAAGGTAAAGTTTAGAGAAATCTTGTGTTAGTCCCAAACTAAGCAAAGCTCCATAAGTAAACCAAATATAAAGCAGTTTTATTTCAGTTTGTATTCTTCAAAGATTTCTTTTTTTTTATTTTACAGATAATAGCAGGGGCAGGGCCCACTATCACCACAATAATAGTGACGTTCTTCGCGATGTCGTTTTGGGCGCCAGTGATTTGGCCTGAACTCCACGTGCTTCCTGACTGGGCATCTAAAATGTATTAATTTAATATATATTTTTGTTATTATGTACTTTAGGTTTTCCTATAGGCGCTTTTAACTGAGTTAATGCCTGAGGTATGGGAGCGGCACGGGAGGGTGTTTTTGAGACGTCAAACGTCAGCGAGACTTCAGATATGCTTCAGTACCTCTAGCATGAACAACTTTCGTCTTTGAATCGTTTGTGTATTCGATAAAATTCGATACTTAATCTTCGAATAAAACGATAACGTGACAATTTTCATTCTCAAAATAAGTTTCGTGCAGCCACATCTCATATTAAGTTCACTTTAAGACACGTTCACAAGGGCGCCGTTTGAATTTTCCTACTAAATACACTCGACAGCAAATAAATCGCACCACCCGCGATGGCGATTCGAGTACGCAATCGATTTGAACTCGAAAGTTTTTCGTGCTAGCCGTACCGATTGGTATGCTTTGTCACGTCATAATGTCAATGACGTTACCCCTCCTGTGCCTCTTCCATAGCTCAGGCACTGACTGCGTTATACAATTATACATTAGACCTATAATAGTACTTGTTATATTTCTCCTAAATTACAATTAGCTAGAATCGGTTCCCATGAGCATTATGTCGTCATTTTTCGCTTTCGAAACGTTATATTTAGTGTAGGTTATTATTAATGTCAAACCTGACCTTAACAGTTAACAAGATGTTATTATGATGTAGATATTATTGATAATGGTTTGCATGTTCAAGTTCTTATTTATTCAATAAATAAGTGAGTTTATAAAACATTGTTATCATTGTAACCTTACTGCCTACCTACTAAAAACAAAAGTTTTCTAAAGTACTACTTCATTTTTAAATTTTCAAGTAGAGTTAACAGGTCTCGTGAGGTGGAGAAAGCATCGCAGCCAAATCTTTGCCTTCAAACATACAGAGACTTTAAGAGGTTCATCTAGGTAGATAATGGGATAAATAAGACCCTTATCATCCACATCCATTTGATTAGTGGACGGTTTGATAACCATTTCTGTCATTTAGTAAAGAAATAATAAAAGATGAAACAAATTATTATGAGGGCTTACCTGTTTTCCGAAGATGATGGTCAGCTTCTAACGTAAATTGAGCAATGGACAATGGCTCCAACGCGTCCCTGCTATACTGCACTGCATTGCACTGCACTGCACTACTGCACTACACTGTACTGTATTGTATTGCACTGACTACGCCAACAATTTTGCTCTGGCTTTCACGCAATCTACTTAATGACTAATTTAAATTGAAATACTTTTATCTTTCACATTAATAAATATTGTGACTTAATAAACCGCTACTTCGCGATTTGAAACGAGGAGCGACACATCGATAAATTTAACTGTCAGTGTTGCCACCTTCAAGTAATTAAAAATATTAGTATTTTTAAAATTATCGTTTATTAAATTGATAGTGGGAAGTGTAGACAACCAAGCACTTTTTACCCAACTGCGCCAGAATGAGGGTTATGTTTTTCGAGTGTATGTCTGTATGTATGTATATTTCTTTGGCACGGCCTACAGCCTAAACGGCTTGACCGATTTTGGCGTGAGTCGGAGGCATCTAATAGGTACATACGAGTATCACCAACAAAAGAATTAGTCATTGATGCCTCCGACTGCATTTGTATAAGGCTGAGTTGTCTTGTTTTTATCTTTTCAGTAAATTTTTACGCAGTTGGGTTTTTTTTTTTCATAAATATTTTTAATACTAAGTTTAGGGACTAAGACACAATCATAGTAGCTGTATTGTCTTAATAATAAAACTTGAAGTCGTAAACACTTTTAAAACATGACCAACGTGTTTTGTAAACAAGTAACAATATACCATTGAAAATAACGTCGTAATTACTATTTTCTTAATATGGCAACCGATATTTCTGATGGGACTGATGTGAATCTAACACCATCACAAGAAAATCCAGCGCCAAATCCGTAAGTACTTGTTTGTACCTCGTTATTTACTGACTAGCAGCTGCCCACGACTTCGTACGCATGGAAACTTCCAACCCCCGTTTTACCCCCTTAAGGGCGGAGTTTCGTAAAATCGCGGATGTCTACACCTTATAAGAAACCTACCTTACCAAATTTCGAGTTTGTAGGTGTTTTAGGTAGTTACTGATTTTTCGCTTTTAATAAATAGACATTGTAAGTAATATTGGCTGAAACCTAACTATGAAAACAAATATTTTCTTAATTTTAGAGATGACGATTCTCCGCTGACGTGGCGTGAAAGATTCAAGCATTTCTTTTACACTTGTTGGAGGGGTTTGGTGTGTGTGATAACCCCTCTTATTTTGATACTGATTCTGATACCATTCCCGCCACAGGTGAGTAATTTTTGTAGGTACAGCACATCAAAGTAGCTTTTCCATTTTTTTGGAAATTGTGCCAAGAAAAACTTCTGTTCTCTCATCTCTGGATGGGATGCGCACGAAACTCTTTAGATACCCCGCAGACTGTAGACTTTTTCGATAGTTTGGTCGGATTCCAATTTGATTCGTGTGCCCTTCCATGTACATGTTCATACTGATTAACAGCCCGATCCAACTATCGGCCGACTAAAAGTCTGTGGTCTGCTAGACTTAATTATCATAATTTCTTTCAGAAGTACCAATGGTGTGCTTACACACTGTGCTTGATGGCAGTGTACTGGGTGACGGAATGTATCCCGCTGGCTATAACGTCTTTTATACCAGTCTTTATATTTCCGCTGACTGGAGTCATGGACACGGCTGCTACTTGCAAGTGCTATATGAATGTGAGTTAATTAATGTTTGGCATAGAACTTTCGTTGTGATGGTATATTCATCTAATCTAAATATTATAGGGGGGTACGGCAGTGCCCCTGCCAAGTCGAGCGCGAAGCAAAAACTGCCGTACCATCCTTTACTGGAACCATTTCGCCGCATTTTCAGGCCCCTATTTGAGAACCTCTGGATAAAACCAGAACGCAGAAATTTTCGTCATCCAGTAAGCCCCCTACCCCTATAATACCCCCTTTTTATCCATTAACTGCAACTGTGCAAAGTCCTAGGTAAATCGAAATTGATTTCATTTCTTAAGTTATAGATAGGCTTGCCATATTCGGCTACTTAGGCGAAGTTTAGTAAGATGTTATAGTCGCCCTGACTTCTGACTTCCACGAAGTCAATCATGGCATGTATTTAAAAAAATTAAGCCTATACTTAAATTACTTATATTGTGAATGTTTAGGATACAATACTAATGTTCCTTGGGAGTATGATACTGGCAAGTGCTGTAGAGCAATCTGGTCTTCATAAGCGCTTAGCTCTATGCGCCATAAGAGCTATTGGATATTCCCATTACAGGTACAAAAAGTTGCACATTTTTATCACCAGGTTTTTCCATGATTCCGCTCTGTGTCCAATAAATTTCAATTTCAACCCGATTAAGGTAACTGCGCACCTCGCTGGAATGCGACTCTCTTTCCCATTTACTCGCACACCTCTCGCTACACACACTCGTACTAGAGCATCGATGTTACGTTACGGCCACCAGACAAAAACACTCAAAAGCACTCATTCAGGGATATAGCAACAAAGTAACTAAGGAACTGCTAAAGTTCAAAAGATACAAAGCCTGTGCAGTGACTAGAATACTAACCGGCCACTGCAAACTAAACAAACACAAATCAAACATGAACATGACTGAGGAAACTCTGTGCAGATTCTGCCACACAGAAGAAGAAACGGCCATGCATGTTCTTTGCTCATGCGGCCCGCTTATGAGCAAAAGAAGTATCCATCTCGGGCGACACATCATGCACCCGGATGAGATAGCAGATATCACGCTCCAAAGAATCTGGAAATTCATAGACTCAACGGGACTAAGCAGTGAACTCTAAAGACAAGGGCTGCCACAATAGATCAAACCTGGTCGAGATGGCGCAAATGAAGGCCCAATAATAATAATAATAATACGGCCACCAGGTACGCAGTTAACTCGATCGGGTTGAATTGTTGCTCTTTGCTTTGGTAATATCCCGGCACAGTCGCCCCTGAATCATAATAAGCTTTGACTTAGCTCAAAAGGTATACCTAATTATAGAGTAATTTTATGAAACGATTAACATTCTTACTAGATCTTATACTTACTGTAGTATTATTTCAATATGCTTTAAATGAATTTTGATCCTTAGGCTGCTCTTCGCTATGTGTTTCATCACGATGTTCATATCAATGTGGATCACAAACACTGCTGCCACAACTATGATGGTGCCCATAAACTTTGCGGTACTGCAGGTCTTTGAAGACGTAAGTGCTTCTATAGGAGCTGAGATGCAGGTGACGTAGGGCAAAGAAAGTTATTTAAGTCAAAGCATGCAAATAACCTTAATATGCCGTTGAATTACGGTGCTTATTAGCTGCGCACAAATTTTAATTTTTAGTCCTCCAGTGACACTGCCCACTTTTAGCTTGTCACTGGATTGAATTTTCAAATAATTTTTCTTCCAGCAACTGGGCCCACTCCAAGATTGTAGAGTAGATTTTTGTAGATTTGGTGTTTAATTTAATAATAGAAACATTGAAGGGCCGAGTTACTAGGAGAAAAAAAATAACAATTCAATAACTTGGTCCGTGGACCAAACCAAAAGTGGGGCAAGTCACTGCACTTCACTGCACAGGGAAAACTCAAAATTTTAGGTGTCATCTCTGATTGAAGGTGCTAAAAGTCAACCTGACTAGTAGTGCTAGTAGTTCGAAAAACTCATTTTACCGATATTTAACCACTTATCATTAAATATGACAATTTTTTATTTTAACTAAGTACGGATCAAAAAACTGTGTCTAAAACGCCTGCATAAACGCCTGCATCTTAACGCCCTCTTATAAGTATTATCTAAATATATAAAAGGAGAAACTGACTGACTGACTGACAGATCAACGCACAGCCTAAACGGCTAAACGTAGGCACTTGAAATTTGGAAGGGACGTAGCTTAGGTACCGTAGAGGTGCACTAAGAAAGGAATTTCCGAAATTCCCACGGGAACGGGAATTAGCGGGAAAAACGGGATTGACGCGTACGAAGTCGCGGGCGGCCGCTAGTTTATTTTATAATTTTACATGTAACACAATGTTCAACTTCTAGCAAAACCTATTAAAGATATACGAAGTAAACAGCAATGGAGAAACGATCGCATCTGATTTAACGACCTGTTACTTCTGTGCTACAACTTTTTCGGCTACTATAGGTAAATTTATCACTATATTATGGATTGTATACAGTACAGTCAGCGTCAAATAGTTCATGACAACAAAACAGTTGACAACACAATCTTATTGTAACAGAGACGTCTTGGAAACTTATTAGCTACTTTGGGTGTCACGACTATTTGATGTGCATGTGGATTGAGTGATCCTTGCTTCAATCTTAACAAAAATCGAGGAAGTTTTACTTAAAATATGTTAAAACATTGCGATGAAGTTTAAAAATTTGTTAAACCTAAGATAAAAATGTTATGGCCAATAAATAGGAGCACTCATACCGCACGCTTTAAGAAAACGTCAACATGTTTATTTCAGAAAATAAAGCCTTTCCACTTCTTTTTATAGTATTGAAAAATTGTTAAGAATATGTTAAAACTATTAACAAATTCAGAAATTCCTTGCACGTCCCGTTCCAAAGTTATGACGATTATTTAGGATCACTCACACCGCACACGGGCCGTATGAGTGCTCTTCAAAATAATGACTTTTTATTAATAAATACGTTTTATTTCTGTTGGGAAATGTGTGCAAACTGACGAGCGAATTTGTTAAAGAATAAGTGTGACAAAACTTAAAAGCTGAAGGAAGAAATTAACCTTTATTCTTTCCTCCAATATGCCGTGTGAGTGATCCTTACTTTTACCTCTATCTGCTCATATGTAGTTCGTAGGCAGACTGAGATAGTATCTAAAATTGTTAATTGTTTTTAACAATTATTTGGCATATATTTTGCTTTTATTAAGGTCATAATTTAAGAAATATCAGGCTTAGATGATTCCTAAAGGAAAATGTTGATTAGGGTACATATGATTTTTTATTTTGTGAGACTGTTCCGATTCGTCAGACGTGACAATGCAAAACCAATGCAATCTAATATGTAGTAGGTTTAGGGGCCTCCGCTAAAACTCGCGGGGGGCGTCCGTCGCCGCGGTCGGCAGTAGCGCGAGTTTTAGTGGTTTACCCCTACATCTTGAATGATAGAAATAAAGAAACATTACAATTGTTTATAGGATTGAATTCAAATTTGACTTGTAATATGAATTGAGAAAGATACTCACGGTTTTATTTAAATAAATTACAAATTTCTCAACAAAACTGTTTTTTTTTTTGGTTGGACTATAAAATACGATAAAATAATATTATTAAATCTCACATGAAAACTTCTGATGAATCGAAACAGTCTCTCAAAATAAAAAATCATACGTACCCTAATCAACATTTTCCTTTAGGAATCATCTAAGCCTGATATTTCTTAAATTATGACCTTAATAAAAGCAAAATATATGCCAAATAATTGTTAAAAACAATTAACAATTTTAGATACTATCTCAGTCTGCCTACGAACTACATATGAGCAGATAGAGGTAAAAGTAAGGATCACTCACACGGCATATTGGAGGAAAGAATAAAGGTTAATTTCTTCCTTCAGCTTTTAAGTTTTGTCACACTTATTCTTTAACAAATTCGCTCGTCAGTTTGCACACATTTCCCAACAGAAATAAAACGTATTTATTAATAAAAAGTCATTATTTTGAAGAGCACTCATACGGCCCGTGTGCGGTGTGAGTGATCCTAAATAATCGTCATAACTTTGGAACGGGACGTGCAAGGAATTTCTGAATTTGTTAATAGTTTTAACATATTCTTAACAATTTTTCAATACTATAAAAAGAAGTGGAAAGGCTTTATTTTCTGAAATAAACATGTTGACATGTTTTCTTAAAGCGTGCGGTATGAGTGCTCCTATTTATTGGCCATAACATTTTTATCTTAGGTTTAACAAATTTTTAAACTTCATCGCAATGTTTTAACATATTTTAAGTAAAACTTCCTCGATTTTTGTTAAGATTGAAGTAAGGATCACTCAATCCACATGCACATACTATTAGACGCTTTATAACGATAGTTCATTTAAGTAATCTGTTTAAACTGTACTAAGTCATTTTTTATTCAGATTAAAGAGTCAGTTAAGGGTTTAAAAACAAGTAATTTTACTTTTTTACAGGAGGCATTGGAACGCTTGTCGGCACAGCTACAAATCTGGTCTTTAAAGGTCTATTTTCTAAGTATGTAATCCATTAAGGATTTCCTCATAAATCTCTTTATTAGTGAAAACCGCATGAAAACCCTTGCATAGATTAAAGCCCGTTTTCACCATCAATCCCTATTTTTAAGTGAACCCCTATGAAAACAAAATTCCTAGTTAACATAGGAGTCACTTAAAAATTAGGGATTGATGGTGTTGATGGTGAAAACGGGCAATAGGCACACAAAACTCCAGTGTATTTAGCTGGATGTGTCGTCTGTACCTACATAGTGTGTTTGTTGCAGTCTAAACTCATAATCGGTCAAAACCTCTTTTAACTGCAAAAATCAGTCAAGTGTTTTCGCCTGATTTAAAATTTTACCAATCAAAGACCAAAGATTAAATAGCGAAAATTACTTCTAAATCATCAAAAATGTGTTACAAACCATTCTAAAGTGTACCTAACATTTTTGTGATATTGTGCATGCAAAATAATCAAACACCTACTTTAGGTACTACAGTAATGTTGCTCTTTATTTTTCTGATATTTTTATAAAATCTAGGTAACAGGTAAGAAGTAGATTATAAAGTTCGGTCGGTTAAATAAAATGTTTGCACTCAAAAGTGGTTTTGACTAACGCAGTGGAAAAATCAATCAAAATTTATATTGACCAAGGGCATCAGTCAAAACCACTTTTGACTGATTTTTGCAGTCAAAAGTGGTTTTGACCGATTAGGTATTAGTTTTGACTGTAACATGTAAAACATAGGGACATACCTACTATTACTTTTTTTACGAGTATTACTTTTTTCCTTACAGAGCATTTCCAGACGCTCCCGAATATCTTTCCTTCCCAAAGTTTTCCGCATTCGCCATACCGTATATGCTTTTAATGGAAATAGCTATGTATTTTTACCTATTAGTCATGTACTTTGGATTTTTGAGGTTTGTAGTCCAAATACCTATCCAATAGAAAACACACGTGCAATTTAGTTCCAAAATGAAACATAATTTTAAAAAAGTTAAGAAATTGTAATTAACATAACATTTTAACAATATTTTTTGATGTGCCTACAATACATACTTTTGGGAAATTGTTTTAGACCAAAAAGCGATGAAGCAAAAAAATCTGTAATACCGCCAAATGGTATAGAAGCTGCTAAAATTGCCGTATCTGAAGATTGGAAAAGGCTGGGACGAATATCATTCTGGGAAATCGTATGTACTTGTACCTACCTATTTATATCATACTGTGTCATCAATAACAAATGTAATCATATCATTACATTTCTAAGAAATTATTTTCTCACGATACAATCTGCTGCTGATATAAAACGTTCGTTATTTTCAACCAAATGATGTCCACAGCTGGACAAAGGCCTTCCTTAAGGATTTCCACAAAGACCCGTCCTGCGCTGCTCGTAATCAAGTCCTTCCCCTCATAACCTTCAGCAAATTGTCGGTCCATCTAGTGGGAAGCCTATAAGCATAGGCACACTACGTCTTTTAACTCATGGTTGCCACTCGAGAACTTTTCTGCCAGCGGCCATCAACTCAACGATCTTTTGTGTATGTACCCCGCCCACTGTCACATAAGTTTGGAAATTCTTCTTTGGACCTATATTTGTTATTTGTTAAGCCAAAAGTTAAAAAACATAACCCTCCTTCTGGGTCAGTCGGGTAAAAAACGACAAATTGTATTATTATTTACAGATGGTGATAGTATTGTTCAGTGGTGCTATTATTATGTTTTTTTCGCGACACCCGCAAGTTTTTTACGGGTGGGGTGATTTGGTTTCGGATACATTTAATTTAAATAATGAGAAGTTGTAAGTACCTACACAGTTTTACCTTAAAAGAATTAAGTTACGTCATAGTTATAGAGGTAGAACCACTGTGATATTATAAAAAAGAACTTTCTTACAAAAAAAAAGAAAGAAAATCTTTACTTAGGAAACTTGGTATTTTGATCAATAGTCTAAGTTTTATAATAAACACCACATGCTTGTATCTAACTGATTTGAGCAAGCATTGAATTCATTATATTATAAATTAATTATTGTTTCTTTAACCCTAACCGCATATAGGTACCTATTTGTAACCTCTAATTAATTTTGCATTTAACAAGTGTCGTTTGTGTGTTTCTTTGTGAATACTACAATGACACTTTGTTGGTGATCAAATAGATAAATAAACACTTATACATTATTTTATACTAAAGTTTGTGCATTTTTCAGTGTATTAGATTCAGCTGCTGCTATACTTATTGGATTTTTAATGCTGCTCTTACCTTCTACCTTGGGTATCTTCAAGAATTGTACAGCACAAAGTAATTAATTCAAAAATATATTGTAGTTACTTTTTTCCATGTAGTCAAATCTGTGGCAAAACGGAAAAAGTAGTTAGATTTCAGAAAGTGGTGCAGCGCCTATTCGTGCTGCTAAAGTCGTTTAAAATTTGAAGGCGCTCTGAAAGATTTACTTAAAAATTATTTAAGTGTATGGATTATTGAGATTTTTGTCTTTTTGTAGTAAGTATGTAGTAAAGATATTTTTTTAAAACTTGTTCATGTTTTGTTACAGGTTACGAAGAATTGCCAAAGACACCAGTGCCATCAGTGTTAAATTGGAAAAGGATGAATAATACTATGCCTTACAGTTTTATGTTTCTTTTAGGTGTATATTTTTATAATTTACCAACACTCAGTAGCCAGTAATTAAGTTTATAAATAAATAAACCTTTATTGTAACCAAACTAGAAAAAAAAAAAGTTTAAATTATAAAAACAAGGTAACAAGAAGCATCCGGCTCAGCGTAAGCTGTATGGTACTATAATAATACAGGGTGACTTTGCAATCAGTATACAAATTTTTAGGAGCGACTCATAAATCAGTAACTTAATCGATTTAAATAAATAATTTTATTTATTCATATTTAGTTATTTTTATCCGCTGTGCGCGGTTTAAAAATGGGCACACGTGGATAATTTTCTTCGTTCGGTAAAATATGTACACACAATTAACTACAAAACTTTATAGACGTCATATTGGTACGCGAAAATAAGCCTTAACCTTTAAAAATTAAGATATGATTAAAAAGAATTAAGATAAAGTTGTATTGTTAAATATAGAGAATTGATTACAAAATTACCATGTATATTTATAGATACGTGCTGCGCTGGTTTTCAGCTCTATAGTCTGTGAGAGGGATTGCGAAAAGATTGATTAAAACTGTTTACATGTCAGGAGTAGGTAGGTACCCAACTGTTTCTTTACTCTTTGTTGTTATGCCTAACAATCATTATTATAATTTTAGGTGGTGGATTTGCCCTGTCTGAAGCCGCCAAAAAAGAATATTCTGACTTAAATGGCAAAATAGGAATAGTTTTGAGAAATTTAAGCAGTTTGCCAAACAATCTGATAATTCTCATTATCATCATCTTCACAGTTGCCATAACTAATTTTGCTTCCAATGTCGCCGTTTGTAATGTCGTAACACCAATAGCGATGCAGTTGGTAACTATAAAACACTTTAAAACCATTTATTCCACCTCACAAAATATATTTTTTACTAGCGGCCGCCCGCGACTTCGTACGCGTGGATCTCTTTTTACCCCCCCTTCATCTATCTTACGCGGTTCAGATTTTTTCATACAATTTTTTTTCCCGCTAACTCCCGTTCCCGTGGGAATTTTGCAATATCCTGTTGTAACTAAGCTTTAAGTTTACTAAGGTACCTGCATGCCAAATTTCAAGCGTCTATCTTACGCGGTTCAGATTTTTTCATACAAATGTTTTTTCCCGCTAACTCCCGTTCCCGTGGGAATTTTGCAATATCCTGTTGTAACTAAGCTATAAATTTACTAAGATACCTGCATGTCAAATTTCAAGAGTCTATCTTACGCGGTTTAGATTTTTTCATACAAATGTTTTTTCCCACTAACTCCCGTTCCCGTGGGAAATTTGCAATATCCTGTTGTAACTAAGCTTTAAGTTTACTAAGGTACCTGCATGCCAAATTTCAAGCGTCTAACTTAAGCGGTTTAGATTTTTCATACAAATGTTTTTTCCCGCTAACTCCCGTTCCCGTGGGAATTTTGCAATATCCTGTTGTAACTAAGCTTTAAGTTTACTAAGGTACCTGCATGCCAAATTTCAAGCGTCTAACTTAAGCGGTTTAGATTTTTCATACAAAAGGATTTTCCCGCTAATTCCCGTTCCCGTGGGAATTCCTAAGTATCCTATAACCTGCCCAGGAGTATGAAGAATAATTGTACCAAGTTTCGTTAAAATCCGTCGAGTAGTTTTTGTTTCTATAAGGAACATACAGACAGACAGACAGACAGACAGACAGACAGACAAAAATTTTACTGATTGCATTTTTGGCATCAGTATCGATCACTAATCACCCCCTGATAGTTATTTTGAAAATATATTTCATGTACAGAATTGACCTCTCTACAGATTTATTATAAGTATAGATAGATGATGATTGGTTTGAGAGAGTGTCGTGTCGGAAAACGCAGCGATTATAAAAACAATTATTGTAAAAAATAATTGCAAAAATATTTGCAGATTACCTTATTACATATTGTAGATCTTACACGTCTTTGTAACCAGCTACTAACTAGATTATAAAGTTAAGTTGTATTGAACCAAAAACTTATAACCCTAAACTGTTGCAGGCAAAAGAGATCGATAAAAATCCTTTGTGGTATAATATTGCTTCGGGATTTTCGGCTTCGTACTGCTTCTGTTTGCCAGTTGGAACTCCTGGAAATCTCATTGTGCAAAGTTCTGCTAATATACCCACAGCAAAAATGGTACGTAGATACAGTCCGCGCCTAGCCGGTTGTTCCCAACGTGTCACACCCAAATGTGACACTGTTACTCGTTGGGAAAAAAAATCCATCAAGTCACATCGTTACTCATTGGCCACAGTCATTATAACCTGTATTTTTCTTACAGTTGTGTAACATCATTGGTAAAACCTATAGTTTACATTAAAATGTAGATTGCCGAAGTGATTCTGCCAATGTCAAGTGTTTTGTTACTTTTTGTTCAATTAATATTTCCCATTCCCAATATCGACCGCAGCAGGTCGTTACGAACCTTTAATCCATAATAATAGTAGGTACCTTAGTCCGTTCAAAAAAATAGGTAGGGTAAACCACCCAATTATTGGCACTTTAAGCAGCTACTTCACAAAACCGGTAAAATTTGCATGTAAAAATATGTTTTATCAAAGAAAAAAACATTTATATTGGTCTTTTAATCTTTGCAGAATAATATAAAGTACTTATCATTAATAAATTAAATCATTTATTCAATATAGTGTACCTTTTAAAAAAATGNTCCGGTATTGACGGTGGCGCCCCACTGTCAATGTCATCGACAGGGCAATCCAGTATTTTGGAACTATACCACAGGGGTATCGTCAGAAAGAAAATTGTTCTGTCAACATAACATTCCGAGAATAAAGATAAAAAAATTAAAATCAGATGAAATGTCAATTTTTTTTATTAGACGAAAATAACTTAAATTTGAGTTATAGATGACCCACGCTGAACTGTCCCACCAAACTCAATGACAGGGGGGCGCTACCATCGTTCAACTATATGGTTTGCAACATGGCAAAAATCTGAACCAGCGATTCGGTATTGACGGTGGCGCCCCACTGTCAATGTCATCGACAGGACAGTCCAGTATTTTGGAACTATATCCCTAATTCAAATTTAAGTTCCCGCATCTTCGGTGGTCGTCGTGGTGGTTCCGGAGGCTGGTGCGGCGACTGGCAATATGCCATTGTCATTTGGATCCCACAGGTATGGAGCCCAATAACACAGGGAAAACCACAATATTCCACAACACCCCCAGACACTTAAAAATGAATATTTTATCTGCGAACAAAAAAAACTTCTGAACATCTGTGCATACAATGCAGATAACCTAGGGGCTATATTTCACCGAGACACCATGGCAGCGCAACCAGTCGCCGCTACCAACAAAATGTATACAGCTTTGCGCAACCAAACGGACACCAGGTGAGTAACTCTCTATAGAGCGGTATACGTTTTGTTGGTAGCGGGCGACTGGTTGCGCTGCCATGGTGTCCTGGTACCTTTATTCGGTTAAGGACAGATTCTGTTTAGGACAGATTAGGTTTACGACAGATTCTCTTTATGACAGATTCGTTTTATGACGGATTTTGTACAGTCAAGAATAAAATGTTTTTTTAACCAACGCAACGTCTCATGAATAGAGTTAACCAATTCGTTTCATGTTGATAGATGATGGCGTTTCACGGCATGAATATTTACGAATGTCAAAAACAGTAGTTTGTCCAGCGCTTTTTTTTATTTACTACTTGCTTTCGGCCCGCGGCTTTGCGCGCGTGTACTACATATTTTACGGAACCCAATTTTTTTCCAAAATAATATTTAGCCTATGTTACTCGTGAATAATGTAGCTTTCGAATGGTGAAAGAATTTTTAAAAACGGTCCAGTAGTTTTTGAGCCTATTCATTACAACCAAACAAACAAAGTTTTCCTCTTTACAATATTAGTGTAGATATTTTGACGTTCATAAGTGCCACCTGTGGTCTAAATTGAATTAAATATTTTTTATTTTGATTTTGCTGTAGATTTTAACCAATGACGATAGATGGCGCTTTTTAGACGTCTTATTTATTTATTGAAATTAATTTGTCACAAAATCCGTTCAGTAGTTTTTGCGTGAAAGAGTAGCAAACATCCAGAAAATCATGACATCCAGACATCCAAACTTTCGCCTTTATAATATTAGTAGAAAGTAGGATTATATTAATTAAATTAAATTTAAGCCTGATTACAAAGCTATTAATTTACACCATTTTTATCTTGTTACATCTTGGCCCAAATTTGTATGTAATCGTTTCCATCTTCTTTTAAATGATGAATGGGGAATAACGATTCAATATCCATAGTGCTTTTGGTTAATTAGGTAAGTGTTTTTTTTTAAGTTGTAATCTTAAATTAAATTTAATTTGATAATAAAAATAATAAGTGAGTTCTTATTCAGTAATAAATAGAAGGTACATACCTGATTCTTACATGAGTATTTTATTTTTAAAGTGCTGGGGATTAATTAACTTTTTAGTTGATTAATCCCCATCGTAAACTCCATTGGCGTTAACGGGGATTAATGAACATAAAGTTCACTAATCCCCGTTGACGGGGATTGTCAACGGGGATTAGTGGAATAAGACTTTGAAAGGCTTTGAAAGTGGCTGAAAAGATAATATTTTTTATTGGCACCAATGTTTGACACCCGTGCCAATAAATGGATTTTATATAATTGGCAGTGGGCCAACATTTGGATTGGTGTATTCAAAACGTTAAAAAATATTTTAAATGCAATTTTAACTCAATTTTGAGACAAACAAGGTATAATTTTTAATAAACTCAAATTATTTTAAATACCCTTTTATTGGCATGTATGCCAATAAAATGGATAAACAGATTTTACGCATACCAAATGTTGGCACACCACAAATATATAAAAATTGGCGGTTAAATTATAAAATAATGTTTTAAAAAGGCAGTTAATATATTCAATAATAAGACAATATGATTATGTATAGGAAAAACAAAATAGATTTGCATTTTTTTAAAAGATTATGATAGCTCTTACCTTAGTAAAAAACGAATATTTCGATTGTTTTTTTCGCACAGGTCCCGGTTTGTCAAACAAAAGGTTGATGCGCCGCGATGTTTGAAAAAATAAAAAACGTGTGTAGCCAGTTGAGTAATAAATGATATTACTGTACAATTTCTACTAAAAAATATAAGGTTCGGCTGCAAAAAACCTTAATTTTCTTAAAAAACTGGAGCATGCCAATAAATTGGTAGAGTGCCAATGATTGGGTGGTTTACCCTACCTTTTATAATAGGTAAATAAGATTTTACCTACCATTCTTTGAGGTATAGTAAGTAGGTAAATGCAACAAAAAAAAGGATTTTTACAATGGAATTAAATTATTGGAAAACACTAAATAAATAAATAAAAAAAACGTTTATTGCTTTTTACACATAAAAGGAATTACAGCGATAGGCAACACCGATACATTACAAACGTAATGTTAATGATTATACATAATTATGTATAATATGTTTCGAAGCTCTTAGCTAAAAGATCGTTTCCCTCCTTGTTACAGATTAAAGCTGGCGTAGGGCCAACAATCATCAGTATAATATTTACTTGGATATCAGTATGTTTTTGGGCACCTGTTATTTGGACAGACCTCAAGACATCTTTGTACAAGTGGATAATTTAAATAAAAATTGCGAAAAACAGAATTAGGTGACCCAGTGTGCTCTGGACAAGTTTTCAATTTTTTTCTTTTAATAAATCTTGAAAACATAAGTAAAACTAATAATAATTGTGAAAGAGTCATGAAAATACAAAAGTTACAGGGCCCTAAAGTTGCGCATAACAAATATTCGCGCCATTTTGATCGGTGTAGTTGGTGTAGTCACGACAGTCATTTAGAGTACAAACAGTGGGTCTAGTCAAAACGCACTTTAAAATCGCAAACCAGTCGCAAACAAATAAACAAATCGCAAAAGAGGTCGATAACAAAAAAGGTTTAGCTTGGTTTGCGATGGGTTTGCGATTTTAAAGTGCGTTTTGACTAGACCCGCAGCTCTCTGTTTACGTCTATGCTTCGCTGTCAAACTAGCTGTCAAAACGACATCGCGATACGGATTTGTCAAAACGGCCTTAGGGTGGGTTGCACCATCTTAGTTTAACTTTGACAAACGTCTAAAATCTGTCAAACTCCATACAAAAAACACCGGTTAACGTCATAGTTACGGTCAAAGTTAGGTGGTGCAACTCACCCTATTGGTTTTCGATCGAATCGAAGTTTATCACCGGGGTGTTAGTAATCGCAATGAAAATGGCGGGTGTTGCGATTCGATTCGATTTTGATTGAGTCTTAAATGCATGTTGGCTAAGCCTTTGTATGGGAAATTTCAATCCAGTCTTTCGATTATCGATTGGTAGGGCTTTACGATTCGATTTTTTGCCGTTTGGCTTAGCCTTTTTTGTTATCGACCTCTTTTGCGATTTGTTTATTTGTTTACGATTGGTTTGCGATGGGTTTGCGGTTTTAAAGTGCGTTTTGACTAGACCCACTGGTTTGTGATGGGTTTGCGATTTTAAAGTGCGTTTTGACTAGACCCACAGTGGACAAAGTGCAAATTATAATCGCAAACCAGTCGAAAAGTGGTCGAAAAGCCCCTTTTTTGTATGGAATTTTGACGGATTCGATTTTCGATTCGATCAAAAAGTGCGTTTTGTCTAGGGGGGCAGTTCAGTTTGGGTCATCTACACCACTGAACTGTCCCACCAAACTCAATGACAGGGGGGCGCCACCATCGTTCAACTAAGTTTCCAACAAGGAAAAATATCGGAACCAGCGATCCGGTATTGACGGTGGCGCCCCCCTATCAATGTCACGGGTGGGGACAGTTCAGTGTATTGGGTCTATGAATTTATATCCCCAAGCTAACTCCCCATTTTGAGAAATACCCAAAGCCACTAAAGGATCGAGGTACCCTTGGCAGGGTATCGTGTGTCTGAAATGTTAAACATTAAAAACCCACGATATAGATGACCCACGCTGAACTGTCCCACCAAACTCAATGACAGGGGGGCGCTACCATCGTTCAACTATATGGTTTCCAACATGACAAAAATCTGAACCAGCGATCCGGTATTGACGGTGGCGCCCCACTGTCAATGTCATCGACAGGGCAATCCAGTATTTTGGAACTATACCACAGGGGTATCGTCAGAAAGAAAATTGTTCTGTCAACATAACATTCCGAGAATAAAGATAAAAAAATTAAAATCAGATGAAATGTCAATTTTTTTTATTAGACGAAAATAACTTAAATTTGAGTTATAGATGACCCACGCTGAACTGTCCCACCAAACTCAATGACAGGGGGGCGCTACCATCGTTCAACTATATGGTTTGCAACATGACAAAAATCTGAACCAGCGATTCGGTATTGACGGTGGCGCCCCACTGTCAATGTCATCGACAGGACAGTCCAGTATTTTGGAACTATATCCCTAATTCAAATTTAAGTTCCCGCATCTTCGGTGGTCGTCGTGGTGGTTCCGGAGGCTGGTGCGGCGACTGGCAATATGCCATTGTCATTTGGATCCCACAGGTATGGAGCCCAATAACACAGGGAAAACCACAATATTCCACAACACCCCCAGACACTTAAAAATGAATATTTTATCTGCGAACAAAAAAAACTTCTGAACATCTGTGCATACAATGCAGATAACCTAGGGGCTATATTTCACCGAGACACCATGGCAGCGCAACCAGTCGCCGCTACCAACAAAATGTATACAGCTTTGCGCAACCAAACGGACACCAGGTGAGTAACTCTCTATAGAGCGGTATACGTTTTGTTGGTAGCGGGCGACTGGTTGCGCTGCCATGGTGTCCTGGTACCTTTATTCGGTTAAGGACAGATTCTGTTTAGGACAGATTAGGTTTACGACAGATTCTCTTTATGACAGATTCGTTTTATGACGGATTTTGTACAGTCAAGAATAAAATGTTTTTTTAACCAACGCAACGTCTCATGAATAGAGTTAACCAATTCGTTTCATGTTGATAGATGATGGCGTTTCACGGCATGAATATTTACGAATGTCAAAAACAGTAGTTTGTCCAGCGCTTTTTTTTATTTACTACTTGCTTTCGGCCCGCGGCTTTGCGCGCGTGTACTACATATTTTACGGAACCCAATTTTTTTCCAAAATAATATTTAGCCTATGTTACTCGTGAATAATGTAGCTTTCGAATGGTGAAAGAATTTTTAAAAACGGTCCAGTAGTTTTTGAGCCTATTCATTACAACCAAACAAACAAAGTTTTCCTCTTTACAATATTAGTGTAGATATTTTGACGTTCATAAGTGCCACCTGTGGTCTAAATTGAATTAAATATTTTTTATTTTGATTTTGCTGTAGATTTTAACCAATGACGATAGATGGCGCTTTTTAGACGTCTTATTTATTTATTGAAATTAATTTGTCACAAAATCCGTTCAGTAGTTTTTGCGTGAAAGAGTAGCAAACATCCAGAAAATCATGACATCCAGACATCCAAACTTTCGCCTTTATAATATTAGTAGAAAGTAGGATTATATTATAATCTACATCTACACTAATATTATAAAGAGGAAAGATTTATTTGTTTGCATTGAATAAGCATCAAAGCTACTGGACCGATTTGAAAAAATATTTCAAACTATTGTGCAAAGTATAAGATGCAATTAATATTTTAACTTTGTTTTTGTTTTAAACTAGTTAGCTAAATAAACTTTTTTTTTAATAATCTGTCTTTTGAATTATGTACTCAATTGTATTTCTGTCTTAAAACGAATCTGTCATAAAGATAATCTGTCGTAAACCGAATCTGTCCTAAACAGAATCTGTCCTAAACCGAATAAGCCTCCTGGTAAAATATAGCCCTAAGTGTTGGACTCCTATGTCATTCTTTCTTGCAGTGATAGAATGGGCCTACTTAATAGGAGATATTAAGTGAAAACTTCATTAAAAGTAAACTCTCTCCCGGCTTGGGCTACGGGCGGTGACTTCAATGTTCACCTACTAAGGACTGACTTTTCAATCGTCGGATAGCTTATAACTGAAGAATAAGTTTGGCACACTGACAGTTTCAGGAAAATGGTAATATTACGCGGACGAGCTGTCGGTCAGTCCCCTGGCTCTCCCGAGGCGGAGTCCGCATGTGCTCGGTGGTGTAGCGTGGTACACGGGGGTAGCGGACGGTAACAAGTGCTTTCTCGAAAGTTTTAAGAGACGTTCGAACGAGGTTTTTTAGTAATAAAGTACCTAAAAGTTAAAATTTTATTTATATTTTTCTTCCTATTTACTTACATAATTATGTACTATACCATTAATTTGTTTATGTAAAATGAAATACTCCAATTTATTTAATTTAATTTTCATTTAACTTAGACACAGGGCATTTGGAATCTCCTTAGTTATTATTATACCTACCTGTTAGGAGGAGTTCCCGCTCTACTAGATTTCCAGATGCCACACATTTAGATACAAGTAAGTATGTTTATGTAAATTGACCGACTTCAACAAAAGGAGGATTAAACATTACTTCAACGTAATATATAACTTTTGGTGCTTTTGTTGGCAAAGTGTACACGTGCCCATTTAGCTTACTCCGCATTTTGACAAATCCCCATTTTGCGAACTCCACATTATTTATGAGATATCCCCATTTTGAGAAGTCCACCTTTTGAGAAATCATCATTATGCTACTAAAGGTTCGAGACCAAGTCCACGCAGTCAATCCTGCTATTACTACATTGGTCAACAAAGCCATGTCCAGGACAACACGCCTGTGTTCCAGAGACAAGAGGTTATTAATTAAGCATACAACTTTACGACAACGAAAGTTGAAAATGATAAGTTTATTCTGCAGTTAAAAGATATCTGACGATTGAAAAATCAGCCGTAACTAGTCCAAAGAAAGTTTCGAAGTTAATTTGTACCACCAGTGATAAGGAATCATTATTTAATTTTCAGGTTATTTAGGGTAAATCATCTAAAAATTTACACTTATATCAAATCTGTACCCCCAGTGAAAAGGGAGTTAAGTCGAAAATGGTGATTTTTGGGAAATCGCATTTGAAGTTAAAAAAAATCCTGCTTCGTCGCTATTAGAGATAACTTGGTGAAATATTTTTTAGGTGAAAGGTAATGTTAGATATAATTAGGCAGTGTGCCAGTTTGGGAAATATAGCTTGTGGTCTTTCGTAATTAAATAAAAACCTAGTTATATCACCATGCACGACAACTTTACATTCGTGTAAAGTGATGTAATGAGATATAAATCATTTTACACCACACTGAATTAACCACACGCTAACAAGTGTAAAGTGATACATTTTCCACCATTTCTGTTGATAATTTTTTGTTTCTTCAATTTTAGAAAAAGTTGTAAAACAAACATAAGTAATTACACTATGAGGAATCATTATTTCAGGTTATTTAGGGTAAATCTTCCAAAAATTGTTACTTATATTAATATACACCAATTTTGTGGAGAGAAAAAAAATGTGTAAACTGATCTAACTAACATAATAGCGATCTAAGTATCCTAATAATTATGTGTAAAGTGATATAAGTGGCGACTGTAAAGGAATAAGGCTAGAATTTGAGACTGAATTCTAATTATTTACTCCTTAAATGTTTATTCTGATCTGAAACTACTATTTTATTCATTATTACACCATATACCATGAATGATATCGGCCTAAATCACATACATTATCTCCTATTATAAAGTAAGTATAGCTGAAGCAATTGTGTAGTAAAGACCAGAAATGACAATGGTTTCACATGAACTAATTAGACAGGAGACAGAGAAAAGTTTGTTTTCTACAATTACCCTTTTAGGAATCAAACCCTGGACCAGAGATGGTGATGTCAAGGTATATTGATTGCCTTTTGGCTACAGAAGGATAATAATGCTTTTGTTTTCAACAAAGAGGCTTTTAAACAGCCCTTTAACACGTCCTAGTATTACTTGAACCCTACAATAATTTTGGGACATAAATGGACCAGTGCTGAGAAGAAGCAGCGCAAGAAATTTAGCCACCCTTGTCAGACTCTTCTTAAATCATAAATAACTTGAAAAAATCGAACTGCCTAGGGCGGGAATCTTCTTAAATCAATAGAGACATGAATTAACAAGACATGTTATACTTGTGAGCTAAGCAGATAAAGTGCAGCAAGACATGCCATTTACATAATTATTTACTTTATACATAGTATCCATTCATAAGGACTTTCGTAGTGTTAATTATGAAAAATCTAAAACGTTAAAATAACGGTATAGTTGTGGCCAATGAGTTGCTGTCATAGTGACATTGACAATATACGTCAATGTCACACGAGAATCAAACGTCAGAATAGAGGGACGCGCGGAGACGACTCCGCGCGCTTTTGTGCTAAGTAATTAATTGTATCTAAAATAAGGCAATATAATGTGAAAGTTAAGTATCCAGTGTTTTATTTATGAGAATAGATCTACCGGCCTCTAATAGTTCAGAAGTGGGAAGTGGCCTCTAATAGTAGATAGTTTCTCAGGGCAATCGAATATTGCACTTAGCCTCTTGATTAGACCATTGTGTGCTATTTGTAATTTATCTTCCTATTCCAATCGCTTCAGATCCCCCCAAGTAGCAGCAGCCTATCTAGGTCGCTACAGGCCTTCTGCAGCGACCCTGGTGATTGGAGAATTTGAGCCTGTTGATCTGCTACGCTTGTGCACTACTTGTGCACGTGCTGCGGTTTTTCTTCTGCCTCCATGCATATTCTACACAGTAGGCTGTCTGTAACAGCTATATTGTGTAGGTGTTTGTTTAACATACCTGTTATTACACTTAGGACCTTGTGGATGTTGTCCCTGTTTAGCCTTATGAGGCTGCGGGAGAACTTTTTCGATATATCCACAACTGCATCTTTTGTTTGCCTGCATCTTTTACAATCTTTCCATTCTGTGTGGTATTATTTTTCTATTTTGGAGCGCAGCCAGGTCTTGATCTGTGCTTATGGTATCGGCATTATAGGTAATTGTTCCGGACCAAATACCGTCTGCTGCGTCGTTGCCCAAGGAGTTACTGTGCCCTTTGATCTACTTCAGGAGTGCAGGGTAACGCCATTTGCGTCTGCAATGACTTAGGAGCGCGTCATGGCATTCCAATATAAGTATTATAATGTAGTATATTAAGTTGCTTTGTATTGCTTGCACTATCTGAGATTATTTTTATATTCAGACCTCGGATGTCTATGGTTGCAATCGCCTGTGCTGCTCTGATTGCATTCTGCTTGGAAAATTGTATTGTGTTTATCTAGTGTTGTAGATATTCTTAGTATATTTAGGTAATTCGAGAAGACACCAGCTCCTGTACCTTTTTGGGTTTTGGAGCCATTAGTGTATATACTAAGTTCATTGATTCCAGAGCAATCTTGCGTTTCCGCTGTAAGCTGGATATTATAATCTTCAGTCGAAGATTTGAACACAGGGAATTCTGTCGATGGGTGCCTCGGTGAGAGGTATTTCTTTTATTAGGGTTTTGTGCAGGATCGTGGATTGTCCTGTCTCCTTGTTTTGCTTCTTATATGTCCTTGACCTTTAAGTCTTAAAGCGGCTGCTTGCGCTTCCTCCTGAATGAAGAGGTCTAAAGATCTAAGATTCAGAAGGTACTCAAGTGATGTCGATGGAGTGGTTCTCATACAACTAGTGGCCGCTATGCTTACTATGCGTTGCAGGCTTTGGAGTTTTGATCTTGCTGTGGATAGTTGTGTTCTATGCCACCATACAAGTGATCCATAATAATATGTGTAAGAGGGCCATATAACCGACGTGTACAGCCAAAGTGTTATCTTTGGGTTGAGACCTCATCTACTACCAATGAGTCTCTTGCACTGATGGAATGCTATACAGGCCATTTTTATTTTGTTCTCGACATGACTCGCCCAGTTCAATTTGTTGTCAAAGGTGATGAGTTTTGTTTATAAAGAGTTCTGGTAGTTGGAGCTCTTGTAAATTCTATAATGCACTTATTAAGTACTTTTATTGACAACGTTAGGCACTTTGAATTCAATTATATGTTTTACTAGTAGATGTTCACCATTATTTATTAAAACTATTAACTAAAGTTCTTTGATTTATAAACTACGACATTATTTTTTCCTTTAATCTGACGTTTGGGCTAAGTTATATCATTTTACACCAAATAATTAACCAAATTATTAGTTGCGATTTTCAAATGTTTCTGATCTAAGTAACTTATAACATTTTACACATGTACGAAACTTTTGTGGTTAATGGTATTAGTCTAATTGAATCATTATACACAAAAAAAATAACCTTTTGTTTTTTACTTTTTGTGATATAAATTAAGTTACATTCTTTTTCACCAACCAACAATACATAGTTTTTTTTGTGTATATTAATATGAGTCATCTTATATTGTTAATCACAAATTCAATCTGAACAACTTCAATCGTGTAAAAAGTAGTAACACGAGTCATACCTCTTGACACAATAAAAAATTGAAAGAAGCCTCCGGTACACTTTGTTAAAAGTAGACATGTATCAATATACACGAAAGAAAACTCAAAATTGGTTCACAAAGCCTTACTTGTATCATTTGGCACAACATTATTTTCTTTTCTATACGTCGTAGAAACATACCGATTAGATACAAAAATAGCAAATTTTTCAGAGATTCACATTATGTTATAAAGTCAATTTTGATCTAAGTCGAGTTAGATCCCTTTTCACTGGGGGTACAGAAATTATACACCAATTTTGTGGTAAGAAAAATGCATACAACAAAATAGTGTAAGCCTAGGCGCAGACCATCGATTTTTCATCGGCCGATAGTTTAGTCGGGCTGTTGATCAGTATGGGCATGTATGGAAGTGCGCACATTACGCAGATTCGATTTGGCCGATTCTTCATACAAATTAAAATCGGGCCCAACTATCGGCCAATTAAAAATCGGTGGTCTGCGCCTAGTCTAAATGATGACGCGCACGAAATGGACGGCGGCGGAGCGGGGCGATCGCAATACTACATCTCATCGTCGCCGCTCCACCGTCGCATCGCCCCGCCATCGCTCGGCTGTCGCCAGTTTCGTGCCCGCAGACTAAAGCCATGTATTCATTAGGCAACATTTGTTGATATAGTTCCAAAATACTGAACTGTCCTGTGCATGACATTGACAGCGGGGCGCCACCGTCTATACCGGATCGCTGGTTCCGATTTTTGCCATGTTGGAAACCATACAGTTGAACGATGGTAGCGCCCCCCTGTCATTGAGTTTGGTGGGACAGTTCAGCGTGGGTCATCTATAAACTGTTTATGACAGGTTAAAATATGTTGTATGTTTCAATACACCATACATCTGTTTCCGCAATTTATTACACCGATCTTGTCGCGACAAGGAAAAATTTCCGTGCTTTTAAGCGATTTTGTGAAAAATATTATTGGCAGGTAGTTGCTAATTGCTCATAAGATNAATGAATGGCAAAAAAGATGGGATACGTCAGTCAAAGGACGTCACTTATATAAATTCTTCCCGAATGTACGCGAACGTCTAACTAGGCGATGGTTAGAAATCGACCATTGCTCGTCGCAGTTCCTCACGGGACATGGCAACTTTAAACATAAACTTCACGAATTCAAACTAGTTCCGTCTCCTTTTTGCGAGTGTTCCACTGATGATGTCAGTCATGAGCAGTCTGCCCATCATATCTTGTGGGAGTGTGATCTTTGGAAACATGAACGTGATATAATGCTTAATTCAATACAACATACATCTGTTTCCGCAATTTATTACACCGATCTTGTCGCGACAAGGAAAAATTTCCGTGCTTTTAAGCGATTTTGTGAAAAATATTATTGGCAGGTAGTTGCTAATTGCTCATAAGATAGGCCCCCTTAATTTAATTTATTGTCCGTGGTGCATAATCTTTTTCTTAAAGGTTTAAACCTTTGTTTGTCACCTGTCATCCGCTTTGCAATGGAGGGAAGTCGAACCTTAATTTCGAACTCCTCCTATGTTCTTCTGATTAATTTCGTTGCGGGTCCAATGACAGTTTAACTTTCCCCCGGGACAAACTTGACCTTCATTGGTTGGGTTTTTGTGGCGGTCAAGCTGTAGATCCTGGCTACACAGGAGTTGCAGTGGTGGGAACGAGAGGTGGGAATAGTCCCGTAAACTGTTTATGACTAGTGTGAAACATGTTTACCATAAACACATGTTTCTGAAACTTGGCCGTCCACACTTGCTCTCCACTCATAGCGGGGAGCACGGCAACATGGTATCGTAAACAATGTTTCATCACCTATATTTATGGACTGTTTATAAACTGTTTACAGAGATGATGAAACATTATGAAACATTGTTTATGAACAGTTTATAAACAATGTTTATGAACAGTTTATAAACAGTGTTTATCAACAAATGTTGCCTAATGAATACATGGCTTAAGTATCATACAGCATGAACGAACAATACAAATAACTCACCATTTTTAAAACTGGTACTTTTCCTGTATAGTGACAAAAATACGCAGGTGTATACAGAAAAGGCAACATAAAGCCTAGTGACGAGCCCACTCCTACACCCAATGCCGCTAAATATAGTTTGCCCTGCCATGGGACTGGTGCTGGACTCACGCTCTGAAAGAATTAAAATTAGAATTATACTAAAATTACTGCCACCCATTTAGATTCTGGGGTATTGGGTAGATAATAGGCTAGTTTCCTAAAAAAATTTTTTTAGTCCGTCATGTTTACTACTACAGCAGGTTTATATTATGTACATACCATATTAATTACAAATGGTAAAATGCACACAAGAGCAGCGCATCCAGTCATAAAGTTTGCCAATATACAAGTAATAAGGCAAACTAAAAACAGTCCCACACACCAGCTTGGTGACGTAAAATCTTTGCCAAAGTTTTCTGCCAAAATTTTACCAAGGCCGCTGTCCCTGGCCGACTTATTTATGGCTATAGCCGCTCCTGAAAGAATGGTACCTACTTAAATAACTAAACTAGACTAAAATAAGAACTAAACCTATGCTTTAAGTTTCATTTACGGAACACCCAATAATGAAATAGTCATGTTTAAAATTTTATTAAAAACAATCAACGTTAACTGCGCACCTGGCAGCCGTGATACGATCTGATACGGACAAGGCAAACGCGGGGAAGTGTGCGGGTATGGCCCAGAACAGACGGTGAAACGCAACTGCAACGAAACTGCAACTGCTAGTTACTTTTGAGTTGCATCTAAGTTTCTTACATAGCGTCCGTTGAGAGACCACACATGACGCGAGTAGTTGCAGTTTCGTTGCAGTTGGTCTCACCGTCTGTTCTGGGCCTTAGTGGATGACGCATTCCAGCGAGGTGCGCAGTTAACTCCATCGAGTTGTAAATATTGACCAAAACCACAGAAAGCATCCAGTGTCCTTCAAAATTATGTACTATGTATGTGAGTTTTATTAGAACTTACCGCATATGAAAAAGTATCCATAGTTAATGTTCTTGTCAACAAATCTCCACCAAAGAATCGCAGATTCAGGTTTCAGATCTTTCAATTCGCTTTTTTCTAAAAAAATACAAAATTTATCGTAATAAGTTACACAAATATTACTGTGATACTTGAGACATCTCAGTCATAATTATTTATAAGATCAGATAAGTATGCTTTTACTTAGATTTCAATTTACTTACTATCCACACTAACGAACTGCCAAAAATTAAAGCTTTTTGGCAAAATGTGCAAGGCCACAACAAATATAGCAGCTACACATGCATCTTTGACACTGAAATTAAGAAAAAAACAATGAACAAAAACGAATCCGATCGGAGAGATGTGCAAATAACGAAATATGGAGCATATTTTACGAAATATCCGTCTTGGTGGATAACCACACAAATCGGAATGTATCTATACAGATTATACGGAAAATACGTTTCCCAATAAGGCTACATAATGTACTATCAAAATTTAGGTAAACTAAATCATCAAAAGTCCATAATTTTAAATAAAAAACTTACAAAGGTACTTTTTCAGCACCAGCTTGCAGATTGTATTGAGCCCATCCTGGATCTTGGTATTTATTCCATCGCACGAAAAGGATTAACAATGAGAATAGAGAGAAGAACACGGTCAGCTGCAAGCAATATTCATAGTAATAAATGGCCAAGTGTGTGCAAAGCCATGCAATAGCGATGGCTCCTACGTATACTGGCGTAAGTGAAAAAAGTAAATTTTACAGGAGAGCCATTTTAGTGGCCAGAACCATATTTTTGGGTCATATCTTCTGACCTACTAAAACGAATTTAATGAAATTTCACATTTAGCCTTAACATGTAATGCTTTTGCTACTGCTGTTATCAATTTTTATATTTTTCTTATATATTTTGAGATTTTACGCATTGCCCTTTTACGTCGTCACATTTCTATAATTTCATGTATATTGTTCAACGTAAAGAGACTTAAATGACAACATAAATATAATATTTTAAGCGATTACTCTCTTTATTTATGCATGTAATTATTTTAATTGTTATCATGTGCTATATCAATAATAAATCAGTTGGAAAAAGTTGTTTAATGTATCGTTATTACGTTTTAACGCAAATACGCCCATATACTGTGCTCGAGATTTAGTTAGGTCTTTTAACATAATGTGTCATATTTTTAAAAAATATAAATAACTTGAAAAAATCGAACTGCCTAAGGCGGGAATT
This sequence comes from Ostrinia furnacalis, assembly GCF_004193835.3. NCBI lineage: Eukaryota > Metazoa > Arthropoda > Insecta > Lepidoptera > Crambidae > Ostrinia > Ostrinia furnacalis. Next base: position 1,039,974 of record NW_021131371.1, on the reverse strand, counting down.
GAACCCACGATGCCTTAGGCAGTTCGATTTTTTCAAGTTATTTATAATTTTCAAATTAGTTTGAGATGCGACTCTTAACGCTAAAAATTAAATAACTATATAATATGTCATAATTTATAAATAAAACAATTTGCTAAATATTTTCATGGCTTTATTTAAGATTTGGATTATAAAAAATATATATTTATGTAAGCAACTACTCGTATAGATTGACGAATCGTATGATTGGGCTTTATACGTGGCGTAGTTTTGCACATACGCCTATTTGCCTAAAATTTTATTTTGTATCTAATGGAAAAAAATTTTTTTTTTCTTACTGACGTTATAGATTAGAGCAAAATGAAATCATTGCTTAAATAATTGGAAAAAGGCGTAAGCGGCAGTTTCGCCTTTATACGTAGGAGCCATCGATAGGGCATTTGCCACCACCAATCAATGAGGGTTTTCGCGAATGAAAAATCCGCCAGATGGCAATACGTAGACGCGAGGTCCAAATGCTGCATGATTGGTTAATTTTGACATGACATTGACAGATATGTCAAAATCCACCAATCACGCAGTAGTCAGACCCCACATCCACGTCCCGCCATCTAGCGGATCTTTCATTCGCGAAAACCCTCATTGACGTACTTTTTAAAACTGTCAAAACGATACTCTCCTATAGATTTTGTATGGCAATACTTACTAGCCACGGACGTCACAATTTGTTCAACTCGATTAAACTACCTTTTTCAATTAGGATGCAATCAAAAATGTTAAGTAATTACAGGTAATTTAAAATTAATTAAGTTTTTAAGACCAGAATGAAGTGCCTTTTTAAAAAGTTGTGCTTTAGAATTATTGGGGAGTGGTGGCAAATACCCATTTTTATTTTACATTGTAATAGGGGCGATATTGCAACAACAAGTATGGTCTGATGTGCTGTCGTCTGTACGACTTAGGCTTCTTATACACGAGTGGCATAGCCGATGGCAGTGGCAACGGCAGCTGTCGCCATTTTTTGACGGCAACTGTCGACTCGTCGACGGCAGCCGTCGTCACGCCGACAACTGCCGCCGACAGGAGGCGTTAGCTGCAGTTGTAGCTTGTTGCACCCTGTACAAAGAGACAGCTACAACTTTTTTGATTATTTTTTTTGCTGTCGTTGACGTGGCGACGGCTGCCGTTGCCACTGCCGTCGGCTATGAGCCGCTCGTCTATAAAAACACTTACCTTTTCATGTAAAGTCACCCTTTTTGGAACACTATCCTTCAGCTTCATTATATTTGTGCGTACTTCATTCATAGTTCCAGCAGACATGGGTTTTCGGACAAAACTAAAAAGGTAAAGAACATTATTACAATCAATATTTTGATTCCTTTATTTTATGTGCAAGCAAAGGGCGTATGGCCTAGACAAAGTAAAATTTGTGACAGTTAATTCAAAATCTCTTTACTGAGCAAAGTAAGTACTGCAAAAAACACCGAAGTGAATTTAGAATTACAATTTGTTCTTTTGCTGATGAACCACACCCTTCATGAGATCAAAAGGCCGAGGGCCAACATTCAAAACTTTGTTTTTATCATCATCATTTAAGCCACAGATTGTTCACTGCTGAACATAGGCTTCCCCCATTGTCGGCCGTTTGGTGTAGTGGTTCGAAATGGACTACTATTCCGGAGGTAGCGGGTTCGATTCCCGCACAGTACAAACATTTGTGTGCATGAACATATTTGTTTGTATTGGACTGGGTGTTTTCTATGTATAATAAGTATGTATTTACAAAAAAAAAAAGTATTTAAGTATGTTTATATCCGTTGTCTAGTACCCATAGTACAAGCTTTGCTTAGTTTGGGACTAGAAGCGCAGTGTAAAATGTCTAAGGATATTTATTTATTATTTATTTATTGATTTCTAGCCTAATCGATTGGCAGGGGCCTACACCCAGCGCCTTCTGCTACCTTTAGAGGTCGTCTGTCCACCTTGTGGGTGGATGTCACACGCTGCGCCTTTCGTTGATGTTGAACTTACATGTTGACGAGTAACATGTGATAGCAGACGTTGAACATAAACATTACAACAGAAACAGGGAATGCGTAGGCAGAGTACTGCAAATAGTTGAAAACGTCCGGGTACTCCTTTCCAGCTTCAGGTGAAGCACTAGAAAAGAAATTGGGGATATTGTTATTCTTTAATTGGGATGATGACTGGGTATTAAAATATTAGACACGTATTTTTTAATTTTTTTCATAATCGACTAATTACAGTATATAGAAAAAATCTACATAGGCGTGAGTTACGGAACACGCCGTTTCAAATTGCTGTAGCACTGTTATTATTTAATTATGAAAGAACATAAAAAATACGAATCTAATCTTTTCTAAAGCCTATTTAGGCAAAAACACCTCTAGTTTTTGGGTTTTTTTTTTAAATACCTTCGTCTTTCATAGTCTTGAAATTAATATAATTTTTTATGATGTTATTAAGTTTGAAACTACTTACTCGCACCACACAGCTTTGAATACAAGTGTTGCGTACGCTGAATGTAAGATTGCAATACTTCCTAAAACAAACAAGCAAAGTTGAAAATCACTTTAAAGACTGAATTTGTCTTTATTCCAAATAACCAAAGTTCAACATAATTTACAATTGTCTACGGTATAAATATAATGGCTTTTAATTAAAAAGAAATAACGTATTAAATAGTTTGTACCCACCAATCGATGACGAAGTTTGAATGGCGTTGTTTATAATACACCGCATCTCGTCAAAGTTTGGTTCAGCACCAGATTTTCCGTATGACGACTGAAAAGCGATAAAAAGTAACCTTTTTGTATTTAACAAAAACAATAACTTTTTTTAAAGAGATTTCAATCATCATCATCATCAAAATAGGTGTTTTGAGCAGAACGTCAGTCGTGCGTTTGCGAGGCCGCACGCTGTTGGTAATTGATTGTCATTTTTATTCCAACGCAGTTGTAATACAATTTTTAGTGTGCGGTCCTGCAAACGGAAGACAAACGTTCGTCTCTAGACGTCTAATTAGGGCGCCTTCAAATTAGACGCGTTTTCATACAATTTTAGATGCGCAGTTGCAGCGCCACTACCATAGTGACAGTGTGATAATAACATACGGCTGTTGCGCTTCTAGATATTGTATGGAAACTAGTAGTGGCGCGGAAAGCGAGGCACAGTGGCGTCACTGCAGTGTTACCTTAAGCGTCTAATTTGAAGACGCACTTAAGAGCTATAAGGTTGCATTAAACGGGTAAGAATAATAAATAGAAAAAAAAAATACCTGCAAGTTCAAAAATATTGGTGTGATATATTGAGTCAACGTAGAAGAAACGATCAGGCGATTGGAGAACATCGAAAGGATATATGCCGCCATACTACACTTGAACACCAGTCTGTAGCAAAGAGATTGGAGTTTATCATTTAAATGGACACCCGTATTCACAAACATTACTATGAGGTCTCGCAGTGCGCGTGGACGCACAGGATCCCAAAAATCTATCATAGCATAGACGATACTTGAAAGGCGGAGTGACACACATAAACCAATCAAAGAGGTCTATTCAACGCTGTGCGTCCGAACTCCGAATTCGCATAACGTTGCTGCTTCACTTATGCAAGCATCGTTTGTGAATACTTTATACTTACTACCATTTTATAGTTAAGAAATTTATCATTAGCTCGTACCTTTTACCAGAAAACTGACAAGCGTCTCCGGAAGTCAAGAAACACAGAGCTATGCGGCGATCAAAACCCGAATTGTTCCATAGCAACACAAGCATTGAGGCCAGCATAAATAAAGCTACACCTTCCTGAAATACAAATTGGATTAAAAAGGTTATTCGACACCACCAATTAATTGACGTTTAAAACTGTCAAAACAGACACTGGTACGAACGGGGTGAACGCGAGATGTGCGGGTGAGTGCGAGGGAGAGTCGCATTCCAAAGAGGTGCGCAGTAAACTCGACAGAGTTGATGCCTCTTGGATCGCAACGCGCTTTAAGATAGTTTCGCTGCAGGGATGTGCTACGTTCTTCTTCTTATTCGTTACGCTCTTGACAGAGCGGTCGTGGTCACGTTGAGGCGTTGTTCACATCGGTTGTAGAGGTGGATACAACTCTCCGCACGATCTCCCGCCATCTCTGTCTATTGGCACACTGTCTAGTGCAGTCACATACGCCGTCTCCCACTGCCGATTTCACTTGGTCGGTCCAGCGCATTGGTGACCTGCCACGCGATCGGGTTCCTTCGACTTTTCCTTAGACGACCAGTCGTTCTATGGAGTTGTCATCCCGCCTTGAGACATGTCCTTCGTTAGTAAGTAAGTATAAGTGCTTCGTTACTCACATTGAAATAGCATTTGGCCGTATCCATGGTAGACATCACTCCGCACATGGGCAGTATGAAGATGGGGATCATAGCGGTGCACGGCACGGCTATCGGCTGTATCAAGAAGAACCAGAACATCCACATCCACATGCATTGCACCGTGATATTGTGCTGGAAAAATCAAAGAACCTTTATACTACTTAAAAAAATAAGGGCGACTAATTTTTTTTAAGCTAAGATAAGGTAATCATTTATTGTCTTTTCTGTGTAAGTAATAATGAGTAAATTTTAAGAATAAATTAAGGTTGGTCATCAATATTGTCACGGTAATAATATCATACAGTATTGTAACTTCATATAAACAGACGAAACGAGAACTTTCTTTCGAAATTCAAATCTCGGTATGCGCTCGGTATGCAAAAGTCGGGGGTGTCGCGAATGTGCCGAATGGACGTCGGTGGCCAAGTGTTAAAAATGACAAAACTAATTGAATTTGACTGACCGTCATTTACGGTCAAATTGGTCAAAAACTAGTCAAATTTACATTTTCGGTCAGTTTGATTTGAAAAGAAAATTATATTGTATCAAACCAGCTTTTGCCCACGACTTCACCCGCTCGAAATTAAAGTAACAGATCATTATGATTATTAAAGTTTCGAAATTATTTAAGTAGTCTTTATTTACTAAATTAAATCTACTAATCACAAAACGACACACATTTTTAACCTATTCCATTCATAAAGTATTTTGTTTGTCTAACTAAATAAAAAAATACAATCACAAAACTAGATAGAAATTCTAAGTAGGCAGATGTAATTAAACTGGGTACTGTAGGTGGGCAGCCCTACCGCATGTTGTCATACTGTGACGTACCGCGCGACTGTTGACATTTATTTCAAAAATATGGCCGAGTTGGAATACTGTATAGATAGTATTACCGTGATATTGTGATCTGTAGCACTAAAGTATTAACTCTTTTCTAATAGACGTGGGATCAAAAGGACCATAAGCATGTATTTTTATGTGATGCTAACATCTAATAAAATCAAAGACAAAAACTTACCACATCCTTCTTTGGTTGCCATGACAGCACTGCAATTGGCACTATTACACCTAGTATTCCTCTAAAGTTGTTCACGACGATATTACGGAGCCTGGGAACTGGTCCCTTGATCGCCTCACGTTGGTCGCGACCCAAGCTGTAGTGTATTGCATCATTTAATTAAAATAGGACTCAGTGTGCACTCATTAACATCAACTTAAGTAAGCGCCACTGTCCACGGTAGCGCGGAGCGTACTAAAGTTCAATCGAGTTAACTGTGCAACTCGCCGGAATGCGTCAAGTGACAAATCGCTGAGTTGCGATCCTTCGCGCGTGAGCGCGTTTGATATAAACTCACACTCAGCCCTCAGAGTGTTGATGTGACGTCACAGCTGCCCGGTGCGCAGTTAACTCTACGCGTATCGGTCATTGTACGCTTGGTGTATGCGTTTAGAACTTACAAAAAAAAAACACAATTTTGTTTGTGGACAGTAGCTTAGAGAAATATTAACGGCATTCTTGCTCTATGTTACTTAACTACTTTACGATTTACGCAGTCTTAGAAATGATGATTCAAAAAATGTTGGACATTATTAAATGACCTGACCTATTCTCACAGGAGAAATCGAGCGCTGCTAGATTCAATCTAATATTTTTGCTGTCAGCTAAACTGTACCTACAGTTTTCATAAGTTAAAAATAGGTATAGTAAGTGCTATGGTGGTAAATACGGTGCAAATGTTTTGTAGAGAACGTGAAAATTACTCTGATCCATGGACCTATAANGTAAGTTATATTTATTTTCCGGTGACATATATACATTTAAAACTTTAATAAGTAACTGACTTACTAAATATTTTTATTTTTTAAACCTTACGGCACCCTCATAAGGCAGTGTTCTTTTTATCAAAAGGCCATCATTTTGTGTCATTATCTAAATAAAGATCTTCGTTTGTTTTTGTCATTAATAGCTCCTTTCTTACCTCTAACGTTTAATCCAAGACTTCACCTACCATAATACTGTTCAAAATATTTTTCAGTTAAAATGCATAGTCAAATAGTGACCTGTGCCTTTTCATGGCAAGAGTGAATAGGCATGTTTATTTCACTCTAGATTAATATCAAATGAGATTCGGGTCAAATACCTGTCTTTACTTCAAATAAGAAAATATTTCAATGCACCTATTATGTGGATATCTTTAATGATGCAGACTGCATTCAAGTATGGATTAACGCCAGTGGGTAGACGGCTTTTTATACGGAAATCATTACGCCTTAGATTCATATTCCAGTTCGAATCGAGCCTGAGATTCTTTTAGTTTGTTGCGTTTTTTAAACTGAATGTTGGCCTCTGTTAGGAAGAGAGACGCGGTCACGATACAGGCTATTGCTCCCACAACACCAAGTCCGAATGACCACCCTGAAATGATAAAAACACATTTAATTAGTAGATGAAGTCGACAATGTACAGAACTTTATACAATGCGATAGAAAGTTTGCATATTGTTACCCCTGGGCTGGGCCACACACATCCCAGTATTCCCAAAAACATTCGGGCGAAGTCTTGCGACTATGCAAAAAAAGCACCGAAGTATGCGCGAACGCCTGGCTACACACATCACGATAACGCAAATCTTCGGGTTATTACGATGTGTGTAGCCCAGAAGTTAGATGAATAAAATTTGTATACTTATAATATACACAAGGGAATAAATACCAACCTAAGTAATTATTTGGATGATCTGGCATCCACCCATCAGTGTTTCCGAAACATGCGAAGACTATAACAGCTATAACGCCACAGACACCTAGAAACATACATTATTATTAGTCATATTGGTCATAGGTATGGTAATTATTGATGAACAACACAGTATAGTTTAACTCACCCGAGCCCAGCATAATATAGCCAATGCTTTTAATTAGCACAACGAATCTGTTCTGATCGGGAGAGCAGCAAAGGAAGAAAATGAGCACTAAGATCGTTGAAATCAATACTCCGAGGAGGCAGAGCGTGAAAAAGAACTGTGTCGCTATCATAAATCCTGCAAAAAATAATAGTTGGTTTTAAAATTTAGTTTTAAAAGACCTTTGTTACGGACGGACTAACTCGGAAATGTCCGCAAGGTTACCGAGGTAACACAACTGTTGGGTCACAAGAGAACTTAACACTTTAAGTAATTAATAGCAATCTTATCAATGTAATTAATCTACCCTAAACTGCATGTTACTAACTTAAACTTACGACTGATACTCAAAATGCCCTTCGAGTTATGTTTTTCGAGTCTGGTTAAATTTTTATAAGCTGTATTGTATGATGTTGTATAATATTATTAAAATTGACCAAATACAACATACATTCACAAGTTACACGATCATAGTACTTATGAAATGTTTATTACTGCGTGAGTGCATCACATTTTATTACGCGATATGCAGCGCAAGTTTCAGCGTACGGCCTTCACGACATTAAAATTTGTCTTTTTACACTTTCGCGGTCACTTGTGTTAGTACGTTTCCGATAATCACGCGTTTTATAAATTACCTGGAAGTAAATAGCCTCGAATCCTGTCGTAACCAGTGGTGAACGGGTCGTAAACCCAACGGCATCCCACGAAGAACCGTCTCTGGTACTGGTCTAATGGGTCCGGCAGAGATCTAAAGCAATGGCTCCATAACCCCAATCTAAAAAATATATTTATGTGTATTGTTGCGCTAAATCTATTTAGGTATAATAAACCTAGTAAGAAACATTTTGAAAGTACAAAACTTATAGTGTAGAGCTCACTAGTTCACTCGTATACTGGCATACAAATAAGTACCTACCTTATAAATAAACATGAAGAACTATGTTACATATTAGTACCAAACTGTAACTGTTATCTTTCGGATGTACCTACAACTACATTGTTAATATTATCTTTGAGAAAGTGGATCAGTAGGCATCAATGTAAAGGATGCCATACAAATATTATCGGAAAATCCAAAGTAAAAATCGTTTTAAGAATTCGAGTATGCAATCAAACACAAAAAAGCAATATTTTTAAGTCCAATCCGAAAAACGTGAAGCAACACTTAAAAACGCCATTAACTAATTGATTTTATTTACTGCTCAGCTCTTTCAACCTTTTATTTTTAATGGGGGTTCCATAACATAGGAAACAGCCGAGTAATTGACCAAAATGCGATTTGGTAATGAGGTGGAATTGTGGAAGGAGAAACAACAAAATAATTCCTTGCCAGAAATAACTCTCATAATTAAGGGCCAAACTCCCACGCTATTTTTAGCATCAGTTGGCGGTGAAACAAATTTAACCACATTTAGGAAAGAGGGGCAGCAAATGAACCCTCCTAAACTATATTAGGGATGTTCAGTGGTATTTCATGCTACTGCAGAATTTTTCTTCGTAGTCGATTTTCATCGATCAAATATTTAAGACGTGCGATTTTGATACTGCGACGAGCGGCACCAATTTGCGGCGACATAATCACACAAATGCCGTTTAGTTTCGCTAAAAGCTGACTAAAAGGTAAGACGCCAGCTCAGTGGCGTAACTATAGGGTGGCAGGAGCAGGGCTGACAAAATGCCACACCACGAGCTTCCGACCCGAGGGGGCCCCGGTCCAAGTCCCTAATCATAATGGTCCAGGGGGATTCCTGAAAAATAGCCCTAGATACGCCAAGCAGAATTTGCCACGGGCCTCGGATGGTATAGTTATGCCACTGCGCCAGCTCCTAAGGAATATTTACCTGTCCAATCTAGCGCCTCTTATTCTTGAGTCGCTGACCAGCCAGCTGGGCGTGCCGAACGCCAATGTCACTGTGACAAGGGCGATGACGAACACACCAATGCCACAGTTGCCTGCTAAGCTTCTATTCTTCATTGTGTCTGGAAATGAATAGCGGTGGTTATAACAATACGAGTATTCCTACCGTTAAGCAAAGCCGCTTTGGTCTTTTAACAACAACCAATCTCATATTTTCCATTTTCCCGCTAAAAATTGTTATAATATATGCAAAAACCATGGACCTATAAAAAAAGGCGGACGGAACTCGGGCTACAACAAAACTGTGACGCAAAATTTTGGCGTTTGTCTATTGTGTGAGTGAATTTAGGGATGCCATGTTAGCCAAAACATTTTACTCATTTATTTTAAGAAAATCATAGATCGGCAGATGTTACTTGGAAATGTAGACAGAATTATTCCGTGCCATTTTAAAAGGATGAAAGGTGTATGCGTTGAGGTAGGCGCGAAATTTTCAATGTTCAAATTTTCTTACATTGTTTGCAAGTCAGTGTGTCAGGGTATGTACATAATGTGGATAGAGATGGGTTTCCACCCGGGTAAAAACCCAATAAAAACCCGTTTCATTCCACCCGTGGGTGTTTACACCGGGTGAAAACAAATAATTTTATAATTATTTCAATTGGTGTCTTTCCTTTATTTTTATTGAATTTTTCTCATTTAACACTAATATGCATTTATATCGTGGCCAAATCGTAAAATTGATCACGTTATGATAATGTGACCAATTATTTTATAAAATGGTGTTATTTCAAGAATCGTTGAACCGATTTAGAAGAAATTTAGTAGGAACCATGAAGCTACAGATAAAAATGGAGGCCACACTCCGAATACCTACTTGAAGCACAAACTATGTATCACTATCTCGCTCTCTGTGGGCAGACTCGCTCTTTCTAAATAAACAAAAAATATAAAATTGCTCAAATTCAATGAAACTCAATGTAAAATCTTTATTTCTTGACATAGGTATCATTAAAAATGATAAGTGTAATTACTGGTAAAACGTTTTAGGAAGAAATTACTGTAAAAAATGTGAAAAATGTTTACAATGATCCAATGTCGGAAATCACGAAATAAACACTTACGCGTGGAATCTTATGTCACTTCCAGGAAAAAGTCCTAAAATCATTATTAATTTCCCATATTTCGGGTAATTTTCCCACGTAAATAACTGAGAACACTGGTCTTTGACGTATTATTTTTTCGAGTGAATGACGTTTGATTTCAATTAATTTCAATATTTTAATGTCGGGAAATAAGTGATTGGATTATTATTTTGCCTGTGAAATGTGATTCCTTAATTTTTGTTTGTTCGAACAGAACGGTTTTTACACAATTTCATCACACAAGACATGTCGTATTTGTGTTGTTTTTTCGCTGCTTAAATGTGTCAACTGTGTGAAGTTTGCACTCGAAGTGGTGTAACAGGGTGTGAATGTGTGCGTGCCGGCCTGTACGTACAGGCAAGCTGGTGTATCCTAATGTCACAGTATTTTGTTGATGAGAATCCGTCCGACTTTTTTTATAGGTCCATGGCAAAAACCTATGGCAAAAACAAATCTTTTAAGTTAGAATACCGGACATTAGTCACTTGTTCAGTATTTACTAAATGTTGGTGGAGTTCTGTTTAGTAAGCATTAATTAACGTTAGATCATCTAATGGGAAGTTAATGAAATCTTGCGCTGATGAGTCACCTAAAGCTCCGGTTAAGTTTAGTCTCCAGTTAGATTTTAAGAATGTATTCAGTAGCCAAATAACATAACAATGCTTCAGAATTCAGACATTAATTCCTATAACAAACTACATAAATAAGTTTTGAGTAGCGTGTTAATTCACGCCTATCTTTCTCTAATGGTTATTTATTATTTTGATTTCATCTAAAAAATAAGAGAACACGTGGAATTCAAGAAATAGGAGACGACGAAATCTCTAAACAAGACATTTGTTGTAGCCTCAGATCATAGATAAGTAGGCTTTAGCCAATGTGGATCATAAAATCGAAGAGCAAAATATGAAAGTAATAATAAATAATAAATCTTTGGACAATTTCACACAGCGCCAGCTAGCCCCAAAGTAAGCAACTTAATGCTTGTGTTATGGGTGCTAGCTTAACGGATATACACTACTTATATACTTTTTTTTTTTTTTAAATACATAAATATTATACATAGTCACACCCAGACCCNTTAAATACATAAATATTATACATAGTCACACCCAGACCCGTCACAGAAATTAAAATTCATCATTTCAATTTCTGCCCGGCCGGGAATCGAACCCGGGACCTCTCGGCATAGTAGTCCGTTCTGAACCACTACACCAAACGGCCGACAAGTTTACAATTTAGATTTAATTTAGGATTGAAATTAAATCTAAATCAATATTACAACTAAGCTTATTATTAAAACCGGTAAAGCATAGCAAAGTAGGTCAAGGGTAAGTGTACCTAGTCTATTAAATGACGTTACCGTAACAATTGATTCATCGTGTGATCCATGATGCGTGAGCTTGGTTCGTGAGACGAAGTAAAAAAAATGAAGATGTAGATCGAAATTATAGTTCATTGAGAAGTCCTGGGTTCGAAGTGGTTCGAATCTCACTTTGGTTAGGCCATTGAGTTTACTTTTAAGTAGGTATTCGAAGGCATAAGCCGTGACCGTCCGCTGACTTGAGCTCATAAACGTGACATTAGAACTTACAATTGTTACAACAACACGTACGAATCGTCGTGATTCGTGTGTTCATCGTGAAAGAAGATATAGAAATAGAATTAAAAATAATAAAAAAGGCATTCCAAAAATTTATTCGGCTTGAAATATGCCACCGCAGATTTGTTGACCCATTGCACGGGTTTTATTAGTACCTTCATTCATACAGTTACAATTCGGATTGCTCTAATTGACCATAACAAAGCCATAAAAGGTAGTGCCATTTTTTAACCAACCAAGGTTGTGCGTTTGAGATGAATAACCAACAGTGTTTCGCAATCTACAGGCATGAGTGGAGTGTTAAGTTAAACACATACATAACATTCACCCAGAAGCACAATGCTAAAAAGTTCACACGGGTTGTTCTCTGTGGGAACGTAGGAAACGAGACGAAATTCATTGTTGTTTTATCCTTCGAAACCCATCACTTCCATTACGTAGTTATAACTTTTTGTTTGGCTAAGTTTAACTTTGAAAAGGATCTACTACTTAGATCAGTATCGCGTATTTAGAGGCAGTCATTATTAGTCACTCGTAAAGACGACAATTCATCGAGGTCAGTGCATTAAGTGTATGCGGTCTACTCAATTGTTATTATTCTTACGGGAATTACTTCACCATTTGCTTGTTAAAAGACACGTCTGTCACGAGCTGGACGAATAATGTTGTTGTGTTTTTCTTGTACACTAGTAGGTAGGTACTTATTCCAACTAATGTCCGTACTCCGTCCATACCACAGAAAGAAGCTCAAAACTTTATCAATCTCAAAATAGAAGGCCTTTCATTGGTTGAATTCCAATATTTGGACTAAAGGACTAAGTAACTAGACTTGAAACTACTTTTGAGCCTTACCTATATCCTATTACTGAAGCGTGTCGTGTACGTATACGGCATAGAAAAAACAAATATTTACTCTGGTACGGGTCTACGAATCGATCAGGCAGATATTCCGCAAGTTCGCAACTAGGGCTTTTTGAACATTTTTGAGATCTTTTTTTAATTTTTTTTATGCAGGACAAGGCAGGTATTTGGCCGCACGCAATCTTTGGATCTACTGAACCAATTTTGAAAATTCTTTTACCAATTAGATGGAAAGCTACATTATTTTTGAGTGTCATAGGCTATAAAATATATTAAACCGAAATACGAACTTTCTGTGACAGAACGAAATTCTCGCGGGCGAAGACTCGGGTAAAAGGTATCCTACTATCCTACTAATATTATAAATGCGAAAGTTTGTATAGATGTCTGGAGGTGAACATGTTTGTTACTCTTTCACGCAAAAACTACTGAATGGATTTTGATGAAGCTTTACAGTATTATTGTTTATAACCCAGAATAACATATTATTATAGGCTATAATTTATGAAGATCAGTGACAAACTAAATTTCTAGCGAGTGAAGCCGCCGGCAAAAGCTAGTTCTTAATAAAATTAATCCTATGTCGGCTATAGTTATTAAAAAAAAATCTAGCGTTAAAAGAGTCGCCTCTCGATCTAAATATTTTTAAAATAACTTGAAAAAGTCGAACTGCCTATGTCGGCTAGTGGACTAAGATCGATTCTGAATTGGGACAAGCAAAAAAAACATTCTTAACGGTTCCCAGAGTAATTAGGACATTGCATATTTGTATGCTGGTCTTTTGAAATTGAAATCGAAAACGACGATACCATATCGCTGTCGCTCATATCAGCATCTCGTTACGAGGGAGAAGCAACTATAGATCGGAAATACGGAGGGAAAAGGGTGGAACATGCAACTACCAAAAATACTATGCAAGAAACTCAAAAAGCAAGCAAAGCAAAAGCAATAACAAATTACTAATAATCTTTTAAAAATAAATTAATAGTAGATACCTAGGTAGGTAATAGTTTAAAAATGTGCACATGGGTAACAACATCATAGGTTCTTGCACTTTATCACTGCAAAATTTAAATTAAATATAAAATCCTCTGGAAAAGTTGTAAGACTTAGTTCTGGATTTAAAAAATCTTTTAAGATTTTTTATAGAGCAAAAGCAGATATCGATAGAGGTCCCAGGTTCGATTCCCAGCTGGGCAGAAATTGAAATGGTGAATTTTAATTTCTGTGACAGGTATAGGTGTTACTATGTATAATAATATATATATGTATTTAAAAAGTATGTAGTATATCCGTTAAACTAGCACCCATAACACAAGCATATTAATTGCTTACTTTGGGGCTAGATAGCGCTAGGTGAAATTGTCTAAAGATATTAATATTTATTTAATCAAGGCCCTACCACATCAGTGTACCTACATACTCCGCAACACAAGCCCATCTTGCAGCAGATTGTTTAAAAGTTTCACATTAAATAAAAAATATATCTAAATAAAAAATTTGGATATTCCTATTTAATATCCATAGTATCCAAATTTTTTATAAAAATGTACCTAAGGTACCTTCAGTAGCGGCGTAAGGGGGGGGCGGTGGGGGCGGTCCGCCCCGGGTGCCAAGCATCAGGGGGTGACACAAATCGCGCAGATTAGTACTCACTGGCACATCTGCATGGCAAATCTGCGGTCTTTGCATTGATACAGGGGGGTGGGGGGTGCGATTGTCTTTCAATCTTCGAATCGGTAGGTAACCCCAAAATCCTGGGGGGTGCCATAGGACTTGTGACGGGGGGGGGGGGGGTTGATCGCCCCGGGTGCCAACCCATGCTACGCCGCCACTGGGTACCTTGTAGCTACACACTTTTAGTTACACCAAAAAAAAGTTTTAATCCAATTTAAAATATTTATCTATTAGTAACTTTAACATTTAATTTTGGGGTTTATTTCATATTTTTATAAAAGGGCCTACTTTACTACCTATTTAGCATTGTTAATCTCCCACACTGGTCAAAGAGAAACTGGGCATAAAAACAATACTCTTGAGCATATCCTAAACAATTACTTCTTCTTTTAATCTGGTAACTTTTAAAAGTTTTAATAGGTAGTTGAATATTTTTTTAGTTGATTAAATTATAATATTAAACTACTGTTCATGTCTCAGCTCCTTACATAGCCATGGAATGGTACATAAACACCAACAATAAAATCTTTAAATTGAATTTTTGAGTGGCACTAAATCACTGATATCAAATTAAATTATTTAATAAATTACCACAAACTATTGTAGAACTACATTCATAATGAAAAAGGCCTACTATAAAGTTGATGATTATTTAAAAGATAAAAATGTTTGGGATGTGTAACTGCATAGCTCGCATTTATAACTATGTATTTTTAAAGCCTGTAAACCTTTGAAAAAGAGGCTGACAATAGTGTCTGAGTTTCTTGCGCTGCTTCTTCTCAGCACTGGCCCATTTATTGTCCTGAAGCAGTGGTAGGGTTAATACTGGGACATGTAAAAGTGCTTTTTTAAAGCCTACTTACAGAAATAAATGAGTTTTATGAGTTTTTTAAAAAGCACAATTATTTATGATCTAAAAACTTTCTGAATGCTAAATCTAATAAGTTGAAATTCTGTAACTTTGTTTAGCTATTTCAAATCTACCAAATGAAAAATAACCATATAAAAAATGTATACCAAACCTACTGCATATAATTGTAGACTTATAATGACTACAAAAACAAAATCAAATAAATATTTTAAATCAAAAACTCTTCTGTTGAACTGACCACAAACACATCGACTAAAATACTCATGTTCACTTACCAGAAAAACAATAATGCAATTATTACACAGTGAATTTAACAAAAAATAACACTTTTGGCTCAGTATTACTTCAAATATTCAGAATTAAGTTAAAATTAATAGAAACAAAACAATACGATCACTCGTCTTGCCACTCGAATCGTGTTCTTTCGTTTTCGTTTCGTTTGATGTTTGACAACTTGACAAGCGAGCGGGATGGGCGTTGGTTGGCCGACTGACAAGTCATGCATGATGCATGCATGCGTTGAAACTTGAAGGACCGTTTGTAACCATCGAGATTGTCAATAGAGTAGCCTTATGGCAAATTTCCAGAAAGCGATTATCATTTGAGGGATGATGATGTATTAATAAATAAATAATAGACAGAGATGTCTAACAATTGCATAGGAGTAGGAGGAAGAGAACGGAGATGTTAAATATAATTTATTTTACTCCCAGCCGGATAATGGTTTTATGGTCATGGCCACAAGTTTTTGGCCGGTAAAGGATTGGCTTGGACTAGTTTTTGTTAGAAAATTTTACGTAATCTACGGTTTGAAATTGGACAGCCACTGCCAGTAATTTGTTGATTACAAATTACAAATACACTCACGATCGAGCATCGAACCCAGACCTCTTGACTATTCACGTATTCCACCAGTACATAGTCATAGTAGCAGTACCGCATGTTGATATTTAAGATTTCTCTGAATTTCTAGTCTATTTCATAGGAGAAATTCAAATATATTTTAAGTGAAGGTCAATAAGCTACAAAATTATGTGTAGGTACTTACTAAATTTTATTTCATTTTTGTTACAGTATTCTTCGAACCAACAGACAGAAGAAAAGCAGTAAAGGCACTGAAGAACAATCACCATTTAACTTTCATGTCACCAAATCTGGCAGAGTTAAAAGCAATGGCTACATTTTTGCAACCAGATTTGGAATCATCTTCAAATAGTGATATAAACGAAATATTGAGCTTATCAGCTATTGTGTCACATTATGTTGAATTCATAATTGTAACTTTAGGTCCTAAGGGTGTAGTTACAGTACGAAATTCAATGAATCAGTTGGACGCACGTTTTTATCCAGGTGAAACCATAGATGCAATACAAAATGTGTCAGGTGCTGGCGATTGCTTTGCCAGTGGCTTTCTAAATGGAATTCTCTTAGGACAAAAACAATCATCATGTATTTCTATGGGTATTCATTCTGCAAAATGTGCTTTACTGTCTAATTACACTGTACCTCACAACCTCAGAATTAACAAATACTATGATGAGGCAAAATACATACAGTTACCTAGACATAAAATCTAAAAAATAAAAAACATACAAAAATACATAAAAAAGTTGTCGTTATTAAAATTAACATAAAAATACATTGGATATAAAATACTCCAAGAATACTTGTAAGTCTTCACTTACAAAACTACAAAATAAAAAAATATGCTTAAATACTACATACTAAGGCACATTATATTTACTTTTCACAAAAGGACGGAAAGATTTTCTTAACAGCTAGAAATTATTGAGATTACAGAAGTCATTAAGTAGTTTATCAAACCTTAAAAGAAATACACAGTTAAATTCTCAGTCAAGTTATCAGATGTCTGTGTGTCCTCCTGAATATGCCATTTTTCTCTCATGCATGGTATAAGAGGATGGTTCACGACTTTGCATTTCATGCAATTTCTTATACTTCTGAACTCTTGCTTCGACTAAAAACAAAATGCCAGATGGGAAGAGAAAAATGACACCAATTACACCAAGAGCATAAGCCCAACTAAGGTCATTGTGTTCCCAGTTAGGCATCCAATCACGGCCATCCCCTCTTGCTCCAAATGTCACCACGGATATGATTCCAGAAAACCCTGTAAGAAAATATATTTGTTATGTTATTAAATAAGTTTTACTTTACTCTTGGGTTATTTTTTTGTATTTAAAAATAATTATTTGCAGCTTTAACACACCTCCTATGACCAGAATAGTTCCCAGGGTTACTAGAAGTGTTACATAGTTTTCATCATCCTTTTCTTTCTTCATGTATATAAAAGACAAAAACATTGAAACAAGTACACAACACATAGTTATGGTGAAGAAAAACTGAGTAGCTATAAAGAATCCTGGCAGTAAAATATCATGTATGATGTAGTATTCTTCTTCAAATATCCACCAACAGCCAGTGAACACAGTATCGTACCAGTGATGAACTTCTTCGAACCCATTGAAACAGACCTCCCATAAACCTACAAAAAAAAATTTAGTTATTACTTACCATTCTAGTTGATCTAAAAAAATATTTGTACAAGATCAAGAAAACATTATCTAAGTCACAATATTAATCAAATAACGGAAAAAACATACCTATTTTTATAAACTTAGGATTTTTTAGTTTGCCATCAGTGACTAACCAGTACGGACTTACGAAAGCAATTACTATGAAAATAGAGGCAAATACGAAAAAGCTTAGAGCAAATAAACCCGTCTTCGATTTGTTAAACATTTCTTTTAGTTATTTTACACTTTACAAATGAAATTTTTGTGTTTTCAAGTAAAACAAAAATGACAGTCCGGCTAGCTATCTGTTCACTGACATTTGACGTTTCCATCCACGGCACGCCCCAAAAGGCACGCCCAACAAAGCTACAACTCCACAGAGTAGAAAGACGAACTCATAGTAAATGAGAGACAGGAACATGTATGTCTGTGCGCGAGAGCCATACAGAAAAAAAAAACTTTCACTGTCAGTTTGTGTGCTGTGTTGTGTCTGACATAATCATAGAGAAAAGTAATACATGACATAATGCAATTGAAAAAGTTGTCAACAATCACGAGTTTATTTTATAAAAAAACATTTACATCATTATTTTTGATGTTATGACGACTTATATGAGTATAAAACAATCGTATACAGTTTTGTTTTTAACCGAAAATGATATCAATGTGTTATACTATGTTTATGCGTGCGGTATTCAGGTCCAAGATACCCCGAATAATCAGGTTACATTATTCAACCGAAAATTTAACAAGCAAAAAATTAAGCGATTTGTTTAATATAAGTGAAAACAGTGCGCAATTCATTTGCTTAAAACACCCAGTAATAAATAAATTGGACAATGAAAGATTGGGCAGTTTATTAACTACCATGGATGAGTTAGGATTCCATAAAAAGCTGTTGATTGAGGAGCCCCTGCTCTTCAGTATTTTACCAATAACTTTAAAATATCGATATAAAGTTTTGGAAGAATGTGGAATAGAAAAAGTAAACGTGGATCACATATTGTCTTACTTACCAATAATGAAAAAGAAAACTATTGGCGATTTAAAGGCTAGTGGCATGTTACTTGACTTTGTTAAGGTGGAAAATAGACTGGCAAGCTACATGACTCAGTGGCCAACTTCTTTGACGACATTAATATATGGTGATATTGACAAGAATACACTATATTCACTACGTCTCAAAATTATTCAGAGATATCTTGAACTAGTTCTGGATTTAAGCAAGGAAGAATTTTACAGAGGTATAAAAACATACCCAACTATTAAACATCGTCCATTACAAACTATCAATGAAACCTTAAACATTTTACAATCAGAAATAATGATTCCAAATCATAAGATCAAAACTAATCTTTATTTAGTACATGCAGATCCAGACAATTTAAGGAAAATTGTTCACAAATTCAGAACAATTGGAGGTATTGATGTTAAAGAAGTTATTCGACTGCACCCCAAGTTAGCAACCAAAAGTTATTCTACCTTGAGTGAAATAAGAAAAATATTGAATGAATATGGTATCAGCAATGAGGCACAAATGAGGTGCTTTGATATTTACACCTTAGGACCAGATACAGTCAGAGAAAGGCTAGAAAAGGCTAAGAAAATACCAGAATTTAAAACATTTTTCAATCACCCACGTTTTCTAAAAATGATTCACTACAAAAATACAGCATTAAAAAGATTAACTAATTTATATGGAAATAATAAAAAATGTTTGAGTCTGAACATTTTGTCTGGAAGCTCAGCCCACTTTGAGTCTTTTGAAAAAGCACCTGGTGACAGACTTGGAAAAGGAAAAGATCTTGTATTCTGTATATCACAATGTCTGAAAGGAAAATATAGTTCAAATGAAATACGAAAATCATTGAAGAGACATCCATTCTGGATCAATATCCCTTTGGTTCAAGTTAATACCGTCTATGAAAAGTTATCAAAAAGCTTCAGTTCAAGAGACATTTATGAAAACTGTCCAATATTGTTATATCCCTGGAATAAAATAAGAGAGGCATTAAATTTATACAACAATAAAAATTCACAACAAAAATTGCTTATTCCTGAATGTGTTGACTTGACGAAGTTAAGCAAGTCTCAAAAATTAAGTCTAGTTTTGTATCTACTTGAGAAGAATCACTACTTCACGGGGAATGGCGTTTGGTCAGAAGAAAAGAAAGCTTTAATCGATCCGTCAGATGCTAAAAGTTATTTGATTGAAATGAATAATAAAAACAATGTTGAAAAGTTATAAATAATCGTCCTTATTATTTTCCTCTGTGTTTATATCTTAAACTTTATTATGAAATTGACTGAAGAATGAACCAATTTATTGCTCTAAGGTTAAGTTTTAAAATAAATAAACGTAGGTACAATTTAATTATTCTCAAATTGTTGTTTCGTAATAACTTTTTTTTTTTTTTCTTCTTTCTGGCTCTCGCGGATTGCGTTTAGCCACGACAGGGTTCTTGATCTTGAGTTTTGCGTTTGCGTATGTTTTGCGTTTGGTTTTGCGGACATTGCGTTTGGACAGGGTGGGATTAGGTTAAAAGGTAGGGAAACGAATTATTAAAAATTACGGAAGGAAACGGAACAAAAGGATTATTTGATAGGATCATTGTTTATAGCGGATAAGGATAACAAAAGCAAGTATTTACATATTAAAAAATAAAATATATACACTATTTACAACTTAATATTATTATGAGTAATATATGCAGCTAGAATATTATAGATATTACAATCATTAGAATTTAAGAGGCAAGTGATAGAGGTAGGGAAAGGAACATGGATGGATAAAAGTGAGTTAATAAAAGAGGAACGGTCATAAAGGCAACAATTAAAAAATATGTGGTTCATATCTCCCACATCAGACCCACAGGAACACATATCACTGTCTATAACATGAATTTTGGNATCCGTCCGACTTTTTTTATAGGTCCATGCTCTGATCCTAATAACTAAAGTTGTACAGAACAAGTGCGACATCTTCAACAAACTGGAGGATGTAGGATTATTTATGACCGCGTAGCATTTACGTAAAAAAGTAGAACTATTTAGTATCCCGAAGGTACATGATATAAATACAGGCAATACTTACAGTTTTGACCACCATCTGAAAGTACAGATAAAATAATTTTGAATGCAAATTAAAAACAACAATGAACAAAATTAAAACGACGTGGCGAGTTGTCAGTTTTAAAACATTGTTTTAGATGAAAAACATTGAATACAGTATCACAATTTTATTTTTAAATCATCATAAATATTACACAAATACTTACTTTCCCATGTTGTAGTTGTAGTATTCTTATAAATTCTTATAATTATACTATCACTAAAAGGGACACATTACCCGCGAACTTATCAGAACGAAAATTATTTTCAACAGAATCGAAATGTCAGGTCAAAATTGGTTATCAATTTCAAATTAGGAACTAGAATAGAATTATGTTTTTTTTAATTATGTAGTGCAGAGGTTTTTCTATGATATTGCAATAACGAGGTTTCATCAGATTTTATTTATCGTAGTTATAACAGCTAGATTGCACCATCTTACTTTAACTTTGACAAACGTCAAAAGTCTGTTAAACTCCATACAAAATGCACCGGTTATCATTACAGTCACGGTTAAAGTAAGGTGGTGCAACTCAGCCTAATTTAGTTAACCAATGCATTGGTATTGTGTTCTGTTAATAAATAAAAATAAACAATTTAGACAAATGGCAGTGTTTATTTAAGGGAATGTAACAATTAAAAAATTCATAACACAAATTCACGTAATGTCCTGTACGTAAATTCGAAAGACACTTCTTAACCGTTACCTACCTACGTACAATAATTATTTATTCGTCATTACATGTCTAGGTGTGAATAGTACGTGAAACAGCATGATCACTTTTATCACTTGTCGATATGCTTTATAAACGTTTGGGTAGACCCTTGGTCGTGGATCAGACGGGCGTGGTACGGCGGTAGGGGTCGGTGCCCACGGCACGGTCGTGACGTGGAGGATTCTGCTGCTCATCATTCTTTGGAGGTGCCCGAACACCTGCTCCAAATGTCACCAGCTCTTCTTCTCTAGACGGTGGTGGTTCTACAGCTGACGTATCCAGGAACCGTCCGCTGGCCACTGATGCCTGTGACTGGAAAATTGAAGCGCTCCGTAATCCGCTTAGCGTATTCGCGCTTTGAGGTACTTCTTTGAACTCCTCAAAATAGTTGTCGCAGGCGGTTGGCCTCGGCGCCGCAGGAAAACCGTATAGCGTCGAAGACGACAAGTCTTTCAAAGATGCTGAACTTAAATTAATTCTCCTGTTTTTGTGTATTGAGCAGTGTGGCATATCGTCGCCGTCGAAGACAAACCGCCTTCTCTCGCGGGGCGTAGCAGCCGATGAGCCGGTGGGTGGATACGTGTCCCTCTTCATCATTCGTCTTTCTAATAAGGTGGAGTCTTGTTCTCTGTACTCAGTGAAAGCGTATTCACGGTCCCAAGCTCGACAGTCGGCTTTGGCTTTTTCAGAAAGCTCAGTTATCCAGTCTTTTTGGTACCACTGAAGAAAGAGGAAGATAGCAGATGTGCCTGCCAACTCAGCCGCTATGAAGCCGCCAATGTATAGTCCAAAGGAATATCCGTAACTGTAAGACATCCGAGGCATATCGTAGACGGTCATGTAGCGCAGCTTGTGGCCCAGTTGAGACTTAAATACAGATATGTACATGACAATTCCAGTCAGCATTATGAGACCTGGAAGTAAGGAAAAAGAACATGTTAATTTTAGGTCAGTGTAAATTTTCATCATAATTCGTTCAGTAGTTTTTGTGCAAATGAGTAACAAATATTCGACCTTTCACATACTTTCATACGACTTTTTTTGTATCCTTAATGGCTGTATCGTGCGCTCTTGTTAAACTTTGAGCCCATTCTTAACACAAGCATTTAACTTAGCACGAGGAACTAACGGGGCTATACGTGCAAAATCGCCAGCACGCGTTGGTGTGGTTGAAGCTTAATTTGTGCAATTATAATACATAATAATATTAGTAGGACCCTTACCAGATATAATAAAGAGTACTCCAGCGATGAAGGTGCACAGTCTCCGGCCCTTGACGCAGTGGCCCAGCACGCAACACAGCGCGCCCACTGCCTGAGTGAACACTGCCAGAAGAAGAGGCGCGGCTGACCTCGTCACCACATCTGGAATTCATGGAATTTGCAGTTTTTATCAAGAGCAGCAAAATGTATCATTGTTATAATTCAAGGCTTATACTTATGGTTAGCTAGATTTTAAGTATGTGGATCTGCTGATTTATTAAATACTAGCTTTCCGCCCGCGTCTTCGCGCGCGCGTACTACATTATCTACATATTTTACGGAACCCTATTTTTTTCCAAAATAAAATTTAGCCTATGTTACTCGTGGATAATGTAATGTAACGGTTAGCGTTACCGCTGACCTTTATCTTTGATCTAAATTCTAATTTAATTACTATTATCTACCTAAATAAATATACTTAAATAATAAAATATCCAAATCTACGTAAACTACCTAACTAAATAACTTAATTAAATATTTCATATTATTCTACACTAATAAAATAAATAAAATAATAAATCTACAAGCAAACCCGCGCGAAACAAGTTGTTCAATATTTCTTTTGTTCTCTGTCGAGCGGGCGGGCTGTTTTTTATGTATGCGCAAGCGACGCGCCTACGGCCGCGATGCTCCCGCCGCGTCTCCTAGTCCGAGCCAGAGCGTTATTGAGCACGGACGTATCGCTGTCCGTCACCGCCGGACCCGCGATGTACATAATATCTTAAAAACTAAAAATGTAATCGCGTATTGGTGAACCCCGCTACCGGGGTTCACGTTTACCTTCACGCTCACGTTCATCTCCACCTTCATCTTCTTCTACCTACTACACCATGCATGGTCACCACTGCCGAGACTACCACCTGGGTCTTCAACCCGGCAGAGCTGCCTGCCGTGTCGGACGGCCCGTGCGCACACTCTAAGTGGCCCTACACCACAGTGCGTACGGCCCTAACCGTCTGGCGCGTCGGCGACTCTGCGGGATTACCACCAGCGAAGAACCAACCCACATCACCATCAATACTAGCGAGGACAGTGGTTTGAATATACTACCACCGGTGACGAATCTCGTGCGATACGATAGTTTGCTCGTAACCCACACCCTTAAGGTCTCTTGCTACTTTATCCTAAATAAATCACTTGTTAACTTAAATCATCTTTTATTAATCTAAACTTAACTAAAATTCTAATCATGTCACTGCCTCTAAAGCTCATAACCGTGACAGTAGCTTTCGAATGGTGAAAGAATTTTTATAAACGGTCCAGTAGTTTTTGAGCCTATTCATTACAACCAAACAAACAAACAAAGTTTTCCTCTTTATAATATTAGTGTTGACAAAGATTTCTGAACCTTTTGGGAACTGGTGTGTGAATATAAAACACTAGACTTCTGATAAATTTTTCAAGGTTCATGTTTTTGAAGAGTACCTATAGTGATTTTACAGTTCAACAGCTTTTAACAGAAATACCATTATTATAAACGCAAAATACCTACACTCAACATCAAATAAACCGCAAATTCCGCGACGCGAACTTTAAAGATTTTCTTCTGACACAATTATGGTACCCCAACAATATTGGTGTTATTTGAAAGCCCAATAAATATCCTTAAAGAAAAATACATTTAATTTCTAAATAAATGAATAACATATACCATAAATGTGACTAGAAAATAGACCTCACTTTGGGCTCACCTCTGGGATCAATTAGACCAATTTTTATGGTTATAAAACCAAATAAAGATCTCACGTGTCCTCTTTAACAGATGGATAGCGATTAATCCTAACTTAACAGTTTTATAGTCATAAAAAATGGCTATAGCGTAACTACCTATTTTTTGAAGAAGTGACTCTGGATCCTTGTAAAGACACATTTTTGGGGTAAAAACCTTTCCTATAATGAAATGAAGTTTAGAACTAGGCTTTCAAATGGTACCAACGTTGGTGGGAAGTGGGGATGCATACGTTTGATAAGTGCTTGTCGCGGGAGGTGCGATTTATTTAATGCCGAGCGTAGTTCAAGGAGAGGTTCCAGGTAATTTTCTAAGAAAATGAAGAAAAAAATTACTTACAAGGTATAGCGTTCGTGGAATCACTTGGATCTGGTGAGTATTGTGATAATGGAAAATATGGAATATCTAAACACCGATACACCGTACTGCCAGCTGAAAAGAGAAGAAAAGTAAAATGTTATAATCATATTTCTTAAAAATTTAATAATTTGTGAACTGGAGTAGTCAATAGCGGAGAGATAGCGGCGGATGAAACAAAGTCCGCAAATGGAATGGAACTGGCCGCGAAGTATTGCCAAATTGCCAAGTCTGACTTCAAATCCTCTAGTGGTCAATCGTGCCGACAAAGAGTAAGCAAAGGCATAAAACCGGCTTTAATGAAGGAAATGGAGTAGTCACAAGCGGATGGACAGCAGCGGACGCATCGGAGTCCGCAAATGGGATGGAAGTGGGCCGCGGAGTCGGAGCACAATGCATTTCCCGCGGGGCGGATGCGGCGACGCATTGTAGCGGCCGTCGCGCGGAAGTTTCTATTGTGCCGGCCCGCTTTATGCCGCGATCGGGGATTTTTGTAACAGTTTTTAAAAGTACGTTTACGGCACTCGGTTTTGGAACTGGAAGTTGGGATTTGCTTTGGTAATAAGGCTATTTGCAATTTTACTGTACTTTTTGGCATGCATTATAATGTAAAGTAGGTATCAAAAGTTACTTTTTTATCCACCTTTATTAGCTTTTTATTTTTACTCTCTCACAAAGGCTATTGCAATTTAGCAATCGGAATTTATGAGCTAAACAAAACCTTAGTATTTCAAAGGCAAAAGCGAATCCATTAATCCATTAATTCCACCGGGTACGAAAAATCCAAATTAAAAATGAACTTTTTCAAGTTACATCACTTTATTAGTGTCCTGTCGAATCCGGGATAACTTGGTTTAATCTAACAGGAGTCCAACTACAAATTCTCTTTTTTTTAAACTATTGTTAAAGCAACGATAAGTCTTGAAACTTACGATCAGTATGGCATATCCTCCACAGCCCCGACACTGTGTGCTTGGCAACCAGTCCGTGCCGGCCCGTGCCATTGTAGCTGGGATTCAGCATGTTCTCTTCCGTGTGGAGCCAGTTGTTGGTGGAGACAGCCACCAGCACTGCCACCACAGCTGTGCCAGCCGACAAGGGGGTGAGCAGCCAGAGACACGCTACTGAGGAGTCGATCTGCGCGACCACAGTCGGTGACGGGGGCGTTGGCCTGAAATCGAGATAAGGTTATGGTGAATAAAGTGAAATAGTTAAAAGTCAGCAACTGTTCAGTAACTTCGATGTTTTGTTGGTCTTATCAGATATTTAAATACTATGCCTTTATTATGCATGTCTCATAATCTTATTTCCCTACCAGTGCCACGATTAGGCGATAGACAATTTTTAAAATACAAGTTCTAAAATCTGTGGTAAGATTATGAAAACTAACATGTCGCGGTAACGCTGGAATATTCAACATGGAAAATGAGAAGAGCTGAGCGGTATTCCACCGAGAATTCGTTACAGGCTCTATCAAAAAATGCAAATAAAACCGAACCTAACTATCTGGCTGGCGGTCAAAAACTGCTTATCGAGCGCGGGTACAAAATTTGCATAAAAATTGTTTAGCAGCTCAATTTTTACGACCGTAAATCACAGCTCTACGTGAACATAATATATCGGGACGCTGCGCTGGTAATATAAATGCGGTATCCGAATATTGAGACTATTTCGCTTATCCGAACATTCTAGAGATAGCTGAACATCTGACAAATGGGGAAAAGAATATCTAGAATAATTGCTTATGGAACAAGGCAACTAGTTGGTAATAAAGTAATAGAAATCTGCAAACTAGGAATTGGAATCACGTAAATTGTGTTATCACAACTCGGCGAAACCTGCAAAGTTTCAACTTTATTTGACTGAATTCGCATTTTTATTCAAAAGTGTAACTTTTTCGCCGCAGGTAGATACTTCTTTTCGTTAGGCGTTAGTCTTTTGAATTTTCCAGCTCTGATTTGCTCCATTGGGAAATGTTTCGAAAATTTTACCACCATCAAGAAGTTTTTGCATGTCTCTTTTGTTTTTTAGGTTATTGTTTAAAATGAGCAAGTTTTGTAGATTTTTTTTATGTTTATCAAAAATATCGTGATTTCAGCCTTCAGACTGTAAAAATAAAACTACCCTCCATAATAATTTAACTCAATTAGAATCTCTTTCTCAAAAAAATACAATGCCACACGGAAGATGGCATGTCATGAATTACCAAAAAGTAGTAATTTTTCAATACTATGTAACGAGGCTTTGGTTTACTTATGGCCCAAATCAATCGAAGGGCAAGCTGATTATTTGTCATTTTGAAATTATTTAATTTTTATTTTATTATGGTCATTAGAGCGGTGCCGCGGTGTCGGAATGACTGACTCGAGATCCAAGGAACACTGGAACCACTTCGCCGGTAGACTATTACAAGCATTTAATTAGCTTTTCACGAGGGGTTAATGGAACTTTGTATTGCACATTACTATATTCTTCTAAAACAAAGGTTGTTTAAAATTAGTTTACCTGGGCGGGCGGCGGCTGGCGATGGCGCCACTGAGCGTCGGCGCGGGCTGCGCGCGCGCTCCACGTGGCAACGATGCGTGGACGCACTGCGCACCCCCGCCCCACATACCTTCCCTCCGCTTCACTGCAATACAAACAAACATTATGTTTACGTTTGATTATTGAAAGAAAGAAACATTTATTACGATAAACATCACATACTTAAGGACAAAAAAGGTAAAATGGAAAAAAAGACAGAAATAGCACCATTACTAAGAAAGAAAATGTGCCACCCTGTCGTAGCAGCGATGCCCATCGCAATGGGGTCTACTCAGCTATTTGCCGTGGCCCACGGTGAAGAAGGCCACGACCCTGGTTTTTAGTGTTTCAGTTTCAGTATTGGGATTTTGCATTTAGACTAGGTACCCGCATTCTACAGACTGTTCGGACCATAGCTAGCATTTTGTATGAGGAATCAGCCGATACCAAATTGGTGTAATGTGCGTTCTTCCATGCCATGTAACAAGAACTCATGCTTTTCTACTTGAAAATTAATTAATTGAGAAATAGACTATATTTTTGACTTTGTGTTTAAGTACTAGTTTGTTACACTTGTGAAATATCTTCAACATTTCTTATCAAAAGTAAAATATCTACTTATTACACTATTAAAAACAGCGAACAAGATCCAAAGTCAAATTACAATAATTAAAACATATAGGGTGACGGAACCAATCATGGACATGTTAAGCGCACTAAATTCGAATTTCGTTTAAAAAGGGGATGTTTTTTGACGATACAAAAGTGGCGATTTTTTTTTCGGCACTCAAATACATGAGGAACATTTAAACAAAACCAAATATCATGTATGTTTAATAGATAATTAATAAAAAAATTATAAATTGAAATTTACGAAATCACCATTGATGGACATCAAAAATCCAGTAATGGACACCCAGTCATGGACATGGACCCAATTATGAACATCCATTAATGGACACTTTTGTATTGAACACATGAATGAAACAAATAATGTCACAAATCAACTTTTATTACTACTATTTGAACTTTCAACATGATCAGTCTTCGATTTTCAAGTATCAGACTTTCAATCAACCATCTGGTGACAAAATGCGCTTCCGTCGGTATTAAATATCCGGCTGGGTTCATCTAAAACATCTTTTAAACCTATAACTTCTATGTATCTCGTTATTTCATCGAACCATTTGCGAATCCCTTCTTCAGTAACGTCATCCCTCGACTTCGAACGATCAAAATATCGAATTTACAAATGATCAAATGTTCAAAATATCGAATGATTAAAATATCGAAAATCAATAAAGAAGTTTAAACTAAATGTTATAATTATGATGAATATAAATATTTTTTTTATTTTATTTCTAGGGTACCATAGTCAACATCAATAAGATCGATTTTCGAAAGTTTAATTGTTAGATCTTTTGAAGATTATTTCGATCATTTTGTAAATTCTATATTTTAATCGTTCGATGTTTTGAGTTTTCGATGAAACTTGTTTGATATTTTTACTTTCGATCATTTGTTATTCGATATGGCGGAGATAACCCAGGTTATTCGAGGAACATCAAACCGGAGGGCAGCCGTGCTTATCTTTTCCCCCATCTTTACAGCATCCAATGCTCTCCCCATTTGTTTGGGGGTGTAATTTTGTTTTGGTGCCATCTAAGACAAAACAAAGAACCCAATTATGGACAACTAAAAATACCCAGTTATGGACATCGTCCATCATTGGAAAATAAACAGCAATTACAAAATCAACTCAACCCAAATGTTTAGTGCATCAAATTAAATCATTTAATACAATAAACTAAAAAATAAATTAAAAACTTAAGCATGGACACTTGTCCATTACTGAATTTCATAAAATATCGAATCCAGTAATGAACAAACCCCAGTTTATAAAAGTGGAACCCCGAGTGATCTCCAAAACCCATTCTATTATTATATACGATTCGGCTTCGATATCTATAATACAATAGGAGTTTATTTCATGTGTCAGATGACAAGGGTGGAAACAACCTACGATTCATGTTGTTTATTTACGTGCAATATGTGGGCATATTGTAAAAGTGGAATGCCGAGTTGTATTTCTAAAACTTGTTCTATTATTTTATACTATTTGGCTGCGACTCGGCGTGACGACAATACAAAACATTTTTCGCGAATCGGTGTTCATACATTCACACAATACATTAGACGCCATGTTGTCATAAACGACATATTATAAAATCGCTGTGATTTAATATTCTTAATCATTAATTTTATGGCAAGTGTCCATCAGGAATCATTGTTCTTACACACAGAATCGTATTATTTCGCTTTCGGGTAGTAATATGTCAAAATTGTTGGTTCTTTAGGCGAACAATGTATGGAGAACGAACATTGTCCTTTGCAAAAAGACCAGGGTTATTTAAACCCACACAATGAAAGGAAGGAAAGCACACAATTTTGTTTTGTAAATAATAAAAAAGCAATAAACAGCACCCTTTATTGACCCTCAACAATATTTTCGCATCTTTTAAAACTCAACCAATTATCAGAAGTGAAACTCTTTATTTATATTTAATCCCCCAAACAGTCCCTCTATCCTAAACAAATAACGGTTTCTAGTAACAAATCCTGATTAACAAATTTGATGCGGACCGTTCATTAAACCGGTTTAATTTGGGCTGTAATAGTCTAAATCGAACTTTAGGTATCGCACTAAAACTCAATAGATCAATTTAATTGGGTTCTACCGTAATGTGATTAAGGAGTAAGTGCCCTCATCAAGGACGCCCTACGGCCCTCACATTTTTCGGTGGCTGGTATGTAGGTCAAATAAGGCCTATGTTCTAGCCCTTATAAAATATAGTGGGAGAAATGATTATACCTCGAACTAGTTATGGAAAGCAATTTGTTTCTAGAATTTTCCGTTCTTTACCCAATCAAATGACTTAACATATTATAGTTTACCCTTCTAGTAAGTATACGATTCTGTTATTTGCCTAAAATTTAATTTATTGAAAAAAACACAGTAAATTTTTTAATGAATGCGCAGTGAAGTTCTAAGTACAAGTATTTCAAATAACGATATCACTATTAATGATAATTTGAAGACAAAGAGATAAAATACTGGTTAAGTTTAAGTATTAGTGAATTTTCATTAAGCAAGATCAGCATTATTATATAAGCAATGAACCGTGTAACTCTATAATTTTTCGTTGAGAAATTATGCTTGAGGTGCATAATTCAAACGTTCAACTATTTCTAATAGTCCTTGCGCTGTTTAATCACTAATTTAATTGCTTCGCATAACTGGATCAGGAGTATTCTCCCCACTCCATTGTAGGAGTACACGTGATAGTATGCAATCTACTGCATGCATAATTTGCGAACAAAATACCTCGGAGATAAGCACACAATGCACTCGTAGTGCCGTTTGTTATACGATTGTAGTATCGAGTAAATACGGTTTCGATAATGAGATTGAACCGAAAATTATCACATAGTATCTGACGTCAATCGACTGTGATTTAATGATGTTTACAATCATGTTCTGGTACTTGTATTCAACATTCTAGTTAAAGTCAGATACTCGTCCAAGAAGAACTACAGAGTTACAAGGCCTGTTCTTGCAATTTTTTCATTCAGTTACTGCCAGACAACTATTTTCATTCAGCAGGGCAGCGTCCTATCCTATATCTAATACGTTGAATGACGTGGTCTCTTGAAACCTCTATCATAAAATTTAAATGACTTTTTTAGATTTTCTGCGTCCCTAGACCTGATTATGACATACCTGTTTCAGTCTAGATTATCTTTATTGATCCTTCCACATTTTTATTTATTTATTTATATAAAACTTTAATACGAAAATTTTTTTAAAAGGCTATTATTGGCTACGGCTTTCAGGTGGCTTTCAAGCCTGTTCTTAAATAAAAATCATCTTGGGTATAGTGCAAAGAATACTGTAGTTCAGGTTTACATTATAAGACAACTTAATCAGAAAAACTAAATTATTTTATACTACACAGAGTATTCTCAGTAACAGTAGTAACTTAGATCAAATCACGGTGAGGTTATAAATTCAGAGTTTCGCCAGGCGGCAGATCCCCGGGGCGGCGTGTGCCATTTATCTACCCACATAGCAATGAACGAACGTCGTTACTACGCTAACACCTCTATATTTATTCCTTTACGTCTTGCGAATAAGTTAATTACATAATATTGACTTTCAATTGTGTTATTTCCTTGTATATTAAGTTATCAATCGATGATGATAAGAAATGTAGAGATATTAAAAAGAAAGAAATAAAAAAGAGATACGAAAATTATTACTGTAATACTTACTAGATTTTGCCTGGGCGCGGATTTTTATAAATGGGTGTAGCCTATGTAAGATTTCATCAAAATAGGTCAAGATTTCAGTGAAAGAGTAACAAAATACATTTAAATAAGCAAAATCGGAACTCGTGGACAAAAAAAGCCTTAGTCATCGATTGGAATCGCCATGAGATGCAAAAAAAACTTTGAAAAGCTAAAACTAGAAGGAAACTTTTTGATGGAAAAGTCCTGTCATGGAAAACTTTCAAACCTAATTTAAGGCTTCTGGCTTTGAGAGTACCTACTTAACCCTTGTTTGGCAAGTGGTAATAGTAAGTACTAAATGAAGAACATACTCGTATAATCCGCTAAATAAATATTTCATTGGCTTCGTAGCAATACTACCAAAACAACTACAGGTAAGGTAAAAATGGTAGAATTACCTTCCCTTCTTAGGAATATTATTCTGATGTGGAATAGATAGATAAGATAATGAAAAAAAAAACCTTATGGTTGTAACTCTTAAACCAAGTTTTAGAGTAGTTTTTTTTTCAGCTCTATCAAAATCAGTAGACTTTGTTAGTTATTACTTACATATTTTTGCTGTTATGTTTAAGATACAGTAACGAGTACAATCGATTGAATGAATAATAATTAATGACTTTACAATACGAGTTTATGTCCGCGTTCCGTTTTAAACAAACAAATGAATATCATTTACTATGAGCAAATTGAAACTAATGAATCTTTGATGCTTCCGAAACGATGTGCAAACAACATCTGTATCCACCACCACGCCCAATTAACAGTCGAACATCAACAGAAAAAACAAAAGCCGGCGCTTCAGCAATTATTGGCCAGCTGTTGTTTGGTAGCCATTTTGTTTTGTTGCTATTCCGCGGTGCAATTCGGCATTTTAATGTTATTTCGTTGCAAATTGAAAGGCCCGCGGCGCATCGCAATTGAAGACAAATAATTGCGTCTTTGTTCAAAGCCTGCGGAACGGCTCGGATAATGAGTTGGAAATTTTTAACAGAAGTTATTTGAAGTCTGATTATTTAGTACAAAAATCGGGGTTAACCTGAATGAATTTTTATGAGGCCTTTTTAAAGTTCTTATTCTCGTTTTTGCTTTAACATTTATGTAATTTATCCTTTTTATTTTATTTTAACCATGATTTTCAGTTACAGTTAACTTCCCAATGATACATTCATTTATAAAAACTAACTTTAGAAGTATTGGTAAACCATATAGATACTATAAAGTTACTTTAAATTATAAAATACTGGCGTCACAAATTACTAAAATAATAAATCTGAGCAAGACGAACGGATAAAATAGTAACTCTAAGAGTAGGCGCACATCGTTGATTTTTAGTTGGCCGATAGTTGTGCCCGATTTCAAATTGTATGAAGAATCGGCCAAATCGAATCGGCGTAGTGTGCGCACTCCCATACATGCCCATACTGATCAACAGCCCGACTAAACTATCGGCCGACCAAAAATCAACGGTGTGCGCCAACTCTTAGTTGAATTAGCTGGCAGTTTAAAATAAACAAAAAAAGTCCTAAAAAGCTAAAATAAAAAAACAATTTAAAAAAAGGAACATAGACCGTCCGTGCGGAAAATGCGGTGGCACCCACAAAAATGTGCCAAGAGAAACATGGAGATAAGATATCTGTTTGCCTGATCGTGTGCGCGAATAGCGAATGTATCGGAATTCGAGGCATGGGCCGAATCCGGGCCTTTTGTCGTGGCTCTGCTGAACAGAATACTATGAGGGTATTTTCAAATAGTGGAGAGAGCGAGAGCGTTTAATGCTGTATCAAGTAAAATACACTTTATGGAATTTATCTTTCTATTCTTTGTTAGGTTATGGGTGCTAAAAACTTACATATTGTTATCATACCAACGTACACGTAATGTGACGTACAACATAGGAAACACCAACGAATTAGTGTACCTCGACTTATTTGTAAATTTTAAGGGTTGGATTTCTATGTGAAACACAGTACGTTAAATTCTATTAAATAAACGTCCCAAAAGAATCGGCAAAGACGGTTTTTGCGAGACACTGTAAACGGGATGTTCATGTGAAAGTTAATATTAAAAGGTAAGATGGGTACTAAACGGGATTCTGCAAAAAACGGAATATCTCCCTGGGAACAAGCCCTAATACAAAACGATTTTCAGTGCTAAGAGGCGTAGAACACATCACAGTTTTTCAATACCCTAACTATGCGTCTCTCCTGAATTCCATCCACACCGCTTGCTTGTATTAATATGGGAATTGGGAGTCATGTCTGAGCCTTGTTGACTCTGGATGCGGTCCAACGTAACGGAAACGAAGCACGAATTTTAATATCGCCCTGGATACCAATGATATATGGTTACAGCCCGCCCGGAGTCATAGTGCACGCTATGTCAACACAATAAGGTCGAGATTACAAGCTCATGTTGATCGTGACTGTATGATGTGCCTATCCTTAACGTATCTTCACTTGTCAAATACAAAACTGATGGCCAAGTAATGGGGGAGCTATTTTGATAATAATATAATGAAGTAATATGAATGTGATAAAATATGATATTAATATTGTAGGAAGTAAAATAAAAATAAAAATAAAAATATTATTATCAACGAGTATTGTGTCTCTATTCACAGGGCTTGAAAGGTTAAATAAGTCATCCTCCGACAATATTGTTCTGTAATTTGTTCAATTAAAGCTCGATGAAAAATATACAATAGTGTCCTCTGGTGTCCTCTATCTTAAAACAAATAACCTAATTAAAGTACTTCAGTCCCTTTTATGACACTAGTCCAAAAACTTAGAACTTCGATCGCTTTAAATTTCATTGATACGGAACTATTATGGATATTAAGAGCTTTCCTGTTATATTACATGCAAAACCATTTAGGAAAACTGCTAGAGTCATACTACATTTATCTAAAAACTTCGCACGTCCGCACGTAGTAAAACTATTTGAGGGCAAACCTCAGTTGGACAAGGGTATGAATGAATGAGTGAACGAGTGACTGCTCACTTCTCCTCGTCATCGTTTGTGAAGCGATCGGTTGGTTACATAATATTATCTAATATTTGGAAGTATCTTTGATGAAATAGGATAAAATTTTCAATCATTTGATTTCAACAGTCTAAAAGTAAATTGAGGTTATTATTTTAAACTTCAACTTTACCATTAAATTTTTGGTTAATACAAATAAAAACCCCTTTACGATCTGTAAAGTTACAAGTTCTGGTGATTCAGTGTAATAGAAGCATAGTTTATCTGAAAGGTCTGTAGCTCAGACCAGTGTCAGTCTGGCGTTCCTTTTTGGAACCTCTTGTAGAGTCCAAATAATTTGATCTACATTAACATAGCATTGTTTTTCATATGAATCATTATGAAAACATTTTATATGTTCGCAAAAATATAGAGCAATTCACGAAAAAGAGCGATTTGCATAACTTTAATACAAGAAACAAAAATAAACTTGCCGTTCTAAATTTCAGACTGCATAAGATTGGGAATTCATTTATGGGGAAATGTATTAAATTATTTAATAAATTACCACAAACTGTTGTAGAACTACCCATTCATAAATTCAAAGCACATATTAAAAGTACCTTAATGAAAAAGGGCTACTATAAAGTCGATGATTATTTAAAAGATAAAAATGTTTGGGATGCGAGCTACGCATAAATATTTATAACTATGTATTTTGAAAACCTGTAAACCTTTGAAAAAGAGGCTGACAATAGTGTCTGAGTTTCTTGCGCTGCTTCTTCTCAGCACTGGCCCATTTATTGTCCTGAAGCAGTGGTAGGGTTAATACTGGGACGGGTAAAAGTGCTTTTTTAAAGCCTACTTACAGAAATAAATGAGTTTTACTGAATAAACTAAAAGCCTTTACATGGCCCTTGATCAGTACCAGGGGAAAAGTTGTAGTAGTTAAAATAAAATGCATAAATCCTAATAACATGACTCTTGTAATCTTATTACTGGCCAGGCTACTCCCGCGCTCGCTTCATCTCATGGTCGCATTTATACCCTATCGTGTGTGTCTCAGGTGGACATTGATATTCCGCGGCCGTGCCCTACGCTTACCAACGAATTTTCTCAACACAGTCAGCTGAAGTAAACTCGGTATTTCACAACCCTAAACCCGCAACGTAATAACGCTAAGGACGTCCATAATAAAATTCAATTATTCCCCACCCTGTCCGCTTTTGTTATAAAGCCCGGATTTTTTTCTATTACACGGTTTATTGTTATGCTCTCTGACTTGTCCAATTAAATCATCCTGTAATATGACGTTCCGGTTAAAGCTATTTGTATGGCGGCTTAAATTTTCCTTCTTTCTTCTTTGATGATGAGGAAATAAAACTGTAAACGATTTTGAGGATCAGCTGGGACGATGATCTGTTTTATTGCGATTGAAGTCCGAACGAATTTATATTATCTTTTCGGTTTTAATCTAGAAAGGATCTAATGAAAGGACAAGTATTTCATCGTTTTTACAAACATTTTTGAACGAAGGTCGAAATTTGATCCAGTAATTTAACATTTACGCTGTCTGTTACGTGAAAGGGATTGTTTTTCGCTTTATCTTGTTACCAAAATTAGAACAATGTCCCAAAAAGTCCACGAAACCCATTTCAACACATTACCCGCAAATCTTTTTGACGAAATAATTAAATTGTTCACGAGTCGCGCAAATGGCCTATTAGGGACAAAATGCGTTGTGAAAAGACTTTATGTTTAACAAGATTTTTTTCAAAACCTTATTCATGCGGCATAGCGCTAGGCCACCACCTCAGTTAACGAGCAAAAGAGCTTTAAATTACCGCAAATTGCGAACGTTGGCAATGTAATTGGAGATAAAAGGCTATTTATAATTATTTCACAACTACTGCCGACACAGTCTTCTGAGATTACAGCGGAGTTGAGAAAATCATTACTTTTTGGGCCGAGCAAAAAATAATTAGCTTCTCGAGTTTCAGAAGTTTAATTACGGGGCGCAAAGTGAAACAGCTGAGATTTGGGCGGCGAAACCAAAAGGAAAACTTGGGTTTGGACTAGGTTTTTTGTCAGCTCTCTTTAGCCTTGTGCCTCATGTCCGTTAATTACGTAAACTCAATAGCAGATCGTAGGTATTATATGTATAAGAAGATTCGTTTTGTCCCTTCTGTGATAATTTTCAACTACATAAACGTTTTATCTCTTCTTAATATATTTCTTCTATATTTTGTTTTGATATGCCAGTGTCTGCATTATCATTGCCATAGATTTATCAATCATTATTATTAACCTTTAGCAGTCCACTACTGGACATATTATAGAAAGAAAGAAAGAAAGAAAATACATTTATTTGGCACACTAGAACAACAAATTATAGAATATTAATACGATAAAAAAAATGATTTAAAAATTATGCCAAATAGGCTTCCACTCAGCATAATGCCACAGTGCGTAGCACCACGACGCTGGTTTTCAGTGGTCGCCTGATTGTAGTGGTGGAGAGGCGCAGGTAAACATTAAAAAACAAGACGCAACTGAGCAACGGTGACACATACACATTTTGGCATAAGTTTAAGTAAAGCAGAAACAACAAGGTCATTTCCCAATACATTCTATTATCCTGTCCATGGTTTTCCGCATTGATTAAAAACCTCATAACAACGAATATCACGAACTTTTTGATATTAAATTAGTAGTGTCAGATTGATATTTTATTGAATAACTACCGACAAAATTGACAAACGCATCTCTCGTCTCATCAATTATTCCGTGCACATCAGTCCAACTTAAATTCTGGTATAACAATTGTCATATCATTAATAATGGCTGACTAATATTCCATCAGTTAATTACTGACATGTTCGGCTGTCCGTGGAGACGTTGGATAATGCATCAAGCTATTTGGGGTGTCGGCAATTGGTCATCATAGCATGCACTGATGTATGTAGGTTATGTGTATGTTATTGTACGTGCGTAGTCAACCTTCAATTTAGGTTAACGTCAATCAATCTATTATAAAAGCGAAAGGTCACTGACTGATTGACTGACTGACTCATCACGAAATCTCAGAAACAAGTGCTAGGAGTCTCAAATGTTGCATGGGGGTTCCTTTTAGAAAGTAGGAACGAATTTTACGATACTGCATCCCTAAGAGGGTAAAACGGGATCCACGCGTACGAAGTCGCGGGCGGCCGCTAGTCTACAATATAGGTTACTGTGGCAACAATAAAATAAATTAGTTGTTGGTATTTGTTTAACAAGTAAAGAAATAAATTTAAAAAGTATGTCATTTTTACTTTTGGCCTCACTGACATAGAGCTTTTCAGTACTCAGTTGTAACTAAGATAATTTAAATATAATACAAGTTTAAATAAGTTGGAAATGAGTAACTTTTATCTTGAGAGAGAATTGCCAGAACGAGAACAACAAAAGCGAATTATTTTTTGTACCCATCCTGCAAATGAACATTCTGGTGACTTAGTGATGCTGATCGATGAACTATTTTCATTTACGTGACGTATTATTTCTTTTTGAATCCCAAAACCCCATAACCTTAAGGAAAATCCGTTTCTCTTTGCTCCAGCTAACACTTGACGGTTTATTTGAATGTGAAATTTGAATATATTCAGGCAGATGCTGATCAAATTTAACCCACACTTGACACCGATATCCTGGGAGGGGTGAGAGGGATAAGGGTCTTGAATAAATATTGTGATTAAAAATTCTAAGAATGGAAAAAATCAAGCATGCGTAAATTATGTAAAATCAAACACTTCAAAGAAATCAATGTAAATGGACTGAGTGTGAGTTTACATCAACCGTCCTCACTAGTGAGTGCGTTAGAAAAATGTGTGAAAATTTTAGTTTTAGTTTAATTTCTGCTAGGGGCGCTGTATAATCTATATAAATAAAAATGAATTGATGTTCGTTAGTCTGATTAAAACTCGAGAACGGCTGGGCCGATTGAGCTGATTTTGGTTTTAAAATGTTTGTCGTAGTCCAGCAGGGTAGGTCTAAATGGTGAGCAAATACGCGCGCGATATTGTTTTTCTGTGATAGACAAAATTCCACGCGGGCGAAGCCGCGGGCGGAAAGCTAGTCCGTCATAAATTTAATGAATTTGATGTACACTCACACTAGGCCCTCTGATGTCCTAAAAGAAAGATTTCTAATAAAAATAAGGATTTTGCGATAGCTCTAGATCTCTAGAGCGCTAGGACTAGTGCATAATTTAAAGATTTATTAAAGAGTTACTAGGATGATAATTTGATCGACTTCACACTACTTAGTTCGCTTCAGCCAAATGACGTCCACTGCTGGATAAAAGCCTCCTTCAAGGATTTCCCGAGCTCTACAGGCTTTCAGGTACTTCCCGGGACTTTCGCCAGATTGTTGGTCTACCTAGTCGGAGGATTGCATAAACTACGTCTTCTGGCTCGTGGCCGTCACATAATAATTTGAAATGTTTAGTAGACAAATCAAAATTTACAATAAGAATTCATTATGTAGCAACAAAAAGACATTTTTCTAAAATAAACTATTCCTACAAAAGACAAGCTTAGTGTAGATATAATCTCTCGCCTAATGGTTTCCAATTAGTGCCAAACGACCAAAATGCATTTTTAATTTAATTTAAAATATCCATAGCTAACGGTAAAAGCCAGCCAAATAAAATACACTGGAAAATGCTAGTCTGAGCGTTTGCAGAGCTCATCCAATTTACTTCTAACGAAGGGAAAACATCGCGCGAGATTTCTGAACATCTGGTTGTAGCCAAACTGCTAGAGGAGAACCAAACAAGGGCATCATTAGCTTGCTTATAAACTGATCCTTTTCATAGTACAAACATAACAGCCAGTAGAGCTTTATAAAGTAAAATTTAGAAAAATAAAAGATGTGATTTTTATGTGTGAAAAAAGAAAGGGAAAGATACGTAAACAACAGCAAAGATTGTAACCAACCTATTCTATTAATATTTTGATATATAGATTCTCATGATTAATTAATGCTGGCTGCTTTTATTCAGTTTTGGCCGTAAAAGGCAAAACATCTGCTGCTGTCATTAAGCCGATTGATAAAATACATTAATCTTGAAGCAATCTGCGATAAGCGGGAATGCTAGAGCCTCTAAGTTTGGATCTACTGTTTTATTTGTACTATATCTTAGTTGCAGGCAGCGAACTAACTTAATTAAATTTGTACGGCAATATTAAGCCGTATATGGTTCATTAAATTTATGATCGGCTTACTGCAATATTTGTTTTATGATTACGATTTTATTCGGAGTGATCAAGGTTACGAGAGGGATAAAATTTTATTTCTCTCAAGTCGTTTGAACTTTCGCAATTTATACCTTATTTTATATCCGTAGCATGTAGGTACAGTCGCAAGATCTCTCATTTCATTTTGAACTGTATAGTAATGATACAAAATTCATTATTCATTGGAAAAATCATCATCTTCTTCTTTTCCGGTTTGTATTCTGTCGGCTGAAATTGGAAATTGTATTTTATTCATGAATTGCTAAACAGTAAAGTATAAGCACAGTGTACATTTCGTGACACACGTGTAACGTGTTTTTTTTATACACAGAGCAGTTACACGATAAAATAGTGCACTGAAACACAAATTGTTTCAAACCAGTACAAAAACCAAATGGTTAAAAAACTAAACAAATTACCAATACGACTCATCTGGGAAAAGTTAAAGTCATAGGTATATATCGGTTCAATTTTGAAGTTTTTGCCACCAAATTTTTTAATACGCTTTAATAAGCGACCAAAACAATTGTAAGTGGGTTGGGCCCGAACCTGTTCTATCCTATTATTAAAAGACAAAGAGTTTCCGTACTCCGCATTACGTACAGATTGCGAGCAATACCCCAACCCGGACGAAAGGCACAAACTTTTTAATAGCCAGGACAAGGATAAACGGTATCATTTGTATAATTACCGAAGCTACGGTACTTTGAGTGTGTTTCACTGAATTCGTGCAAACCAAATGCGTTTAAACGAAGAATAAACAAGCTAAAAAGCTTTAAAAATGTCTACGGAAAAAATCGTTCAAATCGGTCATCGCGTTCGGTTCAGAAAAGTGTTCGGCTCAAAATTTAATGTGACTTGACTATAATACGAATCGATTGACACCTTATTCATCATAATTGGTTGAATATAATTATGTATATTTAGGCACCACTGAAGAACATCCGTTAATACACATAGGTACATAGACTGCCAAAATCATAACCTTTCCTTTTGGCTTGACCGTAGTCGGGTGAAAACTGGGCAAACTCGTTACGTCACTGATCACATCTGCTAACTACGTCGAGATTATAATCATACAAATGTAGTATACGACAGTAGCTAATCAAGAGCAAGCTCATCCGTTTTGAAAGAGGGCAATTTTATTACAGTCTTAATTCTGGTTTTACACTGACTTATACCATTCTGTTGGCACGTGCTCTGCAGAGCTACTATCTACAAAAACATCCTTATATTCCAAATATCTTACAGTTATTGCTTTTACACACGAAACATCTCAACATGAGTGAAACGCCAAAATTAATAATTCTCACTCGTAAATAGTAATAGTCCCGATGAAATCGAGTATAACCTCCTGAGACCCAGACCCCTAAAAATTGTCGGATTGTCTTGAATTTTGGAAGGCAGGCTAAGTTTCATATGTACAACTAACAAAAAATGCGAAAAAAAATCTAGCCCCCCTACATACGCCAAAATGGGGGGTGTCACCAGTGACACTACGGGTTTCAAAGACATTAAAACGGGCTTGAATTAATTAATATTTTAATTACTTCAGGTATGGTAAAATAGGTGTTTTTAGTTTCAACTTGATCTGCAATTGTTTAGAATCATATAAGATTTACTTTTTAATAGCTTTTATTGAACTTGTTATTACAAACTTTAATTAACTTGCAATAAATGTGTGAATGTATGTTTGAGTAAAATCTTGGAAGCTGAATTAGAGCTACTTCCTGCCAACCGATTGAGCTGAAATTTTTCATAGACATGTAACTCAGATGAAACTTCAATATAATAAGGTCATGGAGCTGATCTGATGATGGATACGGAAGGTAGCCATAGAAACTCTGTGACTAAACGATGTAACTCTGTCGACTTTTGACTCATTTGATTGGTATTAACAAGTACTCTGGTCTTGGATGATATCCAGGGTCTGATCTGAGGATGGAGCATCAATTTTTTCATCATCTGTCTCATCAAAGTTGCATAACATTGACTTGACGTTACCATCAGACAATCCTAAAAAGGACCATATTTCAAGTCACGAGTGCCCAAAGTGTCACCAGTGACACTTGAATTAATTGACGAAAATACTTATTACAATAGATACATTTTAATAGTTTTATCGCACAATCTGAGAGATATATTATCATAGCACACAGAAAACACAAAACAATACCAAAAAACTTGTTTTAAATAATATTTTCTTTCCTTGGAATGTGTCATGTCGGCGGTCGCGCGAATTCAAAATTTCAATTAATGTTTACAAAATCAAAAACCCTTTCGTGCGAGGCATAGCAATTTTTTGGATATGTGACATATTCCAACGTTTTACACACTTTTATTAATTTTCATAAATACCAATAAATGACGCTGTAAAAAATATATATACTCAAGTGTCACGAGTGACACCGGGGGTCTCAGGAGGTTAAGCGTTGTTTATGAAAACGGTTTTCTTCACTGAATTCCTAATGATATAGGAACATACATAATTAAAGGAAAACAATTACCATTGCGTGTCTTTTCTGATATGTCATTGTTAACACAAGTGACGTGTTCAAACTGGAATCTCGGACCATGAAATAAACTGAAGCACAGATTGCTGCAAGCCCCAAAGATACAAACTTTCTAATAGTGACTTCGGCTATAAACGGCGCCAT
This sequence comes from Ostrinia furnacalis, assembly GCF_004193835.3. Lineage (NCBI taxonomy): Eukaryota > Metazoa > Arthropoda > Insecta > Lepidoptera > Crambidae > Ostrinia > Ostrinia furnacalis. The sequence continues at coordinate 997,201 of NW_021131371.1, read as the reverse complement.
TAAATATAATTACTGAAGCCACGGGCGACCATCCCCGTTGTTGGTAGGAGAGTGCGCTTTTCGGTAGCTCATAACTTTTCATTTCTTTCTTAACAGCCTTTTAAACCTACTGTACTTTGGTTTCTCGCAGAAAGATTACAGCGTCTTGAGATTTTGAACTATAGCTACATAATAGACCAAAAGTGTCAAATTGGTGAATTATAAGCAAATGTTTAGAATGTCTGATTTAGATATGTTCAAGCATAACCCTTCATTTGGCAGTGATGCTTTTAAGCAACAACCACTTTGAATATTTCTACAGCACCAAATAATAAGTTTTGTGCAAATCATTCGATTTTGTTACAAAGCTTAGTTCAGCAAAACACTAGTAAATCGGTCGTCGACTGAGTTTTGAGTGATATCATATCCATATTTCTGTCAGACGCCAAGATGACGCGCAATGAGAATAACAAAGACGGAAGTTTTATGATTTTGTACTATTTTATCATCTCTAATTATTTTTGTTTTGTCTAAATTTAATTCATAATAAATCAAACTAATCATTTAAAGCAATATTTGGCGTAGAAATTGTGTTTTCTAATACATGACATGTTTCCGAACCTCGATGTTGCCTAGAAGCAACAGTGCCAAACATCTAACAAAATAGGTTTAGCTTTTTGTTAATACAAAAGAGTGTCAATACACAATAAATCAATCATGTATTACACGAATAATGTTATAGAGATGGTATAGTAATTACTTTTGATGCAATTACGGACCCTGTCGGGCACAGCATTTTAGGAGAGAGGAAGAATATGCTGTCTGTCTCTGTGTTGTTTGTCTTCACACTTATACCGCTGAACTGATTTAAATGATAAACACATTTTTCTTGCGTTGAAATCAACAACTATAGCAGATAACGGTAACATACCAGTTTCAGAAGCTAAAGAGAAAATAAAAAGCCAACCTTGGCTCGGCATATTGATCGTGAAGTATGATGACATACGTCATCTATCAAATGTTGGAGAAAAAGTTCATTAATCGACTTTGCGAAAATGGCCAAAAAAAAGTTTAATGCATAAAATGTGAAATGCGATAGATTTTTTTAAGATTTTCATATAAAAAAAATAATTCTATAATATATCTCAATGTTTTATTTAAGTACCCCTATTTGGCAATGTGGTAAATAAGCAACAATCGTTTTTCGCGAAAATACCAACCAAATATTTTTTTTACTATTTTTCTTAACTTAATTTGATAGTAACAATTAGGTCTAAATAGATTTTATTGAAAAAATCAAACAATTTGTGTCTTGCCAAATGAAGGGATAAGAAAGAAACCACAATATCCTTAAGAAAGAAAATAAACAAGAAATTGAATCTTGAAAAGAGTAGGTTCGGCACAATTGAAACCACAACATGATATAGTATGAACTACTCAAAGATAGCGTGACTACGCAAGCACTGATCTTACGTGGTCGTAATAGGATCTATTTTGTAATAAAATGTATAGCCTGAAGTACTGACATCATAGCTACTCTCCCGGGAAAGTATGAAGCCAAGAAAAGCACAAAGATTACCCAGCCAGCCCACGCTTGAGACCTCGCATTAAATAAATTCGTGCGCAAATTACCCGCAACATGCGTGATGTCAGTATTTACCCTCGCCACAGAATAGATTAGTACAGAAGAACCAAATTATTATCACGTAGCTAACGTACAGTAAAATTATGATTGTTGTATTAAACTTATGCCCCATCATGACAATTAGTTATTTTTCAAGGTGTTAGGTACGCTAGGATAAGCGCCGTGATATTTTTTAGATTTTTAGACGACAAACGTGTGGGTTTGTCGTCTAAAAATCTATTGCGGTGCTAATCCTAGGCTTACTGGCCTACTTGGTTTTTCATCAAAAGATTTATATTGATTAGTTATTATTTTTTTGTACCTACCTTATAAAAAGGGATTACCTACTGTATCTATATTAGGTGTATTCAGAAATCCGCCAAAAAGTTTCTAATAGTAACGACAGCTATAAACGGTATCATTAAACATAATTACTTAGGTACGCGACACCAAAGACAAGCGAAACTCTCATCGACGACGCAACTTGTAAAGTTGTTAAACTCATTTTGGTGTGAGTGGTTCGTTTTGCCAACCCTCCTCACCATGATTTTATTATAAGGGCCCTCGCCCACGGAGACTTTTTGTAGCGATGCAGTCGCGCTGCTGTAGCGCGTTAGTAGCGCGTTGGCATCACTTCTGTAGTGCGTGGCAAATGCGACTAACGCGCGCTAGTAGCAATGCTGTCGCTCGTTTACGAAACGCACGACAAAAATTTGCCGTGGGCGAGGGCCCCAAAAGATAAGTTTAAAATAAGAATTTTCATTAGTATTAGTCAAAAATTATATTATAACAAGTAATGTTTATCCGTCAAAACGGAATCATAATAAATTTTTCTAGCTGGATGAGCCACTTATCTAGCGAGAGCTGAATTATCGTAGTAAATCTAGATTATACTCGCTTACATTCCCGTTTTTCTATTTTCCTTAATACACCTAAAATACAATCCTCGAAACTCTACAAAAGACTCACATAACTGTAACGGAAAAGAAATCTGTACAATAGCATTCGGAAAGTATCCACATCTCGATAGATAGGGAAAAGTTTTTCTGCTTTCTAGGCGATGAAACTTCTGAAGTAATAAAAATTTGACAAGTGCCAACCCACTTTGCGGTGGTGTGGCCTAGTGTTCCCGGCGTTTACAGCGCTTTGCGCTTTACAATACAGACTTGGATTCATAAAATCCTGGTTTAGACTTTAGACTCAACGTGGCAGATGCATATACTACTTATCTTCAAGAAGTTTTGCCTGAACGAAGTTTAAATGGTGTTTTATTATACTTATTATTACGCTTTGGGTCGTAAAATAAGCCTTTGTTTTCTTTGCTAAAGTATGTCAATATCTTGTTCATCTTCCTTTTGTGTGTTGCTTCGTTGCTCTTTTCTTCTTGTAGCTTTGTGTCTTTTAATGTCTGACATTTTTTCTTATTTATTTGTGTACTTATAAAATCCCCTGATGGTTTCTAGTATTACTCGATCATTAACCTGCATCTCAGTATTACAAATTAACATTAATTTCTAAAGTTGACTTTTTCAAGACAATTTTAAACTGGGCCACATTTTTACGCACGAAAAGGTATTTTATCAAAATTGACTCATTCGAGTAATCAGGGTGAAAGACAGCAGGCGCATAGTTACGCGGCCCGTAGGCGCCTGCAATTTATTTAATGCCCCCCACCCACGCTCGGCGACATTTTTTACCCGCTATGATGACACCGTCTCATCTTATTGAGCCGTTTGCCTCAGTCCCTAGAGAAACGTTTTATTAAGTGACGCCGTTTTGCAGCTAGGCTTATTCAAGCCCGCGTTTGTCGCAGTCAATAAAATATATTTTTACGACGTGAAACTTGCGTTACACATCATAAATCTTTTTTTAACTACAGAATGTATAAAGCTGTGAAATCGTAAATCAGCGGATGGTATTTTGCTATTCGTTTGGTGAATGATTGATGGTTTAGCCATCAGTGATTAATAAACAGAGGACGAATATTCAAAACAATAACAGACTGGATTTAATTGAAGAATTTTGGCGCGTGATATGATATGTGTGGGGAATACGTAATGTTCACGCTAAAATGTTAAGCTGAATTAGTTTTGATGGAAACTGCAATACAATCGTTATTTGAATTTAATTCAAAATACGCTAGTTTCATGTAGAGTTTTATGAAAATGATGATTGAAACATATAACTAATGAATGCTCCATTTTATGCCTGCGTCCTACTTTTATCCAAAAGTGGCTTGTTAGTTTACTGTTTGATATAATAGTAGATTTTATTGTTTATGATAGTTACATAGAGGTAAAGTTATTTTGATATTAATGTCCAAAATGCAGGATTATTAATATCTCATCTTTAAAATCAAATCAAAGTTCCATTATTTAAAAGATATATATAAGACCACTACAATATAAACACATACGATTCCAATCAATATATCCACCAGTAACTAACATACGACTTTACTACCATTGGCAGACGGTAATAACTCATTCAAAATTCAAGTAATATTGCAAACTTAATCCACACTTTCCAATACTGAAACGAATCCAAACAATAAATCTGTTGAAAACAACGTTCTATTTGTGCAATCAATCAATCCAGCTGAAAGTTCTGTGACCATTCCATTATCTCAATGGTGCAGTTTGCAGGCTTCCTAGTTTTAAAATAAGACGAAGCTAGAGTTTTGTTTGTAATGAGTTGGGTAGAATTTCTTCTGAAATGATATTGAGACGAAAGTACAGTACAGTCATGTTTGTAGCGAAATTACACCAATTTAACTACATATCACGGTATTTACCTTGATGTACCTACCTTACAGACACCAGTTGTGTGTTACCACTATTTCAAGATCGCAACTTTTTCAACAAAGAGCCAGTAAGGAGAGTTTTGGGCTGACACTGTGTAGGTTTGTTGTCGACACGAAAAGAAGAAGAAGTAAGGAGAGTACTAAAAAAATTATTTTAGCCAGATTTCTGGATTCATTAGATCACAGACCTTAGAGTAGGGTTGCCGTAATTACTTTAAAATACTTTACGAATAACGCTTTGAATAATCAACTAAAGGTATTTTATGTGTGTTTACTAGTACTTTCATTTATTTTGCGTCAAAACCCGAGCTTGTATTCACTATTTCTTTTATCAAGTATCTCTCCCCACGCTCGCATTAGCAAATAGAAGTTTCCAAACGCTCATATAGCGTTCCACCACAAAACCGCGTTTAATATGACGGCTATAAATATACATCGTCGGGTCCTTCGCAAATAACAGTCTTCATAATCGGAAAGCCTCCGGCTTTGGACTACGAAATAACATTCAATAAATCATAGCAGGATTTTATACGGTTTCGCTATGGGAAGGATAAATATAAAGATATAAATCTATTGTTTGTCATCTTACGTCGAATGTTGTATCAACATCGGTGCCGCCCACTAGACAAATGATTTCAGGCTAAAGAGGTTCCCGTGTTGTTTTCTTATCAATTGTAAGTATGATTTTTGGAGTATCTTGGAATCAAACAACAATTTATTACGATAACGTTACGGCGGTAAAATAAATATAATGATGTACCTACCTACTTCGATTTTAATATTTTACTTGTACTAATATTATTTCTGTGACATTGTTAACAGAATTTTGTGTTCCGGCAGTTATCTGCCGGAACATAATATACCTATAAAGGTAAGATAGCCAGTTCCTCCGTGGTTGAGGATTCCAGTGAAGCTCGTTGCCACTTTCAGCCTGAGCATCACTTTCCATCAGGTGAGATGCAAGCCAAGAGGCTCCTCGTTGTGGATAAAAAAAAGTTGGAAGGATTTTTAATAATTATTTAGATATAACTATTTACAAAAAGGCTTTTACCGCTCCATATTATAGTTATTAGGTTCGGTTGAAAAGGAGTTTCTATTTGATAGTGAACTTCACCCATACACCAAATTGCATTCTTTAGAGAGCCAAACGATCAGCCGTAACCGACATTAGCGGATGCATGATGTATGAGAAGGCATAACGTGAGATACTGACTGATATTGTGATTTGTGGACAAAGATACATATCATAATATCACCTAACCCATGGTGTTATCAAGTTGACGGTATAATTAAGACGTATCAGTGCAAAGATTGAAGATAGCTCTAAAAACTGTCTTAGCCAAAAACGTTTAAGTTTTAAAGTAGGTACATCTACTTAATAATTAAATATGATGTTTTGTGCTATTTTTTTATGCAGAACAAAACGGAAATGTTAAGTGAGATGCAGTCTAGGATGGTACATACGGCATACCTGCCCTGTAACTAGGGCTTCCAATCCCGCAATACCGAGATCTCGGTATTCCGGGATCCCGCATCATTTTTTAGTCCCGCGTGCTGCGGGATTACGGGTGCGAGATCCCGCGGGATTTGCGGGACTGTAAAGAAACATGCGCACGACCATTAGCGACTGCGATCGGTCGGCTACTGAAAAACTCTTTAAGAGTCCGGAGGGTCAATGGGGAAATATCTCACATTTACATATAATTATTTAAAAGGAATACCACCGACTAGTGTGGAAGCCGTAAGAGCCTTCTCTGCTGCTGGCTATATTGCCTCTAAAATACGCTGCAGTTTGGCAGACGACACTTTAGACATGCTATGTTTTCTTCGCAAACATTCCCAATTGAATGATAAAAAAAATATGAAAGAAACTACATGATTATTTATCATTCAGAAAAAAACAGTTTTTTTCTATTGTACTTGATTGAAGTTGATTGTATTTTTATATTTGATCTCAGTAATTGAAGTGTAATTTGAATGATCTCATTTAACGTTAATTAAAGTGAAATTACGTTGATTTAAATTGATTAATGTATTGTTTTATTTGCCTCACATAATATTTTTCATAATTATATGCGGGATCCCGCTAATACCGGGATCCCGCGGGATTTGAATTCCAACTCCCGCCGATACCGGGATCGAGCATGGGGTGCGGGATTGGAAGCCCTACCTGTAACTGCATATTATCACGCCTTGAAATAGAATAAGTGTGCAACTTTTTTATGCAGAGGCAGTCGCTTAATCAGCAATTTATATCATTATTTCAAACCTAAAAAAATGTCTGTTTCATACAAACATTGCTTTCGATGGCAACATAACATTATAGCATTTCATACCGTTGAAATAAGTGCGATTCTGCTACAAAAGTATATTTTCTGACAAGTGTGCGACTGTAGAGAACCAACAACAAAACATGAGAGTTTTTCTCAACTAATGGCATCGTATACAAAGATAACGAAGAGGGGACATCGGGGGAACATCAAGTGACAATTTGGACAACCACTCGCACGATTGACAGGATCCGAATGTATGGAAGGATTTGGAGACCTTTTCCCTATAATAACGAAAAGGAGGTTATAGCGAGCTCAAATTGTGATACAAAGTTTGTTGATTCTTAACGGTATATTAATGTTTACCTATAGTAGGCTTAATACGATATCGAAATATATGAAACTTCTTTAATGAAATAATAAATCGATAGCTATATAAGTATTGCCGTTTAGGTATATTTAAGAAATCAATATCAAATATCATCAGGGAATGTTTGTGTGTATTAATTTGTAAAAGTGTCAATATTGACTATTCAATTTGTTTGAGACACGCAGCATATAAGTACCTACACGTAGTAATGTAATAGACAGTTTTATCAATAAGATTTTAAATGATTGAAAAGTTATCAGTGAATACAATAATAAGGCTTGGTTGCACCATCTTACTTTAACTTTGACAAACGTCAAAAATCTGTCAAACTCCATACAAAAAGCACCGGTTATCGTCATAGCTACTGTCAAAGTTAGATGGTGCAACCCACCCGCTCATTTTATGCTCTTAACTATTGACAATAATGACGACTTATGCAGGTTAAAATCATCATTTCGTAAAACGTTGAAGTGACATTGCAGTATAGTAATTTTAGCTTTGTTAGATGCTATTTGTGCGATTAAAGCATACCGCAACACAATGTTCGTTACTTTATATTTGTCTAACAGTACAATACAGAGGTAGATATACGGACGTTAAATTTAATGTTCTAGATTTACTTTGCTCTATGCGGTAACTTTATTATTATTTATAGGTTACCGTTAATAGATTTAGAAATTCTGACAATGTTACATTTAAATCCTCATTTTTGATGTGATGTACAAAGAGATAGGATAGATGAGAGTAGAACATAGCTTGGGGCATCTGAAAATTCGTACAATTATCCTTCTGGAAAGGTATAAGGTTGTCGTGGAACGCGCCATAAAGATTTTCCGAGAAAAACTGTTACAGACTACATTACGATAACATAAGTGTGGTGCGAGCGACAGTTTAACTCATTTCTCGTTTCTGCAAAGACGTGCCATAAAAGTACCAAATAAGTACCAAAATAGTAAGTTTTTCTTATGTTCATAGCAACTCATAACAATCAACTCTTATTTAACAAAATGTTAATTGACGCTGATCCATCAGGTGAACCACAAGCCGCATTTTATTTATGCCTTTGCCTTTGTGTATAAAAAATCATAAAGAAAATAAAAAATGACTTTTCTCAACCAATCACACTCAAATGTGTAACCTACATGGAGCGGAAAACAGTGTGCTTAACATGAGTTTATACAGTGTGTCCGGGCATGTAGTGATCAAACTTTAAGGGCGTAATCTATGGACAATTTTATCGATGAAAATACTTCAAATTTGGGGCCAGACCCATTTCTAGAAAAATTACATCGATTTAAGTTTTTAATTTTTAGTTTACACCTCTTCTTTAAAAAACAAGTGAAAGCGTGGGTAGCTTAACATTAATAGGCAAATATTTTATATCATGCGATAGCCAATAAAATTATCTATTAGTAGAAGAAGAAAACAGACACAGGTTTCATAAATTTTATGGGAGTAAGAATGGATTTAATTAGAAAAATACACTACTTTTTTCTCTTCTTTTTCAGTTATTTTCCAACACAAGAAAAACCAGGTCGTTAAGGTATGTTTTATTGGCATTGTATTATTAGTATTTGAGCTATTCTACAAAACGAATGTAAATTTATTAGTCTACGTCTATTCGTTTTGACGTAATTGTTGAACAAAAATACCCCTTTCCAGCGGTTTCCATAGCGCACGCGACATGCGAAAATGCACTGCCTGAAAGAATCACACAACCTATTCCGATTACTATGGAAACCGCTGGGAAGGGGTAACTTTGTTCAACAATTACGTCAAAACCAATAAACGTAGACTAATAAATTTACATTTGTTTTGTAGAATAGCTCAAATACTAAAAATACAATGCAAATAAAACATACCTTAACGACCTGGTTTTTCTTGTGTTGGAAAATAACTGAAAAAGAAGTGAAAAAAGTAATGTATTTTTCTAATTAAATCCATTCTTACTCCCATAAAATGTATAAAACCTGTGTCTGCTTTCTTCTTCTACTAATAGATAATTTTATTGGCTATCGCATGATATAAAATATTTGCCTATTAATGTTAAGCTACCCACGCTTTCACTTGTTTTTTAAAGAAGAGGTGTAAACTAAAAATTAAAAACTTAAATCGATGTAATTTTTCGAGAAATGGGTCAGGCCCCAAATTTGAAGTATTTTCATCGATAAAATTGTCCATAGATTACGCCATTAAAGTTTGATCACTACAAGCCCGGACACACTGTATTATTATGTGTGTGTGCTCGCTAGCGTCAGCGTAAAAAAATTGCCATGAAAAATTTATTACAGATTTTACAGCGGTTACTTCTTCATAGATTTTTTCGACGCACTCACTGGCAATGACGTTTAAAGTAAAGTCATGGTAAAGCTACTGTATGGTACGAACTTGTTGTCTTAATTTGACAATGAACTGAATTACACATATTATGTAGAAGCAGTATTTGCTCCCTTTGAGTTCCTCTCTGAATTCCATGCGTGTATGAGCGTAGCCTTAGTCAGGTCACCCCTTATGTGCCATCAGTGCTACAGACAGCTTGCTATGAGAGTACATGGCCGGTCATATTGAGTCTCGAGATGCCATATTGAGTTGGTTGGCAAAATGCATTTTGCGCTCACCACTAGGATAGTTAGATTATAAAGGCTTTTGTACCGCTGTGCTGCTGTGCTAAGTCTAAAAGACCTTTAAAAATTTAGTTTTAGTAATTATGAAAGTGGTTTTTTATATTTGGATTAGTAAATGGGTGATGATGGCGTATACCTAGCCTAATAAATATAGGAAAGACTCTGACAAAAATCAAAATTATATTTATTCGTTTAGTAGACTATACAATTTTTCATTCTTTTTTTGCCCTAACATCTTTAAAAGGAAGTTTTTCTTAAATTGAGATTCAAATAAAGCTACGACGTATTTTGGAAACATCAAATTTCCAATTCTGTACGAATTTGCACAAATTGTGGTACAGGATTGTGTATAGAATTTGTCTGATTTCGCATGCGGTTTGAAATGCTAAAATTCCAAAAATATGCCTTCTGAGACTTTTCAAACCACATTCTAATTTTTTACTTATTTGCCGTCTAACAAGTATGTGAGCGCTATTTAAAATATTCGTTAAATCCAGGTAAAAATTAAACTGTCAAACAAATAAACTTAGTTTTAAGTATTCATGTGACTCGTTTTAATTTGTTATCAATAATCATAATTCTACTTATTCCAACAATGATAACGCTCTACATGTGGCTCTACTGCTGTTAGACATGTAACGCGGCAAAAATCAATATCAGTAATACACAAGAGTACCTACTAGCACAAAATCTAATAAAACAGCAGGTGCCAATAATGCGTCGACCTAAAGATTAGTTTACATTTACGCAACTCGGCAAGTATCGAACAGTTTTCGTATTATCGAGTAGGCACCGCGAACTTCTCCCCAGCTAGGGTTGCCAGGTCCAAAATCACAAAAACCGGACTTTGTGCTTCATTTGGCCGGACATTTTACCCTAAAAGCCGGACATGTGACGGGGGGGAGGGTGCAATTAGTGTTAGCTCATGAGTGAGTACTATCATCATCGGTTGCTAACCAACATCCTGATGCGTGCGCTTCATATGATTCTGTGGCTCGACTTTCGCCTGGCGCGGCAACCAGGCAACCAAATAAAAAGCCTAACAAAAGCCGGACAGGCCGGACAAGGCAATATTTGGCCGGACAAGTCCCTAAAAAGCCAAACATGACGCCTGGCAACCCTATCCCCAGCCCAACGTTTATTGCTGTTTACTCGACTGAGAAAAATTCCAATTTCTTTACTTTGTTTTTTACAGATCCATTTCCTTCCGAGGACCTTTCCGATTTCGCTGATATTGTAAGTAATGAGAGTGGTGTACTACGTAAAAACTCTGTTCCTTTTGTGTATAACCTTTTTATTTTTATTCGAATGCTAGCTTAATGGATAAGTTGGTATTGGAGCGTATGAAGTAAGTATGATAAGCAAACCTTTTGATTGATATTGCTCGGTATCATTTTCGTTTCTCGTGTATGTAATCTTCTTTGTTTCTATATTTTTTTCTTTTTCGCATACAAAACTTGTAACCTTACCGGTCTAGTATCTACACCTAAAAAAACACACACACACACACACTACAAAAAGTTGCGTAAACAACAGCTGTTCGAAACCTTCTTTCAAGTTACATTGCTTTTCGATTCTTGTATCGATTTGTTAGCAAAGTGTTTTACAGTGACAGTCCAGTCACCTGGCGAATGCAGCTTTGGGCAAGTTGTGTGCACTAAGCTTAGGTCTTGTTTTTTGTTTGTTTGTTTGTTTAGCTTGCGTGTATACGAGCTGGATTATAAAGTTTGAGATAAATCTTAAAATTGTTTTTAGTTTCAAATGCAACTGCTTGAACAAAAAAACTCCTCGTGCTATCTGAAAATTCCCGTAAAGACTTTAAATATTATTTTGTGTTAATATTTACTTAAGTGTGCCTTTCAAGTCAATCAAACTCCTGAAATAATTTCATAGTTACATCATTATTACATTTCAATGATAATAGTACCACCACTCTGTAAAACCGCCACTAAGGCGATGACGTGTTGTCAGAACTGATTACTGTTTCAAAAGCAGCGAAAGGTAGTTAGTAAAATGATCCTGAAATTACGCGAAAACGCGTTCAGTCGACAAATTACACTGGTCAACAAAAAATCAAAATGAAAATGGTGCCGAGATTCTGTTGATAGTTTATTATTAGGTGTGTATTAGTAATAATAAAAATATTTTTCTTTTTTTTTTCCTACGTGTAGTTTTGGATCTACCCTCAGTTTTAAAATTTAGCTTTAATCGGTACTTTGGTTGCACAGTTTGTAGTGTTCTCGGTACATTTTTATAAATGCATTTATTTTAATATCATGTCTACATTGCCAAGAAGTTGTCTCAATAATCAAAATGTATTTCTGTTACATTGGTGGTGTGTACACAGTTAAAAAGTTCAAAAATTCAGGCAAGATTTTATTAAAAGTGCTTATTTTTCTTACTTTAAGTCGGAAATTGTGGTTGTATTCAAGCCGTGGATACCCAAAATTGTTTTTATAATCTTCTGTGAACACTTAAGGCAATATTACAATGGTCAAAGAAGCCGTAACATGAAGTTCAGAGTGGAGAAAGTGAGGAAAGAACAAAAAAAATCCTAGTTTGAGCATATTTTTTTTTTAATTAATTTATTAAGTAATTTTTAATGGTCCATAAATAACAATATTAATAAAAGATACTGATTTCTTAAGTTCGATGGACTATTTGGAACGATTTGCATAGATTTTGTTAATTGAAATTACAATTTTTTTTTCGGAAATCACTAGTCCAGTAACTACTCTGAAATTGTGAGACATGCCTTAAAAACTCAGGATGTCATAATTTTTATCAAAGAGCACTACCTCCACAGTCATCTTGACCAATTCCCAGAGAATCTTGGGTCACTATAGCATGCTATAGCTTAGAATAGGGAGAGCGATGCTATCAAGACCTAAAAACCATTGGAAGAGAGGTACCAAGACAGATGGGATCGGTATATGATGGCTGATTACTGCTGGAGGATGTAACGTGATAGTTCCATTACACCTCATTCACAAAAGTCGTGGAAAATAAAGTTTTTAAGCATTTCAAAATATTATAAACGCTGATTTTGGTGAAATTTTGTATTTTTCTATACACGTCAAAATCTAGAAAACCACACGTAGGAAATCAACAAATTTGCTACTAAAGCAACCAGCATAAGGTCCTCAATCAAAAAATATATACAATTCCTTGGCACCAAAACCACTGTTGACCAGTGTTATTTGAGTATCGAAACTGAATCACTATAATCCTTTTTGCACGTCACTAAAGTTGCACGTTTCATCGCTAGAGCTCGCACGCACCTATTTATAAGACCGCGTTAAAAGAGTCTGGTAAATTTTCTAACAAATAAAGCCGAATAATATTGACATAGGTCTATGTAGGTTCAAGTGATTTGAACAAACTTATTTTGATTGTAAACTAAATCATAAAAGTAATAAAAAATCTGAGTCATTTATCTTCTGCAAATAGACTTTTGAAAATCGCTTTTTCAAGTGAAACATTAAGAATACTGAAAATTTAATCTCTTTTTGGATCGATTTATCATACTACGAGTATATTTACCAGTACGAAATTGCCAGTTTCTATCAGCGCGGTTATACATGCCACTGGCAGGGACTTGAATTAAAATATCGGCACTCTGGTTTAATACCTGCGTATAATGCTCGATCATTCTCCTCATATTATCATTATCCAACATAATCTTGTATTATAATGTTACAAGTAGGGAAACGGGGGTCGGCCCCGATCGGGGAGGTAATGTACGGAGGACTTTGATCGATGGTTCCGTATGCGTCGACCTACAAGTGTTGCCAGTCAAAATATAACGAAAAGCGCATTAGGGTGGCGCGTAGTTTTTATAGGCCTCGTTGAGTTTGCTTCAAGTTTTTACTTGAGATTGGCCTGAAAGTTTGGTCTCATAAAAGAGGCTAGAAACGCGTGCTCTAGAATGATATAAGTTTTAGAAGTAAGTAGGTCTTTGTACGATCCATAAGCGTAAAAGCATCATAGTAGAGGGGAAGGTAGACTGGTAGGTACAGTCTGCATCAAATATAATTAATACTACTAATTAATACTATGATATGAATTAAACGTTCTTAAAATATGCATACAATTGTAAATAAAAAATGTGTGATCAAATTAACAAAAAGTAAAATATTTCACATATTGAAATCAACAATCTACTCACATCACTCACATATTTCTTATTCACTATTCTGAAACATAATATTTCTTGCAATCTTTTCTTGGCACATAACAACAATTTGCTATTTTATGTAACAAATAAATAGTATGTACGAGTAACATCAACCAAGTTTTATTACCAGTTCTATTGTGATCCAAAATGATGTTCGCGGTTGGAAACTGTCATATAATTTTACGGGTTGTATACTAAACGTATCCATATTTTGACCATAATTCTATTCGATTTGCAGTTCATACAAATCTGTTATTGAATAGTCAGTAAAAGGGATTAACAAAAGCAAATCCTGCGGTCCATTTGCTTAAATCGCCGCCATTGTTCGAATACGTTTTCGTATTAAAATATGAAAATAGCGGAGTACTTATGTGTAAGAAGAAAGTCCAAAAAACGTTTCCATAATGTTTGTTATTTAGTTACTTAACTTTTAGCTATCTAATATTCATACACAAAGAAATTAGATATTTGCCAATTTCGGTGCTAAGCTGTACCTACCTAAATCGATGACAGAAGAGTTTATACCAAACACGACAAATTATTTTCTTCATAAGTAAGTATAAGCAAGATGTATTAAAATTAATTATCAATATCCTCTTACTACTTCTACGATTAACACTAAATCTGAAATAACGATTAACACACACACACACACACACACACACATTGGATAAGCACTAAGCAGCTTACAAAGTTTATAAATTCTGAAACAAAATTAATAAGTAACTTCTCCGAAAAGTCGCTGGGACAGGCATTGATAAAAATACTTTCAAAGCCCTGGATTTGATATTAGGCTGAAATTAAAAGACGAGTGTGGGTTTAGGATTCATGAATTTCTCATAAAACTCGAATAGAATGTACTGGTACTAGTCCTTTGAACAGTAAGTGCTAGTATGAGTAGATATTGGATATGTCTCTCTTGTTCGACTTTTATTTGAAATGTGAATGACAGATTGAGGCATGTCACGTACTATCTATAGTACGATTATTGCACGATATGTGGTGTAAGCATATCTGTAAAGAAACCCCAATCTAGAGGTGGATAGCCGTATCGTGGAAATTTCCAAATACGAGTATAGGTAGGTACATACGAGTGCAAATTGATTCGCAATATTTGATGGAATGAAAGATCTGAAATATTTTTCATGGAAAATATAAATATGTTTGTATTATTTAAACAGAAAATCGAACAGTTAGTTGCAAAATTTAGCAACTTTAAAAAACATTTTTTGGTTATGTTTTCAAGCTAACCCACTGAATCCACATTTCAGTTTAGGGATACACACTCGTATTTAATGGGTTTGGTTAGAAGTAAATACTGTCTTTAATCCATAACAGCTTTTGATCGCGAGAAGTTTTTAATAATATGAAAAAGTTCATACATTATGTAACTTTATCCTTCTGTGTATCTACAATCAGAGATTTCAATAACAATCGTGGATCCTACCGATTTAATCCTAGTGTAAATGATAACGATTTTCAATAATATCGGATTACGAGTTCCATAGTGGGCGGGGATTGGGATTTGTGCTTTCAAATAGAAATGTAGCCAATAGATTTTCAATTATCTACCATTAGTAAACTACGAATTTAGATATTATTTAGATAATTGATTTATTGAGATTAGATTTTTGAGTTCAACGAGATTAATGCTCTTTCTTCTTTTAAATACAATAAAACATCAAAGATGTTGTTAAGTATAATGCAAATAAAATTGAAATATTTATTTTGCTGAGAAAATGTTCTAAAGATTTATTGGAGCTTTTGTGAAACATTATACAATATAATACAGCTATTTATAACATGAATTTAAAAAATATTTATTTTAGATTTTAGGATACCTTTCTCTTTATATGACCTATTTGAGTTAAGAGCGTTGTCACNGCCAGTACGCGTTCGCGCTCCGCACGTTACACGCGCGCGCGCTGCTCATACGCTGCATTTACACGAAATTAACATTTTTATTGGAAGCACTGTCGTCTAAAATATTGTTTGTAGGTCAGACGTGAATTATTTCTTGTCCGCCAATATTTAGCTCTCATTGATCGCTACTACAAAGTTATGTCGTTACTTTTGATGGCAGCTGTCATTCTAATCAAGCTATATTGGATAGACTTATAATACTGTTAACATTCAGGTTGAATAAACAATAATCGTTGCGTAACAGGTGCATTACGTGTCTATTACCTGCAAATTACTTCTTAAGGAAGTTATCTGTTTTTCCCTCTATACCTCAGAGAATAATACATCACTTCTTGATAGATGACTTATACAAGTAATCACTATCTCTAGGATAATAGAGCTGAATATAGATACAAATAAAAATTACATTATCAGAAGGCCAAAACGTTACGTTAATTCATTACATTGTTTTAAGTGGCATTATGATTTTAAATATTTAATTTTATTAGTTAGACATAATCAATTATAATCGAACAACCTGAAGGCTATACCTAAATCACCATTACCTACACTTTAAGCATTACGAAATAACTACGTCTATCTTACCATAATTTGAAGAATTTGAACTCTTAACTTTTTTCTTGAAACATGCGATACGAGTATTATCTAAATGTAAATAAATAAAAAATCGTTTATTGCTTTACAAAAAAGTACATAATCTAACTTTTAAACCCACGAAATGTAGCTGCTTTTGCTCAATCTGACCATCGGCTTCATTTCATAATGTATAAGTAGGTAGGTACTATTAAAGTGAAATCGCTCTCATCCATCTTAAGAACGCATAAAGCTGTTGAACTTTAAATTCAACAATGCCCATTTGAAACTCGACTTTACGAAAGCTTAAATTGAGTGCATTTCACGTTCCCCTACCGAGAAGTGATTACAATGGTTTCTATGGCAAAATGTGTTTTATGGGACTCCTTTTATTTGCTATGATTATGTCTTTGGCTTGGAGTTTATTGTGGAAATGGAAAAATGATTTGTGGCCGATGCATTGTCATACAAGTATCTTTTTAATATTTATTCCGGTTGTGTACATGTTTCAATGAGCAGAACCCTTTTTCTGAAACTTTTCTGAAACGAATGATGAAAATAGCTATACAAGTATAAATGGATTTAGCATGGTTTGGTATGAAAATAATTATGAAAAAAAAAATGTCTTATGGACATCGTTTTATTTTGAAGAAAGACATGACATTTAATCACTTAGTATAAGATAAAATCAATCACTATAACATAAAATCTATAAATCTGCTGATTTGCGTTTTATGCACAAAAAAGATGGTTACAGAAGTGACATTTATTTCACATTACATAATTCGTGTTTTTACCTATTATTTGCCACGTAGTTGCTCTCTGACAATAATTTACGGCCTATAAGACTTGACTGCGTACAAATCGGTCCCTACCATCCATTATTTCTTGGCATCCAATTAGGGTACCAAATCAATTAAAGCCCTAAGCTCCATCGGAGCGTTTGTAAAATGGCCGCCACATATCGTATTGTCGAACGAGTATTATGTCTATCAAATTCCGTATAATAATTGGTATGAGAATTCAGAAAACAAAAATAGGCTTGGCATGGTATTTGACATGTTTTTTATTAGCTGTCCAAATGCTACCTCTCTTGAGACTTTGAAGAAATAAGGAGTGACGTCACACCTTATTACGTTTTCAAAGTTAGGGTTGTTTACGCAGTAAAATGACATTTCATCTTAAACCATTAATGAATCTCTTTCATCAACAATCAACATTAGGTAAAAAAATTTTTTTCAATTTGGTTTTTAAAACCAGTTGTAGTAGTCTGGTGTGAAACTGAATAGGTATTGATTTTAAAGCACATCGCAAGTTATTTACTTTTATAAACTTTTTTGATTAAATTACTTAAAAAGAGCCACATTTTATTTGTAATACTCGTAGTAGATGTTGACTATTCAGAAAATACTTTATCTCTAAATGATTTTTAACAAACCGCCTAGATTAAACAAAACATTTTCTTCGCCTGTTTACCTACCATTTTCTTCGCCTGTTTACCTACAAAATATAGAAAGAGACCATTTCAATACTAGAATGAAGACCCATTTCGTATTTGCTGCATTGAATTGTACCTTATGTCATTGTAATAGACACCACCACTGAACAAAAAGTCCAGTAGTCCTAGGCATAACGAGTATACTAACAACGCATAAACTGGAACGGTGTCATGCATTTGAGGCTGTGCCGCTTACTATCTTACTCCCACATCTGTGTACCTACATTTTCTTTATAATGAACTGTTTTTAGTTTCACAAATTCCTTTTAACCTTATCTTTAAAAGCCAAACATTGTAATGTAACACTTATTCAATATCCATTGGAATACAGTAAAAAGTATAACGTGAGCCACAACTTAAAAACAAACACGAAACAAAAAACTGTTTATAGCATCGATTCTTCCATCATTTTAATAGCTCAATCATTGAATGAACTAAAACTAGACTCAAGCCTGAATGCGATAGGTATGCGTTAAGTCCGAATAATGAAAAATGTATGTAGGTAGGTATTTAAAATGAGGTTTTAATGCATATTATAGGCCTTTTGCTGAAGTTTAAGTAATGTTTTCACGTTTCAGGACCAGCGTCATAGTCAGATATTTTTGTAAAAGACCTGTGAAAGATGTTGTTTATCTTGTAGATAAGGCTTTATGGGACTTTAACGGGAGAACTGGCCTTCAAAGATTTCTCTCCATGACGACTCTATTGTTCGCTCAACGCCTACTATTTGCTCCAACTTTATTTACGAATACTCTTGCCAATAGCATAAGTTAATTACCCAGTAAAAAGGATGGGATATTATCCTCATACATCAGAAATGGGCGGTGATCAATCAAGAAAACACTGCCAGCTAGCTGTGCGCAAATAACAAATCGCCCGAGGTTACCAAGTTTATCGTGTATACTAATAGCGAAACAATCTTATATTTTTTCTTGTTTATTTAAAGACAATTTTATTAAACGAAAAGTGTCAAAAAGTTATCTTAAAAATATTCCTTTATTGCTACAACAGACTCTTCGTAGCTTTTTAAGAAAGAAGAAAGAATTAAAGTATTTATTTGATGCGAGTATTAAA
The DNA here is from genome assembly GCF_004193835.3 of Ostrinia furnacalis. Taxonomy (NCBI): domain Eukaryota; kingdom Metazoa; phylum Arthropoda; class Insecta; order Lepidoptera; family Crambidae; genus Ostrinia; species Ostrinia furnacalis. The sequence goes on along the minus strand of NW_021131371.1, from coordinate 978,286 downwards.
AGCATTACAAATAAATAACAAATTAGACACTTACAAAACAGAGTACATGCACCAAAATGGCATCTGCTCAGTATATAAGCCGTGACGACAGAGAGTGCGTCACGTCACGACCACTGGATTTATAATGAGAGAGTCGAGCATCTAATCAGACTTTACTTACATTAAAATGAATGCCACAGTATTTCTTTGATATGGCATCTTCCATGTTTCTACAATAGTCAAAAATGTCATTATTATAAAGTGACCTACTTAAACATTTGGGCATAAAATTCCCTCAAAATATACAAAATGATGCTCAGAGGACAACCTGCAAACTTTTTTATAAGTACTTATTGCGAGAAAAGTGCGGTTGTTAAGTAGGTTAAACATAAAAGTTTAATAGAAATGAACCAGTTCGATTACGTTTGCCACATTAACTGTTGGTCATCTTTGTGAAAGAATTTCATAGGTTTTTTAGCTCTACTCAACATAAAAAGAAGTTTGCATAGTAAAATAACATAAAAGTACTAGTAAGAATACTTTAAGACTTTAGCCAAAATAACAGTTAAATTATGTATTTATTGAAAAACAGGATGAACGAACACCTTCAAGAGCGGAAATACTTAATTGCGGCTCTTTCTTATTATGACACTCGTCAGGTCATCTTAAAATCAGGTCAGAGGTCAAAAGGGAGGTTAAAAGGTTATTAGTTATTGACCTAGAATCATGAAAATTGACAAGGACTGCAAGAAGTAAGCTTTCAAAGTTCAATAATTATTATTTCTCACAAAATATTACACTCATTCATTATTTCAAACTTTTGTTTTGTTTTGTTTTTCTTTCAAAAACGGTCAAGTAGTTTTTCCATGATACAGTTTAAAAGCAAAAAGTGTTTTAGTTTCAAGTTAAGACCTCACCTGATACTGTACTCGAGTGAGATAAAGTAGGTAGGTGATATAGTTTGTCTAGACGTTTTCAGTTCAAGAGCTATTATATTGAAAACGGTCAGACAATGCCTAAACAAACTTAAGTTTAAGTGGATTTAGAAACCACAACTATTGGGAGTAATGAAATACCTAGGTAGTCGAGGGTTGGAACCCGAAACTAAAATAGAATTTTTTTTCTAGGTAATTTTAGACAGCAAAATAAAAACTGAATACTTTATAGAATAAAATTTTAGAGTCAAATGCCCGTATTCACAAACATTACTATGAGGTAAAAACAGTGCGCGTAGACGCACATTGTCACATACAAACCAATCACAGAGCTCTATTCAACGCTGTGCGTTCGATTTTCTGATTCATTTAAGCACGGGCGAAAGTCTGTTTATCAGTATTTTATCTACTAATCCGCTTATAATAAATACATAATTAATATCTGTGACATTATATTGTTATGTGCCAAAACCTTGAGTTATTAACCATTCCTTTTTGGCTTAGATTCATATTTCCTATAGGTATCTATTGTCGAGTATATTTCACAGTCCCCACAAATAACAGCGTAAACGGCTAGTGTTAAAGGAAGTCACGTTCCGCATGCGACATAACTGCGTAACTACATAATATAGGGTGTAACGCCTTGTTTACACTGTATTAGTAATTTAGTCGAGTGACTTGCTTTTAGTAACTAAAATGCTCGCTACTGACTAAAAAACCGTTCGCACTTTGGTCAACTTTGTTCGTTCATTTCAGCCAAATAACGTCCACTGCTGGACAAAAACCTACCCCAAGGATTTCCATAACGACAGGACTTGCGCTTGCCCGCATCCAGGCACCTCCCACGACCGTCACCAGATCGTCGGTCCACCTGGTGGGTCGAGTACAGTTTACAAATGAGTGGTGTTAGGTTTATTATGAACTTGACTAAAACGACAGGTCCGGATTCGTTAAGACGGAGAACCAGTGAGCAGGGACGCGTGGTGGAATGTGCTACTAAAGCTTGTTAAAATAAAAAAATGGGTTGGCTCGACTTAAATATTTAGTAACTTGACTAAATTTTTGGTGTTAAGATACGTTTAAGCTACTAAATTACACGCCACTTGACTAAAATACTCGACTAAATTATTCCACTAGTGCGTACAAGGCTTAAGGGCAAGCAAAAACTTAAACAGCGAACTCAAATCACTGTTCTGAACCCGACAGCATTAATCTTTTTTCCCTAAAATAAAGGGAAAAGGTTTTTATTCACTTGTTAACTTACGTAAAACATGCTGTTTTAGTTATTAGTACCTATGTTCGCATTACTTTTGTGACAAATAATTGCTCAACTCAATTGTTAATGAGTATTGATCAGTAAGTGAACCGAAAGCCTAATAACGATCATATTAAACATTTAAACATCTTTTATACAACACAAGTTAAATCAATCAGCTAACTAAATCGTTAAGCTTGTGACTATAAGACTAAACAAACATTTTAGTAAATCTACTTAACATTAACAAAAAGTAAACTTATTCCAGTTAGATCATAATCAATAATGTTTTACACACCTGAAATTATCTCAAAACTCTAAAGTCCGCCCCATCTCGAAAGTTAAATTTGTCCATCAATTACTAAGATAAACATCGGAAACGAAAAGTTTCGCGAAAGCTACCTGCCATCTTCAATTATTAGTACACAAAAGTTACTCAAAGAGAAATTAATTGCACACTACAAGCCTAATCGTTAAATCATCTCACTTCATCTGTAAAAGGGAATACAATCGAGCTTTGGACTTATAAAAGCTTTGGTACAATAGCAATAAAGTCTAAAATCGAGATGATATTTTATACTCCCTGTACCTTTCTACCTTTGGATTAACTTTACAACTCAGGAAGATAAACTTGGGCTCTTTATATTAAATTATTCCAAAACTTGAAAAGTATGGTCGAGGGGATTTTCGGAAGTGCTAATTGATTGGTATTTCATTTTGAAAGTTCCTTTTTTATGGAAGACTTTTTGAAAGTAATAAATAGATGTAATTTTTTAAATCGTCGCACGTTTAATTGATGTTCATGAATCAATCGTTTCAGACAGCAAAAAGTTTTTATAATTTTGTCAGTAGTTTTTGATTTGAGTCTTAATCTCAAGTGATGAGTAGTTTTTGATTTGAGTCTTAATCTCTAGTGATGGCGCCTAAGAACTACTTTGTAAAGTATTGTTTAAATGTAGTGTAGATAGTCTTGCAGCCTGTGAATATAAAAAAATATTTCATTCTACTACATTCCTATTACCACTAAATTAAAATTTACGCTCGCAGCATAAACTTCGTTGCATCCACTAAAAAACGTTCAGTAAATAAGCCTATAAAATGCAGGCCCATTAATATTGTTCGTGCTTGAACAAAACCTTTCATTACAAGATTTAAGGCTGTAAAATATTCGGAGCATGCTATTTTCGCACCGTTTTCAAGCTATTTTCGATTCCCTGACGAAATTCAGGTGGCGTTTTGTTACATATTGGCTCAGTGGCTGGAGTGACCACTTTAACTTGGTTGTGTTCTACGAGTGGACATTTGGTACAGGCGACCGGCAATAAATAAGCTCGAGAGGCCATGAGCAGTGTGAATTCCAGGATTTTGTGTTCGTATATGCTTACTAGCGCGCTGTCGTGGGTAAGCGACTTGAAACGCTTGTGTTATCTTTTTAAGTGAGCCATTAGATCGGTATACAGCGAGCACATACAAAAACGCTAGAGCAACTACGATACGCGACCTATTGCAGTATTTTTTGATCGCAACGCTCTTTTTATCAAATTTTGTGCTGTTTTTAATAAAAACAAATACTTAGAAGGATACTAACGTAACAAACGTGTGCTCATCTCCTGACCTATTTACGGCGCAAATCAGCATTAAAATTTACGCTGCTTCTTACGCTTAAATTTCTCCGTACAGTCATTGTTATAACGCGCTTCTACCGCTTGATTGATGGCGCGCTCTGGCAGCGGGGGCGCCACGGTCTATGCGACATAAAAATCGCTGTAATCCACCCAATTGCTTGATTATAGCTGTTAATCTCTCACCAAGATGGAGCTAAGGCGTCTCACTGCCTTTTTATCGCTCTTGTTTTATTCGCCCCGCCAAATTGTAGGCATTCAAGACTACTTAACAAAATTGAAACGGGATAGTATATCTGCGTAATATGTCTTGCTCTTTTTTGGGAGTCCATTTTAATGCCACTCCCAGGGACAATCTCGTTAGAGCAATAGTTATCCTATTTGTTTGGGGTATAAATGGTTTTATTTTCTCTCGGAGGAATGAGTGTTGATTGAGGAGAGTAATACGAGTGTTTGTAGTGTAATTATTTGCAGAGCGCCCTCTAAGTATGCTATTTTACGATGTTGTACCAAATTGGGCTATATTTTTCTTGTTTACGATGACCGGTTGAGCTATACAAAAAAGCCATTCGAATATAAATGAGTCAGTTAAATTCTTTATGAAAAAATACAAAACGTCGTCGACCGTAAATGTAGAGCAAATCCAAGGACGTTTCTAGATTCTTACATAGTATAGACAAAGTTATTATAAGTACTGTATATTTGACCTTAATAATTTATGACTTGAAATGTAATAGGTATGATTATGGCTGACGACGGTCAAAGAAATATTGCAATTTATTTATTTAAAATGACGGTGCTCTAAAAATCACCATCATGACTTTTTTTTTCCTTTCCTTTCTTTTTCTTTGACGGCAATGGACTTTGCAACGCAAGGGTGGTGTCGTGTCGTGATCGGATCCGTTCACGGTACTTATGGTCATNTTAACGAAGCGTTGAATGGCGCGCCCGGAGAGGCTTAGTTCAAACGATCATTGCAAACGTTGTGATAGGGATAGAGACAAGCAATTTTTTGTTTTACGAAGGTAATATGATAGAGAATAATACAAAGTAATAAAAACTACCGGTTATACGGGCATTTTTTGGAGAAATTTATCAAATAACCAAAAAAACACGAATTTTTAAGCCGATTTTTTTTTCAAAAAGTGTTATTTTTTATTATTTGTTGGCCTTTTTTGTGTATTTTATGTATTTTTTTAGTATCGCCTGTTATTTAGCATTATTACTGTTTTTATTTTATCAGGATATACCGCTTAGTTTAAAAGTTATTACGTTTTCTTTACAATAAGTAATTTGAAGAAAAAAAATTCTATAAAAAATTTAAAAAAAATCTCAAAAATTTTTTGACCTCTTTTTTGTCGATAAAAATAGGTCTAGTTTCATCTATTTTCATATGTACACTTTAACGTGACTCACACTGTATATCGTAGATTGCAAAATTATTGTTGTCTTTATTGTTATTATCGTATCTATATTTTTATCTCATNAATAATTCCAAACAAAACTCTTTTTTTCTCTTAGCTCCAGGGATAGGTTTCAGTGCGCTCCGGTTTACAAATTAGTATTGGCCTGAGGAACAAAATGCAGTATGGTTTCATTCTGGGCAGCACTTGGGCCAACTTCCATACATGGATTGGCACTGTCCTTTAAATTTTTAATTGAGTAATACATACAGGGTGTCCCGTAATGTAACGTCAAGCCGGAACTGGGTGTTGAGGCAAGTTGTGCTGGTTATCAGAAAAATATAAAAAAAAATCTATGTGGCATATTTTAAAAATAATAGGCATTTAAAAAAAAANATCATTACCTCGTCAGCAATTGCACAAGCAAAACCCTCGGTTTCCCCGAAGAGGTCACCGAAGCGTAGCCAGTTCACCGAGGCGAGGAGGTCCACATCGTATTATTAAAATAAAACTCGTGTGACTTGATGGGTTTTCCCCCAAAAAGTCTGATACAATAGTGTGAAATGGGAATTTATTTTCCTAAAAACATTATTTTTTTTATATCTGTAACTTAGAGAAATGATTATTTTCCTTCCTCGCGTTACTGAAACTCAGAGCCACCATTCCTATCTCTAAAATCCAATCTAGGTAAAGTCAGCTTCATATAGATTGTAACACCATCGCAACACGTCTTTGTTTCAATTGGAATAAGGTGGTGTTGTCAACTTTTGGCCATTTTGGGTGTGACGAACTATTTGACGCTGACTGTACCTATCTCTATCCCACTTACGTAAATAAATTCAATAGATTAGGCGTGAAAATAAACAGACTGACAAAGTTCCTATCCCTTTAAGTCTTATTTGATAACTCGCTTTCACTGGAAACTATTGGCTGAACACAGCTGGGTAAATACGCAGTATTTCTAGGGTATATATTTACCCAATTTACTTAGACTAGAAGTCATTTTGTCTTATCATAGGTTTACAGTAGAAAAAAATGGAATCAATTTGGAGAAAATGAATTACTGTAAAAAAATGTTTCTAACTTTCTCAAGGCGAGGCCATTTCTGATAATATCACACTCTTAAAATTGCAATAACTTTTTAGGCACACAAGAATACTTTCGAAATAAAAAGACTTGAAAAATAGTTTAATACTTTACTACAGTTTCCATAAAAGCTGATTTGCTATAAAACGTTTTATTGTTCTATAGTTCAAATTACAGTTTAAAAGTGTAGTACTTAGTTTTGTAGGCCAGTGTAGGTATCTAAAATATTCATTTTATGAGAATATTCCAGCAAAGGAATAATAATTATTTATAATATTGCCAAAGACAAAAAAGCCTCAACAGAACTGATTTCATGCCCATTCAAATAAATCCTGACAAGACGATCTGAGAGTCTTTAGAGTTTTCTCAAGGAAAACTTTTTATATGTTTTCCATTTACAAAAGTACCGTACACTTTTTGTATGAAGTAATAGTAGGCCCTTTTATAAAACAGGCTTCCAAGACAATTAGGAGTAACGGCCCAACATTTTTTCAAATCAAAACTCATTGCGTGGAAAATTACCCCAAACTTTGATAATAAGACCAACCGCACTTAAATTATCGTAAAAAAATATTATAGAGGACGGTCTGGAGAACGAAGATTTTTCCAATCAAACCTTTTTTAGTACCAACAAAGATAAATTTGTTATTAGATAGATATTTGAAGGTAGGGGGCATGAAACGCTTATTATTATGTTTACTTTTAGTAATTTTTCTTTATTGGTATTTTTTTTTTGTATAATAATAAAATATAGTCAAAACTCTACTGACTTTGAGTTATAACAATGATTTCTTTATCAATAAACTTCATCAGTACCTATGTGAAGGAAAATACATTTTCCGAAAATCAATTTTTAGCTCACTTACGTAAAACTCAGAAATTGGTTTGCTTTCAGTTTGGTGAAGATGACAATTTCCAGCCTCAGTTCGTCGTGCCATAAGCTGGAGTTGTTACAAACATAGACAATGAAAAAACAAATGACATAAAAAATCCAATTATAAACCTAAAATGTTTGATCGTTCTATTTTCGATTTATTTCGCGTACGAAATATGTCGAACGCGCTGTAACTGCACAGCTATGTCACAACAAAGCGAGTGGGATTTGCTGGCGCAGCGGTGATTATCTGGCTTAGTTCGTATATAAAGGTTAGGTTAAGCGGACCAATCACAAAAACACTGGCCATATTTCCATGCCACGTTTTGTGGACGTGCCTTTTTCGCTGTGATGCGGATTTTAGCACGCATGCGGTCTCGATCCGCATGCGTGCAAGCATTTCATTGTTTCATACATTTTTTTCCTATTACGCGGGTTACACGCAGCGTGATTACTCGCACGCCATATTGTGCCATAGAATAGAGTAAGTGAGAGTTTATATCAAACGTATTAGATATCGAGTGCGTAAAAAAATGACATTAAATGTATGACGGATTATACAGCATCCCCACACAAAGCACTTACCATTACCAAGTTCACCTTAAAAATGACGATAATTATGATAAAAACGTTATTATTAAGTTTGTCATGGCTGCATCTGCTATATTTTATTCTTTACACGTAAAAAATATTCAACATACGTTCTCCAAATCTTCTATTTCTTTTAAAATAAATGATCCGCAGCACTGAGGCCGTCACATGTAACGCATATTTTATTACATCACTTATCAAACCGGGCAATCTAGCAAAGAGCTATAGTTGAAAATTAGAATAAAGTTAAAATGGCTATAAATCATCTTTAATTAAATTTGTCTGTCGCTATGCCAACTCTAGTCAGATTCGTTAGTAATTAACACAAATCCAAATCTAAGCAGTGCCTTAGACAATATTATTTTCATCGTCGGGTTTAATTTGATACTTAGTTCGAGTTTTTGTTTTGCAAAGTCTTCTGAGCATGTCATCAATAGATATTATACATATATACGGTTATGTTTGATGGGAAACGGATACTTTAGCAAAACTATCATGAAATATATTTTACCGCGAATGATACCCGTACGTAAATTGTCCAGGGCCCAGGTAATCTACCCTATTTAACTAGCTCAAAAACTTTTAATACCATCCATTACGTAATAAACAGTTAGTTGAGACCGCCCATATAAAAGCTCCGTACTTTTATTAAAGTCCAAACTTTTAAACAAGTCTTTATGACGACGCTTTGTGACTATAATTTACAAGCAAAAATATTCATGAGTGTTTCTGATGCAAAAACTTTTTCATAATATATGGGGGACTCAAGCACACGCACGCCGATATGATCTTTCAAACTTTATGTCTGGAGGTCATTTTTAATATTATGTAAGCCGCTCTTGACGCGAACTTGTTAAACATTATTAAAATAAGTTTGCTTTACCGCTTATGATGCTTAAATCTGTTTACTTGAATAGTCTTGGACTCAAAAGCAAATTCACTGATATAAAATTCCCTTTGTAATTAATTTCTTTGACCTGCTCTAGAATGAGCTCAATAAATTATAACTAGGATTAGTGTAAAAATACTGCAAAATTAGGCACACCAACACACTTTCATTCAAGTTTCAATCAACTAAAAATACCTGTATGTGTAAAAATACCTATTTGATGTACTTAAAATACCTGCCCAGTAAATAAATTAATTATTTCCTTTTCAACTTTGACTGTACAACCTAGCTTAAGAAACTTTAAAGGCCAATGTATAACCCACTTAATTTTAAGCTGCATGTGTCAAACATGGCTGTATGTTTCTTTAATAAAGATAAAAAAATAAAAAAATCTAAAATACGGAACCCTAAAAACACAAATACCCATTTTTTTTTCTTAAATCTCGAAACAATGTGACGCACTGGTTACAAAAAAGTGTCCTAAACGCTCCCTGGGGGCGTATTATCATATAACTTTTAAAAATAAAGCTATCGTTAGAGAATATCACGAGTTTCGCGTCAAACATGCATGAAACGTACACCGCTGGCATCGAAAGTGGTAAAGATAAATATGCAAATGGCCCCAACATTTTTCCTCGCACAATGAAACGGTTAATGTGGCTTTCAGTGAGCTTCCATCCAGTAATACTCGTACTTATCTTGTTTTAATAATAATTGCTTTCTCAATATAGTGTACTGTCACGTTTAATGACAGCAATAAATTATTATTTATTAATGTATTCTTCAGTTTTAATCAGCAGGAAAATCTGCAGCTACGACTTCTGCTAGTAAGAAGCTTTCTTTTGAGCTTTTTGATAGAGATCGTTTCCTAGTGATAAGACCGTAGATATTATTATATTACAACTTGCTGTATTGTTATTTATCTTTTAAAGATTTATCTACTTAAACAACTATCTAAGTCCGTCTTATTTACACTGTTCTATGTGCATATAACTTTAAAAGAAATAAATATCTGACCACGGTCTACTAAATATCTAACTCTAGTTAAACATGGCGTGTATATGGCGTAATATGCCGTACCATCAACAAATTACGCAGCTAAAACCAATAACTTTACGCTGTTAAATCAACCCAGTTCAAATGTTAACACAACCCTACGTGTTTCTCCAAAACAAAGTACTAACTACATACCTGCTATTCGTCAGATAGCAAACTGAAAGTTCTTGTTTGCACGATTAACGAAATAAACTGTTTTCTGTTTAGTATTCATAGTAGTCGCCTCATTCTGTATTCAAGTGGCGGACGAAAATGAAATATGGACTATTCCCTGTGCATTTTAACACAAGGTGACTTGAAGATATCCTCGCCTTTATTGGTTCTCCTTTTACAGCGGTTGTCGCTTCTTATTTTTACAGCGGATCTAAAGAGGTGGGCGGTTTTTGTTAGATGTCAAGGGTTAGCAATTCGGTGGGCGGTTTGAAGTCATTTGCATATTTAAATGTAACTATTTCAAATGTTAATATGAATTAAGTACCTGTCAAGACAATTTTATTGAGCTTAGAGCTTTGATCACGAGGTAAATCATAATTAGAAACAGTGTTTAGAAATTTACAAAAGCGTGCTTCTCATTTTGCGGTAAAATAATTACCTTTTGACGAAACTTTGAAAACTGTTTTAGCTTAACGTTAACAAATGCATGAGTGGCCACAATCCTGAACGTGAAAACTCGGAAAGCGCAACTCAATGAAATTTTAAATCCCAAAATCAACACTGAATGCGATCCGCTCCGTCACTCGGCCATCACTTTTGGAAGTGGGAAAAATCTTCCCCCAATGTTTACATGAAAAATGACGGGCGCCCAATTTGAATGCCGCATCACGCAATTTAAAACTCTATTCGTCGCTTGATTGATTGACGTTTGTTGCAAACAGCACATGTCAGGTGACGATTTGTTTCGCGCACTGCGAAAAATGGTGTTGCAATAGCGTTGTTTGGTCTTAAAATGAAAAAATGGGCTGTGGGGCCTAAGCTAATAAGTCAACGTCGACTAGTCTTTAGATATTGTGAGTTATGGGACACACCGTTAGTGTTTAAAAATTCATTAATATTTAAAAAAATACGTTTAAATGCAAAATAAAGCAATTCACCCAGTCCAGTCGCATATTATCATACGTTAGTATCATACGAAAAAAATGCTTTCATACCAATTATAAAACTTTTTTCGGGTGTAAAACATATATTCAGTGAAGGAATATCGTTAAAACTCTTGTTTAAAAGACAAACTAATAAAATCATCCGGCGATACCTACGTCAAAACTCCAGACAAGTCCTCAAAAACTTTTTACTTTGCCCCAGAGCCTGACCTTCATATTTCATCACGTCGGATATTTTACACAATTCTCACTACAGTATCTCCTTAATGCGAAATTCCTAAATGGAAGCCATTGTTTTTGCCCACAAAAAGCATCAAATAAGGAACAAGACGGTGAATACGAAACGAAATATAGAGAGCACTCAGTTGTATGAACGAAGCGTCGATGTACCCTTCGGTAGACGTCGGAGAGGTCACATTAGCGTATAGGAACTACTGTTAGTACGCGTTCATGCACACAGGCTTAAGTCAACACTAGATAAGTGTTTGAAGCAGGATGTAGGCACATCTAACAAACTGATGAATTCACTGGAACGCAGTCAATTGGTGTTTATTATGTACGTTATTAAGGCGCAAATGTCTGTACTTTTGAGTTTAAAAATAACAATTTACTCAGAGTCCACAGCGTGAAACCCTTTGCCTTGTTTTGGGTCTACCTGTCACTGTCGGTCATGCTGTCATCTAGCTTTACATGAGAGAGTTAGAAACATTCGAAACTTCGGATTACGTGGTTGGGAGGAACTGGTGTGGTTGGTGGTAGGGCTTGTTCTAGGTCCGCCTGGCTAGATACCGCCATCTTACCTAAGTCTGCCGCCATAACAACATTGTTAACAGCATTGTGTTCCGGCAGTTAGAGGTAAGTTCCTCCGTGGTTGAGGATTCCGGATGAAGCTCGCTTCCACCTTCGGCCTGATCGTCACTTACCATCAGGTGAGATACAGGACAAGAGCTATCTCGTTGTGGAAAAAGAAAGCTATACCTAAATGTGGATTTCAGTATCAATTATCCTGCTCTAAGTTCTGCATACACTTCCGCGGGTGTATGAACGCAGCCTTAGACGGTAGAATCGGGCGAATACGATATGTCTCCATCACATTCTTGAACTCGACACGAGAAGGGCCCGTATTCTGCACTGATGCGTGACGATGGGGATTCTTGTCCCTACGTTTCTTTGACTACATTATTTTTTTGAATATATCGTGTCATTTGAGAGCTAATTTAGGCGGTTAGTGCTCGTTTTCACCATCAATCCCTAATTTTAAGTGACCCCTACTTATGTAAACAAAATTCCAGTTATTTATTACCATAGGGGTAACTTAAAAATTAGGGCTTGTTGGTGGAAACGGGCATAGGACTAATAAATTATCTAGAATACATCCAAGCCAATAATATTACAAACAGTTTTTGCAATTTCCTTCAATAATTTCCCAGTGAATGTTTTCCGATTTGTAAGCGCCGAGGTAATAAATCAACGCAAGAAACTTCACCGTTTCATCAGCTAATATATTCAAAGTACTCCCAAGATTATACAGATCCAACTGTTACTTTTAGTTTTTCGAAAGCAAATCAGAAAATCTCTGAAACCGCACAAACTTTTCTCATTTACCACGGCTGGTATATAAATAGTTATACTCGTAGGTCTTATACCTAACACGTCTTCGGCTGCCAGCTTATTACCAATACATGTCATAATCATATTCGATGCCTACCTCTCGTGATCGGAATCTTATTTTGATCGATGAAAAGCATCTTATGAGATCGATTTTGATTGATGTGACAAGGTTTTCCGTTTCCCCATCCTAGCTTCGAACATTTTCAATTTTGGCACACAGCATGAACTTGTGGGGTTGGATATTGCAGCGAAATATTAGCTGTACTGTTGCTGTGTTTTAATAATTTAATTAATAAATATTTAAAACATGTGGCAAGAAGAAAACATTTTTATTTATAGAAAAATGTTTCAGTTTTGAAATAATGTCCTATTGCATTCAAAATAATGTTGCTACACTCATGATGTAATAATTTAATTAAAGTGAGTATTTGAACTACTGGCTGCTTTATTCCATACTAAACATTAACTGACATAATTATTTTCCTAAATTAAAAAAACTACTTACAAGAGACTGAGAATCAAGTTTTCAGTGTGTAATACTTCCAAGCATTTTATTTCGAAATATTCTTATTTGCAATGATGAACAAAAAGATTCATTGCAATTCTTCATTAGCAACAAAAAGATATATTCACTTCTCGATCATGGGAAGATAATGCGTGAATTACGAGTATATGTGAGGGTAAAAACGACGGTAGACGCGAAACATAATGCGATTTTCAGAGCCTTTGTCTCTTCCTTTATTGGGTAAAATGGCAGTTTTCCTTCTCACAAGGATATCGTATATGACTATGTTTATCTTGTAGTTTTTTCTGTCTTTGTCGTGAAATGAAGTGCGTAAGTTACTTTTGAATAGGTGATAAGAATTTGAATTTGATTTATAAACGTGCTGCAGGTCAAGTGAAATAATTGAATATCTTTAAAAAAAATACAGTGTGACGACTAGTTATTATCTAATATTAATAAAAACGATTTTAGCGTTACAACACACATATTAATTAAGTTGTACTACCTGTATTAACAAAATCATACATTTGTAGAAACATTTTTAAGGCTTTCTTGTGAAACATCCCCTAAATATTGTGCTTTTTAGAAGATTAATTAATTTTTTACTCTACATAATGTTTTGGAACAGGACTAGAATAAATGTTAGGTATGTTTAAATCTATACTAATATTGTCAAGCTGAAGAGTTTGTTTGCTTGAACGCTCTAATCTCAGGAACTAGGTACTGGTCCGATTTGAAAAAAAATTTTTGTATTAGATAGCCAATTTTATTGAGTAAGGCTTATGCTACACATTCTATAGTTAATAGGGGCGGGAGCAGTAAAGAAAAATGTTGCAAAAACTGGAAATAATATTCTAACTATTTTCTCGCGAGAACAGCTGTGTTGATTATAAATATTATAAAGTCCTACGATTTTTCTCGTTGTATTTGCTTTGGTTTAAGCTACACTTTTTTCCCAAGACAAGTCGCATTACAATCCAAGTCCTTTGTGTAAGTTACGCCGCCGTTTTGGGAACTACGCAAATAATGGCATGTGGCCAGTTTGCTACGACTGTTTTATGGAACACTAGGCATTTGTTATTCACAGTTTATTTCTTTTGTTGCTTTAAATGTAGCATTATTTCAACGCGTTGCAATCTGCAACATTTACCTAAATTTTATACATCGAACTCATTTAAAAAAAAAAATGAAGCAACTTGACGTAGAATTTAATAACTTTACCAATTCATCTATAGCTTGATAATAAACAAAACAATTGAAATCTGAAGTTAGTTAAATATAATTTGACTTATTTTTATTTCATGGATCAATTTCAGATCTCTCATGCAACAAACAAGGTTACATGAATGGAACACGGCAAATATTTATAACAGCTTTGCATAGTTTTGTAATACTCGTACTACCATAAAACATGTTTAAGAATTCATTAAACTTTAAGTAATACAATGGCTGTCAGCAGATCAACTTGTGAGCTAGTTAAATAAAATTAATTTATGCACGAAGACTAGTAGAAATCCATAATAATGCGCTTTAAGTCGATCGTAAAAATATATAGCGCACACATTCCTAAAGCCATTCCATTCTCACTTAAATCAATTTTTAAACTCTCTCTAGACATTCTGATTACCAAGTCTTCCCCGTTTGCTTTAGAGAGACTTTTAATGCTATTAAAAAGCGATTTTTGCGAAGTAACATCTCTTTGACTCGCCTGTTTGTTCAGTCGAATTTTATTTGAACTAGCAAAATTTGTTTGGATAGTCGATTCATTAGAATGGCTTTATTAGTTTGCTTAACGATGTTTTATATAATTTGCAAATTAAGCTTGAATTGATCTAACTAGCTTCACTTGAGGCTTTATCTTGCGTGAAATTTAGTTGCTACTTGCTAGACCGTTATAAAGTGTGTATAGCCTAAATTATGATAAGTAGACATGAACAGTGTTCATGTTCAGATCGTATGGTGTTCATTGAACACCATACAATTTTCATCAAATCCGTGGTTGTTGTGTGATGAGAAACAAAAATCCTTACAATCTTTAATAATTTAGTAGGATGAAGAAAATAGAGTATGTTCAGCCTCATCACATACCATACACTGGCCTTTAATAGGGTCAAAGTTTTAAATCACCTGACAAAGGATATAGATTTCAAATAATACATTTTAAATACGTTTGACGTGAATAAATTGCATAATAATATACAACAAGAATAAGCACTAGACTTTTTCAAAATGTGCGTAATAATACTGAATTAAATGAAAAAATAAATATTCCAGTTAAAAATTAACCTCAAATAAAACGCCGGTTAGTATCCAAACCAGCTGCAAATTAATTTTCCTTTATTATTACTTATCAAAGGAGCAGTTGTCAAAACCGACTGAATTAATCAACATTCCATTTCCTTGAGTTCTGACTGAATACGACTTATTTGTGAATAATAAATTGTTGGTCGGTTTAGTTTGGGTGGGCGTGATTTGGTCTTCAATTAATAAATTTAAGGTTGAGAAAGGTGACGTCCACCCACAAGGTGGACCGACGACCTGACAAAGGTAGCAGGAAGGCGCTGGATGCAGGCCGCATACCAACCGTGCGATGTGGAAGTCATTGGGGAGGCCTATGTTCAGCAGTGGACGTCCTGTGGCTGAAATGATGATAATGATGATGATGATGATGATGATGATGAAAGTTGACTGATTCTTCCGCCACTTCTTCTCAGCACCAGCCGATAAAGTCCGGAAGCAGTGATAGGGCAAGCTATAGTTGGGACGTGTATAGATACTCTGAGAAGAGGCTAAATACTAATAAAGAATTTGAATTTTCGTAGTGGGTATCACGATGACGATAGACTTTAGGTAAAGTATACTTATTTATTCTTTATTACACTAAACATGAATGTACCTCATAGCTTTCTATCCCGTTTAACCACTAATAGAGGCAGAAATATTATTTTAAACTACAAAATATGGATGTTGTAAGTAGGTATCAACGTGGTATGCGAGTATAATATTTTTTTATTTAATTTTATTGACAATTCACTCTTTTACAAACTTTTACGTACGTATTGCATTACTGTGTCAGTTAATATGCCAATTTAGCCAAGAATATAGCATAAATGTTACCTACACAAAACTGCAGACAAAAAAACTATGCTTGGCGAGCTAAAACCTCTTTAAACTTATTTAAATGACTAAAATAAACGCACCTCATCATAATTTGAGAATTAATTAATTAGCAAATTAATAGGCATGCGGAGTCACTAACCCTCGCCGTCTCATCATTAAGGCAGCCATATATTAACACCACATATCGGCAATGATTGTGACTCGACCCTTTTAATAACGCGGCGTAATTAGTAGGGACGACTATGCGATAGCGTAAGATTGAACAGTAGGCAGTGTAGCCACAGTCCTTGGCGTGATTGATTTTTGATTTGTTTTCTTATAACCAAAGTTTTCATTTACTTTAAATATTGTGGAGACACCATTATTGGAGAGTATTGCTTTAAAATTAAACTTTTAGAAGACTATTTTTATACTATATTTTTCTTTTCCTTCTTTCTGTTTTTGATAAAAGAAATGTTGGCAATACTCACTGCATTTATAAGGTTTCAGATTAAATTTGATTTGACCGCTTATATTTCGGGTCTTGCTTTATGCTCAGCGAATGCTTACAATTATGAGTAAAACATATGAATATTTTATTACAAAATTGGTAGCATTCCATGAGATAAAATTTAGAAGTGGCATAATGTTCAACAGTGGAGTGCAAATGGCAGATTATGATTCTAAGACTTTTAGTTGGCAGATTAAAGTCTTCAACTTTGTTAGTCTTCAACTTTGTGGAGTTAAAGGATACTGAGCTTACTGCCTCTATCTATTCTTCAGTGATAGTTTACCCACGATACCATACAACTATCACATAAGATGCGGCATTTACACTCAAGATATCACATAGTCGTACAGTTATAGCATTGATAACGCGAAATAGCGTGGAGACACATAAACAGCCTACGTGTTATCTTCGAATAGCTTTTGATAAAGACTTTTGGTCTTGAACTAATTTAATTAACATCGCAAAGGAATTTCGGCGTCGATCCACTTGGATTATTTGAAACAATTGCTTTGAATGGCAAAACAATGTTTTGTTTATTTTAAAAAACCATTTAGTTACTACTTACAGTCATGCAAATTTTATGTATTTGAGAAGTAAACTACATGAATATTTAAACTTAATCAACTTCTTGGAGAAAAGAAAGAAATTCATTTGGCACTAATGAAAAAAAAAACAAATACCTATCTGTGTTCAAAAATACAGCAGGTATATCTCGTGGTCACTGGATTTTTTTTGCTGTAATAATGTACGAGTATTTTACAAAAATTGCTCTCAGACGCTCCTTGTAATTACCTATTTACACCCAGCAGTAAGCCGTCTAAAAAGACGGTAAAATGATAAAAGAATTTGACGATAAGACGCTTCAGCTGTACACATAAGAATTATTTTTACATCGAACAAACAATTTCTTTCCCGATCAATAGCCCGGAAGACTACACAACTGACACGACTGAAAGTTGAGAAGCTTTTGCCGAACAACATTGATTAATACAATTTTCCTTTTAACGACGGAGCGTGACGCAAAAATTGAATTACAAGCTTGAAATGTAAACATAAGGATAAATTAGGAGAGAATACTCGTACAACTAAAAATTCCTGTAATTTTGTAAACAGGATGGAAGCGAAATACGGTAGACTGCAGGCCACGGCCTGTCCTTTTAAATTAAATTTAAATGGCGGACTGATAACAAGTTCTTTATTATTTTATGAACGTAACCCTCTGGAGGACTGCGGTGAGATTAGTTTATGTCTGCTTTTTATTATTAAGTCTTAAATTAAAAAAGTGTAAGTCTGCTATCTATTATAGAGCTTAGGGTTTTGGTATATTTTACTGCCTGTCAGAAATACGCAAATGGCAAGGGTGCAGTTTGAAAATATTAAAATGGCAACAGTGAATTGCTTTTGATATACATTTGAAATAAATACATGAAAGAAACTCAGCATTTATAGCTCTATAATCATAAATAGCTCTTAAATCAAAAAGGATTGAGTGGTTTACTATATCTAATTGCTTGTACCTATTTTTTTGTTCCTTTAACTTTCAGTTACACAATTTTATTGCTAGTGGCTTCAACATTGTCGGTACCTTTCTTATTCTAATTATACCTCAGCTTCCTATAGCGTAATTAAATAAATTAACGTGAATACGTGTAGTAGGCGGAAACAAATTAAACACATTAAATTAATTACTTCTACTTCACTGTTACACTCTAATTTATATTTTAAGTCCAACTCAGCACACTCAGATTTCTGGATTCTAATTAATTTTTTTTAGTCAAATATGTTTAATGGCTTAATATTATGAACTGTCATTTTAATAGAAAGTGATAACCAAACCAATCCAGTATAGGTAATTTGCAGGATAGGTATACGTGTTTTGATATTAACGTACACACAATCATACCGTTTGAACGGTCCCGCAAAAAAACGATCCTTTCGAATTTGTACGGTATCCCGCAAAACTGGATTGCCGTGGGAACGAGCCCTTGTGTTTTGGGGTGGTATGACGTAGTGAATGTGAGAGAAGATGCTTAGGCTGAGTTGCACCATCTTACTTTAACTTTGACAAACGTCAAAAATCTGTCAAGCTCCATACAAAAAACACCGGTTATCGTTATAGTTACGGTCAAAGATAGGTGGTGCAACTCGTCCTTATTGTGTTTTATAGTTGTTTCTAATGTAAAACAATTTAAATCGTTTGTAAATTCATACTTTTTTTTTTAATTAAGACTTTGACAATCCGAGCGTTTGTGGGAAGACGTTTTTTCACAAAACAATAACTGTAATATAACTTCGCAGAATGATTGTGAGTGGGTTGATTGTTTCCTTTGCTGCGGCCATGTTTTTACACCAATACACGCGCGGCCTACTCTGGTAAGCCAAATTAAAATCACTGTAAATCAGTTTGTAAACAATTTATGAATAAAATTATTATATAAATGATTAAAGTGTTTATTATAGTTCTTTTATAATCAAAGTTTGTTTGTATAGCTATTTGGGATAAAACATTATAAACAAATTAAAAAGTTGTACATTTTTTGGACCAAAATTGCACTCTGAGATCCATGTTAGCAAAAAAAATTACTGAAAAGATATGATTTGTTTTTTATCTGTCATAGTATTCAAGACTTTCTACTGCCTGGTACATGGGGCAAATCCATTTTTTGCAAGTCTTCCATCATTTTTTTCGTGATTAATTTCGGGCTTTTGAGTAGACCCGCAGTTTTGACGGCCAATTTTAGAAAAGTGCGTAGACGCCTAGCGACCCAAGCTTTACTGGCTTATTGACAATTTAGTCAACGAGGCTTTCCTGGAATACCAGCTCTCTGGCGAAAGTTCTTAAAAAGTTATAGCGTAAAATGTTACCCTGGTCAACTCTAGTAGGCCACGCGTGTACTCTAGTGTTAATTGCCAAAGGAAGTTAGTAGCGTAATTATATAGATAAAAGTGTTCATTTTCCTCCTAGAAACAGAGACTGAAAGCCTTAAAAGAGTTCGCAATTCTATTATGAAATAGATGTAAAAACTTTGACAGTAAGTTTTAATTTTGATTAAAAAAAACACAAATAATTAAATACATACACTTAAGCTGAGTTGCACCATCTTACTTTAACTTTTACAAACGTCAAAAATTAATGTAATAATTAAAAAAAATCTGTCAAATTCCATACAAAAAACACCTGTTGTTATAGTTACGCTCAAAGTGAGATGGTGCAACCCAGCCTTAATATCTTAGATTTAGATACATACTGTACTGTATAGTGACATACTTGTACTGGTTGAGTTTTATTGGAGGCCTAACTTTAGGTAGATACTGTTCATAATAGGAGTTGCAGTAGTGGGAAAGAGAGGTAGCATACCTATCAATCACTCTTAAATTTGTATCGATGATCAAAGATAAAGAGGATTGTGTGTTATAGTGACTTTGTTATTACGAAGGCATCATTATCCCCAGCTTAGCTATAATCTGTTTTGTATGCTTAAATTTCAAACCGCGTTATTGGTATAACATTTCATGTGAAGGATCAAACGGATTACAGATTATAACGCTAAACGCCAAACGTTTATACACAGGTGATCGCAATAACACCCCACTCTACAATTTCGCTTTGTACCCAATAAAAAGTCACGCTTTAGAATCGGTGTCACGACATTACAGTAAAATGGATACGATACGGCGCTTTTTGCATTTAAATCGATAAAAACTACAAGATTGCGTTGCTGTATCGAGTACTGGTAATGTTGGTTCCACTTCCAAGAATGCTCGACTTTACTTTCTTACTTTGGGAATGCATTTATGTGCGCTGTGCGAGCTCATGAACATTATTCAACTTTGAAAAAGCAAAGATTGTAAAGAATTTGCAAGGACAACTGACTCTATCAGTATTTAGGTTTGTGCGCAAAAAATACCGTGAAATTGTAGACACAATTTGTGACTGATTGAGAACCTTGGGCAGAAGCTAATCCACGTCCATGTCCATTCACATTCATATTATAAATTTTAATACAAAGGTTACTAACATTTTTCAATATGTTACTTTTTCACGCTTGGAACAGAGCAGCCGATTTAAATGGGTATAGAGATTTTAATATCCAGGAAAATCGTAGGATAATTATTATTTAAATCTCGTTATTGGAAGGGGGACAAGCGCGAAATCACAAGTTATAATCACAAGGATAATAATAATAATATCCTTGGACATTTTACACTGCGACTCTAGTCCCAAATTAAGCAAAGCTGGTACTATGGGTACTACACAACGGATTAAAAACATACTTATTAGATACTTTTTTTTGTAAATACATTCATATTATAGATAGAAAACATGTATTGTGTTCAATGTTTGTACTATGCGGGAATCGAACCGGGGCCTCTCAGCATAGAAGTGCGTTTCGAACCACTACACCAAACGGCCGACGAAGGAAGGATTATAACAATACGTCCACGTGATTTTCGTTTTATTATAACATAGCGGCCACCCGCGACTTCTTACGCGTGGTTCCCGTTTTACCCCCTTAGGGGTCGAGTTTCGTAAAATCCTTTCTTAACGGATGCCTACGTCATAACATCTACCTGCATGCCAAATTTCAGCCCGATCCGTCCAGTGGTTTGCGCTGTGCGTTGATAGATCACTATGTCAGTCAGTCAATCAGTCAGTCACCTTTAAGTTATATAAGGTACTTGATACAAATAAGGCCTACGTTCTAATAAGGCCTATACATCAGAAAACATAGATAAACAAATCCAACCGGGATAATACTTCAAGGACACGTACTCATATGCCCTACAACCCGGTAGAGTGCAAGAGCGTCCCGATCCACGATCCCAGCACCAATTGACACGCGTTCTTCTAAGGTGGTGGGTGATTTCGTGCTCTCTTATAAAAATCTAGCGATTTCATCTTAAATTTTCGGTAAATTAACGCTGTTTTAGATTAAGCTTTTCTTAGTAATCGTTCCTAAATATTTCTTACTAGCTAATAATTACCTTAATTTGTACTGCTGGCTATAGATGCATTATTTGTAAAATTTTAAAGACAACAAGAGCGAAATATCTAATAAGGCCTAGGCCTTATTTCAGCATGGTAGGCCATATTGGATACTTATGTCAACACCTGATTACGGACAAATTCATTAAACTAAATGAGTCAAAGAGTAACTAAATATTTATTTAATAAGAATGTTACTAACAGCACAGAAAATAAAAAGAAAACAGAGTAAAAAAAAATTACTAAACCTGTAAAAAAAAGAAACAAAATACAAAACTAATAAAAATAAGAAAAAAAAGCCGTATGTATACTAAAGGATTAAAGCTGATATTATCATGCCTGTCTCGAAGACAATGTAGCAGATATGCTACCATAAAGGACTGCTTTTGGTGGTATCATAAAGATTGTGTAGGAGTTCGTAAAGATGATTCAGAAGCCTTTTTATGCCCTGGTTCTAACAAAAATTGAGATCTCATTTTGTTTACAAAAAATCAAGACTAAATGATGTTCCTAAACTGATTTATTTAAAAGGTTTTATGTGTAGGCCTTATTCGAACACGGTGTTTTAATAAGCCCTATACAGAAAAATGATATTGTTTGTTTTTGATATTTTTTTTGATAATTTAAGTAAGGAATCATTACTTTGTTACTATGAATATTTAATTTTATCTATAATTTATGTAGTATTCTTAATAAAAGGAATTTAAGTTTATCTAGAGATATACAGTATATTTCTGTTTACTTGGTATGTAAAATTTTGATAACGCTAACAAATCGACGTGTTTAATGTTACAAGACCGCATTTTGTTTAATACAACCTCAATTTTAAGGTCTACAGGCATTTGAATCATATAGGCCTTATTCCGTGTAGGTGATTTAATAAAGCCAAAATCAGTGGTTTCGTAATTTGCTTATTTTGAATAGATTTAGTTAAAAATTGTGTTATTTTTTGTAATATTGCTAAAATTAAAGGATGAAAGAAGTTAATTAACCTTGTTTTTGTTGACTGGCGTTAATATTTATTGAAATATAAGCATTTAAAGTTAGGTAGGCCTTATTTGTATCAAGTACCTTATTTAGAAGATTATATTAAAGTCAGTTCCATAGATAACGCTGGTCCTATGAAGAATTATTAAAGGGCTCGGCTTATGTTGTGAGATCTCGTTACGGATAGTTATAGTATTAATCCACCAAGGCACTTCTGTAGACCCAACTCTGCGCCACTGTTCCAGCACAATAAGTGTAATCGTTCCCAAAACAGGGGTGTGGGAAGGGTGGAAAGTGGGAAGGGGTGTGTATTAGCCATCTTTATGTTGACGATGTGTTGTTGGTGAAGCCGAAAATCTTCGGAGCCTAATTTGTTATGCATTATCAGGAACCAAGTTCAGTGTTGAGAAATTAAAGCCTTTGTGACGAATTCTATGGCTTTTGTAGTATCTCAGTACCTGCTTAAAAGTCAAAAAGAGATAATATTATTTTATGTACTAAAGTAGAAAGTAGGTCTTAAGTACATACGTCTTTACGTTAAACTGTATCTTAAGTTTTATTTACTATACATTTTTTATAAGTAAGGTAGCTTCAAAACAAAAATATTTCAAGCCATGAGGTCTTTCTTATTTAAAAAAAATATGTTTTTATCTTTCTGGCGTAAGTAGGTATTCTTTGTATTCCAAGTCTATATTCTTGGAATAAAGTTTTAAAGAAATACAAAGCGTGATCGAAAACCACGCCAGCCCACTTGTAGACTATCTAATGAATAATAACAAGTTAAATATTCAAAATGAATTAAGAAATAGTTGTATTTCTAATTTATTTATAACTTAAAGCAATGAATAAACTAATAATCACAACACTTAAAAACATGCACTCCGTTTATTGAGCGAAAAATGCCGAAATGGCCGAACCACGGCGGAGTCAACAAACCTGTAATATAAAGACAACACGTAATCCATTTGACAGAGTGTTTGTATATGCGAGGTAAAAAACCGTAACGTATACTAATAGGGTTACCAGATAACACAGGAAACGTTTTGCTGTGCTGTGATGGAACCCCGGGGAATAATCGCTTTGGGCGTGAGTTGACTTATTTTTGCGATGGAAGAAAAAATATAAATAGAATTATCATGCTTTCTTTTGCACACCACACGTATCTCGTAATTTCAATAAATACAGAGAGCAACGTAGGTGGCTTTCTAAGAAGTAATCGAGATAAAATTTTATTGATTCTCACGAAAATACCTACTCATGTTCAGACTCGATTATGATGATAATGTTTTCCCCTTGTACGCAATTTCAAGTATATTTAATGTTAATATTTTAATAACTTTAACGAAGGTTTAATACCTTTGTCTCACCGAAATCAGTGTGTGACGACTATTAAGATGCAATAACTATTACGCAAAAATAGCTGGCAGATCAAAGAACAATGTCGGATGACGTAAAATGGGTCCGTGTCCAGTAGACATAATGGACTATCACGGGCTCATGATAAGTGCCACTTGTGGTCTAAACTGAATAAATGTTTTTGATTTTTTTTTTGTACAATAAATTGGCCCAAGATGATGTACAGCAAATCTCAAGTAAAAAAGTATGTCCCATTAAATCCTTCGTTAAACACAACTCATGGACTTCCTATTAAGGCCAAATGTTTGCACGGGAGTTGTTCGTTTGGGCACTCCATCGGGCTTGATTATAAATGGCTGTATTCTCATCACTTATGGTTAAGGTGGTTTATATTCTTTGCGAACGTTGCCATGGTTCTGCTGAACGCTCGTAACTTTGGTAGGTAGGTATGCTTACTTTTAAATTTAATAGTACACATTTTGATAATGAAAACTGTTGATTCTTAAAATAAATGATAGAGACAGATTTCAGTGTAGGTATTCCATTTTCTTGTGTCAACTTGAAATGATGAAAGCCTCAAACTTGTGTATTAAAGGGACATTTTGACACAAAAATGTGTGTAATGACATATCCTTTATCTGATCTTGAAGAATGTAATGTCAAATGGGTCACCCAATTTTTAGGACGAATAAAATCAAAAAGCACAACGCGCGGTTGAACCTTATTATGATAATGCTAATGATTAAGATTTGTTATTTAGAATTTACTCAGTGTGCTTCTCTATAAAACTCCAGGAACCCAACTGCTAGTTTCTTTCGCTACTTTTTCGTACTATTGTTAAACTTTCACTATTGTACCACAAAATACGAGGACTAAGAAGTAATAACATAAATTAGAGCAGAAGAATAAGTGGCATAATACATAAACCCTAATCTACTGTTAAATAGAAATATTTCTGTACCTTTAGCAGCCACTTATAGTAGGGTTTAGGATTTATGCCTCACGTACAAAAATTACATAGCGCAAGTCTTTCAGTTTTCTTTTGAAGTAACGTTAAAATACGAACAAAATACTTCTCTCTTAGAACCACCCAATTACGAAGCCCTACTAAACTGAGTATACGTATTATTTTTAGTAGGTAGCTGAAAAGTAGATACATACTCGTAGATATAAAAATCTATCTACAAATTATTTCAATAATATAAGAGTCAGGATAGGTTATGTTCGAGCTCATCTATAGAAAAAATAACTAGTTAGTATTATTAAATAATTTTCTCCTTAGGCTAATAATATGAGTCCAAAGAACAAACAATATCGAAACTCAAAAAATATCTACCGGTGAAAAGCTTAAATTTTCTTTTTATAAATTCGTCTCTATTGCATTTAATAATCCCTGTAACATTAAATGAATAAAGAAACGTTCACTGCAATACTCGTAATTATTAAACGCTTTGATTGCTTGCATAAGTCTTTTCAGATCGCCTCGACTTACAGAGCTAGAGGTATTTCCAATTTAATTTTCCTCTCTGAAATCCATAGCCTTATCAAATAAAACTATCACGGTCCGCCTCAGTTACCCTTTTATATTTAATGAACAGGTAGAAAGCTATTGACATAGCAGATTCAGCGATGTTTTAAAAGTTCACGTAGTTAAAAATGTTTTGAATTTCGCTGAAATATTTTGAATTTGGGAACTGGAGCTGTATAGCTTTGTGTCTGGACAGAGGCATATTTCGAGTATATTATGCTGGCGGGCTTATTCTGTGATTTCGTATAAAGATCCACTAACTCACACCGAATGGGCGAGCAGATTTTCTAGATAGTAAAATATAATTCATGACACAATACATAATGAATTATGGAAAATTAGCCATTTCCCACGACTAAGAACGCGTAGAGCCGTGTTTTGTGCAAACTGTAATCCCTGGCTTTCCCCTTTTGGAAGGGGATTCCCTTAAATACTATGACACGTGCCGTATATTTCGAAGTCAAAATTATGTACTCAAGTATCTTTCTTAACTTTTATATAAATTTGAAGTACTTTTTTCCTTCCTCAGAGTCCCATAAAGAAGGAAAGTCTTACTCTTAAAACGATGTATTTCCATACGAACTTTTAAGCTCTTCCTTTTTCCAGCTTACAACACGAAATAAACCAAGTGACGAATTTTACTTTTCTAGTTTTCATAGACCAGTACCTCTAGTAGGAAAAACTTTCGAGTTCGTTTCGTTGCGTATTCAAAGTGTCATCGAAAAATTTTGTATGAAAAATTAAACAGCGCCCCCTAGGGCGGCTATAATATAGGGGGCGCTGTTTAATTTTTCATACAAAATTTTTCGATGACACTTTGAATACGCAACGAAACGAACTCGAAAGTTTTTCCTACTAGAGGTACAGTTAGACAAGCTTTAGTAAAAAGCAAATAAAGTATTTCACGCAATAAAAGCTCTGCAACTTTAATATCTAAAGTTTTTCAGAGTAGTTTTTGTAATCATAATCAATCCTAGAAAGCTCTCATCAAACAATAAAATAATCTTCAATCTACAAAGCACGTGTTCAATAATAAAATTATTATTTTGATTTATTATTATGCTATAATAATAATAATTGCATCATTTTTAAAGTATGAATAAAATTAAATATACTTTGAATGTAAATAATTAACCTCAGAATGTTTAGTGCCGAGCAGGCGTTAATTTTAATCACAGTTTATTTAATTAACCGCTTTGCACACGCTTTAGTGTAAACTGCAATACAAAATTAAACTATAACAAAAAGCATAATTTTAATTGGTATGGCAAATGACGTTTACAAATTGAATTTGGAAAATGAATTATAATTACGATTGTTAATGATAGTTTTGCCGATTTAGATTAACGTTTGTAATTTGCGTTTGGAAACACTGTCACAGAATAAGTAATAGTACAGGTACAGAAGGATTACTCCGCAAGACGATTTAAATAAATGCGAGTCTTGCTACGACGCTATACAGTGGAATTCAGCTCGCACAGCACTACGTACCTACAATTTTATACACCTACAAGTTTTGTCTCTTTCTATCGCGTGCCTCTGAACTCTTCTTACGCTGTTAGGGTTGCTATCTAGTGAAAAAATAATTAATCTACTTATTTGTAATGAGGTACGTATGTAGGTAAGTACGCATTCATTATGGAAAACCTTGGGAGAGGCCTTTGTCCAGCATCCAGACGTCATTTGGCTGAAACGAACGAACGCATTCTAGTCATGGTAGGTTAGGTTCCTATACTATCCTAAGAATTATTGATTACCTACATGGCCAACATACCTTTCAGCATCTTTGGGAAGCGAAAAAAAAGATAAATCCGGTAGATTTCTTTTCGAATTTAAACACCCGAACGCCGCACAATATTTCTTTCTCTTTATGTCCATTTTTAAATAATACTTCGATCATAGAATTAGGTACTACAACGCACGCCAGCAGCGTCCTGACGGGCGCGCGCGTGACACTCGACTGATATAATACCCGCCGGCGGGGCGCTTCGCTGTAGGTAATTATCGGATGTACCGCGCGGAGTGAGCCAGGCCTGACACTGTAATCAGATCTTATAACAAAGCCATTTTTCCTGGAATTAATTTTACAAACCACTATTAGCTCGTATTATTTTTTCTCTCTATTGTTTTAAAGAACACTAGGAAATCTGATGAGATTTAATTTCTAATTTAAGTTCAAAATTTCCTGCAGTCTTTTGCAGTTTTGGTTAAGTAAGTAATCTTTTTATCGACAGCAAATATTTCGAAATATTTTGAACCAGCAATTTGCAATCTTTTTAACCGACAAAAAAACGGAGGAGGTTCTCAAGTCGATTTTTATACTTTTAGACAGTCCTAAAATGATATACTGTATGATTTATTGGATTAAATTTGTATTTGTGTATGTTTCTGCAACTCTAAAGATCTCCTATAACACGAAAAGAACTACAAGGAAAAGTTATTTCAAAGTTCATAAATGTTTACGTGATACATCTCACGTCACTTAGCAATCGATGTAGTTACACGAGATAATAATCTTATAATAATGATTTAATAATATATACGGTAGTTATCGATTCTAATTTAGTCCCGTGATTTCGTATTACTGCTCTAATTGGTTCATAATCAACGCCCTCACGCTCCTGCTAAATGAATTAATTTGACGGGGATTTACTCAGTTCGTATGTGCGAATCTCACTTGTGTTGGTATTCAACACCTTGGTAAATGAAGACAAATTTTATTGTATTAGGTACTAAGGTTTTTTTTTTAAATCAATTAATCAATTCGAGTTATTTTTTTTGTATCTTCAACGTAATGGGAACTTTATAATAAAAAAAACTTCGCGTTATCTTTTTCACTTACTAACTTTTTTTACAAAATAAGAGCTATGTAACCTTAAAAGATGCTAAAATGCTTTGCTTGATGTGTCTAATTTTATCCATAGAAATAAAATGTGTGACGCTCACAACAAGACTTTTACACAACAAAATCGTTACAAAGTGTACTGTTTTAATGTACTTACATAGGTAAAACTAAATCAAATAAATTACTACAATCTCAACACTCAATAAGTTTATTGCTTCCATAATAAAATCTCTTCAGCATCTATTGATGTTACATAAATAATATGCTCGAGTGAGTAACTGTTTGAATGGTTCTTTGAAAACATCAAGCTCTTTTACAAAAGTGTCATATTTATTTGAAATTTATTACGATATTCTTTTTTATTAAAGTCGGCCTGTCTAGGCTGGTTACAATATTGCCCGAAAATAAGATTTATAAAATACTTTAATGTAGGCGACACCCAGTCCCTGTGTGAATCACCTTCACGCTCTGCTTCGCACTCCGCCTACCCACATATCTTTCTTTATACATGTATTTACAACCCTAGACCAGTGGTTACAATGTTAGAATTTCATGATTCGGATATTTTAGTGAAATTCTCTTCTGAGTTTCTATTCCATTTGGGATTAAATTCTATAACTATCATTAATAAGCTTGAATTTACTACTTGGATGAATTTTGAAAACTAAAAGACTTATTTTTCTTTTCTTATAATCTAAGCAATGAATTTAGGCGATCCCTATATTTAGTGAACAGCTATTTAGGGTATTGCGAGGTTAGTGCTAATTTAGTCAGCCATAAATAAATGAATTATGATTTCAAGTTTTAGAAGGCGCGTTAAATCCTATTAAATGACAAGCCTGTGAACAAGGCTCTAGGTTGTTTCTAAAGTCTGAACTTATCATTGTAACCTCAGTTAATACAAACTACGTGAAAAATACCATATTTTCACAATACCCTCTCTGCTCCGTAACTACATCGAACTCGCTTGACTGATAAGGCGCTATAAGGGCGTCCCAAACAAATAGAGTCTCTTAGCTTGCCGACCGCGCTCGCCACGCGTGGGCTACTATTGACCCACGCTGTGTGCTCAGAAACCGGAAAACCTCTTAGTGGGTCCGCACTAACAAACGTGGACCGCTAATAGTAACACTTGAATGTGTACTTCATTTTAAAGTCGTCCTTCACATGATTTTAATAAGGATTATAAGTCCACAAGCCTGTAATGAGGGCTATCGTTTTAGCACTCACCAGTTGGTGCCACTGTCTTCGCTACTAGCAAGTGACAGGACCTTACTCTACAGTGGCGCAAACTGGTGAGCGCTAAAACGATAGCCCTCATTGTAGCGTTTACTCTGTCACAGAAATTCTTTGTCGCGATCATGCTCCGATCAAAAAATGGTTATAACACAGGCGTAAAAATTAGTTAACGCGGTTACAAAATTTATGAGGGTGAAGCCGCGGACTCTTGCTTATAAATAAATAAATATTCTTGGACATTATACACTGCGCCATTCAGTACCAAATTAAGCAAAGCTTGTACTATGGACTGATACAAAGATACTTGTAAACTTTTATAAGTGAAAGAAATACGTATATATAGGTAGAAAACACCCAGTCAATAAATATTTATAACATATTTCCAAATATACTTTGACGCTTCTCAACTATCAAAGTAATAAGACTTGAAGTCTCGACTCTTTTATGTTTCATAAAAGTGAACACGATGCTATTAAATATTGTAACTTTTTCGTAAATATATGAGATACTCTCGTTTTCATATATCAGTCCCAATTATTTTTATAGGTATTGCTTTTCAATAAATTGAACAAACGTTATGATCTACTGTGGCTTAAGATAATCGTTACGAAGTTTATTTTTCTAAGGTTGTTATTTTCGATTATTTTATTCATTCCTCAATAGAAGATAATTGTGAGTGAAAGAAGCATGAAAAAATTTCAGGTTGACATTATAAGTATGAGTAATATTAATGTCATAATAGATGGTANCCCAAAAATCACCATTTTCGACTTAACTCCGTTTTCACTGGGGGTACAGATATTATAATGTATGTTAAAGGGACTATTCCCACTTATCTTTCCCACCGCTGAAACTCCTGCGTGGCCAGTGTGGGCTAATTCAAATGCATTTGTCGAGAGTAGAAATCGTCTGTCAAATAATTTTCTAGTAATCAATTTTGAACTGATTGTCAAGGTAATACAGTTGAAAATTGAATATCAAAGCCAGACTACGCCTAATGTCAGATCAGCCGATGGTAGATGCCAAATTTCCAATATCGCGTACGAAGACGGAGTACTTTGTCAATATAGTGGTACATAAGGGTCATAATTAGTGGATGCCGACGATTTTCGCGCTGTCATCTCAACGACTGCCCACCCTTGATATACAAGACTGTTCGCCAATAAAAACCCAATCAGTGAAGTGACTAGTAAGTAATCGGTAGTTATTAATGATACAATAGTCGTTATTATACTATGGTGATTTTTTTATAAATTGTATTTTAATTTGTATTACAAAACATTTTTAACAAACTTCAAAAGTAGCTCTGTCTGTAACCGTTTCATGATCACTAAATTGATTTGGATGAGAATTTAGTATAAAGATAGTTTGAGAACTAGGTAGAAATATAGAATGGTTTTAACAACACGATTCAGTCTTTCTGTGAAAAACTGACACTCACGCGGGTGAAGTCGCGGGCAAAAGCTACTTAATTCAGTATAATTAACGCGTAATCTGTCATCACGTTGTTTAATCATGCTTATGTCTAAAACCAAATACTTAAAGCACAAAGCAGCTTTATTGTTTCGTTTCCGAGAAATGAAACAAATACAAAGTTGCAAAGAAGCTTAGTACGACTGAGACACACGGCTGGGTTGCACCATCTTACTTTAATTCTAACAAACGTCAAAAATCTGTCAAACTCCATACAAAATCACCGATTATTGTTATTCTTACGGTTAAAATAAGGTGGTACAACTCAGCCGCAATGTACTTTTGTCAGAATTTAACGAGTTTTACAAATCATTAAATTTTTTGAGCTATTTTGGGAAGTGGAGAAAAAATACACAATGGGACAAACTTTTGATGATACAGAACTAGACCACGACCTACAAATAATTTTGTCGCGTAGAACACAATCTCTGATTGTGCGTGAATTTTGTGCCACAGATATATTTTTAGGATTTGATGGCCTATTTTTAATCAAATTTTTTGTTTTATTTAAAAATCCGTCAAAATTACAATTTAGTTCCTTAGATTTTTACTGCAATTCTATTCCAAAAAACACCTTTAATTAAACATCAAACAATATTTTTATTACAAATTTTAAAACCAAGCCAAAATAATCAAGTGGTTTTTTAACATTACCTATTCATAATTTTATCAGCTCTATAATAAAATTTAGATATTGACTCAAAGGTTTTATCTAGGCATGATTCACTTTCTTTTAATGTCCAACACAAATGATATCTAAACATCTTGAACTAGATTTACCAAGCCTAACTTTATCATTTTTGCCCTTCTTTTGAGAAGGCGAAAAAATTAGTAAGTGACTTGCCAATTAATGTCAACTTAACAAGCACCTTACGTCACGCACAATAACTTGCTTTGAAAACAAAAAAGAAAAATATTCTTGAGAAAAAACTTGAAATAAAGTCGTGAACTACTAATTAAAAGAAATTCCAAGGACAATATCATTGTTAAAAAGTATAATTAAAATCACTTACCATATAATGGGGGGAAAAATTGAAAATCAATCGATTTTAATCCTTGCAACTAAAACAACATCACGTACACCAATCACTTGGATAGTTTATCACAACCACGTCCCAATAAAAATATTCGTAGTCGCTCGAACCTCCCGCTACGAAGCTACGCGCTACGACACGTGCGCTTTACGTAGAGCCGTAGACATACTGGAGTACTGCCGCTACGTACTACGAACCCGAACATGCCCGACAATGGTCGAAGGACTCCGAGTCTTTGTAAGCAGTGATTGATATCAAATGAAATGTGAGGAATGAGTAGTTCTTGAGAGCTCTTTGTTTTAAGGATTACATTTTTTGCTGTTGCTTTCGCGACGGTCGTATATCTCAGAGGAAGCTTCCATTGCAAGGCAACGGTCGTAAAAACAATCATTTATTTTTCCCATTAGAGATAAAAGACATACGGGTATTACCTTGCGCAGGCATGAAAAATGTGCTGTGGTTTGCTCCTTTGGGATTTTTCATTTCAATTATCAGATAAACTATTTGTAGTTGGAACCGTTTGTAATGCAGACGGTATTCTAGGCGTTGAAGGGTGAAGGTCACAAAATATTTAATTAAGTCGAAGGAATTCGTCCTAGGGACGACTAGCATAGTAAAGTCTAATATAGTAAGCTCGTGAACTCATCCTATTGCTTCGTATTTTAAATTAGAAATTTCTCGGAATCGTGTTGCTAACAAGTAATAATTATAGTTTGCTGGATTATTAATAGTTTGAAATTGATATTCTAATAAGGTGTTATTATGTTGTGATAACAATATTAATTGTACATACTGGTTTTGTATACTCTGATGCAAAAAATGAGTGAGATGCTAATATGTATGTCATTATGTAGACTGTAAGAACTGTTTCTTGAACATTTCATTATTTTTGAAAATATTGCATCTAACTTTGTGACAGCCTGCACTATGTGGTCATAACTTATCGTGTAAAATCTCCCTAGCTCTCTCTGGGAATCGAACTCCAACTCCAACTCCAACTACTGATCCAAAGAGGCGTGGAATTGTAATTAACTACCTACTCTCATTACTTATTAAAAAAATCAAGAATAACAAAACTTTCAAATTGTTATTCTTGATTACTAAGAAAATATACTAATTCAAGCATCCTATACCGCAATCATTCTACTCCATAGAATTGTTAGGTACAGGCCACTAGCCCAAGTTTTGGCTTCAGCCGTAATCGAATTGGGCAGCAGTAACCATGAATAAATTAGCTGCAACCACTACTCCAGCACTTTGCCGGTGATTAAAACCATTCTTATCAAACTTGCCCTCAGTTAGAGCTCATTTCCACACTGCAATCTAGTTTTGAGGGATGAAATAAAATGTAGGATCCCGGAAAACTAAACTGTCGTCTGAACACGCATTTAATGCTCGATTCACACATATCAGTGAAGCCACAGTTCCGTCACAGTGTCCGCTCAGTTCAGTATCAGTGCTACAGTGTTGCGTCAGTGAAATATTTTGAATATTTTAAAATGTCAGAGAGCTGTTTCAAATTCTTGTTCAGAAACTTGTCAAGTGGGGATGCGTTCATAGAAACTGTATGAAAGAATATTTCGCACTGTGCCGGTACTGAGCCTGAACTGTGACTTCAGTGATATGTGTGAATCGGCCATATTAGTGTGTTTGAAATTCGAATTACAACTCAAATTACGTCTTAACGGGATCCTGCAAAAAACGGGATGTCTCCGAGGAAACAAGCCCTTACAGTTACAGTATAGCTCTTGCAACTCACAAAGCCGAGTGAGATTTACCTACTTGTGTGTGTACGTGTAGATACATACACATAACGATAGTGTAATGTACAACAATACTTTTGAAAAACGAGCAGTAGCGAGCCACCACACATGTAAAGCTCATTTGCCTTCGTGAATTGCAACAACTATACATAAGACTACACAATTTTGTTCTAAAATAGCACCTATCACAATGGCATAAGAGAAGTTTAGGTTTATGTGCCATCTTCAGCTTGTTTGTATATCAAACCCGACCCGTCTTAACAAGTCAGAGTCAATAGTTTCGCACTCGCTCTAGGCTGTGTTCGTAATTATTTCAGCCAGACGTTAATTATTTCATTAATTACCTACTTTCCGACGCTAACTTGCTGATGTTTGCACACTATGTCTTAGCTGATTTTTTATTCGCTTGGGTCAAATAAGCTAACATAATAATTGATGTTTAACTAACCTCATAATAAGACTTTTAATAATAATATTATGTTTTTTTTAGTTGTTTTACGCTAAAGAATAACTTTTTTCCGTAAGTGAAATAAAAAGTATTTAGCAATGAATGAATTCCAGATGGTTAGTTATAAAAAAGTATCACAGACTTTTAAGATAATACAGATACAGATACAGGAATAAATTTCCTAGTTCAGGCACATGTATAATTTTACCTTTTGTAGCATAAGATTAGCCTAGAGTTTAAACTGTGAAATAAGTTATACAATAAAGAATTTATTTATTTATTTATTTATTTAAAGTTTTAAATTTACTGGAGGAGTAAGTAAAGTACTTATCTTTTGAACAAAATTATTTGTAATCATTCACAACTCTACCGATAATGTTCGTTCGTTCGTTCGTTCGTTTCAGCCGAAAGACGTCCACTGCTGGACAAAGGCCTCCCCCAAGGATTTCCACAAAGACGATGATGTTATTGTACTTAAATTAAACGATGAGCACTTTTCTTGATTTTTGGCGAATGTGCTTTACTCAACACTGTTTCTGACTTCAAAGAAGGAAATAATATTATGGATACATGTATCGTGTAGAGAGCCGTTTTATTTGGGCTATCCTCGGTTATGACGAGATATCCCCGGTATTTCTCAAATTACCTCACTTGTAGGCAGCATAAGAGCTTAATCACCCGAACCCTTCACAGCGAAGCCCATAATGATAATAAATTCAATATCCTCAAATCATGGGTTTCTGCGAGATAATACATTTTGCCTGTAAGGTTGCGATTGTAAGGGTGGGTTGCACCATCTTATTTTAACTTTGACAAACGTCAAAAATCTGTCAAACTCCATACAAAAAGCACCGGTTATCGTCATAGTTACGGTCAAAGTTAGGTGGTGCAACTCGGCCTAAGCGTCCTCGTTTATGACGTATTTAAATTAAATCTGTCTGATCATTGTCCTAAATTTGGAACGAGATGTATACAGATACAGTGTGATAGGTCTAAATGTCGTTAGGGAGTTGTATAGAGGCGATTATTTGGGGGAAACGTACAGTCGGTATTTGTCTTTGGCAGGAATTGTCAGGGCATTGCTTGGTCTGATAAAATTTAAAGATGTAGACTGATTTTGAAGTGGGTAAAAAGTGACCAAGGTCTGACTAAAGAAAGAGAAAAGAAGAGGAAAATGTCTAAGTCATACGTTCGATAACTTTGTATCTTGATTGAATAATGTATTTTAATTTAAAGCGATTAATAAGGCTTCGCCATAAAGGCCTAACATTTTTTTAACCCACTTTTTGTGAGTGAGTGACACGGGAAAAAATAGATGAATAATTTATTTCAAAGACAACGAATGAACTTGTGATATTCGTCCTAGTTTGGAAGTCACTTTTTGTCAAAGAAAACTGTCTGCCCTAACTTAATTAATAAGCACCAAACACTTTTTTAATTGGATTATAAAGGCTTCTGTTAGACAAAATTTATAATTAATAAACAAAGGTAATGTAGGTACGTTACTCTTTAGTAACGTACCTACATTACCTTTAGAGACAATATTTGTTTGACAATGTTTTTAGTCACAACCTAAAAACTTTTTCTTAATTAACAATAAAGTCTTCTGTATACTAATATTGTCTCTTGTATACTACACAAAGACAACTGTACGTAAATACTTCTAAAGAGTCACAACTTAACTACAGCGAAGTAGGTATTACATTATAAGGAGGTAGGTCAAATCGAACTTGACCTTACTTGAACCCATTGGCGTTGGTTTGGGTATTATCAGTCCCCAAGGAGGCCCTTTGAGCCTTCTTGAAAACGTGGTCAAGATTTCGTAAGCCAGGTCATAATCCCTGCTCTCAATAAAGCATTGCAACTGGAATAAAGGCGAACCAAGCTCGATTTTATTCGAATCAGCAAGTTACTCGTGTATTAATATTATTTAAGAATCATTCATGTATTTTTTTTTACTTTATTTACCACTAGCTTTTGCCCGCGGCTTCACCCGCGTGAAATTTAGTGTCACATATCGTCATAAATTATAGCCTATACGTTAATCTGGGTTATAAACAATAATACTGTAAAGTTTCAACAAAATACGTTCAGTAGTTTTTGCGTGAAAGAGTAACAAACATCCAGACATCCACACAAACTTTCGCTTTAATAATATAGGATAACCTTGCTCAATTAAATATTTATGTTATTAAAACCTGAAGCAATATTGAAATTGCAAAAAATCTTCTTGTTTTTCTTACTACATCAATGCTATTACTGTGGCTCAAAAACCTCCAAGCTCAAAAATAATAATATTCTTGCCATCATAACGTTCATAATGTTCTCATAAAATATGTTGAGCTTTTTATGAGACATATTTAACATTATATTATAATAATTTTATTATAAACCTCATTATATTAATACTTACCATCGTATTTTCTTTTCGTATACTTAACGTTACTTGACTGAAAACCAAAACAACAATAGCATTTGACGACTTGTTAGAGAATCTCACTTTGCCATCTAAAAATTTTTTCAGAATTACGAAAACGTTTCAAATAGTGACGTCTTTCTTCAATTTCTGTAGTAACACCATAAATTTGACGACAATTCTTGTAACAGTTGTAATCGAGCCGGTGATTTAGTACACAGTGCGCTCGACCACCGAGATAGCTGCCGTTTGCGTTCATTAGGGCCATTAGTTTAATTGCTATGGTCAGCCGGCTAAGGTAAAGCTATGAATATTGAAATTTAGCCTTTATCGCCATTTCAATTTCATTTTATCTATGCTAGGTACTTGTATGAAGCAATTGAGATCTAATCTGAGTTCAGATTTGCAAAGGTATTATTATGGTAATTTGTGTTTAATCCCTTAAACTTTAAATGAAAGTTCGCGAAGCCTAAATAAATTATGTATACGCCTTATT
The DNA here is from genome assembly GCF_004193835.3 of Ostrinia furnacalis. Classification (NCBI taxonomy): domain Eukaryota; kingdom Metazoa; phylum Arthropoda; class Insecta; order Lepidoptera; family Crambidae; genus Ostrinia; species Ostrinia furnacalis. The sequence continues at coordinate 941,201 of NW_021131371.1, read as the reverse complement.
AATGTAATAGAGTCTGAAGGGAAAAAACTTAATAGGAAAATCCAACATTATTTAAAAAAATATATAATAAGAAAAAGAATGTTCAAAAATATCACGACGTTGAACACTGTGTTACTATTGAAAATTGACAATTATTACTGGAATGGAGGCCGCGTACCGGAAAACGCAGCGTGGGACGTCCACCCACAAGGTGGACCGACGGTAAAGTTAGCAGGAAGGCGCTGGATGCAGGCTGCTACCAACCGTGCGATGTGGAAGTCATTGGGGGAGGCCTATGTTCAGCAGTGGACGTCCTGTCGCTGAAATGATGATGATGATGATGACTGGTTTCGTTCCCCTATTTAACTAATTAAATAAATAAATGACTAGTGGTTCCTAAATTATTTAGTAAATAAAAAAACATAGTATCACAATGTTAACCAGTTCGACGCCCGCATAATATCTACTTTACAACAATATCCGAGGCGGGTAAAAAAGGACACATCCACATAATAAAACGCTCCGCCCGGATTGGGCATAATGCTCACAGCGCACCTAACGATATAAACCTGGACTCCGACCATGGATATAGCAGACATCGTCGCTGCACGTAACTGTTACATTGGGCCATAGAATGAGAGTATTTTTTTAAGTAGAGATCAGTAAACGGGCTATATTTATGCATCCGGAGTATTGAGATTTAGATGGGTTACAGAAATACCTACCATATTTTTATTGGGACATGTAAGTAAGTAATTATTAGTTGTACTTAACCTAACTTCATGCATAATATTCTATTTACTTAATAATATGGTGTAGTATCAACATTAAACAGAGCTTTTAGTTCTTAATTTCAACTTTTATCGCAGAAGTAGTAACTGTTATTAGATTTGGTTGTTTTAAGGAACAGGTTATTTTTGAAACAGAAAAGTAGTTAACCTTTTTTAAGCACAAAGTCGTTTTATATTTTAAAATATAACTGAGTAATCTTTTAAATTGTAATCAAGTTTCTGTTTGACGCCAATGTTTACTTTTCTTGCTCAAACGCGTTTCTAACGCGGGTTTTATGGCCCAAGTCTTATGGCTCTAGGAATACGATATGCCACGGCCGCACCACCAGGTATTACCCGTTTTATTACATCCAATTTTATTTTATGTCCCCTTCATATTCCTATTGATCGTTCCGATAGATCTTTTAATACATTAAAATCTTTATTTGACGGCTCGAAACGGTTATGTAATGATCTGGGTGATGGTGTCTGACGTTATTGGAAGGCAGTTAAATGGTTAAGTGGCTTATGGATTTATGGAATTTGCTAATTTTAAGTATTTTGGGTATTGGTTTTATTGCGATCTTTTTTAAATTTAAGTGTTGATTTTAAGTACGTTATGAAACACTGAGTATAATTTCATTACATCATCAAGATTTTTTTTCACTTAAATATACATTTACCTACTCGCAATATTGTGTTTCGCACTTAATTTCTAAATCAAATTCTGGCTATAAACACAAACAATCTTACGAAACTAAAACATAATCAACATTTTACTCCATCTTACTTTAACTCCATACAAAAAGCACCGCTTATCGTTATAAGTAGTTACGGTTAAAATTAGTGGTGGAACTCAGCCCTTAGTCTTTCATCTGTTTGTTTCATAACCCCTAAAGCAAAGGTTAGTATAGCTAGGTCGATGTCACACAAAATGTAATAAATCTCAATTTTTGAAATAAAACATCTAATTCGAAAAACACGCTGTGACCTCAGTTGTCTTGAAAAGAAGGCCAGTCAGTTGATGATTAATTTTAATGTTTTCTAATTATTTTAGCCTGATATTGATAAATTCCTAATTATAACTTCTAAACCCACGGCATAATACACTATACCAACAATAGTTAAGACTGACTTAAATTTACGTAACGCTATTTCCATAAATGAAATCACCGTCACAACAATCTGGGTAGTAGCTAAACACTGCATAAACACTAATACATACCTGTATACATCTATTTATTTACACACGATAGTCTGCTGAACCGCACGGTACGTTTAAGGCCAAGGCAGAGGGAATGCGTAACCACACAGAATCATGGCCAGACCAGTTCTAGGTTAATGTATGAAGTCATGTGTGGCATTTCTTAGACCTTACGTACAACGTAGAGCATAGAAACTCATCTTCTTGACGATATTTGTAAAAAATCGTTACATTGTGTTAATATTTTTATTCCAACATCTCACGGTCTGATGAATAGGAATCGCTACCTAAAGATAGGAATACCTAAATTGTTCTGTATAAATAGTCCGTGTTTCTAGTTGTTTTCATTGGCGTCTATTAAAGTGTATCAAACTATTTATCTATCATTGTAACCATAGAGACCGTTAAATTTTAATTATTACTAACTATCACAATCAAATAACTTTAGCAAACTAATTGATCCAATAAACGTATCTAGAATGCGTGTAAATTGAATTTGGTATAGATCTATATCAAGATTGTTACTAACCCAAAATAATGACTGTTAATGTGATAAAAGATAATGATGGCTTACCACGAGGTGACTTGTCAGCCAGCTTTCCTGAAACATAAAACAGCCTGCATAAATGACAGCACTTTGTTTAGAAAAAAACTTTAACGATCCCGTGCAAAAGTTCGCTCGGTTCTCAAAAAGAACGTTGTTTCGAAAAATTCTAAAGCTTAACATGGTGGTCATACCCCAAGGAATTATAAAGAGTCACAAAACAAGGCAGATAAAGGCGGCTTTTGAAGAAATCCTGAATCCGCTCCGAACTAACGAGTACAGCCCTATCTGCCAAACAAACTGTAATAACAAGCACACCTTAACACGCCTGCGAAAAATCCGTTCTGTTTGGTGCAAGCTACTAGGCGGGGACGGATTTACGCTGCTTCTGAATCGACGATCAAAACTCGATTCAACTCGGACACGGATCCATGCAATTAAGGTCTATTCTTGAGTGCACATTGCATGAGTTTCCAAACACGGACCAGAAAATTTCACACGTCACAACGCTGTTTGAACACTGAGGCACAGGCGACACTTGATTCATGTATTTTTGTTACAAAATTGCTCCTACTACAAGTACAAGAAATGTTTTATGTACCGCCGTTTATACATTAAAGGAATTTCGTCATCTGAAGTCTTACACGCTGTTTTAAAATTACAGAATTTTATTGATTAGGACTGTAAAATAGCAACAACAAAGAGTGCTTTTATAATCTTATCTTAAGCCAAAGATTAATCTTTGCATAAAGTAAAATTTTCGTACCCTAATTTCCTAACGAAAATTACTTATGTCGAAAACTTGAGAATTTAATTTGAGCCACACTTCTCACTCTTTCAAAGCGTCTAATTAATAATCTTGTTAGAGACTTCATTATTTTATTCCAACGTTCTTCAAGTTGTGAATTGAAGACAATGGTACATCTTAAGAAGTGTCTTGAGACGCAATGAAGTGGGAGAGAAGGTGTTATAAGATAAGGCATGGGCCAGCATTTTCAGCTTACTTGTCATAATTCAGCCCTGAACGTAGCTAATAAAAATAAATTTGAATTTATTTATTGTTTAACTAAGTAGCTCACCCGGCGAGCTTCGTTCGTACCATTAATGTTATATATAAATAATATATAGTAGGATTCTAATGGTGACCAAATTTTTCGAATCGGTCCAGTAGTAGCTTCGGAGCCTATTACATACATACAAACAAACAATTTAAAAAAATATCTACTTCTTCAAATGTGAGGGTTGAAAGAACTATATGAGCCTTTTGCTTCTTTATTGTATGGATATTTTTTTTTAATTTATGAATTTTCTGCTTCAAATAAAATGACTTGTGAGCCACAGAAAATTTTGTTACTAATCGAGCTCTTATTTAGGTATTTATCCTTAATTCCACAAAAGAGACAGAAATTATTGTAATAACAACTTCAAAAGAGCTCTAGATTACTGTGTAATAAATTGTGTAAGTATTAATTAACCTTTTTTTTAGTTTCTGTTCCTTATCCGAGTTGCAGATTCGAGACAAAAGCAATCTCGGCCAAAGGAGCTATCTCGGGACCTCGCAATGAAGAACGAGTGAAAAGGTGGGGTTAGATAAGATTCTTTTACAGCCAGCGTTTCAGCCCAGACATACAAAAGTAAATTTCAACCTGGTTTAGTGTAATAACTGAAGGACGCGTTATCTTCATCCTACTTTTTCCTTTTAATGTGCCGACAAAACAGTAAAATCTTTAATTTTGGGAATTATCCTTCTTTTTCAGTTTGGGTGAACTGTCGGGGAATCGAACCCGGACCAGGGTCAAGAAAATAAAGTCTTGCCGCTAGCATTAATGTAAAGAAAGAAATCGTGGCTCTACAACGGAATAGCGAGCGCAATCAAACTTTCGTCTTTTGCTTACCTACTAAACTTCGCCTTGGCACCGGCTGCTTTTTTTTAAATATTCCCGTATTGAACATGCTATGGTATAAAGCATACTGCCTGTTTTAATCTTCAGTGCATCTGATCCAATCTAGTGTCTACTCACGCTATACGATAATGTGACAGAATATCCTAAATTCTCCCATTAAAGATGCTTCTAGAAGAAAATAATAAATATCTAAAACCCCTGTTTTACGACTTCATGTGACGTCAAAAGGCAGTTGTAGTGGGCGGTGTTAGGCTAAGGTTGGGTTGCACCATCTTACTTTGACTTTATCAAACGTCAAAAATCTGTCAAACTCCATACAAAAAATAACGGTTATCGTTATAGTTACGGTCAAAGTTAGGTGGTGCAACTCAGCCTAAGTGTATCAAAATACAGCAGTATCTTCCTATTAATACACTCCAAAAAATCCTCTTAAAAGATCAGCGCACGTACAAAGAGGCTTAAAGGGTTTCTGTACTTGGGAAACAAAGCAACACTCGTAACACCGATATAGAACTTTTGCTCTTTTGCGTCTTATTTGATGGAATATTTTATAAACCTAGTAATGATGTTATTCAAATATCAGAATATTAGTTTATTTAAAAAAAACTTTGTTGCAAAGAATTTATATTCTACCTATAATTTTTGTTCATGCTAGTGCTTTATTTACAGAACTTTGTAGACTCTATAAAACTAAAAAAAATATTCAGGTTGTTGACGTACAAAAAGTTTTAATCCCAGTCGTTATACTTTTTAATTCTAGTGATTAGATGACAAAGTTTTTCAACTTTAACTAAAGTAGGTACCTATTATTTTATTATAATTCTTTCCTTGATTTTTTACTTACTCTGAAATACCATTCTATATTGTGTGTGTATGTTAACATTGTCAAGTTGGTATTCATGTTTAAAACATTTCAAATTACAATATTAACCTGCCAAAACATCTCTACACTACACTGTAAGCATGAAACAATACCTAATATTTAGATAGAAACTCGCAAAGTTAACAATTTTCATCCTATACGTTATGAAACCAATATGTTTAGCTTGAGAGCTCGCTCGAGGAGTAGCAGATATCATTCTGAATAAGAGTGAACATCGCGATAATATTATAGTTTACAACGAGGTTCGCAACGCGAAACCCGTCGAGGGCCGCCTTTGATGCACGACTGAAGTTCGATTGATATCGTGTGAAGACGGTACAAGTATGCTCATAGAAGGAGCGGATTGAAACCTGATAAGAATATGCAAAATTTTAGGACTTCACAGTATGTAAGACTCGTTGAAGAGGAAGCGACAAAACCAATTTATTAAACTCAAGTTAATGTTCATTAGAAAATCTTAATAAATAAATAGAGGTTTCAAATAGTCATTTATCATTATGTCGTTGTTTAACACTCCAATTTGCCAATTCGCTGTTTCGCTGTACCCTAACTCTGACAGACAATTGCAAAAACGGGCCAACAAAAAAACAAAGGACGAATGAAATGGGGCCGCATTCCTTCTAGTGTCCGTATCGAGATAGCCTTTTGTCACTTCTGTTTTGATCGTCGCTTGTTTTATTTTTCCTCCTCGCCACCTTTTTTCTCGGACTTTTACAACGGCCAGTACGCATGGTGCGAGCAAAATGGCCGTTACTATTTATCGGTATTAGCTTTTTTATTCCATTCTTTTTTTTTTGCAAAGGCATAAAATATTTTCATACAGCCAAACCAAGTCTTTATATATTTTTGCTAGTTTAAACTTAATTATATGATGTAAGTAATGAATAATGATAGTAGATGAGATTCCTCTCTTTCCCCTCATGGACTTTATGGGAGAATTTGAAAACTAATGTTGCACTGTTTTGTTTCATTTGCATAAAATCATGCACGTTCACGAGATCACGAGCACAAAGGTTAGTAATCCACCAATAAATTATACTAGAAAAAAACCAACATGACGCTTCACTTTCCCGCCAAAAAGTCTGTTCAGTGTTTGTTTTTTCCTCGCTATCTTTTTTATTCAGCCATGTTTAGTTTGTGACTAAGACGCATACGCGTGAAAAAAAAAACATAAAATCGCATTGGCAAGGTTCCACGACCTTATATCTGGATGCGACTGACTGCAGACCGTCATGCATCTTCACATAAATTATTCCTCTCTCGTGTTTCGTATTCTGTCGCATATCGAATCCGTGTCAGCTGTAGCGGTGAGACTTACTTACCAATCATATTAAATTTGACTGAGAATATCAATTTCAACTCATATGGAATGATAATTCATTTCTTCGGTGTTAAATTCGCATCGTGGCGTGGTTCAAAATAATTTTGGACAAAGTTTTGAAAGTCTGAAATTCTGCAACATTTTCTAACATTCAAGCGTGCTTAATAAACCTGCTAAAGGCAAAATTAAAGCTGCACTGAGTCGCCAAAGAGAAAATTCCAACTGTTTTCAGAAAGAAAGGTAAAATATGCTTGACAGACAGAAGTTTGTAAAGGACAATACAAAACTAAATCGCCTCATAAATATATGAAAGAGCCATCGGGGCCAACTGGCATTTCCTGGATTCCAGGATACAGACGGACGGAATCTTACTTTCAAATATGCAAACGGCTTACGTAAGTACACATTTAAAGAACCTAGCCGGGGCTTTGAATTTTTGCATCCACCGCTATCCAAAATATGGGCTGTTTGTCCACAAATGAAAATTCCAAACCCTTTTGAACCGACAACATGTTTAAATACGTTTTATGTGGAAATTTTTCGATTTATTTCATTAGAATCAAGCAAAAGGTAAAATTTTCCAGGCATTTTTATCCTATTTTTTAAACAGATATGTTTTAGTTTTTTTTCCTAATAGTTTTAACATAAGACGTAAGTTCATTTTTGGACATCTGTCTCTATTTAAATAATATCATTTTACCAACACAAATTCATTAAATGCAAAATGCTGTTTAAATCTTCTTGAAAGTTTATTAATATACTCGAATGGTTTAGAACAGTGTCTATTATTACCCATCTAAACCTTTCCCCAAAGTTAATGTTAACAAACTCTCGTTTATCACCAGCCACTTGTAATTTACGACATTTAGGTGTAAACATGGAAATATAGATGCATATTAATAAACTTTATTTAATTAGTTTGGAGAACGGTTTAAATAACTTTTCACAATATTACTAAAATTGTACTGAAATCAAAAAGGTACAAGTATCTATGTCTAAAATTGGGCATTTCACCCTGCAACTGACAAAGTATAATACAAACACACACGTAATATTCCGTTCCTTATATCAAACTTTCACAACAAAACTTTATTGTGTCTGAAATACTGTCCACGAAAGTGTTAAGAAGCATTTTTATTTCTTAAATCCTACTGCCTTGATTCCTTTGCCACAGCCGCAAAAAGAAACAAGATACGTACATTTCGGGAGTAATGCCAAAACTTTAGCAGCAAACCTAGCTTAAGACCTTAACAGAGGCAGTGGAAGAAGAGTCTTAGTTAATTTTATGCCGTTCACGGCTACTTTAATTTCGCGCTTGGCTGATAATTTTCTGGCGCCGGCACTCATGGAGAAAATCTTTGCAAAAGTTCCTGTTGCAAGTATTATTTTAATGCAGGCGCAGTACTCGTACACTGACGGCGTATTATTGATACTTTAGTGCACTTACGCTATCTGAATATTGTACGCAGGGGTTTGGCTGTATCTGATCTGTAGGTATCCATCGCATTGATGCGATAAAAGTAAGTGAAGTGTTCGATTATTGTTGTAGGAGTGACGACAATGTGGATTTTATAAGATTTTTCATTGATATTTCTAGCCCGTTTTCATGATTTTAGTTACATCTGTTAAATTGCTTTTCTGATTCAGTCTTTCCTTAAATCTTAATCAATCCACTTCGCTTATTTTACCTTACCTTAGTCGTTGCTCGTCGTCTCTTTCACACTTACATAAATCACTCTTGCAGTCTCTGTCATGACTCATGCCTCCATTCATTAATCAATTCATTCGCTATTCTTACGTCATCGACTGTAAATCCATTATCTTACTTTATGTGTCCAAAATCCCAAAAACTGTTTAAGAACTTCAGTAGCTCTCAAAATCGTTCCATTTACGCAGTTACGGCCAAATCCGAAGAAACAACATTAGTTTCTGACCCAATTTATTTATATTGGACTGGATCAGGCCGATAACATAACTCAATGTCAAATAAAAAACCGGCGTTCAGAAGTTAAACCGTACACTAAATCAGAAAGGTTCAGTTGTTATGAAGATTGGAATCGGTGTAATAACCGTAAAAACACGCATAAACCTCATCGAAATCGCAAAGCTAACATCCAGGCGTGTATGAAAAACACCGTTTTAGGTATATCGCTCATTTATATTTGGGATTGCTTTAACAGCCATTGCTTTCGCATTAAATATTAAATTCAATCTGCATACGTCATTATAATTGGAATTATTTCGCGTAAACACTCCAGATTTTAAATTTATTAGCACACACTCGCCGACCCGCCGACATGAGTTGTCGAGTCTGCTTTAGATAAAATTGTCAAGTCCTAGAAAGTGCAGTCATCCAGATGATGCTTTTGAAATAAAGCAGCCGGGCTTTAAACGGGCTTGGTGTTTAGAGTTCTTTAGGCTACATAATACTAAATACACCATATTTTAGAAATAAATTAATATGTTAATGATTTCATTCATTCTTTACCATTCATGATGAGCACGATATTTTTACCCGGAGTAATGAGTATGATGTTTAATAACATTATGATTTAAAATGACCATCCGTTAGTCGACATACATAATACAAGATCTGCTAAGTTTGTGGCTAGGTATTTTGTATGGAATGATTGGGAGTTAAACTAATTCTTAAAACATTTGAGATAAAAAGGCCAGCCCGTTTTATTTTTTATAAAACGATTTTAAAAGTCAAACGTTGTTTTCGGTGTATCTGTTTACAGACCGCGTAAGCTTTTAACTGGCCAATTTAAATATTTATTCAAGTAGGTATACTCGTTTTCCGCCTATTTGCTCCCAAAAGTAGATAATTGAATTGTGGTTAATGGATCCATTCAGTGGTTTGGAAAATACCTCCCTCAGATACAACTGCGCTTGAACATGTTAAACTAATAGTTGACAGTCACGTCATGAGACTTTATAATGCGTCTCGTTAGAACTTGTTTGGTACCCATTCGGTCTAATGTATAATTCGGTTCAAGTGGTCCATAATAAAAATGTTATTATGTACCTACTTAAGTATTGCCAATTTATCTTTTTCGTAAGACTGATTATTTTAAACATGTTATTTTAAATAAAGAGCTGTCTCTTTATTTAAAATAACATACGAGTATGTTGTTGTTATAACTAACACTCTTTTAGCTTTGTCTATTTCTATCAAATGTAAATTTCACCAAGACAAAAAGAAACAAAATAGTATCGTAGTTGAAACAGACCATTGAAATTTTATGAAAAATACCCGCATTTGTATTGAAAATACACAACCTACGGTAGATATTTCACATTTTTCAGCACACATAAATAGAGCGCATAAAACTTACCATCTTTCTTTTTGGGACTATCGCCTTTCCTGCTATAATTACTAGAACCAACTTTGCATGAACTGCTCGTATGATTGAACATGTTTTCGCGAGAGCACTTTTTCACCGCAGCACAAAAATGTCAAACACTGCACCGCCAAAGTTGAAAAGTGTGGTAACTTCGTTAAAAACGTTATAGCTTCACTTTTGTATTTTTGCCCGCAAAATGTTTCGAATATGATCGTAGTGGACTCTCGTAAAAGCGAAACTAAAATTCACGGCGCGAGCGCGGCCTAGATGTGTTATTTTTGTTCGCCGCTCCCGCGTGTTTATTCAATTTTAATAAAATAAATTTTCGTACATGGCTGCTTTGCCTCTCGACCCGCGAAAATATTTTTCTACCGCAGACCACTTCGTTGAGATTTTTGTAAATAAAAACACTGGAGAGAGCATGTGACGGCTGTTGCGGTAATAACTGTTGACAGAACAGTTCATTTGCGGTACGGTAGAATTAAATTGACTGTAAGGTGCAGAATATAAGTATATTCTTTGGAAATTTTGTGTACTTTATGATATTCTCACTATGAACATAATTAGTAAGTAGGTACCTATGTTATATTTACCAAAAGGTTAAACAAAAAAATTTCAACACGAGCTCTGGACATTCATTGTGGAATTCATAATAAATAATAGCAACATTTTATTAAAACATTTGCCAACTTTGACAATATTGCTTAACTTTATTAGTATTTTTAGTTCACTTTTATCAAAATGTCTTCAATTTATTGAGTGAATAATTTATAAAGCCTGTTCCTTACTCCCTAAAATAACGATTCCTATTTTCACTAACATCGGCTATGTAAAGACCGACCACAAAATTTAGGCTCATGTTTATATGGCTTCATAAAATCGAAAACGCTTATTTTCCTTTCGTGTAATGATGTTCATTTGTTTTCTTGTTATTTCAGGAGCTAACGTAGGGTAAACCACCCAATCATTGGCACTCTACCAATTTATTGGCATGCTCCAGTTTTTTAAGAAAATTAAGATTCTTTGTAGTTAAACCTTATATTTTTTAGTAGAAATTGAAGAGTAATATCATTTATTACTCAACTGGCTACACACGTTTTTGATTTTTTCAAACATCGCGGCGCTTCAACCATTTGTTTGACAAACCGGGACCTGTGCGAATAAAACAATCGAAATATTCGTTTTTTACTAAGGTAAGAGCTATCATAATCTTTTAAAAAAATGCAAATCTATTTTGTTGTTCTTATACATAATCATTTTGTCTTATTATTGAATATATTAACTGCCTTTTTAAAACATTATTTTATAATTTAACCGCCAACTTTTAATTATTTGTAGTGTGCCAACATTTGGTATGCGTAAAATCTGTTTATCCATTTTATTGGCACACATGCCAATAAAAGGGTATTTAAAATAATTTGAGTTTATTAAAAATTATACCTTATTTGTCTCAAAATTGAGTTTAAATTGCATTTAAAATATTTTCTAACGTTTTGGATACACCAATCCAAATGTTGGCCCACTGCCAATTATATAAAATCCATTTATTGGCACGGGTGTCAAACATTGGTTAAAAAGGTGCCAATAAAAAATATTATCTTTTTAGCCACTTTCAAAGCCTTTACGTTGTCAATAAAAGTACTTAATAAGTGCATTATAGAATTTACAAGAGCTCCAACTACCAGAACTCTTTATAAACAAAACTCATCACCTTAGACAATAAATTGAACTGGGCGAGTCATGTCGAGAACAAAATAAAAATGGCCTGTATAGCATTCCATCAGTGCAAGAGACTCATTGGTAGTAGATGAGGTCTCAACCCAAAGATAACACTGGCTCTACACGTCGGTTATATGGCCCTCTTACACAAAATATTATAGATCACTTGTGTGGTGGCACAGAACACAACTATCAACAGCAAGATCAAAACTCCAAAGCCTGCAACGCCTAGTAAGCATAGCGGCCACTAGTTGTATGAGAACCACTCCATCGACATCACTTGAGTACCTTCTGAATCTCAGATCTTTAGACCTCATCATTCAGGAGGAAGCGCAAGCAGCCGCTCTAAGACTTAAAGGTAAGAACGGCATATACAGGGTGTTAGGTAAATAGGTATATGAGCCGACACTAGCCCATGTTAACATGGGCATATAAATGGTATGGTGGAGTCAGAAATTTGATATCATCATTTTAATTTTTTTAATATTCATACAAAATAAATTTTATAAAATCCGATTTCTATGAAAATTTAAATTATTAAAATGAAGATATCAATTTTCTGACTTCACCAAACCATTTATATGACCATGTTAACATGGGCTAGTGTCGGCTCATATACCCATTTACCTAACACCCTGTAGAAGCAAAACAAGGAGACAGGACATTCCACGATCCTGCACAAAACCCTAATAAAAGAAATACCTCTCACCGAGGCACCTATCGGCAGAATTCCCTGTGTTCACTCTTCGACTGAAGATATAATATCCAGCTTACAGCGGAAACTAATGAACTAAAAAGTTAATTAATCCCCAGTACGTTAAAAATAAAATACTAATGTAAGAATCAGGTACCTTCTATTTATTATTGGATAAGAACTCACTTATTATTTTTATTATCAAATTAAATTAAATTTAAGACTGATTACAATACTAAAAAAAAATTAACACTTACCTGATTAACCAAAAGCACTATGGATATTGAATCGTTATTCCTCATTCATCATTTAAAAGAAGATGGAAACTATTACATACAAATTTGGCCCAAAATGTAACAAGATAAAAATGGTGTAAATTAATAGCTTTGTAATCAGGCTTGAATTTAATTTAATTTGATTATAAAAATAATCAATAAGTGAGTTGTTATCCAATAATAAATAGAAGGTACCTGATTCTTATATTAGTATTTTATTTTTTAACGTAGTTTTCTGAATAAAGAAAAATAAAATAAAGTAATGGGGATTAATGAACTTTTTAGTTCATTAATCCCCATTATAAGCTCCATTGACGTTAGCGGGGATTAACGAATAAAAAGTTCACTACTCCCCGTTGACGGGGATTAGTGGAATAAGCCTGTGAAAGGCTTTGAAAGTGGTGCCATGGTCTACTGTACAATTCAGATTGAAACATCCTGATCATCGCTCTAAGACCGGTCCGTTCACAGTTTTAACTGACGAGGAAGAACAGCTTTTTGTTGACTGGATAAAATAAAAATCAGTAGCAAAAAAGGATTTCCGAAGAGAAAAGAAGATTTGATAAAAGTGGTTATGGAAAGTTTAAAACCATATTTAAATATAAGCGTTTGAACTGATATGGTATGTTCCTATACAAAAAAAATGTTACTTTTCTTTTAACAAAGGATTTTATTTTGTTTATTTCTATCATGAATCTCTTTAAAACCTCTACATAAGACCTAGCAGCTATTTTTCAGTCTTGCGAGAACAGTGCCAATAATAGGTAGGTAATTATCACTGCCAATAAAAGGTTTGGCTATGCCAACAACTGGTATTTTAAGGTAATTTTTTAAAAGGTACACTATATTGAATAAATGATTTAATTTATTAATGATAAGTACTTTATAATATTCTGCAAAGATTAAAAGACCAATAAATATGTTTTTATCTTTGATAAAACATATTTTTACATGTAAATTTTACCGGTTTTGTGAAGTAGCTGCTTAAAGTGCCAATAATTGGGTGGTTTACCCTAATTTTTAACCGACTACAACAAAAGGAGGATCGAGGTTCTCAATTAAAGTTTTTAAATTAGAATTCTTTTTGTTATATTTTAATACCAAAAAACAACTTTGCCTTTTCTTTAGTAATTTATGTAAAAGTAACAATATTTTAAAATAAATTTACTTACACAAATTAATCGTTAATGATCTTTACGTAAACCAAATCAAAAAACACAACTCTGTAAAATAGACTTGACGCTAACAATTTCACTAAACAAAGGCACCTTTCCGAATCAATCAAATTATATTTCAAGTATTCTGGAATTATTAATTCATTGTTTCATAAACTCGAATAAGAATTTATTTAATGCTTAGCCTCTAAATTCATTATTTAGTTGTTATTGCTTTTGTAGGTGGTAACAAAGGCCAATTTGTTTTGGAATAATTTAAAATATTCATCATGCTTAGTAGCAATTTATCGAATTGATAAGAGTACTTTGATCTGACAACTCATTTTATATTCGTGTAGAGTGTTATGACGTATCAACATTTTAAATATTACTACTATTTAAAGGTCCGTATTCATTTGGTTAATGTCTAGTTATTTAACCTTTCATACTCTAGTGACATCCCTTAATAAGAGCCTGAAATTACTAGATAGCAAAATAAACATAAACTTAATGTAAATAATATTAATTAGAGTAGGCGCACACCGTTGATTTTTCGTCGGCCGATAGTTTAGTCGGGCAGTTGATCAGTATGGGCATGTATGGGAGTGCGCACACTACGCCGATTCGATTTGGCCGATTCTTCATAGAAATTAAAATCGGGCACAACTATCGGCCAACTAAAAATCAACGGCGGGGTGCGCCTACTCTTATTGTTTTTATGGCTAACTGTGTTAGTTTAGTACTTACAGTTTTGGTCATCCTACCTAGATATTATTTGCTTATCGCTACCTAAACTACTAAGCTTAAAATTTTATTGTTTTATATCCCGTGAGTTTGTTTGGTAATAAACAGTATCTCATAGTTAATCCAGTCCAATGTAGAGGATGAAATACATTATATTGAAGTTTGGCCGAGTGGTCAACTTTATTTTATATTAATTTTATTACCTACGAAAGTAAGTAACTCTCGCAGTTTGTTATGTTTTACGTCTACGCTTCTGAATCAATTTATTTATTGTATAAGACTCTCTAAACATCTTGTTAATTCTATAATTGTCTCGACAAAAGAGTCCAACACTTTTGTGAATGCAAAAAGTAAGCGGTTTAAAGCTTTTGACTTTCAGATTGGCTTTCCTATCAAAGTAAATGTTGCCTCAGATACCGTCTAAGGTTTACGAGCGAAAAACTAAATTTTCTTCAAGGCTTTTAAGAGAAAAAAAGACAGAATATTATCATGCAACCGAACATTTTCTCTTATCCAACCCACCATTCGAAAATTGGCGAGCCAAAAATAATCTTGATAAAATTTTATGCTAGTTTCAATGTAGACAATCTTATAGTTAAAGCTGCACTGCTGAAAGCAAACACCAAATTGCTCCCTAACTTGAGATTACACTGGGTGTCGTTGCAGCCCCCCACTCTAACCTCCTAGTGAAGAGGAGGGGGTATGAGCAAAGCCACAGTGCACCAATGTAGCAGTATCTTAAATGCTACCCTAAAAATGAACACCTAAGTTAAAAGAGAACGCAGATTCTATAAACATTTCTTGCGATGATCAAAACTACCATTAGTGAGGGGTACTTAGATTGATCTGTAAATCATCCGACCAATCTATCGATAAAATTATAAAATTTATTTCATAGACAAATGGTTCACTATGAAGATTGAAATGGTATTTTGTCTGAATATTATGAGAGAATAATTATGCAAGGGCTATCATCATCATCATCATTTCAGCCACAGGACGTCCACTACTGAACATAGGCCTCCCTTAATGACTCTTCCCTTAATCACGGTTGGTAGTAGCCTGCATCCAGCGCCTTTCTGCTAACTATATCAGGTCGTCAGTCTACCTTGCAAGGACCAAAATGTAGTTTTATACTAATGTTTTAGCATTAGTTTAAATTTACTTATTTTAATTACTAAAAGCTCCAAATATAATACCAAAGATTCTACGAAAAAGCTGTTGACACAGGTGAGTCAAGACGTTATCGAGATGATGGATTTAAATTATGCCTCAGAGCAACGTTGCTATTATTAAAGAAAGCATTGTGAATGAAAATTAAAAAATATAAAAATAACTTCATGTCAAAACATGTTTGCTTATACAATAATGCACTAACGATTTGGCAAACACAACGCTTGCAGTAAAATTACGTTGCGATCAAGGTGACTTTACTTGTTTTTACGCAGTCGGTATACTGTTTACATTATACAGTAGCACGCCTTGCCAATCCCGCTCCCGTGTTTCTAAAGCTGGAAAAACTAAGGAAACTTGACCGAGCCGGGAACCGGTTTCAAGGGTTTGTCATCTTGATCGTGGGAAGGGAAAGTGTGAATGTAAGATGTCCAAAATGTTCAGAGTATCGATAAAAAGTCAATGTATATCGCGATATCGATATGACGATATATCGCGACATTATGTATCGACACAGTCGATAATTAACTTTAGGTATCAATATTTTCAAAAAATTCTCAAATTAAAGTTTTAATATCAATGAAATCGTAGTTGATTCTAGAGAAACATCGAATGTTAGTAAACATTACAATAAACATTGAGAGGCACTGGACCTACGCAAACATAGTAAAGAAATTTATCTTTTAAGGCCGTAATGAAATAAATTCAGATAGCACCGACTTCGCTCACTTAGTGATAAAATATCGAAGATCTAAGTTAGGTACTAAGTTATTTTACTTAGAGAATACGATAAAAAAATCGATATAATTATCGCATCGCTTTATATCGACATGACAATATCGATACGTAAACATCTTTAGTGCGAACATTCGCGCGATCGATGCCTCATATCCTGTTGCCGTTTGTGCGAACTGCGAACACTCGCTCGCTTTCATTTCGCCTAATGACACGAGAATGATTTATGGCGTTCAACTTGACCTTTCAGAGATAAAGAGATTAGATTTTAACTTTTGCGGCTTCACAGCTTGGATGTTTGATTTTTTCATATTTTTTGGCCTTGTGAAAATCTTTTGGAAGATTATTCAGCATTTTTTCCAGCCTTTTTCGTGCTGGATTTTGACTTTCTTAGATAGTTTTTTGTACGAACAAACTGAAAAGGCCGATTACGTGAGACAATTTTACAAGAATGATGATGTGGATTAGAAACACATTGATGTTGAATAAGAAAATATTCCTTCGACTTCAACATCTACTATCTAATAGGGACTAGACGTGTTCTAGAAATTGTGATATTTATTTCCGCGTGACTGTTTTCATTAAGCTGTTAACTAGACCTGCGGTTCCAATCGCCGGATTGTCTTTTAAATTTTTCTCCTCCGGCAACTTAAATCTACTTAATAAGTAAGATGTTTTTTTGTTTTCAGAGCAGATATTATACTTATGCTTCGATATTTTTACACATAATAATTGTGCCACATAATAGTATGTATAATGCTAGCGTAGTTTTCTCGTTAATTCCAACACATGCTCTATTATTATCATCTCCTATCCCAAGCAAAAAGTGATATTTTCTACCAATTACCCCCTGACATTTGTCGGTGTGTCCCATTCGGCTTCCAATTCGCTTTGTTTCGTTAAATGGGACGAGAATGATACAGGGCACGGTTAATCTTGACCTTGCGATAGAGTGCTAGTAGATTAGGTCCTTCTAATGAAAGTAGACGCAGTAAAGAGTATTCGGTTTTATTGTGCTTCTTTCTGAATTGCTTTAGCTATTTCCGTGGGTTGGGTTACGTTTCAAACTCTTGGTCACATTATGGTAGGTATATGGTCTGGTCAAATATTAATCCATCAATTTATTAATAATTGTTTCATAATGTATTTACCGTATCCAAAGATGTTTTAAAAAAAGCATCAAGTGAAGACAGTAAAAAAGATCGATTTTCAATGCTTGAGCTGTTTGCTAGTAGGTATGTAAACTACGGAAAGCTGACAAGTTGAATTATGAAATTCATTAATTACATCCTTAGCCTACCTTTTTATCACCTTTTAAAGATACCTAGGTATCTTTAAAGATCTCTAGGTATCTTTAAAAGTAGGTATCTTTAATTTAGGTTATTTTTCAGCTATCTTAACCGTGGACTCATCATGACCGTGGTTTGTGTTAGATTGCTAGAAAGTTGAAAAAATAGTTTCTAAGCTTCTGAGATCACTTCGATAAAATTTCAGCACGTCATAGTATTATTATGACTGCTTCCAGAATCTGAAATAACGGTGGTAAAACCCACGTGCTAAAAATAATACAAATACTTACCTTTACTTTTATTTTATTTTGATATGAAATACACGGTCCACTTGTATCAATTCCTAGTAGATTTTATTAAGGAATGTAAGTGTTCGTTCGGCAGGAGTGCACTCGGCGAATTTTCCAAGTAATTTGGATTCCATTCACAACAGCCGCTGGAGTCAGGAGGCGGGACGCGCCAAATGAACCGGTTCCTGGATAGGTATAGGTAGGTAATATTACTGGCTGGGGAATAAAAGTGCATTTCGCTACTGTAAAACATTTTGTCTATGCCCCAAAAGAAGCATCAATGACCAAACGTTGGTGAAAATTTTAGTTGAAGTTGGAGTTTTCTTTTTTAATCTATTAGTTTTTTTTATTATTTGTTATTAGTTATGACCTTACAGCCTAATGCTCCACACAAAAATTGGACTTACTGATTCAATACATACGAGTAGGTACACCTACTTATCAAGCGTAGTAATAACATCCATTATTTAGTTCACCTTAGACCCAAGTATACAAATCGCAAACCATTTTTATGCACACAGATAGTACACTATCGCACGTATTCACAAACATTACTATGAGGTCTCATAGTGCGCGTGGACGCTCAGGGTGACACACGAACCAATCACAGAGCTCTATTCAACGCTGTGCGTTCGATTTGCTGGGTCAATTAAGCAAGCATCGTTTGTGAATATACGGGTGTATGTGTCGTTCTTTTAATACTATTGATAGTATTCTCAAGTTTACTGATATGATAGGTACATAATTATAGTACCTATTTTAAACGTAAAAAAGGTACATGCCCATTGCCCACGTGTGTTACAGAAAAGTAAATACATTTTCAAAATTTTAATACCATTTAGAAGAAGTAGGTACCTACTTAGATGAAAGTACCCAGAGGTTAACGAATAAAGGTGTCTCAAGTACCTACATTACTTGACTTCAACCTTCATGACATGTAATTAAGTCGACTTAGGACCAAATCTCTCATTAATGGGCCGCTAATTGTGAAACGTTAATTAGTGTTCGATTCAATATATTTTAGCACTGATAATTAGGTAGGTAATTATTTTTTTAAATTATTGATAATAATTATTTTAAGCATTAAATTTTGCATTGAAAAAAATGTAGCTATGTACTAACATTTATTTGAACCGTCGGCTACATACGATAGTGAAATGTTAGAGACAATACAAGAAAACTAAGTCTGTCTTTCAGTTAAAGAAAAAAAAGTTCTACTTATTGCAGGGCTATAACTGAAAATACTCCAAGAAAAATACAGAAAGACACAGAGGTTGATTTATGTACGAGTAGGTAATATCAAAGAAATGAGAACAGCTTTGAACGTGTTAATGAACACTACGCTAATAATATGGGTATTTTACATGATTTTAGCAAAGTATTTTTTACGCATTTCAGAAATGAGACAGAAAGATGTGTTTTAGTAATTATCTAGACTTTTATCATTTGCTCGAAGGAACGGCGTCTCACACTAACAAATCTAAGGCCTCATTAGGAGCGAGCTATTTTTGCAACAGAGCGCAGAACTTAAATGAAACAGTTTTGTTTCAGCTTTAAAATGTAATATAGGAAATACTATAATATTTTTAATTAAATAGATTGGCCAGCAAGATACGTTGTTGTTCATTAAGCAACAAAGCGTCTCCGCAAAAGATTTTTTGCACAAATCCAAATTATTATCTACCTTCATATTTCACAGCTTTGAACTTTTGCCATCAGGGCCCTGCTTTGCATAATACAACAAACAATGTGCCACATTGTCGCGTATTTAACTTAAAAAAATACGGAAATTAGCGAAATAATTGTTACAAGAAGCCGCTGAATGGTGGAAAGCCGGAATGTGGGTGAAACGTAAACAATCTGAATGCAAATCAGCTGGGCCGTACCGTTGATAACGTTGGATTCTTTTTGTTGGGCCGACGTCGCGGTGACTTGGGTATGGAATGGGAATGCCTGGGCCACGTTTATGTACGCATAAAGTAAAACGCAACTGGGACTAGCTCAAAGCAAGACGTGTATTTTCGCGAGGGTTTTGCGTTGTGTCTACTGTTTCTAGACCATTTTTAATCCCACTAAAATATTTGTAAATGTTGCCAAGACGAGACCGTAATAGCTCTCATTGTGAAGAAGTTATCAGGTCTTATGTAGAGCCAAGCTAACTCTACAAGCCCTAACTAAACAACTCTACACCTTGTTACAATAAAGTGTGTTCTATTTATCTATCTCATTCAAATATGTGGTAAGTCCGGCCGTTTCGCTATCATCACATGAAAGTAAGGTGAATTTATTTTCTGTAAACCTACAGTTAGTTACTTTTGCTTAAAAGCTGACTAATATAATTTCTAGCTTAATTTCAAATTAATGGAGATTTCGAGAATTTCTAAAATTATCTTCAAACTTGTTTATAACCTTGCTTTTCACCCTGTATAGTGGTACGTTGTTTTTGATTGCACACGAATAAATATTAGCTCAAACCAAGCATGGGTGCCCGCATATCAGCTGCTTCATCTGCTTTGATGGATGTTCGCTGAACTTCAAAAGCAAATATGAAGCACGATCACAACGAGCTGTAAATCTAAACGTCAGATTGTAAAAATTTACTTTAGAAGATTTATCGTATGGTTTTTATCTTAGAGAATTATATAGCAGTCAATGGGAACATAATTTTCTTTTAAATACCATTTAAGTGTTCGCACGTCACATACGCACCGTCAATCTTCTGTAGCTCGGCTGAAGCTTATTAAAAGTAAGTACTTATATACCCTATAATTACATAATATTCGAGGAGTTTTGTCCCTCAGTGGACGCCTTTTGGTTGAAACAACGAAAAAAAAATACCTTACTAGAAACCTGTAGAACTTGGCAGTTTTCTTTGGCAGTTAGAAGATCAGAAATCACTAACTCATATTTGACACAATATTTTGTGCGCTATTTGAGTAAATAACATAATTTGAATCTCCTTCTTTGCACTACCCACTGCTAATAATCAAACACCTCCATTTATTAATGAACGGTCAAAAACAATACGCCAGCCGTGCTGACAAAGACGGGCTGATCTCATTGACGCGGCATTGTATTCCAGTCGACTCGGCCCGTAAGCACCGCGCTGAAGTGGTTAACGGTTTAACCCTTCCGCGCTTGCACAGTTCATTAAGAGCACTTTTTAGATAGCAGAATAGCACCAACGTGTTTTGAACGGGATTGTGTATTTTGGCAGCTGTTAGTTAGCAACTTTAAGTAAATGGTTGTGCTTCTGTAAGCTATTACTGAATCAATGAGTCAAAGTAATTTTCACCTAAGGTTTTTTTCAAGAAATAGACCAATTCACTTGCCATCAGGTAGACGGATTCTGCTAGTTTGCCTCCTGTCACATAAAAAAATTCAACACAATTTTTTGTACGGTAATAGTTATGTACTTTCAAATCTATCCATCACTTTTCATCAAAGCTTTCTTCTGATTTAACGGTTGTAGCATTAGAAACTTTAATATTTACTGTTTACAAGTTCAATTTATAGTTGGTTTCATCACCTTTATGCATCAGTAAGTATGTAATATAAAAAGCCACGTAAAAACGTATTTTCCGACAGCAGGTGACAACGTTTCAAGTATGAATAAATCATGAAATCGCACGACAGTACATTAATATTTTAAAATAAATCTTGGCAACAGCGTGAGGTAGTTCCATTGTGTCCACTACAAACACAATAAGATCTCAATTGGTGCTGAAACGCCTCACAATAGAGTCGAAAGTTTGTATTTCGAATTAAGTGTAGTGAATTCTAATCTAATCTTGAGAACTAAATATGACTTGAATAACTATTAGGTAATTTAAGAGACGGTTTTACCAACATTAGATGGTTTTTGATCCTCGATATATTATTAGTTCCAATAAAACTCTCTATTTTATTCTTTAGAAAATAATAAGACCATAACATTTTTAAGAGAGCACTTGGACAACTTTAATTAAGAACGAAGTAATTTTGCTATTAATTCCCAGTTATAACAATGGTTTTTTTTTCATATTATAGAAGGAATATAATATTCCAATAGGTACGTTGATAATAATCTTACTTACCTAAATGCGAAAGTTTGTTTGGATGTTAACATGTTTGTTACTCTTTCACGCAAAAACTACTGAACGAATTTTGATGAAACTTTACATTATTATTGTTTATAACCCATAATAACATATTATTATGGACTATAATTTATGACGATCTGTGACAAACTAAATTTCATGCAGGTGAAGCCGCGGGCAAAAGCTAGTACTCCATAGTTTAATACCCAAAAAAGTTATACAATATTCCTTATTTTCCTACATGAAAACCGAAGTTCCGCGACACATTACGTGATCAATAGAGAGAGAATTGTTATGGCTCATTGTTATGAGGTGCTCCGCGTAAGCACGGGTAAAAGTCTACGCCGCCATAACAATAAAATCAACATTATAAGGTGTAATAACATTCCCCATCACGCCGAGTTTACGACCGAACAGTTTTGTTTTATATGCCTGAATTGTTAACGTTATTGATGCTTAATATTTAATTATACTTTGCATATGAGACCGCTTTTGGGTTGTAGTAAAATCTTTAATATTGGAACGTTATAAATGTGATTACACTGGTAGGTAGATGTATCGTTGAAAAATCTAAAAATTTAAATAAGGCTAGGTCAATAAACGCAATAGGCCGCGTCACATTGTTTAATGTAGTACCTAACTAGTAGTAGTATTATAAATTTTTGACGATGACATTAGATGCCATTTTATAGCGTTTTAGGAGACCGTAGCGTAAATCAAAAGGCACAGTTTCATTCAAATCTTTGTTAATTGTGAAAAATATAAAACGTTAAAATAGCGGTATCGTTATAGCCAATGAGCTGCTGTCATAGTGACATTGACGTACGTCAATGTCACGCTAGCATAAAACGTCAGAATAGAGGGACGCGCGGAGATGACTCCGCGCGCTTTTGTGCTAAGTGATGAATTGTATTTAAATTAAGGCAATATACTGTGAAAGTTAAGTATCCAGTGTTTTATTTATGAGAATAGATCGACCGGCCCTTAATAGTTCAGAAGTGAGATCTGAAACCTATGATAGTAACGTGATTTCGAAGTGTTCCAGGTGACCAATGTTTCGTGTTATTTTTCACGAATGTTATCACAAAACGCCCACGATTCTATGGTTCTAATTGAATATGATGAAGAGAGAATGTCATGGAAACCACGCTGACAAAGGTGTGAGATGCAGAAAAGTATTTAAGTACGAGAAATGATGGACGCAAATTATGAGGATACTCCCTCCGTAACTTGGCTTGTGGTCACGTAAGTGGTGAACAATTTGACTAACGATGGCCCCAGAGCAGGTACGATTTATTATTATTATCGATTATTCCAACAACAACAATATTAACACATTTCCTTTTTGAAGCATCAAATGTTATAGGTATTGTCAGTCTTTACTGATAATGCCAGGAATGTGTGTGAAAGCTATGGTATGTGCTCACTTTAATTGCAATGCCTAATAAACTATTTTAGTAAATCAAATTAAATTGAACGGTGTTCATTTGTTCATGTTTACATTCTGCAAAGAATAACTTGTTGAGATTTAAAATCTATAAAGAATAGATAGAATTTGGTCAGATAAATTAAATAAGTTTGGTGATGATGCCCANTTAAAATAGCGGTATCGTTATAGCCAATGAGCTGCTGTCATAGTGACATTGACGTACGTCAATGTCACGCTAGCATAAAACGTCAGAATAGAGGGACGCGCGGAGATGACTCCGCGCGCTTTTGTGCTAAGTGATGAATTGTATTTAAATTAAGGCAATATACTGTGAAAGTTAAGTATCCAGTGTTTTATTTATGAGAATAGATCGACCGGCCCTTAATAATACCAACACTTTACTTATATTGGGCTGCGCAATTTCTTTGTTCCATCGGAAAATGAAACCTAGGTCTAACAGATTCGTTTCACTGAAATCATATTAACAAAAACTTACGATCATGACTAACCTTTGAAAAAAGCTTCACAGTATGTGTAAAATCCAAGTAAATCGCTTCTAATATTCAATTTAAAACGCTCGAACGGCTACAGCTCAATCTTCATCCATCTTAACGGCTGGACCATTTAACATTCTATTAACCCACAAACAGACGGGCAAAAAGTGCCAATGTACGATGGACATGTTGCAGCGAGCACTTGGCTACCAGCCAGCGTGCTTCAGTTTACCTTCTTGGGAAATACTGAAACAAGAAAAGACTGAATTTAAGTAATGATTTTTAAATGTTTTTTCTTTGAATATTTTGAAAGTAATTTTCGTTTCATTTTTGTATTTCGTGATTTTAAAGAATAATATTTTTTATGCAGTACAAAACAGGTATTCGCCTGATCTAGGATAATACGTACCTAGGAGTACATACCTGCTTTGCAAGTGCCTACTTATTCACTCTCGCTTTGAAGAGGCCCGATAATTTATCAATCGGCATTGTGTCCATTTTTGGGGCACATTCAAAACCAGGGCAAGTTGTAATGGCACTGAAAATGATGGAACTAGCACCAGTAAAAATACTTCAGCATACTCATTATTTTTGTTCAATTCATAATAATAACGACGCATTTATTGATTTCAATGTGTAGACGTAGAATAACATGTTTTTTTCTCTACTTATTTCTCTACTTACTCGTAGTTTCAGGAGAGAAAAAGAGCTTAAATTAAGCTAGCAAGTTTATAACATAGTTAACGTGATAGTAACCAATAAAATTAATCTTACAAGATAGTTATCACATCATATTTAACCCCCCAGAACAGTGAAGTATTAGTAACAATACACTATGCACATGTAGCGTGAACACTTGGGCGATCGCCAGAGCTTTGTTACTAGAGACTGGAGGGTAAATAACTGAACTTAAGATGCATATCAGTTGATTATCCTAATCATCATCATCGTCATCATTTTCAGCCATAGGGCGTCCACTATATCCACTGCAGGCCTAGGTCTTCCACAATAATACCCAGATTGGCCGGTTGGAAGCGGTCTGTCTGCATCCAACGGTTCATTTCATTCAACCTTAAAGACAATATTATCTGTCTATTTTGTACGATGCGCTTTTTAACATCATCCTTTACAACCAGATTGTATTGTCGATGATACTGAATAAACATTTCTTCTTTCTTTCTTTCTTTTCAAATTATGAGCCAGTGCTATAAAGAAGCTATAGAAGCATCAGAAGAAACTCTGTCACTATTGTCAGAATTATAGTCGTGATATTACTATACTTCTTATAAGCAAACTGGACCCGTCCTGGCTTCGTAGGATACGCAATTACGCATACTAACTTATAAACCTTTCTTTTAAATCACTCTATCCTTTGATGAGAACTGCATTAAAATCTGTTGCGTAGTTCAAAAGATGATGAAATCCGGCCGTATTCACAAACAATACTATGTATGAAGTCTAACAGTGCTCGTGGACGCTCAGGGTGATACACGAACCAATCGCTGTGCGTTCGATTTGTTGCTTCACATAAGCAACGTTTGTGAATACGGGCGTGGAGTAACTTTGTTTTTTATACTATGTTAAGATATTTGCAGCTGTTGGTGATACACCTACATAGACACAGCCTTAATGAACCTACATTCTGAACACAGTCTTGATGAAGACGTCACAGTGAACAATTGGCCGGCAGCCAGGATATCGTTACTGAGCCAGGAAGCCTGGAGAGCTGTCGCAAGACGTAGGAGCTCGAACTGTCATATACTGAAGACCAGGCAAGCGGACGGTATATTTAGAACTTCGATTTATGAATTTGATTTATAGATTAGTTGTTTTTTTTAAGTTGCAATGATTTTGTGTTACAAATTATTTAGACAAAAGAAAATCTAATTTCACACTACCAGATCCATTACTTATTTAATAACTATACTACTAAATAAGAATGGCTGAATGCGTTCTTCTCTAATAGCGGCCAATCTGAAAATCATTGGGGGAGACCCATGTTCAGCAGTGATGTGATGTGCCTATTTTGTGAAAGAATTTTTACTTTAGTTCTCAATAACTACATCAATATACGATAATTACTAATACGCCAATTGATAACATCGTTGCGGATTATCACACAAAAAATAGATTTATTTCAAGGGAAAAAAATCCTTTCCGGGCCTTTAATTTAACTCTGTCTCAAAGTATAATTCTCAAAAGCTGAAAGAACTCCCGCTACTATTCAAAATCAAACTTCAAGGAAAACTCTTTTACAACACGTCACTCTTACAAATCGTAAACAAAAATTCTCTGTACATAAAAGGCAGTGAGTGAAAAGAGTAATTTTCTCCTCCATAAAAACAGTTACCGAGTTATTTATGGTGATACCGCAATCTATACAAGGGATTTTGCCCCGGGCAGGGCATTAACGATTATCCCTGTATTCCAACCAAAGAAAATATTACTTTGACAAATTCCGTATATTCCCTTTGACGCTCATCAGAAGTACGTCATTAGTCTTAAATTATAGGTTGGGAAAGAGGATTGATTTGTTGGGAGAAATCTAAATACTGAATTTGGGTTTGTTGATACTCTTATAATAAACTAATTGACCTTTTTGGTTCATGTTGGCCGTTCTGTCCCTGAAAGTGTTAAGAAAAAAAGTTGTCAACTCGAATGGTGCAGTTTAAGTTTGATCTTTTTTTTTTTATTTTGCCAAAAACCATGGATTTTTCGGTTCTTTTAAAACTATTTCTTACTGTTTGAGTGTAGATCACTTAAAACGTTTTTGAAATTTATCACTATACACATCGTGATGGGCAACTATTTTAACAGAATCTTGAGAAACGTGACCTTCACTGGTTGGGATTTTTACTGGCGGTCAAGCTGTAGATCCTGGCTACACAGGAGTGGCAGCGGTGGGAACGAGAGGTGGGAATAGTTAATTTATCCTACTTATAATATTATAAATGCGAAAGTTTGGATGTCTGGATCTCTGGATGTTTGTTACTCTTTCACGCAAAAACTATTGAAAGGATTTTGATGAAACTGTACAGTATTATTGTTTATAGCCCAGAATAACATATAGGCTATAATTTATGACGATCTGTGACAAACAAAATTTCACGCGGGTGAAGCCGCGGGCAAAAGCTAGTTTTAACATAATACTTACTACACTGCGTGTAGTTAGATTCACATTAAGCTGATTTTCTTAGAATATTCACGACAAGACTACTTAAATATTAAGACCCCATTATCTTCGAATGTGAAATAATCAGAATCAACAGAATGAAGCCGATCTCACACTATTAAAGGAACACAAATCGTATTTGGTAAAAATAACAAAACCATTTCGGTCGATTCAGTCCCATTTCATTGACAGGAAAGAATGAATATGACAGGGATGTTTTCCACCAACCAATGAAATGTCTAACGTCTCTTGCTATTTATGAAATTTCAGGGTAAGCAAGAGAGACAAAATCATAGAATTGAACCTCTGAGCAAAAATTAGTTCAAAAAGCTCGCATGGAAAAAACGCCCTTTTTGCACGAAAATAGGACGTGTTCCTACAAAAATTGGAATCTAATTAAAAATCTGTCTGTAATACCCCTTACGCCTGAAACTGAATGCGAAGAAAATGTTCAGGGAAATATTATACAGCGTACCTTTTACCTTATTTATGGGTTATTATTTGGCGCTAGTTCGACGATGATTATCTCTTTGAAACATTTTCGTAGATAGGCATTTGATTTTTTGTAGGTTTTCGTAAAAGGTAAAGAATACATTTTGATGTGGTCTGATAAAAAAAGTCTTGGTAAAAGACGAGAGAAGATTTTCAAAGCGTCGAAAATATACTAATAATTGTATTAAAACTGTTTTCATAAATAATTTAAGTAGGGGAGATGTAACAGAGGAGACATTGTCGATTTTTGGGAGTTATTAACTACTAGCGAGCTCGTAACAGTGCGCTTTTTAAGATCATGTATTGAGTTAACAACTAGAACTGATAGATAATAGCTTTCCAAAAATTTGAAATGTCACAACTCTCCTCTGTTACAACTCTCTCCCCTATGAGATAAAATGAGATTGTTGAGGATATGATACACTCTTGCTTCGACTGGCGTGAAATCTTCAAAAATCAACAACCCCGTTTCGTATCAAAAAGAAAACATGGAAAACAAACAAAACTGCACAGTGGCCAAATACTGGTACAAAGTTCCAATAAACGGTAGGTAATTGTATCTCCAAGCAGTAACAAGCGTCCGCGCAGTGTTTGGTATTCCGCACCGCTCCGTCTGAATAGCACCAAAACTTCAAACGTTAACAGTTTCAATTTGTGGTCGCCACGGATGAAGCTCGACCACAAATACGTGGCTCGCGGAGCCAAAGTGCAACATAATGGGCCGATTACGAATTGTTCGCCGCCGGAATGCATTCTTGCACAGAATAATAATGGTTTCGGAATAGGCGATTCCTTTGCCCATTGTTTTTGATGCGACCTTTTTGCAGTCGTGTCGCGTTGCCCGGGGAAATTATTTTCATTTTTAATGTTGGTAGCGTTTACTTATATTCTGCTCCTTTATGTTGTCTGCTGCTCCGCCACTTATATCATTGAAAGGAATGGAAGGTCTCATAAACACTTTTAATAATTATGATGTTGAAACTTGTGAATAGAATAAAGTATGTATTAAATAACTATTTTCATTCATAAGACCGAGTCTCAACACAGCAAAATCACACGAGTTTATAATACAAAGAAAATTATAAAGACATCATAAAGCACATAGTTATTAATCAGTTACTATTAAACCACAATTATGCCTATAGGTATCGGTAACGTGTGTCATTGGAGCAAATATCATAGGTAAGTCTAGAGCGATTTGAGTACAATCACGCGAAACCTTTTCATCATTTTATTGTTACTTCGACAGGCGAAAAATATTGCGTAACACGAACTGTAGGTGTCTACTCCAAACGTTAAAGAACACACCTTTAGTAGGTACGTGTATTCTACACGTTGTTAAAAGACTCTGGAATCCGTTAATTAAAGTTCTCGTTCGGTCAAGAGCGCCTGAAACACGCTGTGACGTGATACACATTGTATATTGGCCGCCTATCGACTACAGAGCGTTGGCGGCGAAATCGAATACTTTTTCCCTAGGGTTAGTTACCGGTTACCGCGTAGGCGGCAGATATCTAGTTCATTGTTGTAAATTAAAAGGGTATGGTAATTTTAGTTTTGAAAGCTTATTTAATTAATAGGGCCGGATGCTGACATAAAATTTAGAGTTAGCTTCCTTCTAATGTAAGTTTTTTCATCGATAGAGAAAAGTATTATTATGGAAAAGACTATAAGGATTTACAATTACATCGATCAGGGAAGAATATTTCAAAAAGATCTAGTTAAAGGTAGTCCGGACTCAACATTAAAAATGTAATTATTTGATCAAAATAAAATGTAGAATTATATTATTTAACATTATCTTTGTTCAGTAATACTGCAATCCAATAATGTATGCCATAGCATTAGCGTAATCTTGCTTGTACCTTCTACCATAATTACAATACCACAGCATATCCCAATATCAGCGAAAAATGTCAAAAAGAGGTAAAGAACTATGGATTTGTCCGCTCCTTATTTTTCCGCGAATATTATACCCAATTTATTTTTAATACGACGTTGATCACCGAAAAGGTTTGTTAATTAAAATAACGGTCTAAGTCCGAAACAAAATCACGTATACACGTTGCCTATTAGCTGCCAATCCAGAGGCGACGGGAACCGGCACGTTTGCTATTCCCTCATACAAACGACTGCACGTCAAGCGAAGCACAGTGGTGCCTTATGCAGTGGTGATAAGGTTGAATTTGCAACAAAAATATAAGGGTTGATGTGCAGTCTGTACGTGTAGCAAAAGATGCGGATCTTGTTGCTATCAACTTTCTGTATGCATTCCATTATTCGGTTTACCTGATGTTTTACATGTGACTATGGGCTGGAATAAGATATTGGATGTGAAGTAAACGGGATTTATTGTAAGCGCACAATTAATGCTTTAGAATAGTTTTATGTTGTGATTGGAAAATAATTATCTCAAAATAGGTAAATAATGTGTATTTAAAATACACTTTTAACTTATCTTGCTTCAAAGAATCTCAAAAAACAAAGGGAAAATAAACCAAGTTCGTCATGATAGATTTCAAATTTTGCCGACGTCACCAGATAAAGTTAGATATACTTTCTTAAAACTGCTGATATTTAATTTAAACCACAAATATTATCTCCGTAATTTTTATTGTCTAATTATTGGTCAGCGTAAAAATCATTCCCTAATCATTCCCATCATCATTTAAAAATTTTACTGTAAATTTTTGTTATAATATTTTCCAATCTATTTGTAATATTTTCTCAAAATATTTTCCAATCTTTTACGTCCAACAACCTCTTAATAAATAAAAGTGTAAACCACTTTATAACCTCCGTAAAATATCCGCCCTTGATGTTCATTTTAGCACGGTGCATGTTAAAAGCGTTTATCCAAGAAGAAACCACATAAGCATGCACAGGTGTTCTAAACACAGCGCATCCAATGAAGCCTGGCTATCCAGCACGACCCCACTCGTACCTAATGAGTTGAAAAATTATGGCCGTCCAACTGTGCTGACCCCTTTCGCACCCCTAGTTTTTACTTTGCTCAGCGAGTAGGTATAAATAACCCATTGTGCGGTTATCTTTGGAGACTTGCGTGAGGTTTTTAGGGATAGTAGGGACGTGCGAAAAACGCGCGTATATTTTAGAGTGGTATTAACATTGGAAATTGATGATATTTGTTCACAACACATTTACCGAATGGTACGAGTAGAAGTAACCTGTAGGTAGATGTAATAAAATTATATTATTTTTCTATCGTATCTTGTGCAATTAACTGGTGTAAAACTCTGGAGTCAGACTTTTAAGGGGCGTCACAAACGACTGATATGGTTAATTGTCCAAACCTGAAAACACTTTAAGTACCCAAATAATTTGGATACATTGATAAATTAATTAAATTTACTAAACTACGATTACGAATACACCGTTGGTAATTACGTGTACTCGTTAAAGACGCATTAAGTACTTGTCCTTTGCGGGAGACGTATTCTCAACTATAATATGGACAATAGACCATAACATTATGGAACATTATTTTTTATTTACATGTGAACTCTACGGAACCTTTCTGATTTTCATCGTCACTTACAAAATGTAGGCCTTTTTTGGAACGCTTTATGGAGTAAGTTTTTATTATTTACGGGACACGGCTTTAAGCCACATAACGTTAAACACATAAGCTTAAAGCTGTAATGTATTGGTTACAAACATATAAATAGAGTTTGAAAGCTCAAGTTTAAAAGGCTTAAAATTTTCCTCGCGAAAGTTAGTTTATTTCAAACTTAACGAGACAGTTTTAAGTTGTTCATTTCAAAGTAACTAAAGTTGATTTCTTAAGAAAAAATTATAGGGTATTTTCCCCTTTTAACACGAATTCTAGCCAGTTTGAGTTAACAATAGAGTTATTTTTAGATCTTGTAATATCACTTATTGAAATATTTGATATCTTATGGTAAATTGTTTCTTGAAAACAATGGAACAAAATTAGGTTGGTTGATTTCGTCGTTTTTAGATTGAGACCCGTAAAACTAACTCACACTTAAGCACGCACTTATTCTTGTGATTAGATAATATTGAAATTGGACCAATCTATGTAGTTTTAACATAGTTTTAGTACATGAATCTCACAGAATGAAACAACAGCGAAATTTTTTATGGGACAGGAGGCAAACAAACTTTTGGCATAGTAGCAAAGTCTTCACATCAACAAGAAACAAAGTAATAACGCATTACAAAAAATTTTTTAAAACTTCATGCACAAAACTTACCCCCTTGAGAAAAGATAACAGTATTAACCATCTCAAGTTTAAACTCACTTCGATAGTACTGAAGATCCATAAAATTCAATTTCAAACGTAATATCAATCAAGCGAATTCCCTGTAGGTATATTTGGGAACTCGGAAACAAATCTGCTGAGTTGTGTGTGAGTAAAGTTGTGTCTACACTAGCGAGCGATAGCGAACTGATGAACTCCGTGTGGACTCGTCTCAAGCAAGTTTGAGAATATTGATTTTAAACTTTATTTATTTTAGAAAAACCAAATCGGAAAAACTAATATTTAATGTTTAAACCTATTATGGAAACTTTATGAAGAGAACTTATTTTAGAAGATTCACGTAAAGTATTCTAGAGAAACCAGTTTTTAGGGTAAAAAACTTACTTCTCTGCTTGAAGTTAAAAAAATATATATTTAATAAGGAAAAATTACATATCTACAAATAACCTAGTACTAAGACTAGAAAAATAGGTCACAGAAACTGCATAATGTCTCTCAATTACCCATTCATATAAGTTTCAAAAATAAAAATTGAAAACTCCCACGCGAATTGTTACAAAATACGTAAACGAAATGCTAAAAGAGCTACGACAAAACAAAAGTAACAAGCAACGAACGCTAGTTGGGATGCGGCGCGAATTCTGCGCTAACTTAATATGAAGTTTGTATGCACCTTCATTTCGCGCGGAAACAGTATGCAGTCGCGAGTCTCTCGATGCAGACAATGCGCTTTGGTCTCAGCCTGGAGCGTTTGAAGACCGCCTATTTTGCACTTCGTTTGCTAATAGAGTACCTGTGACAGAGAACCTACTCGTACTTGCAACTTAATTTGATCGCTTCAAACAATAGGTTTCTTTTGTTTCACAGTTTGGGACCGTATACTAACGCATGACTATATTAAGTCACTGATTGTGCCATAATCTGGCTTCGGTTTGGATCTACTTTTGAGCTTCGTCGCGAATGATTTTTCTGTGATTGGTTTCAATGTTTGGACCAATCACAAACTTCAATCTCATACTTCATGCTTGCTCAAGTTCATACTTGAGCGATAAATAAAACCTCATATGCAACGAAAAACTTTTATCTTTGCTTTTAAATCATGAAAACAGAAAATTTAAATCATGTTTCATATATCACCAAATTTTCATGCTCAAAGCAATCAAAATTTCTTAATATTTGGAATCATTGCAACTTTTTTTACTACTCTACAACTAACGACATTAAAAATAAATATAGTCTAAATAAAATGGAGATTGCTAAAATGATGTAACAGTTGTTAATTAAATAGTGTGGATTTCAAAGATCTGATTTCAGCAAATCTACTTTTAGAAGCACTATTTCCGACAAGTTCAAATTCGAAGTAGTTCGGAGTTCATTAGTTCACTCTGCTCGCAGCAGTGTAAACAAACTATCGTCAAATTCATTCCCTACTCTCTGATAATATCTACACGGTTATCACTCCATAAATATGATTGCTATTGAAATGGGCTTTTATGTTATTGGAGTGTGGTAGATAACAGATACGATAGACTGCCAAGTTTTATCGTCAAAATGAGTACAAAATCCCAACTAATATTATAAATGCGAAAGTAACTCTGTCTGTCTGTCTGTCTGTCTGTCTGGTCTGTCTGTCTGTCTGTCTGTCTGTCTGTCTGTCTGTCTGTTACGCTTTCCCGCTTAAACCTCGCAACCGATTTTGATGAAATTTGGCATAGAGATAGTTTGAGTCCCGGGAAAGAACATAGGATAGTTTTTATCCCGGTTTTTGAAACAGGGACGCGCGCGATAAAGTTTTTCTGTGACAGACAAAATTCCACGCGGGCGAAGCCGCGGGCGGAAAGCTAGTACATTTATATAACGATTTGTAAGTAAACTAAGACAAAATATCGTTTGATCCTCCCACACGAGCTGAATTCATCCAGAGTCCTTTTACTTGTAAAAAATGAAATATACTTCAGACAGTCTTTTTAGATGTTCGTCGTTAAATACTCGTACATCACATCTTGACAAGTACACGAGAAGAAAATTTATTTCACCTTTACTACTCGTAATTGATTCGGCTTAACTGAAAACAGTGTCAAGTATGATTTATCGCCTAATATTTGACGTGGAATAAACTTAGCGAAATTGAAACGTTCTGTACAACGGTGGCCCTGCTACCAAGTTTTTAAGCCATCGGAATAAATTTAATTTCATTATGAGTCAACAGGTGGAACCTGCAGAAATAAGATTTTTGTCATTGATGGAAAAGGAGGATTAATTTTGTAAGAAAACAAATTTGTAAATATCGAATAATCAGTAGGTAATTACATTAATAACTTTCTCCTTTCTAATTTAGATTCACCGAGTGCTTTAATTAAAAAAAAGTAATAGAGTTATCTGAACCAACCTATTTTCCAAAAATGACAAATTATTTAATTGTGAATTAACTTAAAGGCACAAAGTTACATCAATAACCATGTACCTATAACAAAAGTGCTTAAAACTAAAGATAAATAAGTAACATGAACAACTTTGTACTCAGCCCATGTCCCTATTTTATTCAGGCCTAACCTAACCTACTTTCCAAAAATGACACATCATTTCATTGTAAATTAACTTAAAGGCACAATGTTACACCAATAAGCATTACCATGTGCCTATAACAAAAGTGCTTAAAACTAAAGATAAATAAGTAACATGAACAACTTTGTACCCAGCCCATGTCCCTATATTCAGGTCTAGGCACCATTCTCCTGGGAGGTAGGTACTTGAAAAATTACTACGGGCAGATGAATAGTACGGGACATCATTGATTAAATATCATCGGATTGTGCGTCCAATGTGCTAATGGACAGCCACTGTATGCAGATTCGACAATCATTTGGGGCTTTAGTCCCTAGCGGTCTGATTGATCATATTCATAACCTTTATTTGTTTAACGTATTTTGGATCCTATGTCTAGTGAGTGAAGCTTGATAATAACGTATTGGCTTTCAAGTGGTTGATTGGAGCTTTGTTAGTGCTTGCATACTATGAAAATTGAAATGTTGATTATATCATCAGTCATTCTACCTTTGTACGTAAACAATACAGTTTTATATTTAGAACGATGTGCGCTGGAGTTTTTAGTTATGATGTGTTTTTGTTTCAGAAATTAGAAGAGCATTTGAGAATCTTTATGAGGGGGGAATGGAAATAGACTAATATTATAAAGAGGAAAGATTTCATTGTTTGTTTGTATTAATAAGCCTCTTAAACTACTGGACCGATTTGAGAAATTAATGCGGGCAAAACCGCGGGAGAAAGCTAGTCTCTAATAACACTTGATAATGTTTAGATTTTTAACAAAGTGATTCTAAATTAATGTGAAAATTACATTATCTTCTATACTTATAATAAATCTGTAGAGAGGTCAATTCTGTACATGAAATATATTTTCAAAATAACTATCAGGGGGTGATTAGTGATCGATACTGATGCCAAAAATGCAATCAGTTAAATTTTTGTCTGTCTGTCTGTCTGTCTGTCTGTCTGTCTGTCTGTCTGTCTGTATGTTCCTTATAGAAACAAAAACTATGCGACGGATTTTAACGAAACTTGGTACAATTATTCTTCATACTCCTGGGCAGGTTATAGGATACTTAAGAATTCCCACGGGAACGGGAATTGGTGGGAAAATCTTTTTGTATGAAAAATCTAAACCGCTTAAGTTAGACGCTTGAAATTTGGCATGCAGGTACCTTAGTAAACTAAAAGTTTAGTTACAACAGGATATTGCAAAATTCCCACGGGAACGGGAGTTAGCGGGAAAAAACATTTGTATGAAAAAATCTAAACCGCGTAAGATAGACGCTTGAAATTTGGCATGCAGGTATCTTAGTAAACTTAAAGCTTAGTTACAACAGGATATTGCAAAATTCCCACGGGAACGGGAGTTAGCGGGAGAAAACATTTGTATGAAAAAATCAAAAATCTAAACCGCGTAATATAGACGCTTGAAATTTGGCATGCAGGTACCTTAGTAAACTTAAAGCTTATTTACAACAGGATATTGCAAAATTCTCACGGGAACGGGAGTTACCGGGAAAAAAATTTGTATGAAAAAATCTAAACCGCGTAAGATAGATGATAGATAAAACGGGATCCACGCGTACGAAGTCGCGGGCGGCCGCTAGTAAGTAAGTAAATACCATTAAACTAATACAATTACATCCCCATCAATACCAATTAAGTATAAATCAAGACTCTACACTAATTTAACGCTCCATTTAAACAAGGCAATAAATTCAGGGGCAAAACGGTAAGACGTTAAATCTACCAAATGAAATTGTCATAAAATTTAACAGTCCGATACAGTTCCCATCGAAGCGGCCTAATATCACTGTTCCATATCGCGTTTCAGATGGCACAGCTCGATTTGGTCAGCCAACCAGACCTTGATTTTACACAGATTAAAGTAACGATCAAAAAACGTATTACTAGAACTAAAACTCTAGTTAGTGGGATTGGTGGAAAATATTATTCAAAACACCCCCATGTAGTTACAAACCAGAATATTGCAAAAATAAATATATAAAAATATAAGATTAACCCATTTGCAAGGGTTTGCTTCTCATTTTCATGGGTCAAAACTATCATATTACACTACTATCATCATGTATGAATACTTGTCAGATAACACCTTTGTTAAGGTCCGTATTTTTGACACGTAACAACATTTGCGTGTTTTGAGCTTATTAGTCGATTTTATCATCACTTAAAACCATAGGTTCATGCAAAAAAGTCGATTCTTCAGTTTTGTCAGATAACACCTTTGTCCACTTACCCCTTATTATTTAATTATTATAAGATAGAAGGAATTTTAATTCATTACATTCGATGTGGCCATTCTAACCAGCCTGTGTCACCCAGGACCACTGTTTCGCCCGGCCCAATTACCGTAATCCTAAACTAAACTGGCCAGGGCTATTATCCGTGAACGATTATCCTAACGCCAATTACTCGTAACAAGGAAAAAGGGATCGATCGAATGTCTTTAATTTTGATCAATACAGCCTTTGTTTATCGGGTTACAAGGATGACATTATTTGGAAGGTTTGTTTTCTTTGATACTAGAGATACGGACGAATGAGCAAACTATTGAGATACGGGTTTTCGGCTTAGGCTTTGTAGTTGTCTATTTAAAGGTAAGTATGTGTGTAGAGGATAGGGTATGTTTTCAAAGGTAGCTAGGTCATGAAGTAAGCGTTTTAGTTATTTATTTTAACGGGAAACTGAGGCTGAATTTAGCATTATAAAATCTAAGTTGGAGTTCGTTTATTCAGTAGAGAACTGCTCGAGTATAATAATTATATGGTTTACATTTAAAATTACCTAAATTACGGGACTATTTCCATTTCTCGTCCCCACCGCTATGAAAACCTAACCAATGAAAGTCAAATTACCTAATGTAAGAC
Organism: Ostrinia furnacalis; assembly: GCF_004193835.3. NCBI lineage: Eukaryota > Metazoa > Arthropoda > Insecta > Lepidoptera > Crambidae > Ostrinia > Ostrinia furnacalis. The sequence continues at coordinate 903,825 of NW_021131371.1, read as the reverse complement.
TTGTTAGTTTTTGCTTTGCTTTACGAGATTCATATTAAGATACCTATTTCACCATCAACCGGGCTGCAAGAACGACGAGGTATATTATTTTTTATCTTGGCATTTATATCGATTTTAGTTTAAACGATATGCCACGATAGAGACGATGACACGATCAAATTAACGTATCCTTCTTAATTTTATCAACAAAATAAAAATATAGCAGTAATATAAGTTTTGAAACAATTTCTAATTGCAAAGAAGCATCCGAAATACAGTTTCGCTGGAAAAGGTGAATCGTCTCATTTTCGTATTTAGCAACGCAAGCTATGACTAGCTCAGGCAGCAGAACCTGCGCTCCGGTAAATTAATTAAACTAATTACCGCCTGATATCTAGTAGATATCCAACTTACTTTTATGATTTTAGTTCCTCCATGAGTTCATTTTTACTTTCTTTGCTTTAATATTGTTTGAGATTTGAACTAAAAGACTTAATTATTACCTCGTTAAAAGTTTTTGTTGAAACTAATTTTACTTTGAGTCAAAAAGTCGGGTAACATTCTAAATTAGAGACTTTTTTGGCTTAATTTTATTTTGTTTTTGTTGTTTAGTCACTGTGGCGTCTTTCCATTCTATACATAGCCAGAACGCAAGGGTGTGAAACTAATCGAGTATAGTTTGGATGTGACTTTTTTTACTAAGCTCCTCCAAACTATACACGACCAGTACGCATACGCTGCGTACTGCTCGCGTATACTTTGTAGTGACTTAGGTCAATTATCTTACTCCAAAATATACATCGTCAGTACGCATACGGACTAATCATGTATGTATTGTAATAAGTTCGCGATTACAATGTATACGCGAGTACTTAGTTGCATGCTCGTCATTTTGACTTATTTACCTCTCTTTCTATTACATATTAATTCATAACTGCGTGTCTACTTTAAACATTGAATCAATTTCGACACGTGCCATTGTTTTGATAAAGAGCTTTTTGGTGTTTCATATTCTGCCATAGAAAAGATATTTGTTTTGGGGCTGAATAACTCTGAAATTAAGAATTATGTATGTGAAAATGATTTTTGTTCTTGAGATAAAAGCTTATAAATAAAAATGAATATCCCTGGACATTTTACACTGCGCTTCTAGTCCCAAACTAAGCAAAGCTTGTACTATGGGTACTAGATAACGGATATAAACATACTTAAATACTTTTTTTGTAAATACATACTTATTATACATAGAAGACACCCAGTCCAATACAAACAAATATCAAAATATGTTCATGCACACAAATTAATGTTTGTACTGTGCGGGAATCGAACCCGCTACCTCCGGAACAGTTATCCGTTTCGAACCACTACACCGAACGGTCGACAATTTTAGTTAATAATGCACGTTTAACTTTCTTCATTCACTCTCACTAATAAATAATTGTTATTTAATTTGAAATCTACCTAATCAATTTAATTTCAGAAACCACTTACATTAGTGTTATAAATCTAGATTTATTATAATAATATGTAGATTCAGTAAAATAATAATATTTTATGTAAAAATTAATGAATTTAAAAATGGCATCACCGTACGTGATCTACATAGGTAGTTCTTATTTCTAATCTCGAGGACAAAGCACGAGCATAATATCTAATAAATGTAATAATTTTAAATATAATTCCATATTTTATTAAATCAAATAAACTAAACACACTCTAGTCAACTTTAAGTGGTGTAGTATAGTTTGGAGCGAAGACGGAATCCATCCACGATACAAACTATACACGATCAGTACGCAAAATTCGTGTATAGTTTGTAGTGACCGACTTACAAAGAGACACTCCAAAATATACACGAGCAGTTTCCTATGGGTGCGTTCTGGCCATGTATAGAACGGAAAGACGCGTCACTGTGACGATAGATTAACTTAATAAAATGGTGGCTTTAAAAATGTATTTTTTTTTTCATCTACCACGAGGAAGCTCTTGGCCTAAATCTCACCTAGTGGAAACTGATGATCAGGCCGAAGGTGGAACTGAGTTTCAAAAGGAATCCTCAAAGACAGAGAAACTGGTTATCTCTTACCTCTTACTGTCGGAACATAACGATACTGTTAACACTGTTATTATGGCGACTGACTTAGGCAAGATGGTGGTAGCTATTTATGTGGACTTAGAACAAGTCCTACCACCAACCAAATCGAAGAGGAAAATCTGTTTCCACTGGGAATCGAGCCCGGGACCTCTGTAGCAGTTTATAAGCTGTTTTACTTTAAAGGCTAAAATAATGACGTGACCACTATGACCCTATCCAAATACATTATTACCATGACCAATCCGAAGTTTTTTCTTATCAAACACAAATTTCAAACTCAAAATACGAAGTGCGAACAAGTGTTGGAATGTTTCAGTGACAATTAGTAACTACTTAACAAATTCCACAGCTGAAAAGGGCGTGTATCGTGTCGCAAAGTACATGCATTCAAGTCGTACACTCGCCTGCAAAAAGATGTTCACGTTTTTGTTGTCGACATGTTACATGTTAACGGGTCGGTGCGCTCTTTTGTGAATTACATTTGTAGTTTTTAGAGGGCACCTTAAAGCGTATCTAGCTATCATTGTACTTTACAGGGTAGACTTTTTCGTTTTTATTATTTCTTGTTGTTTTCTAAAAATCATGAAAATAAAGAAAAAACACTTCGTTCTACTACTATATTTTATATATTAAAATATTTTATCAAAAATCTAAATAAAACAAGAACTAGAACTTAATTAAGTAAAATACGATCTCACACACATGCAGTTTTGGGAAAGAAAAATATGAATGAATAGGCACTTTACTTGACAGGTGACAGCTGTGTAGTCCAGACTTGAGAATTTTGAGTCATACAATAACTAGGTTCCTATTCGTTAAAAATGTAATGAGATTGTTACAGGTACACTCATGTAACATCGATTAGTGACCGAATGTTTCAGAATCGCCAACCTGATAAAACAAAAAAAATAGCCTGTCCAAATTCCGCAGTCGAGTGTACACTCAAACAAATTAAACTCCGGACGTCCACATTTTACTCAACTTTGACTACATATTTCAAGTGAATACGTCCCATTACGTTGCTCGTAATTCTGGGCTTTGTCCAAAACTCGCTAAGCCTGTTCCAAAGAGTACTTCCGATGCGTTTAATGAATTTTTTGACAGCGATTCATGGGTATAGCGAATGCAGTATTTATAAAAGTGTTTCACAAAATACATAAACGCAAGAAATTATGATAAACAGTCTATTCTGGCATCTTTGAGGGTCATATCAATATCACTTTTACTAGATTTATTTGACTTTTCCTTTTTTTATCATAGCTGAGTTCACAATAACGCCAAGTTTATTCAGAAAGCTCAGAATAATATTACTATATCCACATGTGTACATTTTTGTAGCTTTTTAGCACCGCCTACTCAATATCTCTGTTTTGCTCAAGGTCAGCTGGTAGAGAATGACTTATGGCATTAAGCTCGCCTTTTTGTACGGAACATTGTTATGTGTGTGCAATAAAATCTTTAAATAAAATAATTAAATAAATATCCCCATTGCAAGAAAATTCCCTTACGACATTTTAATTTACAGTTAGTTTTAATCTGTTAAAAAAAATGAAACAACGCTCAAATTACTACTATAGTATTTTCTAAATAACCCCGGTTGCCAAAACACGCAGAGAGAAAAATAAACCCTTAAAGGGTACACAGAAAAAGCATTTACCAATAAAACAAGCAGGCAATTGACTCCAACATGAAAACCAACTCCGTCTAAGTAAAAACCAATAGCATGGAGCAGGGGTGTTCAAGTGAACAGCAGGCACTGAGCCGTGGCTCGCAGACAGCCGGCTTTATTTTACAAAGGTTGTTCACACCTGACGTTGGCTGAACAATTTCCCGCCACATATTATAACCGTAAAATGTTTGCGAAACTTGTTTGCAGGCCATGGACACTTCACGGGTATTTCAACGCGGCGCGCAAAGCAAAATTGGACGGATCGGCTGCGAATTTTTTTAAAAAGGTCACCTTTATTGCTTTGAAAAAGGTCACATACACCAATAGAAAATATGCGCTTCAAAAGTGTATGTATAGTGTATAGTCGACTGTACAACCCAACCCATCAGACTACACGATATACACATTTTTATTACAACTTAAAAACGTTACATTACAGTACACAATATTAAGTAATTTGTTCCACAGTCTTTAGTTTAATATTCGTTGACCGTAGCTAGCAAGAATTTATAAAATATACATTTTACGTTGTAAGACAAACATTAATTAGAAGTCCCTTAGTTTGCCCGACCCTTACATTGTGTAGGTTAGGTTAGGTACTTAAGTCTAAAAATAGTTACTTTGTGTTTCGTTTAGTCTACGTATAGTTTACATTTTTACTCATGGTGTAAAACATAAGTACGTCAAATGTTCAATAAAAAAAGTTTAAACAAATAAATACTGCGTCTACAGTTCACAGTAATATAAGCAATGTGTCGCGTACTGTTGACTCGACTCCCCACATAATTATTTCCATACAAAAATAAACGTGTTATTTGAAGCCATATCTCCCGCTTACTGTTAAACAATAAACAGCCATCCGGCTATAATGCCCCGTTATTGTTTGTACAAAATCGCGCAATCCATTCCAGTGTCGATAGCTCAAAAACTTTATTTACGCTTTACGCGCCAACGCTCCTCAATCGGATTACCGGGCGGAAGAACGAAAACACACGCGCATTAACAAAAACGACACATGATCATATTTTAAATGAAAAGATTCATTTCACTCGCTGCCGAAGCTGCAATTAACGGTCCGATTAAATTCTGAATTATTTATTAACATTTTATGATCAAACAGTAATTTATTACTCCAATTATACAATGCGCGCACCTGAAATATCGGCATGGTCGCGCGATTTGAAAATGACTAACGGGCTCGATTCGGGTATGCGATTCCTAAAAAATTTACGTTCAACTTCAGTGTTTAAGGTTCAATATTGCATGTCGTTTAATTGTTACGTCACCAAAATCTATTGCGCAGTCGATATTGCGAATACTAAAAGCAGAAATATGACATTTATTACTTAGCAACTCTTCGAAATGTTTCGCAAATCCTTAATCAAATTCGGGGAAATGAGGTTTCATATTAGTTGATAAGGGTTAAAACTATCCAGTCTTGGACTCAAAGGTAGCAAACTTCCAACTATAGGGTCCTGTCCTAATAATGTTTTGGATTTGAAATGCCACCACACGAAACTTCCTTTGGTGAAATTGCGTCGCGCGTTATAGAATTAAATATTGTTTATATATTTATGTAGGGATATTCTTATCTCCTTAATATAAATTAATCTGAAACATAGAAATGCTATGATAGCATTTTAACTAAATCACAGATTTGTTTGTAATTGCAACAGAATACAAAGGTATAAGTTATTGCAATTCACGAAGGTAAGTGAGCTTTACATGTGTGGTGGGTTGCTACAGTTTTGTTCGTTTTTCAAAAGTTTTGACAGACATTACACTATCGTTATGTGCATGTACAACGTACACACACAAGTAAAGCTCACTCGCCTTCGCGGCTTCGTGAGTTGCAAGAACTATAGTAATGAGGTTAGTTACATAATAAATTGGTTAATTACTTCGCTGGAAAGTCATGACGAGCCGGAGAGTCATGTTTGTCGGCCGTTTGGTGTAGTGGTTCAGAACGGACTACTATGCCGAGAGGTCCCGGGTTCGATTCCCGGCCGGGCAGAAATTGAAATGATGAATTTTAATTTCTGTGACGGGTCTGGGTGTTACTATGTATAATATGTATGTATTTAAAAAAAAAAGTATATAAGTAATATATCCGTTAAGCTAGCACTCATAACACAAGCATTAAGTTGCTTACTTTGGGGCTAGCTGGCGTTGTGTGAAAAGTGTCCAAAGATTTATTTATTTATTTATTATTATTATGAGTAATTTATGACTTTACAGCAAATTCGTATTGAGATTTTAAACCCAAAGTAAAGACTCAAAACTCTAATCTAACTTTCATGAAGTCGGGTAAAAGAGGAAAAAAGAGGTCTATTAACCCTTACCTATCGACGTGCGATTCCCGAAAACATTAAAGAGCATCCCAAAACCGTTATTATCCCCCTCAATTTTCTTCGCAGCCCCATTTTACACATTTTATTGGAATGTAATGAAGCAAAAAGTACACAAGTGAGTTGGATTATTTCCAGCTAGTGTAGTTAAAATAAATAAGTAAAATTCTTGTGTAGCGTTTTGTCTCTTTGTGACTACACAATTACCTAGCACAATTTTATACTATTTTACAACGACCAAAAATGACAGCGTTTTATATGAAATTATGTCTCCGACCTACGTAAAGAATTTATTTCAACTAATATTATTTGGTTTACTAAGCATTTCCTTCAGCTCTCGTTCCCACCAATGCAACTCCTGTGTAGCCAGGAGCTACAGGTCAAGTTTGTCCCGGGGGAAAGTTAAACTGTCATTGGACCCGCAAAGAAATTAATCAGAAGTACATAGGAGGAGTTCGAAAGCATTTATAATTACTAAAAAAATGCTTCCCACTGACAGTCGGCAGCACAACAGATTATATTTCTGTAACAAAAAGCTCTATAACTATGTAAATACGAAAGTGTTAAACTACACTTGCTGCCATCTACGCGTCTGAACATAAGTTAGCATACACCATACCATACCTCTGAGATTGCTAATATCGCTTGTCACAATAGAGTCCATGTGTTCATGATAGCAGTCTGATTTACTGAATAGAACGCATACACCAATATGCAATAGCTTCAGCCCAGCCTGGGTCAATTAAGCTATATTCAATAATGGTTTCAATACACATATGCTGGGTTACTTTAACTTTAACAACAGTCAAAAGTCTGTCATACTCCATATAAAAAACACCGGATTAGGTCTAGTTACAGTTAAAGTAAGGTGGTGTAACTCGGCTTTAAGGACGCAACGTTCGTGTTCCATTCCAATTAAAATATACAAGGTGTGGTTTTGTTAAACAACGCCTATCTCAGGGGTGGTAGTATACACGATACAGATGCCAAAAAAATAAAATAAAAAAATGCAAAAAAAATCATGGAAAAATCCAGTCAGTCCCCCCGCTCTCTAGGGGCGGCGGCCGCATGTATTCGGTGGTGTAGCGGGGCACAGGGGGTGGTGCGGGCTGTTACAACTGCCGTCACGAGAGTTTTAGAAGACGTTTGAACAAGGTTTTTTACTAATAAAATAATAGTTAAAATTATATTTATATTTTTTTTATAATTATTTCCATGTGTACTACCACCTCTGATATGGGCGTTGTTTTACAAAACCACACTCTGTATAGTCTGCTTGTGACCACGGCTGTACAACACAACCGAAACGTCAAACTGTAAGGCCTGCTATACACGGACAGTTGTAACTGCTCGATCGGTTCCGTGTATGTGTGTAGTGTGTACGTAGTGTACTGTAATTTGCTATGCAGTCGCAGCTTGAGGCTGTCGGATACTAGCTGCTTCAAGCTGTCCGTGTATGACGGGCCTTAGTACTAACGTAACTCATATAAAAATGTCGCGTTGAGACCCGTGTTTCTCTATTTTAAGTGATGTTACTGATCTATTTTTACTACGCAGATAGGCAGCGGCCTCATTTGAAGTTGCATTTTATTTATTGCAGGCCATTGCTTGCTGTGAATTGAATCCAAATTACTGGAAAAATTCCTTGGAAAGTGCGCCTAGATCTTGTTAAATTGAAAGCGATATAACGTTGTTTCTCAAAGATCAAGGTTTGTTTAGCTATGAAAAAGCAGTGTGTAATAACATAAAAAGGTAGCAATATTATGTTAGGGCTGTCATTATCCAGCTACAGCGTACTACATTTTATCCAAAACAGATGCCTTTACATAGAGATTCAGATTGCGAGAAACACACACAATTCGTAGTTATGTTAAGATTTCTAACTGTCCATTTCATAACAAAAGTAAGTTTGTAGAAAAATACACTCTCTACTCTCTGCAAGAAGAGATACTCGCAGCTTTATAGCGTAAGCTTGTCCAAATTTTACAATGTTTCAACTTTATTTCTTGCAATTACTTATTGGATAAGTACCTACATGTACAAAATAATGACGTATCCAGGTCCTAGACCTGGATTACACTAGATTCTAAGTGATATGTCTAATGTATTAGTTAATCAACGAAGGTTGAGAACCTTAGCATTATTACCTTTGATTCAAACGAAGCTTTCCATTCCTTTGCGTTCCAAATGCAGAGATTTTTAATATGCAAACCCTGAGTAGATTAAATTTGTGATGCTTCTTCAAGTCACTGACACTGAAAAGATGTAAGTACTCGTAGGTATTCATGTAATAATCATGAGCTTGCATGACTTTGTAGACCTAATTAAAAATATTTCAAGCAACTTTCTGATTAATTTGTTCAAAAAATTTATTTTTAATTTTGTAAATACAACGTTGCTGAATAGTCGAATGGTTTTGGTATTTTGCATTTAATTAGTGATTCTATAACCTTGTCTCACTCTGATCTGTCGTACTGAAATATTGGTTACTATGACGCAATTTTGTAATATTTTAGTCTCAATCTGCTACATAGCGATTTTAACGATGAATTCGTTCACTTTCCAACTTCAAACCTTAAAATCAATTTAATTCAAAACCAAATATACCCCAGAGGTCATTTTCCCGGCAGAAAAAAGCCGTAAAATATACTCTATCCATCGAAATAATATTTCAGGAACGCCGCCGAACAGGCCTACACCAAATCCTGCAATAAAAATTTCAATTACACATTCCACGGCTTTACAGGTTCTTAAATTAAAACGGGAACGAAAAGTTCTCATAAAACCGAAACAATTTTTCTTGTTCCGAATATTTTCCGGAAAAGTGTCGCTATACGACTTCGTTATGAAAATTTGACGGTCCCAGATAGTTTTGTGGCAGGAGACCGGTTGAATTCCGGACGAAATGAAGGTATATGTTTTGCATTTTCGGGATTAGGTGCTGAACCAAAGTTCTGCGGGTGTGAAACCTAGAAAACAGCTACGAATCTTATTCTTTTGAAAAAGTACGTTTGTAGATATCTTATCACCCAGGTTGAATATAAACAGTAGAAATTAGCCCGTGATATCTAGAGAAACTAGCAGCTAACTGGTACTTATTGTAAGTTAGTTCCTTACTTCATGGCCACACCAATGTTAAAATTAATTCGCAACATTCATTTTTATAAAATAGGTAGGTAATAAACTACTTATTTTGTGTAGCAAATAAGTTGGATTTTTACTTGCCTGTCTTGATTTAAAAAGGCTAGAATCAAATTATTGAAATGTAACCATTACATTGGCAATGGGCTCATTTCGTACTAACCTCACTTTAGTAACTCCTTGTATCATAAACAATAAATTCGCTCAAAATCCGTCAACTGCTCACGACGAAAAATCAGTGTCTAAAAGCTTAATCGAGTTCCATCTAGCTAGACTATTAATAAACCCCAGTGCCTGGGCCGTTAACTCCGAAGTCCTGAATCCATCAACGAAATAGACTACAGGGTGTTAGGCTCCATCGGATCCTGTAGGTTCACGTTGCTCTCAGATAGTCCGGATTTCGGGGTTTTACCCGATCCGTTGATGGAGTAAAATGTTCAGTTTGTGATGGGTATTTGACCAAACGCTCGGTTATAATTTAAATCCGCCATGAATTTTGGAAAATAAAATAATGTTTGCTGGATCGGACTATCAAGTTTACACACCATACGTCACATATTATTATTTATTTTCAGGCAAGCCTTTGTATTCTAAACAGGGAAAATAAGAACATAAAATCACGTTTCACAGGTACTGGAAAGCGCAGCGTGTGACGTCCATCCACAAGGTGGACCGACGATCTCATAAAGGTGGCGGGAAGGCGCTGGATGCAGGCCGCCGCCACCGGCCATTGTGGAAATCATTGGGGGAGGCCTATGTTCAGCAGTAAACGTCGTAAGGCTGAAATGATGATGATGATGACGTTTCACAGGATTCGAACTCAAGACCTCCTATTCTCTACCATCCATCTAACTTAGGGTTTCTGATTTCTCGACCTAATTTTTTTCTCGAGTTTCGGGAATTCTCGAGGCCAAAGTCTCGAGTTTTCTCGGGTCTCGAGTTGTTTAATGAAAACTGTAGAAATCGGTTGAAATTTAATAAAAACACAGGTTTTTTAATATAATATAGCTACTTTTATTGCACATCAATCAATATTAGAATTTAGTACCACTTATTTTGGTAAGGAAAGAAACAAAAAATAAAATCTTCTTTCATAATGAATATTAACTAATAATCGTAACAAAAGTTATAAAGTCGCGTGTACTTTATGGATAAATAACAATAAAAATCTGGAGATACAATGGAATCACTTGTTTTCCAAAGAACACAAGTCCAAATAGTAAAATAACGATAAATATTTTTTTTTATAAACAAAAAAAAACTTTTTATTAAATTAAATTTCATAAAGATAACGACTTGAATAATCTTTACGAACTGTACTCGTGCCTCCGTACCTAACCTAACAAAAAGTTAAAAATTTTTCAGCCTTTAAATCAGTCAGAGTTAAACATAAATAATAAATATAGCATACTCGTTGGTGAACATATTACTTGGTTTCGATTGAGATCATTACAGATTTGCAATCAAATCAGTTAAAAAAGGAAAGACTAGGCCAGTCTAAAAGTAACGTTATCCTTTTAAATAAATAAAAACTTAATTTTGTCTAAGAAAATAGACTTTCAAGAATATTAAAGCTTCAAAATCGAAACTCGAGAATTCTCGAGCTCCGGTAATTTTTTTCTCGTCTCGAATGAAGCCAAATTTCTCGAGTTTTCTCGAGTTCGAGAAAGCTCGAGCAGAAACCCTAATCTAACTACTAAAACAGAGGTGTTAATGTTAATTAATGCTACCAATCTCAGACCTCCCTCATTCGCACCACGTGCGCCCTACACACGTTGTTAATCCTGTTATTACGTATAGATGTTGCAAATTCACTAAATACAAGCCAGATGCCGCGCTAATCTCGTTCGCAAGAGAATTACTAGATCGGCGCTGGACAGCCGCCAAATGGGCGCATCAGCGGTCGCGCCTGATAATTTCTTTTGCTTACAACACTTCTTGGTGGTAACTCGAGAATTGTTTTAGTTCCGTACTAGACAGAGAAAGACAGAGACAGATAGGTGATAGTGGAGGCATACAATATGCTATCAGTGGGTTTTTAAAGAAAACTTAGAATAGGTAGACAGTTGAAAATGTCAGAGTAGGTATACATAGGTACTAGTATATCTCTATATCCATAACTAGCTTTCCGCCCGCGTCTTCGCCCGCTTGGACTACATTATTATAGCCTATAGTGGACCCGCCCTCGTTCTATTTTATTTATTATTTTCCAAAATAAAATTTAGCCTATGTTACTCGTGGAAAAAGCAAAGAAGCTTTCGAATGGTGAGAGAATTTTTGAAAACGGTCCAGTAGTTTTTGAGCCTATTCATTACAACCAAACAAACAAAGTTTTCCTCTTTATAATATTAGTGTAGATAAAAATCAGTGCTATCGCACCTGATAATTTAGTTTACTTGCTTCTTGATGATAGATCGAGACAGCGTTTACGGTTCTACCTATAGCAAAAGGACCCTATTCATTGCCTCTTTTATCTACATCATAATAATGCAGGCCGTTAAGCAGTGTAAATAATCTCAGAATGTTTCTGTCACCTTAAACAAATAAGAAAAGATATCCAAGATACTTTTTACCCTATAATAGCTTACATCGCTCAGTTATCGTACAAACGCTTTTACACAGCTCCATATTAACAGCATACTTTACTCTCTCATATGTTTCCATTTATTTAAGTCTTAGTTTTGGCACAAAATAACGACGCTATATTTTGCGGAGAAAAATAAATTGTTCATCTCCGCTCCGCAACGGAAGCGGTCGCCTCCTCTGTCACTGGTGGGAGCTGGCCTTTATACACTACGCTTGGGTGACCAGATATTTTATACTGGCTGGACAAAATCTCGTTGCTGCTGGTCCAATTGTGTGAGAAAACATAAATTTGTAGGACTTTTTGGTATTTATCGGTCAACTCAACTAGTTCAATGATATCTACTTAGTCATAATGTAATGAGTCAATAAAACATATTTTACTGACATTGGATCTTCTTCAGACAGAGTGGTCGTCCCATCTTGTTTCGTGGCAAGCCTCGCCATTTCTCCTCACTACAGCAGCCTTTCTTGCTAGTCTACAGCTTCTGGATATGGTTCCATTTAAATTTCTTTTGTAGGATTTAATTTGCTTTTATCCTCTTTACTGGCAGATGTTCGTGCGCGCCTACAGAACTGAGGAAGAATAAAATATAATTCACAGAAGGATGTTACACATCAAAATAAAAAATATCTCTATTTGCATACTGTTCAATTTGTTCTTACAAATCTACATGTCTCATTATTTTTTTGCCCTACCAGTGCTTCGAGAGTTCTCAGAAGAGGCGTCGCTATAAATGCAGTCACCATTGTCTGCCGGTGTAATAAATCGTATAAATAACCAAAGAAATGGCATACGAATTTAGATATAAATACAGCGAATTTTACACTATAGCTCATAATATTCCTGCCTACCAGAACCATGGCCACATTACCTATACTGGAACTTTTCAAAAGTACGCCACAAAGGATTGGGTGTCGAACTTGTTTGCTTCAAGTTTCCCCGGCGTGAGACAAAACAAAATGCATTTTATGCCGTCACAATGCGTTGTAGACTTGTCTATTTCTTCCGAGTTTCATACTCGTACATGCGAGTTGTTCGTGACAAGTTCTGAGTACGCCTGAAATAATTCAGTTTTACTTCAGCGCTCGTTATACTTGAGGTAGTATACATACTTCATCCACGAAGACGCGCCCCCCAATTTTTGGTCGAGAGAAGCGCGGGGCGCGGGGAGTTTGATCCGATTTGACTCGGATTGAGTATCATTATTGTAGTGTACGTGTGCACTCAGGGATAATTTGGCACTCAAATATTAGCGGAAGAAAGGACGCATCTTCGTGGATGAAATGATCTATATCGACTGTGAATGTTTTGGTGTGGAATAATATGAAAGATTAAAGTAAGTAGTATTAATTCGTTTTAAATATTAGATATATAGTAAGCATCTTATTTTATAAGCAGAGTCCACGTTGTGGATTGTGGAACTGAAAGATATATCCTGAAACTTGAAATCAGTTTTAGAGCTTCAGATTATTTATTTTTTTAGTAAATATTTACTTACACTTTTATTCGTTCATCTCTTCTGGTTTTTGCAGAGAGAAGAAGAGTGTTCTTACACAAAATATCACTTTACGATGGTTTTCAACTCAGGAACTACTAAACAGATGCATACACTCAAGTAATACCTAAGTATTTAAGTAAGCGCAACAATACCCCTTCCCAAATATCTTACCTAAAAAGTTATCGCATTTAACCTTTCCGTAGATACTTTTACATTTCCCTACAAGTTGTTGGTTGTACTAAAAACAATCCGGTAAGTCTTAGCAGCATTTATTACCTTCCGAGAAACCCAAACAAAGTTATTCCTTTATTAAATTCGATTACTCTGTAATAACATGAAAACTTTTCAAGAACTGACTTAGGCTGAGTTGCACCACCTAACTTTGACCGTAACTATAACGATAACCGGTGCTTTTTGTATGGAGTTTGACAGAGTTTTGACGTTTGTCAAAGTTAAAGAAAGATGGTGCAACCCAGCCTTACTCTTACATCTCAGGTACGATGTTTACATTGCCTCTGTATTTGGAGTTGATTAATATTTTTCCTTCGGATTGTTACGGAGTGTATAAACAACGAAATATACCTTGAGAGTAATTTAATTAAATAAACGTTTATTTCATTCGGTGTTGGAAAAATCACACGAGAAAAGGTGTAATTTACCTATACACAAACACCTTACTTACTGAAGGAAAATTGTCTGTCTTAGCAAAAAGATAGAAGGGACCGAGGAGAGTTATATCAGAGGTCAGTGTACCTACCATGAGTTTACGTTAGGTGCGCTCGCTAGCGAGTACGTCAAAAATCTCTATGAAGATTTTGTTTCTTGAAAGTAGCCACTAGGGGCGCTGCACAATATGTCATACAATTAAATGTCATTTTTTTACGCAGTCGCTAGCGAGCACACCTAACGTAAACTCATGGTAAGCACACAGTTGTAACAAAGCAGGTTTCTTTGCACCTATGACAGATAGTGAGTTGACATTTTCACGCCAACTGTGGAATGTCAAAGTAGCAACGAATTCGCTGACAGCTCGATAACAGTCATAAGTGTGCCTACCGAGTTTACGTTAGGTGAGCTCGCTAGCGAATACGTCAAAAAATTCTATGAAGATTTTATTTCTTGAAAGTAGCCGCTAGGGGCGCTGCACAATATGTCATACATTTAAATGTCATTTTTTACGCAGTCGCTAGCGAGCACACCTAACGTAAACTCATGGTAGGCACAAAGTTCAGGGAAACATCAAGCCACGATAGCCGAACGGTGAAGGGGTCGGACTGGCCGACTCTTGATCCGATGAACGCGGGTTCGGTCCCCGCCGCTCGACTATTGTGGTGAGCTCACTCGTGAAATAAGCAATCAAGTATATTTTATGTAGCTTAGTACGAGGGGCTAACGGGACTATTAGTTATTTGTGAAATAACAAATTAGGTACTAATAATCTTTTTTGAAAAATGGTCTTTGTTACAACTCTCCTCGGCTCGTATCTACCAATAATAAAGTCAAATTGATATCTGTTCTTTCTTGCTCTTACCCCTCACCCCGAGTTTTCTATTGAGTCACACTAATGACAAAATTATTGAGAGGGCAATCCCTCTCACATTTTCAAATTCACATTTCGATTTCAATGTATTACTTACTACCAGTGTGTTTACCATGAGTTTACGTTAGGTGAGCTCGCTAGCGAATACGTCAAAAAATTCTATGAAGATTTTATTTCTTTAAAGTAGCCGCTAGGGGCGCTGCACAATATGTCATACATTTAAATGTCATTTTTTTACGCAGTCGCTAGCGAGTACACCTAACGTAAACTCATGGTAAGCACACAGTATTACTTACAGTCGAAAAACATCCATGCATACGTTTATCAAATTTAAATTTCTATAAATTACAATATAAGCGCTAAGTCTGTAGGCGAGCTGCTTTGTTCTTTCCTGAACTAATTTGTATACTTGTTTCTTATACCAAAACTATTATTATTATTAGATTGACTTAATTTTCAGTACTTAATATGACGTAATAACTCAAAAATTACTATCTATAGATTGTTCATACGAATCGGAAATTTCGTAGTTAACGACTACTCATATACATTATCAAGTAATACTTTGAGATACTGCACTACAAGATGCATTACTCGGTGGCAAACTGTTAGAAAAATAGTGGCGATCACAAACCTATACCGGTTGTAGTGATTAATAGGACTTTATAGGACTAGAATATCCGACAAAAAAAGTAACACTTTTCACAAGTAAAAAAGTTAGCCAAGCAAGCAATACCTCATTGCTTACGTGTCACGCCCTGTCCAGCAGAAAATCGATTCAAAGATTACGGAACTACTTAAGTGAATATTTTGCGTCTAGTTGTGCCATAAAAACATATTGGCTCCATGTACCTAACACATTCACGTAAAATACAGCTAAGAGAAACTTGATACTCGCCATTGAGCCCTTTCCGACCCACGTCAAGGTATAGTACCTTGACAGTAACATTATTAACACGCCGTGCGCCCTACGTAACACAACTTACAGGTATGGCATAGTTTCAGCCCTTAAAATCCTACGGCTGACCCTTTTTCGTTTTTTGACAAAGGGCACACTCAAGCTACTTTATTTTATAGTTGAAGAAATTGACTTGCGACTTTTCCGCACACGACTCAGTAGGTATCATAGATAAATGCACGTCTGGGATGTCAATTTTCGTAACATCAAAATTAATAAGATACCTACTAAGGAATCAATAAACTTATTGAGTATTGAAGGTGTCTTGGTTTATCGTAAATTATAGGACATAAAGTAAATAAATAAATAAATAAATAAATAAATAATCTTTGGACAATTTCACACAGCGCCAGCTAGCCCCAAAGTAAGCAACTTAATGCTTGTGTTATGGGTGCTAGCTTAACGGATATACTACTTATATACTTTTTTTTTTAAATACATAAATATTATACATAGTCACACCCAGACCCGTCACAGAAATTAAAATTCATCATTTCAATTTCTGCCCGGCCGGGAATCGAACCCGGGACCTCTCGGCATAGTAGTCCGTTCTGAACCACTACACCAAACGGCCGACAAAAGTGTACCATATATATGTATATTTTTATAGCCTTCCACTATAATGACAGATTTTCATTATACCTTTAAAAGTTACTGCCAAAAATTTCACCTCCATTTGTAAATAGGTGCTATCGATATGAGAGATGAACGGGATTTAAATATTTACGACAGCATTAAAGTATTGAATATTTCAAAGCTGATAAAACTAAAATTGTAGCCAAACTTCATAACATCTGAAATATCAGCTCCTATAAAAACTTTAATCGTATTTTGTATCGACATGAAACTAGCTTGTTTGTTCAGAGATATGTCTTACTATTTATTTAATTATTTGAAAGCACTCCGCGGACTTCGAATGAAATAAGCAATTGTTTGTTCTCCTACCCACATCTTTATCAATAAACTTAAGTATCTAGCCTCTAGAGTTTACTCTACTAAAAATAATTCACTTACTAAGAAGTATTGTGTTGGTTGCCAGTACTACTTTTGTTACTAATTGGTTCCAATAATAAAGTTAACACTCACTACAGTTCAATTAGTTCTTTAGTTATCTTTTATTAGTCTTAATAAAATTGTTCATAGTTACACAAAAGATGTAGTTATTTCCAG
This sequence comes from Ostrinia furnacalis, assembly GCF_004193835.3. NCBI lineage: Eukaryota > Metazoa > Arthropoda > Insecta > Lepidoptera > Crambidae > Ostrinia > Ostrinia furnacalis. The sequence goes on along the minus strand of NW_021131371.1, from coordinate 886,840 downwards.
TAATTGGGATTTAGTGTATTTTGTTTATCACCTGTAATAATTAAGACGGAGTTTTTGCAAAAGCATCCTTAAATTATAATAAAAATAAACTTTTTTAAAAACAAGCTTTTATTCTGAATTTCGAAAGTTTGTATCGCGCATGGAATTTATTCCTCTTTTTCTCTGTTTGCGCTACAAGCTTTCGAAATTCAGAATAAAAGCTTGTTTTTAAAAAAGTTTATTTTTATTATAATTTTATTTTACACTTTTTAGTTATATCTTAATCTCAGGACCCTGGACGTTATCTAACACTAAAGTGCTCGAAAAGACAAATCCAACGAACCCAAACTCGATGAGTTTCCGCCGTTTTGTTTAGGAGTTCCTATGGCCACCTCCCGACTCCATCATCAGACCAGCTCAATGGTACCATAATATTGCATTGTCATCGGACTTACACATGTATGCAAAATTTCAGCTCAATAGGAAACCGGGAAGTGGGTCAATTTTAAGTTGCAAGATTTGACGACAGACACCAGACATGTGAAAGTAATAAAAAGCTTGTAATAAGGCTCTGCAGTGAATTTAGTTTCAAACATGATCGTTTATAAAATGCCCTGGCAAAGATAAAAATTGTCCTAAAAGTTACCGATACACTGATTTACAGTCGACAGCATATCTGACTTTACATTTTTGTTGCAATTTAGCCTGTATAACAGCGAGATAAGACGCCACTGTGTTTAGCTTATTGTGATCGAATTTAGTCGTCCCGTGGAGAGATGAGTCTCACATACAAAAGACGTCATGGTTTTATTTCAAGGCAAAATAAAACACCAAAGGCGCCAAACTAGCAATAAGACTTACGCCCGTATTCACAAACGTTGCTTAAGTGACGCAGCAAATCGAACGCACAGCGTTGAATAGAGCTCTGTGATTGGTTCATGTGTCACCCTGTGCGTCCACGCGCACTGTGACACTTCATAGTAATGTTTGTGAATACGGGCGTAATACTAGGTCATAAAACGAACGTTTTCAAGTAAACAGTTAAAGCGGATGACTTAAGATGCCCGTGTGAGAATTTAGGCGAGTAAAAGAAATTATAGGGTGGCATTGGTTGATGCGGCCGGCCATTTGGCGTGGATCCAGAGTCGATCTCGTGATTTACAGCTTTGAATAAGATCTACGATACTTGGGATCCTGATGAAGATACCTAAACCTAAAATTATTATAATTTATACCCGATACGTGACACTTCTACATAATATAACCGATTCAGTATTTTGAAGATAATATTAGCAACCAATAGTAAAATAACTTATGAAATAAATCCTATCAGAACTACGTATTTTACCCGACTGCGCCGGAGGTTATGTTTTTAGTTAATGTTGTAAGATTTATGACGAGCCGGAAGACGTAGCGTGGGCAAGCCTCCCACTAGTGCCTGGAGGCGGGCCGATCTTTGTGGAAATCCTTGGGGGAGGCCTTTGTCCAGCAGTGGACGTCTTTCGGCTGAAACGACGACGATTTCAAGACAAGTTCACCACTCTTTTCTACCATTGCACAGAGCCAGGATCTAAAGATTTGCTGACTATCACACTCAACCTGAAAAGATCCTGGAGGGAAGCAAACTGTCTTGGAACCCGAAATAAATCAGAAGCTTTTCTACAAAGACAGGTGGCAAAATATAGGTTTCTATATCCCTGTTCATGACGAATAAATCCACTCATAATAATTTCCATGGTGAAAATTTATTTTATTTTATCGACTTAACTGCCATGACGTCAATAATTTAAGGCTAGTGAAGGTAAAAAGATATTTTACCTAAGTCGTTTCTTAGTCAAAATCGATAACGGTTAAAACAAATGAAAAGAGTAACTAAAAAAAAAAGAAATAGAGCATCTGAAAACAATTGAATGTGCATCATAAAAACAAATAACTGTTGAAAAACAAATGAGCGTTGAAAATTGAATTGCTTGCATGTTTCGAGAGTGTCACTGCTGAAGAAATTATCAGTACAGTCAACATTAACAGCTATTGGTTGGCATATGCCCAATGACAACGTGTAATTCACTCGGGGAACGAGATTATAGCATCGTGTGTTGTAGTCAACTGGATAATGACGTTAACATGGATTACAACAACGATTGCATAATTACGTGGCTGATGTATCTATCCTGCGATTCCAATGCATCATCAGTCAAAACGAAATTACGAGTACAATCGATTTTAATTAAAGGTACCTTATGCCGGAATAATAAACTGTTCTGATGGATGTTTATGCCACCAACTAAATTTTATTTGGGATTGACTACATCGGAAGATTCGTTGAGCTACAGTAAAGAACTCAATGAGAAAACGAAAAAAAATCAGCAGATTCCTTTTTGTTACATAGCAAACATTGTTTTGAAAAATGACAAAATAGAAATGTCTTTTCTATGTCAATTCAGCCCTATGGCTATTGAATGAATTGCAATTGAACGAACTAACATTGCAGATGTTAAAAACAGTACCGTATTACAAAATGTCACTTTCCAAGCTCAAGCATCAATATTATCTCCTGTGTTGTGATTAGTTCGTATTGAAATTCCACCAAAACGAAGTTTAAGGATCATAGATATTCTCAAAGATGTTTATTTCATACTACATCTAAATAATATTTTTTAAAGCTTAATTCCGACTGTAGTCTGTAGTCACTTAATAGTAAACACACGTCAGTAAAACACTAAGTCGACGCGAAATTCCGACCAAAAACCTCGAGCATTTTATTCTAAAGACCTAGCTTATTGCTACACCAAACAGTTTAACTTAACAACGAGTTAAGTGATATCTCGCAAACACAGCAGGCAGAGAAAGACGAGAAAATCATAAGTATTCAACGTACTATTACAGGAGCGAGCGCTCTTGAATAAATACTAAAGAGCATCGCGATTCTTTTTTCGTAAGACGTTTCTCACTTATTCTTTCGGGGTTACAGCGTCACTGGCGAGGCCGCAGCCAGCTCATCATTTGCATCCAAATAGCTCCTATAAATTCGCTACCCGAATTTTCACCATTCTCCCGGCTCCTTGGGAGCAATTAAATGCTTTTTTCTCTACAATCCAGTCTGCGGGTCTACGGTGAATAAATTCCAGCAGATTGCAGTCGGGTTCATTAGTTGAATTATTTCGACACGTTTTTCGACACTTAAATAGTTGGGAAATGAGATGATAGAGCTACTTTGGGTAGAATTTATTACTTCAGTTTAATGAAACTGAAATACCTATGATGAGTGATCGGGTAATTAATCGTAATCATATTAAACTTGTTTGCTAAGATTTGTATCATTTTTTAAAATGAAGTATATTAGAGCTGCAACTAAAATTCTCGTCGCCCTCAAGATTTTTTATTTCACTTTGATGTGACGTAATTCAAATTTTTGTCAAGACGAGATACGCAACTTAAAACAGTAAAACACCCCAGCGGCAATAAAACCGGGGATTTTATGCCTTAAGTACTAAAGATAATGTTAAATGGAGTAACATGTGACCACAAAATCCCAGATATGAAATTATTTTTATAAAAGCACGCCGAAATTCCACAGGATTTTGGTACACATTTATTTGGTTTTTATTTCAACTAAGTAAGGTAAGTCTTTTTTGCACTGAATTTTTTTATGTGTAATGTCAGAATATTTTGTTTATTCATCCTAACTGCTACAGTACAAGAAAAGTCGTCTTAGTCTGGGTTAATTTATATCCTAGTTTATGAAAGATTTAAGTAAGTAGAATAAAAAACATTTTACTTTACCTTTACCATTACACTCTTTTTAGGCTGTGCCATTTTCAGGCGCGAATTGAAAGAGCGAACGCCGAAATAGTTCGGTAACTTTTTATATCCAAATCTTGAAAGTGGGAACTGTGATTTTGCCCGCATTATCGACGGCTGATTTCTCGTTACGGACCGTGTGAGCTAAGTCCGGGCGTTCGCGTTCGGGCGAGTTCAATGTAGTGGAAATGATAAGCGTCTCAAGTCTCAACATCCAACCGCTATGCAACTTAATCCAGTAACTTGTAGACTTTTTCTCCGGACTTCCAGTTTAATAAAACTACGAGCCAGAAATTGCAGTGTTTGTCAGTCTGTCAGACATCTCCGAAAGTTAAAGAAACAAAACTTAACCTCCCAACTGTAGTTACGTCCAAAATATAGCGGGCCCTAGGGAAATGCGATAAAGTCTGTGACAAGTTGAAACCGCAGGAAAATGTTTGTTTAGAATATTTTTCGGCGTTCAATCTCGAAGTTTTGCATACAAAAATGATCTATCTATACATAGCAGCGACATCAGTGTCAAATTATTCGTATCTAGCTTCACCTCTCCCAGTCTATGTATGTCTGTTACCAGATCCAACTAGAATTATTTGACCCGATTCCCAGACTTATGATTTGACCATTATGAAATAGCTATGTTAGTCCGATGATATTAAGGGAAAGATCTGTGCATGTGTGGCTCCTTAGTGCATACTTAGCGGTCTAATTGTTAGATTTGGATTCGCAAATTCGTTTCTCATAAAAATAGTCCTAGATTTTTCTAAATTCTGGCAGCCCTAGGTCTAATACAAATGGTGTACAGGGTCACGTGTCGCACTCTATGATGTACTATGTAACATAACAGTGTCAAAAACGTGATTATAATAATGATTTATCGAGAAGGTATTTTTTAAATGTTACATAGATAAACCATCAAAAAATATATGTATAAACTTATGTATATTTTCTGCGGTTGCTCCAAAGTTTTACTCTTTTCCAATCGAATAGATTTTACGTAAAAAGAACTTTACAATGAACCCGACATTGACTGAATTTGCATACACCCAGTACAGACGAATAAATTGCCTTCGAGTCGCGGCTTTGTCTTCTTCATTAAATTGAAAAGGGCGTAGTGATATCTCTGTGAGGGAATAATTAAATATCGACTACCATAGAGTTGCTCGATAATGTAGAACGCATTCCAGTGTGCTTAGCATAGGCTTACATGCGGTCTACTCACTAAACTCACTGGTCGCCGACATGAGTCGTCGACTTTTGACATGGTGTTAAAATTCGTAGAAAGTGTCCACATTAAATAAAGCCGCCGACACAAAGCCGCCGGGCTGATGGCGGGTTTGATGCTTGATGTGTGTCGCTAGCGACTACGTAAAATGACAGACAGTTTATAAATGACAGATTGTGCAACGCCACAAACGGTTACTTTTAAGATCTAAAATAGTCATAGATTATTTGATACGCACTCGCTAGCGATTACGTAAAATGACACACAGAATTGTACGGCGCCTCTAGCGGTAAAATTTCAAGGATTAAAACCGTCATAATATTTTTTAAGAACTCGCTAGCGGTGTCATAACATGTAAACTCATAGTAAAACTGGACGTGAGTCCACGCCGGTCTCGGTTTGACCTCTCAGTCCGTGATGTAAGGGTATTGTTGTTTTATGATTTTTCCTTTATATCACAAGATAAATCATGTTTTTCTTACGTCGGCAAGAAACCTTGGGGCTAAAAGGATAGCACTACATAAATATACAGATGTTGAGGAATAGTCCTTTGCTGTAATGAGACTAGCTTTTAGGGCGATATTGAGGGCGAAATTACACGGTCGTCTCGCGACTAGAAATGAGAAATGTTTGAGTATTTTGGTATTTTTTATGTTAAAAGCTTTAATCTTATAAAGCTAGGAATATGAGATCATAGTTTCTGTTTTTAGTTTTTTCTTTGACACTATAGACGTCGATAGGAGCGTTTGACGCCGACGTTGTACGCCGCGTATAGCGTTTAATAGGAAACCATACCTTAGAAACGACTTAAAATACGACACGTCAACACTAGCCGAAGTCGCAGATTCATACCCTGCTGAAGCCAGTACCCAATAAAACTGAAATAATATTGACATCACTGACGTTCTGACGTGCAACATTATTTTTATTATTTTTTATTTGCCTACTAAAATGTTCAGTCGCGAGTCTAGAATAGGTTAAGCCTAGTCTAGAGGTTAGGTAAAGCTCACACGGTCCGTAGTTAGTTCACGGCGCTCTAGACTGCCATTTCAAGTCCTAAGTTTAAACTAAGCCTAAGTATTTCAAGTTCCAAAGTTAGTTCTGCTGACAGTTATTAACAGAACACTTTGTTAAGTGCTTCCTTCATATAGATAGATGATCATAGTCGAGATAAGAACAACTTTTCGATGTAAAGGTTCGTTCTAAATGACATTTGAGATATTTTAGCATAAATGAAAAGATTGCATCGGGAAAAGTTAGGTTTTTTGCAATTTATCTACGTGTTTTTGGCGTTATATTTCTACGAAATAACCTGATTTATAGACAAAAATAAACGTCCTTTAGATCCTAAATATTTAATGTAATTTTCAAAAGATAGGTTCAAAGAGCAACTTTGTACAAAGACAACAGCAAATTGCTTCTTCAAGTTCAGTTTGCGTTAAAAACTTTTCTTCAAGGATAAGAAGACACGACACACTAAAAGGCTAGGGCGAGAGCCGCGGCTTCTTCCGGCACTACCAGTGGCCACCGGAAATGGGCTATTCATCGTCCATCGACAGTGTAGTGATGTGAAAACAGCATTGTCGGTAGTTGTGACTTTTATCGCCTCTGCGGTTATAAATGGTGGATAGAGAATTTGACTCTCGATCCTGAGGTACGCGTACCTTTGAAATGTGAATGAACTTCATTGATTCAAAGAAAGTTCTTCAGAGATCACGTTGCGTAGGTTGGATTGATTAAAATAAAGCGCTTGTTGAGGCACAAATTATTACAACCGGGGTTGCTAGCTGGTTATTCAAAAATTGAATAAAATAATACATGGAAAAGAATGCATGTAAGTGTAATTAAATGTTAAAAAAATACAAAGCCAAACTAAAAAGCATGATACGAATCAAAGGATGACTAAAACAACGTTTAATTTAAAGGTACGAAGTAGACAAAACTATCGATAATTTTTTTGACGACAATGTCTACAAAGACAAGAAATTCTTTCACGATAGATGTATAACTGGACAACTAACTAATGTTTCTACAAGAAACTCCAAACCAAAAGTTACTCATACGAAGATCGTTCAAACTTGTCGTTTTCTAGAAAAGAATGGAAATTAGCAAAACGTCTTTCAAGTACTTATCAGATTGGAGAAGGTCAATTCAATCGTCAAACTTTTTCGGAGTTTTGTAAAAGAAATCGAAGGTGACCTGCATGTATGTAGAAACTTTCTTGCAACAACTTTAATGTAACTTTCTTTCAGTCAAATATAATATTTTTTTTTATGATTGATTTCATTTAATTATAACAGTTCTAGGACTTAAAGTATTGCGTAATAATGATTCATTCTTAAGACCAATTGGGGTGCTTTAGGTAGTAGGTAGGTATTCAGCAAAAATTTTGCTGTTCATTCAAAAAAAATCTCATTTTTTAAAGTTTGACATCTGCCAAAATATTCGTTTGTTCGACATCTCAAAACAAACGCAATTTAGTCTTGGCCGTAAAACTTTTGAGTTTATTTTTCCGAAACATTCCTGCGTGACTCTAAAATCATTAATCAGGCTTCACTTTGGCTCTGGCCCAGCCCTGCTTCCCTCATTTGTATTTACTGAAAGAGTTTCAAGTCATAAATCATGTCTTTTGATAAATGAACCTATTGAGTTTTTCAAACTTACCGAAGAGGTACGTCTGCATCTAAAACGGTGTAATCTTGAACCGCTCAAGCGGTCTCTAATAAGTTAATTTTCCGTCTCGGATTTATGATACATTTTGAAAGATGTTCTAAGTCGTTTGTCTAGTCTTTGTCGGTTAATGAAGGCAATCACGATGATTGTTTAGCATTTTCGACGAAATTGTTTTGTAAAATTAAGACATTTGTAAGCTAATAGACTAACAGAAGTTTTGGACTTGTCTCAGCGTGTAAGATGAACAAAATCAGTTATCATTTATCTCGGTTTAGATTCTTATTAAGTATAGAACTTTTAGGGATTCTTATTTTCACCCATTAGATATTTGCATTTCATCAAACAGTGAGAGAAAACATTTCCAATAGGTATAATTCAACAGAATAGACATTTTATTTAGGGACAATAACGGAGTTTAAGTATTTCAAGCAGTGTCAAGTAACTCTCAAATAATTACAATGATAGTAAATTGTCTTTGTTTAACTATCTAGACAACTTTGTACCTCCTACTAAAATATTCCCCAATACAAGAGCCCGACTTAAAAATTAACAAAGCACTTGCTGAAACTTCTGCCAAGCCCCAAGACTGAACTCGCATCGTATGGGCCGTAACAGTTTGTTTACTTTAATTCTATCAAACTTCAGAGATTGTTCCAGATGCTTGTTGCAGAATGCACATTCTTAACTCGTTGCATTAAGGTGCAAATCTTGAACCATGAACCCACTTAGAGCAACTGGGTAGTTCCGAATCTCGTAGACGCGATTGCGCTAGTAATATTGTTCTAATTTCAGTGAATTTAAGCGCGTGCCAGATCCAGTGTATATCCCCATTATGATTCAAAGGGGTTGTATCCGTGCATTGTAATTGGAATTGTGAAACTATGCAATAAGATCTCAAGATTAAATTTTCATTTAATTAGATTGCAAATGTATTTAGATACGTGTACCAATACCTTAGTCCTAATTTAGTTGAGTTTAATCTAAACCAATTAGATGACTAGTAAACGTACTAAAATAATGAAAATTATCTTGTTTTTAAAAACCTCTTTCTGGTTGATAAATAAAATGGCTTAAAATTATTGAGCAGATTGCTTAAATTTAATCGTTCTAAAAGCTACTTGTGTTTAGGGGTAAAAAGTATTTAATGCCTATCAAATATTAGATTAGCTCCTTACGGGATTCGAACTTAGAAGAGCAGTTAGATTACAAATTACGGTACGCGAACAAGCATGGAGGTGTATTACACTTGAAATAACGTTTTGTAAACCTTATTTCCCATGACTAAAGCACACTAACTGTAAACTTAACAATACATTTCAGAATTATTCGTTAATGTTCATTTCGAATCAAATGAACCGTAATCAAGAGCCCGAAAACTGTAAACTAACTATACCCAACTCGGTACTGCTCTCAAAATGTTAATTAGAGTGGTCATTAGTATCCTCACAAAAGTTTGAGCCCTATTCATTTAAGTAAAGCCGCAAACTCTCAAAAAAGGCCGTCAAGATACTCCGCGCCGGCAGTTTGGCTCGGATCAGATTTATTATCCCATTTCAACCTTAAAGCTAAAAGCAATAAGAACACATCAATACCACATAACTTATGGGTATGCAAAAGGAGGGGACCGCCTCAGCGGCGCGATTTTCAACTCTACCGCTCTTTACGGTAAGTTCACCAAGGTCGTTGAGGTCGTAATGGTATAGGACAGGGATGGCGAACCAGGGGCACAATGTTTTGGGACACCAACCACTGCTGGACAAAGGCCTCCCCAAAGGTTTCCACAACGATCGGTCCTACTGAACTGGAAGACGAAGTGTGGGCAGGTCTCTCACTAGGTGGATCGATCATCTGGTGAATGTCGCGGGAACTACCCAAATACGGGTCGCGAAGTAAATATCTTACGAACGAAAGTTTCTTTTATGTATCAAATAAAGTTTTTATTTTGCAATATTGTGATAGCTCATCTCTTTTTTTTTAGAAAAATGGCACAATAAAGGTTCGCCACCCCTGCTGTAGGACATTAATTTGGCGAAACTCATTCGATATAGCAGAGAGCAGCGAGTGCAGCCAGCTTAGTATGTTATTCAGGGCTGTCAACGGAAGTGTGATTATTATGCACGCGAATACTTTATTGCTTCACAGTCGAAAGTTTGATGTTAGTTTACGTTTCAAGGGAATGAAAGCAGTAACGAATTTGTTCATGGATATTTTCGTAGTTTTTGTAGAGCAATACGTAACGACCTTTATACCAACATTACTTATCATATTGCTTTTGCTATTATCACATAAGTATTAAATACATTATAGGTGCTGGAACTCTTAAAATAATTTAGACTATCTTAAGAAATAGTTTTTCCACGAAATAATAAAGTGTATCACTATTTTACTTGGTAGTCAACTTCTTACAAATATTGGTCCAGGTACGTTTCTATCTGTATAAAGTAGCACGATAAATCGCTAGGATTTCGAGAATCATCAATAAGTGCGATATGGCCTCAGTGATTTTACGGACCTATCGCTCGGTCAAAAGCCCTATTTATCTCTATTCTTTTGACTGATCTCTTCACACTGCTTTTGTAGGTATGGCTCGCCTATTTTGTGTTGATATACCTACTGTTCTCTTTACACTGTGTTTGTAGGTATGACTCGCTAGCTTTTCATAGGTTTAAATGTTGAAATTGCGTTAAATGAATCAAACACTCTCCGATGACATCTCAGGCTGAGTTGTACCACCTAACTTTAACGATACCGGTGTTTTTTGTATGGAGTTTGACAGATTTTTGACGATTGTCAAAGTTAAAGTAAGATAGTGCAACCCAGCCTCAGTGATTTCTTGTGGATCTTTCATTCTGTCAAAAACCCTATTGGTCTCTAATATGTTGACATTCTGTTATCTTTATACTGTGTCCGTAGGTACGGCTCGCTAGCTTTTCGCAGGTTTAAACATTTAAATTGCATTAGTTGAATCAAACACTCTCCGATACGATCTCAGTGATTTCTAGCGGACCTTTCGCTTGGTCAAAAGCCCTATTTGTCTCTAATGTATTGACATACTGATCTCTCCACACTGTGTCCGTAGGTATGGCTCGCTAGCTTTTCGCAGGTTTAAACGTTGAAACTGCGTTAAATGAATCAAACACTCTTCGATACGATCTCAGTGATTTCTAGCGGACCTTTCGCTCGGTCAAAAGCCCTATTTGTCTCTAATGTGTTGACATACTGTTCTCTTTGCACTGTGTCAGTAGGTATGGCTCGCTAGCTTTTCGCAGGTTTTAACGTTGAAATTGCGTTAAATACAATCGGATGCTAATTACACGGCGCGTTTTATGGACCTTTCCAATAGCTCGTTATTCTTAATTGGGGTCGTATAAGTGAAGAGCTCATAATAAATTAGTAAATTCAAACATTGAAAGGTCACACTCATTAACAGTTAAGTATGATAAGCATGTTATTCTGTGAATGTAATCTCATTTACGTTAAATAAAAACCAAAATACGGAGTTTAACATAATAATATGAACATGATAAAAGCCTTCAAGGGATTTAAAACTTTATTTAAAACACGGTTCGTAGTAATTTTGATGTACCTGCCTGTAAGTCATTGTTTGTTAAAAAGTATTTTCTGTATTTCTGCTTTTGTTTACACAACATTAATAAACCTTCTCTTAGGTGACAAAATAATAAGACAGACGCTTAGATAGAATGAAGTAAAATGCAATTCACATTAAATTAGGTGGCTCATTAAGTCTGACACCAAGTTTTATAACATCTAATAAACTTACGTCTTACAATAATTTTGTAGATGTTTTAATGAAATTACAACTATTAACAAGACTAAACATGTACCCAAATGCGTGAACAGCAAAGCACAAAAAACGTTGTAACGCCACTTCCCGCCGAAACAAGCGGCAGATACGAGTATGTGACCCGAACAGAAGCGGTTTACATAACATTGTATTGTCAACATCCAACATAATGCAGCACGCGAATAACAAATTACGTGTCCCTTCTAACCTCAACGGATTCCTTGTTTTTAATCTCCCAACTCGACCCAACAATCCCGAATGAAAGGCATCTTTACGCCGAATTAACTTTTCTCGGTTACAAATATTTGATTGAAATTTTCGTTTTAAATCGCCGAAAAATAATCAAAGTCGTCCAAAGGGCGTACTGAAGTGGAAGCTTCCAGTTGAACAAATCCCCTAATTACTCGTATTACTGCATTTGATCAATTTGACAGTGAAAACAAAAGATTCGAATACAAATTTCCTGCACTGGAAAATAAATGTTTGGTTACTTGAATTGAATGTAAACCTATAACTTTTTTGTGTAAGCAGTAACCAAACCATTTTTTTTTCAGTGTGAACTACCCATTTTAAATATTTCATTAATAACTCAACTTTAAAAAACTACATGAAACCAAATACATCGAATTAGAAAAAGCTACTTGAAGCTTGTGCCAAAGAACCCTAAAAACCAAGTCGATGTATCCATTTTTTTGAAGTCAAATCAATTTATTTAACTCTACAGCCTGATTTGACGCGACACTCGGATCCGTATCAATTCGTTTTATGTCTTGCAGTTCATTTGAAAGTATAATCGAGTAGGTGTGTTAGAACTGGCTTATCGATGTGCTCATGGTATCGCGAAGTTTTCCCTCCAAAAGTGTCTCCCCTATTTCCTTGCGATAATCCGTATCCCATATATCTCGCTGTACACTATGGCTGGGTTGCACCATCTTATTTTAACTTTGACAAACGTCAAAAATATGTCAAACTCCATACAAAAAACACCAGTTATCGTTATAGTTACGGTCCAAGTTAGGTGGTGCAACTCAGCCTATGTGTTTGTGGATAGCCGGCCGACCAGAGACTGATGAAGAACATTAATACTCTACGTGACATTGCTTTGCCTAAATCACAATAGGTGGAGGCCAAATAAAGTGTCGCAGCGTAAATATGAATCGCCAACAAATCTGTATTAACTTAGAAAGAGGAGTAAGTCATCAGGGTAAACATTCTTCCGGCTAATTTAGTGACGGGTCATTATGACTGTTTTTGTGTGGATTTGATGTTTTTTCAGAAGAAACGACGTGCTTAAAAGCAAGTCAATACTCAATAAGTTTATTGCTTAGATGATAAGACACAATATGAAGTAACTTAAGTTACACGTTTGTATGTACACTTTCAACAGACAAGTCTAGTTCACGTCATAAAGTTGTACTAACATGTTACTTTAGTTACAACTAGCGGCCGCCCGCGACTTCGTACGCGTGGATCCCATTTTACCCCCTTCATCTATCTTACGCGGTTTAGATTTTTTCATACAAATGTTTTTTCCCGCTAACTCCCGTTCCCGTTGGAATTTCGCAATATCCTGTTGTAACTAAGCTTTAAGTTTACTAAGAGACCTTCATTCCAAATTTCAAGCGTCTAACTTAAGCGGTTTAGATTTTTCATACAAAAGGATTTTCCCGGTAATTCCTGTTCCTGTGGGAATTTCGGGAATTCTTTTCTTAGTGCACCTCTACGGTACCTAAGCTACGTCCCTTATAAATTTCAAGTGCCTACGTTTAGCCGTTTAGGCTGTGCGTGGGTATGTCAGTGAGTCAGACATACAAAAGGAATTTCCTGCTAATTCCAGTTCCCGTGGGAATTTTGCAATATCCTGTTGTAACTAAGCTTTAAGTTTACTAAGGTACCTGCATGCCAAATTTTAAGCGTCTAACTTACGCGGTTTAGATATTTTCATACAAATGTTTTTTCCCGCTAACTCCCGTTCCCGTGAGAATTTTGCAATATCCTGTTGTAACTAAGCTTTAAGTTTACTAAGGTACCTGCATACCAAATTTCAAGCGTCTATGTTACGTAGCTTAGATTTTTTCATACAAATGTTTATTCTCGCTAATTCCCGTTCCCGTAGGAATTTTGCAATATCCTGTTATAACTAAGCTTTAAGTTTACTAAGGTACCTGCTTGCCAAATTTCAAGCGTCTAACTTAAGCGGTTTAGATTTTTAATACAAAAGGATTGTCCCGCTAATGCCCGTTCCCGTGGGAATTCCTAAGTATCCTATAACCTGCCCAGGAGTATGAAGAATAATTGTACCAAGTTTCGTTAAAATCCGTCGAGTAGTTTTTGTTTCTATAAGGAACATACAGACAGACAGACAGACAGACAAAAATTTTACTGATTGCACTTTTGGCATCAGTATCGATCACTAATCACCCCCTGATAGTTATTTTGAAAATATATTTCATGTACAGAATTGATCTCACTACAGATTTATTATAAGTATACATAGATGATAATCATATTGAGTGTCGATTAAAAATCAAAATCAATAACTATTTAGCTAACATTTGAAAAATAGGTATTTGGAATTCGTTTAAATTCAAACTGTTTTAACCTATTATCTCCCACGTAAATAATTAAAAGATATTTCAACACAAAACAATTCAGAGAACGTGAAAATAGGTGCTTACCTATCAAGCTGCAGTAAGTTCACTTGAAACGTTGTTCTAACGTTTTCGCGCATAGTTGCCAACTTAATGCGAACAGTTAATAACTATACGTTTGTAATGTATTTCTGAACTTTGGGGGCGTTGCTGGCAAAGTCGTACGGGCGGGGTACGTAAATTATTCTTTAACTGCTGTTTTTGCAATGCAAAGTCGATAGATTAAATGCAGTTTATTAATAAAATTTATCTCTAAACGCGCAATACTTTACAGCTACTTGTCTTGAACTGTTGATATTATTACTCATAATTTTCACACATAAGGTTTGACAATATGTTCATCCCAATTCTAATATTAAAATTGTGAAAATAACTCTGTCTGTCTTTACATATAAACTATTGAACCGATTTTTATGAAATTTTGTAAAAAGATAGTTTAAGTTAAGTCCCGAGAAAGGTCATAAGATAGTTTTTATCACGATTTTTTAAACAAGGACGCGGGCGATAAAATTTTTACTTGACAGACAAAATTTCACGCTGGCGAAGCCGTGGGTCAAAGCTTAGTCCCATTAATAAATATTCATATTATAACGTTCCGTCGTTTTAAAACATTCAAATTCGTTCACGCAATTATAGGGCACCAATAAAAATAACTCTGCAAATTCTATTCAAAATTCATGGGCATGGAACGGACAGTATGACGTGATCCGGACTATTTGCCTTTATGATTTAATTTCCATGGAATTGCTTCTCTCCCTCCAAGGAAATATCAACAACACGTCCAAATTGGATGAACGTTTCTTTATTTAGAACGTTGTTAACCGTTTGAGGTTTGTTTTTTAATAAAGGCAACGAGTTTTCCCATTTCCCGGTTCTGCAATTAAAATACTTGTGATTTCTTTGCCTATTTTCCATTATTTGCGTACTCAATACGCAAATCGTTATTTTTATAAGCGAATTGAGTCGCTTCTCAAACTAAATTTTAAATTTAATTTAAACAACTTGAAAAAATCGAACTGCCTAAGGCGGGACTCGAACCCACGACCTTGCCGGGCGACTGCTCTTCCAACTGAGCTACTTAGACACTGGATGAAGCACAAGAACCGCATGAGACCCCGGTATACAATTATTGATTTCTATTGCTTTTACTTGAAGGGTTATTAAAAAAAAAACACTTTTTCTAAATAAAGTATGCGAATGCAAAAAAAAAACTATAAAATAAAAGGTTTTTAGCCAAAAAGATTAACTCCCACTCAGCTTATTAGACTAGCCTAGTTAAAACCAACTCCAAAAACATTTTACTTAACTGAAGATTCGTGACCTAACTATTAAACCACAAAAGAATTCGTGTTAAACTAATTGTAAGATCTAATTAGAAGTTAATTGAAATTGGAGCACAATTGAAGATAATGAACTGTGAGAGCCAAGTATTCCGGATTCCGATTCACGAAAATTTCGGAAACTTCAGTATTGGGAAAGGAAAACCTTCTTTTAATATACTTAGAGGATAAAAGGAAAGCTGAAATCAATACTCTAGTACTTTATTAAGTAAAGATATTTTTATACAAAGCAGTAATACGTATTAAAATTTCATACAAATTGTTCCATAGCATTCGCAATCCATAGTAAGGGCGTGTTCTATGGATAATTTTATCGACCAAAATATTTTTAATTTGGGACTTGACCCATCTGTCGCCAAATTACTAGTATAAGGTTATATTATATAATAAAGTTAACCTAGAAGAAGTTTCCTCTCACATAAACAAAAATCATTCATTCATTAATCTGCAGTAACTCATAGTGAATAATCTTCGACATATTGAAACGACGCAGCATTTTCCCGTATAAAGTAACATCAGGAGTCAAAGCGGATTATGTTTCGTATGCAATTTTTTCCTTTTATAGTGAGCTTTTCAGTAAAAGTCGTGTCGGGTGCACGCGCACTGAATTTTATAACTCAGGGTTTCTCAAACTTTCGGCTCCACGAACCCCTGTTAAAGTATCCAGGTGACGGTGAACCCCTTTAAACTAGCTAAGTAAAACTCCCCTCGCCCCAAAGAAAAAGTTATTGAAAAAATAAGGTTTTAATTTCAATAAATTGACAAAGAAATGTCTTTTTAATATTAATGTGAATGGTTGTTTAAGCACTGTTTCTTGTTGCAAATGGAGTCAATTTTAGGGGTGGTCAATTTTAAGTCTGGAACCATTACATAAATTTTGTCACGAACCCCTACCGTCGAATGAACCCCTAAGGGTTCGCGTACCTCACTTTGAGGAACCCTGTTATAACTGAACAGGATTCCGTTATAGAAAAACGACGTGTCGTAAAATTTTTAGTCGCAAAACTCTAAGTAAGTACTTAAGTTATGAGTCTGCATTTTTGTCTGCATCAGCAGTTTTGCATAAACATAATAATGTGGATTCGATTTTATATCACGATTTTTTAAATCCATGTCGTATTTCAGTGTCATTAAATAATGTTTGTGACGGCTAGCTAACTTGATGACCTACGACAGTTAAAGACACAATTTTAATCGGATTGGTAAAAATACACTAGATTTTAAGAAGTCAAAGCATTATTTTGAACTTTTAGTGAAAAGTTGTGAGAGAAAAGGTGTGATCCTACACTTCCATTACTATTGTCATTATTTTATTTAACAGATTTTAACTCTTTTCAAAGAAATAACAAAAGTTCTTTGTAACTCACAATTTTTCATATCGACCCAGTTTTAATTTCCAATTTACTGACATTTCCTTATTTAAAGTCTCCATTCACATCACCCCATTAAAAAAGAACAATGGGCGTCACATCGTCGACGTCACAGCTTCAAAACGGTCATTCCGTTCAGCATTTCAATTTCAGTCGGGATATTTTACTGATACAATAAGGCTTCTTGTACATGCTAAGAAATTTCACCGTGTCTGCGGCAGACAAGACAAAAATTTCGTCGGACCTAGCTACGTAAAGTTTATAACACAATGCGCGTCCGCATTGTTTCTTGGTCAGCGCCGGAGCAATATACTTACACGGTTCGTGTGTAGAAACTACACGAATTCTTGCGTAGACCCGGCGACTTTTCTTACCGTGTACAAGAAGCCTAAAAGACACTCGGCAGTGTCATGTTTTGACGTGGGTAATATTATCGCTTTGTATCCACGCACTATTCAGACAAGCGTTGAATCGTGATGTTAACAAAATCGTTGAAAACAGCTCTTGTGATGAAGGACGGGATTCTGGAGGCAATGATAACCACTAATGTAGGTACAACGGTGTTTTCTATGTGGACTGTTATGGGGTCATCCATTGTCTACGTAGAGATGTTACAATGGATTCTGTTTAAATAAACCTCACCTACTCGTACTACTTAGTAGGTACTACATGTACGAGTACCTACCCTTAAAGAAGTATCATAAACTGAAAGTTTGTTAGAATGAATGAATGTTTTTCACACCTTCATGTAATACTACTGGAAGGATTTTTCTGACACTTTTTACTACATACGCGTATAAACTAAGCAACCAAGCAACCGTAATAGTATACGCTCGTCGTAAAACATTGTTGATAGCGTAAAATAAATAATAACATATCATTGTACCATGATGTCACATCGAGTTTTCATTACTTGTCAACAAATCTAGGTTAAAATTCTACCCGATGTAGTTTATATGATGTGACTTCATCTCTCTACTAAATACTGTCTCATATAAATACGAGTTCTTCGTTAAATGGGCGGTTGAAAATAGCCTTCCACGTGTAAATATACGTTAATATACTTAGGACATGTTAAAAACAAAGAACTAAAACACGTGTATCGGTCCCAAAATACATTTTGTTTGTTTCTTCACCAATTTCAATTTTACGTCGACTACCAAAAGCTAACAGTGAAAATTTTATAGGAGGGAAATATGGAGCTTGAAATAACATTTTCAGTTGTGAAACAAAGCTTTAGTTACCTACTTTGTGTTAGGTATTGGTTTTGTATTTGTTGGTTCAGTTAGAAATTCTGTTTTATGACTGCCTCAAATAAAGCCGTTAGGTCCGAAAAGTCTATGGATGTATGAGACGGATTTATGGATGTTTCGATATTGCCGTTTCATGCGACCTTATTGACTAAATATGATATTAATGTATCTAATTCTTTTATCGCTGCTCCTACTTCAAGGGCTTTTTCGAATAAGACGTTTTGAAGACCACACACTGAAAATTATATGACAACTGCGTTGGAATAAATAAGTCAATTACTAACATGACAGTTATTGTGCGGTCTTGTAAATTACTCACAACAGACGTCCTACGAAAAATATGTACTAGGTATTTTGATAGAGCCCTTGTATATTCGCTTTCATCTTTCATGATCAATCATACCTTTTACTATACATATATGACTTTACTGTATTCTCTTCGCCTTATCTCACAAAATATGACACTAAAAATGCCTCATCCTTACTCAAGAGCCAATAAATATTCACCCAATGAAACACCCGGTTTCATTCACCTACATTCCAAAACAACATTAAAACTTCCATTCCCATTCAAATCAGCACACAGGTAAGTGGGGAGGACAAAAGTAACAGATTTTTGGGTCGCACGTTCTGAATGTATCACTTCTTGAAGGGAATGCGTACGTGCAGTCCCTTAGGATAAATTATTCTTTGCATGTACTTATGCCCTTTGAACCGGGGCCTGTCAAGACTTATAGACCCGTTCTAGGTGCGGATTATTATGAGTTTTCCTTTCTCTGTGTTGTTTTCATGAAAGTAGTTATAGACGAGGAATCATGTAGCAGCTGTTGGCATTCCAATAAATAAAAAAAAATATTCTGAGCTATAATAAGGCGGAAAATTATATTTTTGAAATATCACTTACTATCAAAAACTTTTGTTTAAAATGTTTGTCAAGTGCGTCAAAAACTTGTTGTCACCATTCTTACAACCGTATTCACAAACGATGCTTGCTTAAGTGAAGCACACACCCTGTGCGTCCACGCACACAGTGAGACCTCATAGCAATATTTGTGAATACAGGCGTTAGGCCATTTAGTCTCCACTACACGAGGCCATTTGGCCGCAACGTATCTTATTTACCAAAAGCAAATGGGGGATCTATTCACTGTAGATAATATCGACAAGATTACCACCGATCCTTTTTTGAAATGGGACAAAGCTCAACTTTGCGCTAAACTTCTTAAGTATTGTTCCGAACTAAACGCCCGCATTCATCAATACTGTTATTTGCTCCCGAACTCAGTCCAGACAATAACAACGAGGCATCAAAACAGCTCAAATTCTGGCGATAAATTCCATCATAAATACCGCATACATTGCTAAACACCTAGCCGAAATTACAAGCAACTACAAAGTTGGTGGAGCCAGAGAATGATATATATTGGTTGGGTTAGCCCTGGGCGTGATAGCACAGTGTAGATCGGTAGAACAGTAGGTATTATCTGTATAGAGTTCAAAAATAATTGATATAAAGTGTGTTTAAAGTTTTTTTAAGAACTTCGGTTTGATCCCAGCTACTAAGCGTAATCCCACAATCACACTACCACCTACCACAAAATTGAGTTTCATTAGTTAATGAACTGATTCCTACATGCACATCAACATCGTCAGCATCAAACTATGTGGCTGATTCGATACCAGAGACAATTCCCGAGAGCAAATAATAACTTGAAACTGAACGTCATGACGACTTGGTCCGACAATAATTCACATCAATTTTTGTGCCTAAATACTTTCTGCAATTGTAATACCTATCATAAATAAATTATTTCCACATCAAACTTTAATCAAGTCACCCATATCCTTTGAAGAAATCCAAAAGACCAACCGTGACATTATCACACACCATGAGGTTGCGCAATGAAGATACTACCAAGAGAGTTGACTTTCTGTTCGCCTCTATTTTATGGCGGTAGTGTGGCATGTTAACTTGTCCCAATGGATCTCGGGACGTATTAAACTACGTGGCCTCGCTATTAATCCCTATATTTTGTATTGGATTTTGAACCCTCATTACATTGTTATTAACGCTATTGTGTTAATAAGTTCCGCGGATTAGGCTTCTTTGTGAATTGATGGTATCGAAGATACCGAAATTTGTTGGTAATCAAAACAAATTGGCAGATTTGGGTCGATAACATTCTCAGAAGTAATCTACCTAATTATGAACATAATCGTTTACGCTTACTGTAAGTACTTCTAGGTAGGTACATATATTGGCGCTCTGTTTCTATTACAAATAGGCATAAGCTATTTAAAAATTATACTAAATTGTACTAGTTTTCTAAAACATAACTACGGGTGAATACCATATCAATTCATAAGAACGTCGTGTATAAAAGAAATGAACTAACATCGCAAAGGAAGACAGATACATTTTTAACAATTTCGATGTGTCTGTTTCTATAGAGATGAAGAGGGTAACGGAACTAACGGAGGAGTGAAAAGCCGAGTTGATATTTGCAAGGCAATATTTTTTATCTCAATTTCACGGCCAGTAGATTTGTGAAAGCCAAAAGAATACTATCCTTGACAATATTTTTATGTTTTCAACTTCACGATTGCCCGATTAATATCAAGGACAATGTTTACGTGGACCGTTTACCTACCTACAGAATGTGCGAGCTTCCTTCCGTAACATAAGTCGGCAAACATGGAGGGCTTCTAAATATCTCAAAACAAACATTCCAAGGGAGTTCGGGCCATTTGAAAATACGGCCGAAGGGAATTCGGCTGTTTTATTGTCAGCGAACTGGGCGTTTTGTTCGGCTTTAATGGCGGCGTAAAACGCTCCGCCGCCGCCCGTCACGTCGGCAATCCTTCACGCACGATCTGAGCATCACACTTACACGATGATATAATTTTCTGCGGGCCTTATTTATAGTTGGCGACGCTCCTGAATAAAGTCAGCGTTTCTGCTGACGGATCGGCGCTTGTTTGCTGTGGAGCTGGAACGTGATCGTTTGGAACGTCAGGTGCGGGTTTTATGGGATCTATGAGTTTGGTAGAGTCGAGTTATTGATATTGATAAACAACTTTATTGTTAGCTACGTTCATAAGACTCTTTGAAAGCAGCTGTTGATTTTATGTTTTCAAATAGAGAAATACCTACCTAAGTTGTCCGTAGTTTCAAATATGGGGTAATAATCGGACCTCTCGCATTATTGTTTGACAGCATCAATTTTGATATTTAGCTAGCTAATAATATGCAGCTATTTCAAATCGGTGAATTAGGTAGGCCTATCATTAAATAAGAAAGTGAAAAATAAATTATAATTAGGAATTTATAAAGACAATTCATTCTACCTATTACATTTTATGTATAGTTCCACGCTGATTAACTCAAAAGCAACATTTAAACTACGATTACTTATGAAAATGTCTGCTAAAGGTATTAACACCCAATACATTAAAACTTCCACAATGCAATATTAACATTTTATATCAAAGACAAAGCTCATATAACCTCTCACTATTTGCGAATCCTTCACGCACGACTTAAAGCTCTTCATTTCCACTAGGATATTATTCATAGAGCTTTCTTCATACACTGTGCTTTAATGTGAAGTCGGAAGAAACATTCCATGTCATATTATTTTGTGCACTAGCTTTTGTCCGCGGTCTTGCCCGCGTGAAATTTAGTTTAGTAACTCTTGATTAAATAAAGTTAAATAATAACGAATTAGGTACATCAAATAGCAGATTCGCTTTCTTAAGCTAAGCCGTGTTATTAAACAGATTTAATGACTAATCAAAAATGATTATAAAAAGTGATTAATTTGTTTGTGTACGCTAATTAAACATAATTACTTTTTCGGAGAAGGAGGGAACTTCAATTTGAACGTATTTTGTCCTGTAATTAATTTTATTAAAGTTACTAATAGGTCATAGGTAATTTAAAGAAAAAAATTAAAGCGCAGGACTGTTCATTGTGGAAAACCATGGGGGAGGCCTTTGGCCAGCAGTGGACGTCATTCGGTTGAAACGAACGAACATAGGTAACG
Organism: Ostrinia furnacalis; assembly: GCF_004193835.3. NCBI lineage: Eukaryota > Metazoa > Arthropoda > Insecta > Lepidoptera > Crambidae > Ostrinia > Ostrinia furnacalis. The sequence continues at coordinate 864,700 of NW_021131371.1, read as the reverse complement.
GTATCCAATATCCAAATTATAAAATTCTTAGTTTGTGTTATAAGCCACAACAACACAATGTATATTACATCAGTATATTATCATCGATCATTCACATAGTAAAAGCATGTTTGATCTCTATCAGCTTGGGCGCAGACCACCGAGTTTTGTTGGGCGATAGTTGGGCCCGGTTCTAATTTGTAGGAAGAATCGGCCGATAGCAAATCGGTGTAATGTGCGCACTTTCATACATCTGCGTACTGATCAACAGCCCGACCCAACTATCGGCCAACTAAAAGTCGGTGGTCTGCGCAGACTGCGCCATCTGCGCCTAGGCTTATGAAAACTCAATCTGTCACCGTCAAAAACCTAACGATAGATGAGACGAGCTTGACTCAGATAAGAATGCGTTAGCTTATGTGACCCTTTAGGAATTTATTCGTCACATACAGGCGTGTTACCCTTCAGATCCATGTTTATTCCCAGAAAAGCCAATTGTCATCAACTTTCACATGACATTTCCGCGAAATTATGCTTTACCTTTTATTTAACTAATCTCATTGTCGAAAATATATTATTTGTTGTAAGATTGATAAGTTTCAACCCCATCCTACTTATAGGTACAAGAAGAAAAAGTTTATGATAATAATTTTGGGCATTATCAATTAATTTCATTTCTTTTTTATTGATATTTGGAAGTCAAACCCAAGGAAGCCAAGAAATCTATTGACTTCCTGACTTTTGACCCTAAATAGTACGAAATTAAAGTGCCTTAATGCTGATTATCTTGAGAAATATCGAAGGTCATCGCGCCAGCAGATAAGCACTTTCTTTGTCAATGGTGACCATCTGACAGGTCTGACATGACGAACATAGCTGATTAGACCTACAAACTTTCAAGAGGAGAGCGTATCCTCACCTTAAAGACCGACAACGCACCTGTAACTCCCTTGGGACTACAGGTGTCTATGGATGACGGTAATCACTTACCATCAGGTGATCCGTCTGCTCGTTTGCCTCCTGTCACATAAAAAAAAATATGACCCTATGTTGCTTGGGATCAAAACAAATGCCGAAATGTAATTAATGGTTTCGATCTTCACAACCAAGACGACGAAGAAGATAGGGAATTACACACTACATTTTTACTCAATATCATTAGTATCTAGTCGACTGCTCGATTCAGTATTCCTCGAAAAGCCTGGTAACGTGATATACTCGTAAGATATCATCGGGCCGAGACACGCAAAATATCGAGTGCCAATTGGCACAGACATTGACGAAACTATAGGATATTGTATAATCAACATTACATCATTTACATTTTTGTGTAAAATGGCACCTACTAGAACTATAACCTACATAGGTAACTTACCACAAAGTGTACCTTGATGCGCTGTCATTTAATTTTGTACAAGGACGAAAGACGAGAGTATCCCTCGCGTGGATTTTTAATGATTCTAGGAAAACTTATGTAAGTGACACAAGTATTTAAATTTTTGTGAAGCATTGCGGAGCCCCGTGTATTTACTGTTAGTAAGAAAGAACTTTGAACCTTGTATTTTGTCTTATTGTACGCAGACACACAAAATTTTAATAAGGTCGAAGCGTATTGTAATAATTTATATTAACTGCAAATTCCCTAAAAAATATTTGACATTAAGACCAGTCTTTATTACGAAAATAATAGTCTGCTGAAATGAACACGTAACGAAACTGAAAGCTTAACGAAGTTCAAACACTCGGAAGTTAATCTCTGCTACTCATTTTGAAGTAAAAGTAACTGTTCGTTTCGTATACAGAAGCTAAACATAATAAGCGCTAAATATTTTTAGAGCAATGTAGTTTTCTTCAACATTTTCTGAACCTAGAAAAATAAAATTATTTCGGCCGCAGACCATCTCTAAATTAGTAAGTACACATTTATTGTAGGTAAAAATTCTCAACAACCTCGATAATCCAATATTTTGCTCTCAAAAGCGATAAAGTGATTTGTGCCCTGAATAACTAATCCGAAGATTAGAAGGGGCGTCCCGCGCAAATTATATTATCAAGTCCCTTATTTATATTTTTGAGAGACTAAACATTAAAATTGACGGTGTCTGAATATAAATTTAGACCTTTCGATTGCTCGAAATGATTACTTTTCTCTTCGGGGGTCCAACGGGAGACAGGCGCGTGACACGCGAAGATTGTAGAATTGTTATTCTATCCATGCAGAACAACTGGCTCGGAATTACCAAAATTGTTTCGAGTATAAAAATATTATATACGATTGTCAATACTCCGAGCGGAAATATTGTGTTACATGGAGTTTATGGACGGTTTAGCACTTATTTTTGCTTATTTTGAGAAGCTGAGCAGGTTCAGATCCCCATGGGCACAAGTATTAGTATAATCAGAAACATTTATATCTGGGGACTTATTACATTTTCTAAGAATGTTTCACTACTGTTTGCTTAGTTTTGTAGCCCATAGTGGTCTAGCCAGTAAGAGGTCAAATGAGTGAACAACTGGATTAATATTTAGTCACAATTCAGTTAACTATCAAATAAGTACAAACGGGAACTTATCATTGTTAATACATAGGTATTATGTTACTTCAAAACAAGTACTTCCTCATACATGACCTCCTATATTCCAAACAAAACAACGTTATGTATAACAGCTGTCAATATTATTTTAGCTACATTTACTCGGAGCGACAAAACATCCGATCTCGTAGCGCGAGAACATATACATTACAAAGATAATGAATGTCACATGAGGGTATTGTAACATCTGTGGAAGGAAATAATTTTCTTTTCCTCGTATGCTTTCCCTGAAAAATATTTCAACGAGCACTAAAATGTAACATTGGGATTTAGTCGCTAATTTAGAGTTTTAATCAGACTAACGAACATAAATTCATTTTTATTTATATAGATAGATAATCTAATCCATTTTTTCAAGAGTTTATGTAAACCTTTTTTAAACATGATCATGATCAGCCAGTTACTGCTGAACGGAAGACGTTATACTCATGAGTATTTTATTGTTAATAATGTGGTTTATCCACATTAGTCATAGTACAACTACAAAGTGTTGTCACCTATCACAAAGCTACTGCAGAAAAGTACATACGCCCGTATTAAAAAACATTACTATGAGGACACGGGCTGGAAGACATAGCGTGGGCAGGCCTCCTACTAGGTGGACCGACGATCTGGTAAAGGTCGCAGGAAGAGCCTGAATGCGGGCAGCGCAGGACCGTTCATTGTGGAAAACCTTGGGGGAGGCCTTTGACCAGCAGTGGTCGTCATTTGGCTGAAACGAACGAACGAACTATGAGGACTCACAGTGCGCGTGGACGTACAGGGTGACACACAAACCAATCTCAGAGCTCTATTCAACGCTTTACTGCTTCACATAAGCAAGCATCGCTTGTGAATACGGGCAATAGTTAATTACAAATGATACTCTTCAAAAGGTACCTACATTTTTTGGAAAAAAGTACGGGGTTCTGATATGTTCGTCACTCGTTCCAATATTATTTTTCGAAAGCTACGTAAAGCAAAATCAAAGTTTTTGAACCCGCCTTCTGTGCCCGTATTAATTAAACTCTCAGCTTCCCACAGTGTAAATATGCATTTACAGACGCGGCACATAAAGCTAATCACTGTAGCATCTTATATGGTGGTCATAGGGGTTAAATTGCAACAGAAACGTATAGTCTGATATGCTGTCGTTTGTATAACGTTACCTTATTGCCTATGCAGTGCAGCCTTTGAACATGAATATCTGTATTTAACTGTGACTTTATGGGTATTACAGACCTAATATCAAAGGTTTGGTTATTAATTAATTATTTATGATTTAGGACGAAGATTTTTTTGTTCAAAGATTTAGCAACTGCAGCACAAACCTAAGTCACTGCAACTTTTCTCCCATGCTTAGGTTCTTTTACACTTGCTGGCATTATTAAACTCAATCGTCCGTCGCACATCTCGTAACAAAGTGAATGAATCTACCATGTAACAAATGCAAATGGACGGGTCACATGAGTTAAACCATCTCTCTTCTCCGATAATCCTTAAAATACAAAAACAAGTGAATAATTTTCTCACAGATAAAACGGAAAAAAGATATCTTACCCAATGTTTATTAAAGAAATGGTATTATTTTGTGGAGTTAGATTAGCCAGAGCCCTAGGCCATTATTCTGTTCTTTTAAAATGTTTTTAATCATCTGAACCATTAATGGAGGTTATTATTTCCATAGCATTATTACTAGCCTGTAATTTAATAGAACCGAGAACTTGAAGGCTTCGGGCGCTGAAACTTTTATTAATATTCTTAGACAACTTCATCGCTTACCAGGATGGAGTCTATAATCGTATAATTCCATTGTAATGAAAATTAGAGCTCAATTTTGAGCAAAAAAATCTTATTTAGCAGTTCAAGGAAGCCATTTTTAATCGGGCAAGTTTCTATTAAAGGTTTAATTAGGAAGATCAAGTCCACGTCATGGACTTTCTTCCAATTCTAAGCAACGTCATACTAGAGCAATAGTAGCCCCTGGGCCACACACATCGTGATAGCCCGAAGATTCGCGCTATCGCGATATGTATTCGCGTATAGGTAGTTCGGTGCTTTTCTATACATATAATAAATCTGTAGAGAGGTCAATTCTGTACATTAAATATATTTTCAAAATAACTATCAGGGGGTGATGATGCCAAAAATGCAATCAGTAAAATTTTTGTCTGTCTGTCTGTCTGTCTGTATGTTCCTTATAGAAACAAAAACTACTCGACGGATTTTAACGAAACTTGTTACAATTATTCTTCATACTCCTGGGCAGGTTATAGGATACTTAAGAATGCCCACGGGAACGGGAATTAGCGGGAAAATCCTTTTGTATGAAAAATCTAAACCGCTTAAGTTAGACGCTTGAAATTTGGCATGCAGGTACCTTAGTAAACTCAAAGCAACAGGATATTGCAAAATTCCCACGGGAACGGGAGTTAGCTGGAAAAAACATTTGTATGAAAAACTCTAAACCGCGTAAGATAGACGCTTGAAATTTGGCATGCAGGTACCTTAGTAAATTTAAAGCTTAGTTACAACAGGATATTGCAAAATTCCCACGGGAACGGGTGTTAGCGGGAAAAAACATTTGTATGAAAAAATCTAAACCGCGTAATATAGACGCTTGAAAGGCATGCAGGTACCTTAGTAAACTTAAAGCTTAGTTACAACAGGATATTGCAAAATTCCCACCGGAACGGGAGTTAGCGGGAAAAAAAATTGTATGAAAAAATCTAAACCGCGTAAGATACATAGATGAAGGGGGTAAAACGGGATCCACGCGTACGAAGTCGCGGGCGGCCGCTAGTTATACATATAATCGAAAGACTTCGCTCCGAATATTATAACGGCCCACGGGTAAAAGTTAAAAAATATAAGAGATTTATCAAACTTGCTGCCAGAAGGCCACTATCTCCGCATAAGGTCTAGGCCATCCTTAACTCTTATTTTTTTAGTAATCAGATAGAAAATACACGATAGGTAGATGAACTTACGCGTGTATGGTTTTCAAATTAGGGCACGGCGAAGCCATATAACATCTTAAAATAAGTGTATTTACCTCGAACGCTGGTTCACAAGAGGTTATAAAAAGAAATTCTCAATTACCAAACCAAAATCTCTCGACATTTTTAAATTCCTCCTCAAAATCATACTCGGTAATGGCATAATGACTTTAAGGAGCGGCTTTTCGTAAATAAATTATTTCACGTCATTAAAGGACATTTAAATTGACTTTTTCGTTCGGGGAAAAGATCAGAGGCGTATTTAATTTTGTTTCTTTTATCAACCGAAAAGGGTCGGATTTTAGAGGCCTCGCCCGTTTTTCTTTCTTAGGCCGTCACCCGCGTTTATCTCACCAGCCAGTGGGACTGTTTTGAATAATTTATGCCTTGGCAATAAAAAGGACAGGTTATGTGTTCGGGCACATTAACATTACATGAATTGCCTTAATGAGGATATATTTACATAAGGATTATGAAAACATCAACAGAGCGGCATTTAGTCGGATTAACTTCCTTTAGGATGGTGCTATTGGCATTCTCAGGTAATGGAATTAAACCGCATACTAAATATACAGGGTTGTTTGTAAAACACCAACACCCTCACAGGACTAGATGATTAACTTCTATAAACAACATTTTCGAATAACTAATTGCGTCTCAGGCCTATATACATTTCAAAATACCCTTTCATACACACTCCTGGCAACAACAAACCCACCCCATTTTATATAAGCAATGGAAGAGCCCAATAAACAATCGAAACCGTTGACAATATCGGAAATTTGGGATCCTTTCACCTCACCTCTCAGCGAACTTCCCCTTTCCTTGAGTTCTTGGAATGTCACAAAAGGGTATATGCCGACTTTGAACTCGATTTCAGTTTCAAAGCCAATATGAGACAAAGCTGGACCACGCTTATAGTCTTTATTAGACAGTTTATTTACAACAAACGCTAACAACAAAAAAAAATGTTTACTCAAAAATAAAAGTGATTTTTAAAAGCCTATTTGCAAAAATAAATGAGTTTTTTTCTAAAAAGCCGTGCTTATGATTACATATTTGTGCCTTTAGGAGTCGAAACCTTCAGACCCTAGCTGGGTACCGAATGCAAAATTACTCTTTCGGACCATTCTCCCAAATTAATAAAAAAAATCTAAAATCAAGTAGCAGTGGGCAGGGCACATAGCTCGTAGAGCTGATGGCCGCTGGGGCAGAAAAGTTCTTGAGTAGCGACCACGAGCCGGAAGATGTAGCGTGGGCAGGCCTCCCACTAGGTGGACCGACGATCTGGTGAAGGTCGCGAGAGGTGCCTGGATGCGGGCGGCGCAGAACTGGTCTCTGTGGAAATCCTTGGGGGAGGCCTTTGTCCAGCAGTGGACGTCTTTCCAATGAAACGAGACGACTGAATAAAAAATTCGGAAATTTGAATGCTAGCTCTTTCCTTGCACAAAGACCACAGCTGTAAAGTTCAACTCCATAATAAGTTCGAGATCCTAGACTAAGCTGGTTCGGAGTTAGGGAACACGCCGATACAGGAGTTAGGCTAATCAATATTGCATCCAGTAAACAGTTTCTTGTTACTTCTGGTTTAAACCAGTTTGATTCTATCTGGAGCGTGTTTTTCTTGGTGAAAGTACTGTAAATGCTACTCGTAGTTGTATAAAAGTTGCATAGTTTGAAAGTATTTCCTATGTTGACATTTTATTTAAAATAATAATTGTCACGCTCTACTTTATCATGGTTGTCCTTTAAATAATTATGAAAGAAAGAAAGAAAGAAAACATGTTTATTCAGTATTAAATCATTGAAAAATACTTATATTTAAATGTTACATACACAAGATACTGAAAAGGACAGGATAGGATTTTGTATTTTATAAGAACTCATCGCCAGCTTAATCATTCAGGTAAAATAGTATCTGTATTATCAAAAGCCGTGTTACTAATTTACTTACTTACTTTTTCCCCCTTAACTCTAATATTTTTAACATAGTAGTAGACTTTCTCACTATTCTTCAAAACCATTTTACAAAATTTTAATAGCAGAAAGCCCCACCCTAATAACTCGCTGGAAGTATCCATTAGAGAAAGTAACGCAATTACGTCAAAGGAAAAGTTGGGGCACTACATCAAACGCAGTCCAGTCCACCTTCAACAATAAACTACTCCGCAACGTGTCGAGCAACAGATGGCGACAATGTTCCAACTTCAGTTGTAAATCAAACCCTTTTAATGTTCGCTATCGGTGGGTCAAGTAGTACAGTGATTTACACGGCCCATAAAGGCCTGCCCTTGCGATTGTCAGCGCTCCTAGAAATGTAGGCGGAAAGTTTGAGGAATCGATCGGTGGTAATTTCAAATAGTGTTGTGGTTTATAGTTTATAGTTGTGTCGATATTTAAAATAAAGACGTGAGTCGTTAAAAAAACAGAGCGAAGTAAGCGGCGTTTTAACATTGCTAGTCAAGATACACTGCTTGCCTAAGAATAAAAATACACTTAGTACCTACTATAGAATGAGCAGCTCTAATAATTTCTTTGTTTTAGTGTAGCATTTAGATAAAATTTCAATTTCTAGATCAGTTTGTAGTAAGTTTCAAATCGTAATGTAGCAGCACATTGCACTGGTTGTGGATAATAATGTAAAGTCAATAAAAGCAACAAGATGAAAGAAACTCTTGTATAACAGAATGAATCATGTTACAACTTGAAAATATTGTGGATATTTCCGATTTATCGATAAAAACCTCGACGCATCAGCAACACTAACGTCTCGCATAAATTCGGAGAGGCGCTCAGAAACTTTTTGAAGTAAGCCATACAAGGTGTAAGTGAGGTAAACGAACCCAACTCATCACATTATTTCATGTAGGTAACTAATTAAAAGTTTGGACAACCTTTTAACGCATGTTCGAAGTCGAAATTTAATGAAAATTTAAGGAAACGGGAATCATACTTCCATAGGCAAACGAGAGATGAAATCTTATGTTTACATGGGTGAATTAATAATATGCTATTTTGTCGTTTTTTACCTTTAAGCCCAAGGATAAAATAATGTTATAAAAAAGTAAGTAGAAAAACGCAAGCTCATACCTAACTATAAAATTCTCCAACTCACGAAGGCGAGTGAGCTTTACTTGTGTGTGTACGTGGGTGAATATCAACAAACTCGTTTTTTGCCTAATTCCGGTGGCGAATTTTAATTTCCACTTTCCAAAACTTTTTTGTGGCAGAAATAATAGTAAATAACTTGTATTATTCAATGATATGGTAGAGATCAAAATATTATTAGTACTTCTCGAGATATGTCAATTTGAAATTATCAAGAGCCACCGAAATTGTATTTGAGCCACCGGAATTAAGAACCAATCCACCGAAATTTATTTATACAGCGGACTTCGGAATGTTACGGATGATTGTCTCAAATTACTTATTTATTTGTAATCAATTAAGTATTATTATCCAGTAAAGATGTTTATAATTAAAAACAATATTCAGGCCTGTGTTGTGACCCTAAAAAAGCATCAAATCTTCCCACGTGAGTCGTAATAGCCGACTAAGGAATCAAAATACTGGAGGGTGGGCTGCAGCATCTTTCTGGGTATTATACTACCATACTGGAACTACCAACCAGCCTGCATGGTGATAACGGCAAAATCCCTCCATAGAGAACAAATCCAAAACTTTCTGGCTCTAGCCGCCAACAGCCCCGTTATTCTAGAGTCATCACAAAGACATCATACATGACCCTCAAATCCAGAAACCAACTAGTTACATTTCTCCCATCGATTCTCAGCTCCGCCGCGTAAAAAACGTGTTTGGGATATTCACCCACGTGTACACGCACATAACGATAGTGTAATGTCTAAGTATTTAAAAACTTTTGAAAAACGCCTTCGTGAATTGCGTCAACTATAACCCAATAGATAGATAATCGTACAGTGAATATTTTCACTGACAAAATATTTAAATCCACCGGGTGACCCGAGAAAACTGTAAGTAGCGTAACTATTTCAATGTGAGAGTCTAGATGCCCGCGCTGAAACTTTCAGCACCGCCGTAGCTTATACTGCCAACTTCATTTAGCCTGGGGAAGTAAGTCCACGGGTATGAACTGGCGTAGCTTGAGCGGAGATGATATCGTGAAACTGGGTATAGATTGTATGATCCATGATGACGCACCCCACCAATTTTTGGTCGAGGGAAGCGCGAGGTGCGGGGAGGAAGCAGATTTTTTAAAAATATTTGAGTGACACTGAATGTAATTTTAAAAGTTAAATAATTTAAGTATTATTATTTATTTCCTAACTATTGACATAAGGATCAAAAATAACTTTGTTAACAAAAGCCTATGATCCCATATCCTTGTAAAGGATTACCTTCGTATACTATTAAATGTTACCTACGAGCCAATTTGTTATGATAGTATTGTACGTGACTTAAATTTTACTTAATTTTACGGTAATAGATCTGTATTAGGTCTAATTAAGTCCTCTACCTAAGTTTGACTAAGTAAGCGCCTTAAGTAAAATATGTAGATTCACAAAAACAAACCATACGTCATGTGTATATTCGTAATAACTTTTTATTATACAGACAACGGTACGTCAATCTAAACAAAGTGGAATCTTATCCTAGTTGTAATAAGATCAATTTTGCAATAAAACTGTCTGTTTTGTCCTCTTCTAATAAGGATTATTTTCTCAAGAAACAAAAGATAAGGGCTTTACCTGTATTCACAAACGATGCTTGCTAAAGTGAAGCAACAAATCGAACGTACCGCGTTGAATAGAGCTCTGTAGTTGGTTCGTGTGTCACCCTGTGCGTCCAGGCGCACTGTGAGACCTCATAGTAATGATTGTGAATACGGGCGCGGGCGTTAGCTTTCACGACAGCTACAAAAATATTCAAATTAAGTTACAACAACGTTGTTTGGTTTGTGGTCGTTGAGGATTGTTGAGATCGTCAGCTTTATAACAGACTAAACATTAGCTTTGATGTTTCAAATTAAACATAATTATGTTCTTTAAATTAAAATAAAAGTAGGGATCTCTTTTGAAGTTTACCACATTTGGTATTTGTATGTTTAAGGTCTTTTTATTCCCATCATTAAGAGATATTAACGCCCGTATTCACAAACGATGCTTGCTAAAGTGAAGCAACAAATCGAACGCACAGCGTTGACTAGAGCTCTGTGATTGGTTTGTGTGTCACTGTGCGTCCCCGTGCGCTGTGGGATCTCATAGTAAAAATTCGCTTACTATTCAACACATTAACCAAAAATCTATAGTATTCTGAGAAAATGTATGAATTAGGGGTTGAACCAAAAAGTCACAGCTTTAGGCATAGATGCACGGTAGAAAAAAGGTCCAAGTTTTTAAAAACATTTTATGCAAAATTCATAAATGCTAAACTTTTTATACGTCCTTTTTGTTTCCCCGCAAATATCTAAGCAAAGGCAATAAGAGTTGGACAAGTTTTCTTTAAGGGCAGAGGTAATTCCCGGAGGGTCTGTTCATAGTTTGCTTAGTATTAGGCGGGTTTGTTTAGGTCACCCCAACAGTGGATAATAACGGAATATAAATAATTCAGATGTAAGCCAATTTTAGTCCCCGAGGTTGATCGGGTGATACGATAGTGTGTTGAGAGTTATGAAAGTTAAATTTAATTACTGTCTGTGAGAAGACAGCTTGGGATGTCTAACAACTTGAGACTTTGTATTTTGAACTTAGCTAATACCCATTAAATGGGTATTACTTTTTATTACTTTACCTTTAATAAATATAAAGATAACATTTCCAAAGAAAAAGTGTTACAGTCGATTACACAAAATCTGGAACTAATTACTTTATTTGGGTGAGGCATATGTTCAGCAGTGGACGTCCTATGGCTGAAATGATGATGATGGTGATGACACTAACAGGATCATTTGACGAATTAAATGCAAATCCGATTATTTACTTCAAACGCCAATCCGAAAAATTCAGTAAGTGCATTTGGAAATCGGTGAAAAATTTTTAAAAAACAAATAGTCAATTTATTTTTCCTCTACCCTGCCAATGTGAGTAGTCATTATTCAAAAAACAAAGACTATCTCATACATTTTTTTAAAATGTAAACATCACAGTTAAATGTATTATTATAAAAAACCGCTTTTCTTTGGTAAGTAAGAAAACTTCCTTAAACGAAACAGAAAACTCTGCCGTGGGAATTGTAACTGCTTTTAATTTCCGTTAAAAATCCATTATTGAGAAATAACCGAAATTATAAAACTTTTCCCCATCAAAGCCAACGAACTTGAATTTAACATTTCAAAAGATGGCCGTTTTATTTATTGCCAACGTCAATTTCTAAAGTGACTTTTGTAAGGAAGGATTTTGTTGAAGATGAAAAATGGTAACCTATTAATGATAACAAGGAAAACATTTTCAAGGGACTAATGCCTGAAATTATGTCACGCTCCTGAAAAAATCTCGGGGAATATTGTAACGTCAGGGCGTTTGACATATTGGCTTGGGGTGGCGTTTCATCCAGAAATATTGGATGTAAAAATATGGATCCCGTGTAGTGTAGCCGAATAATCGTTTATCAGCTAATCGATTATGCCCCAATAATAATCATTTTTTACACAATTATCGAGATTATCGATGTACGAGTATAAGTACCGATTAGCTGATTAAATTAAATCGATTATATCCGTCGTAGACTTACAACAGTATAATCATCATCATCATTTTAGTCGCAAGACGTCCTCTACTGTACAAAGTCCTTCCTCAAGAGAGCAGAAAGGCGCAGTACCTATAATCGATCATAATTTTATTAGGCAACCAATATAATCGATTATGCGGCAACGCAAATTCTCGTGAATTTTAGCAGAAGTTACTGGAATAAAACATAACAACGCAAAACCTTTGCTTTTCTCCGTAAATTTTGGTTAATGTTCATGTGAAATGAAAATCATTTTATTGAATTTGAACTTCTGAGAATCTTATTCTCTGACTTCATTTTCATGAGTGCTCCACTCAATATTATAATTTACTTACTTCAATAATATTATCGGTAATTGTTTTCTATTTGTGTAACCTATCCGATTGTTTGAATATGTACCTACTGAAACCCAGCCATTCGCAAGTAAACAGTTGATAACTTATAATCAAAATACATACATCTTTTAAAAAAGAAACTCCTCAATATATTTTGTATTTCTTGACTCTTTAATGTCTGTCTTGTATGAACTGTTAAACATAATTTATTTTGTACCATGTAGTCATCCCCAGTCTGTATGTAAGTACATACTTGATCTGAGTTGCACCACCTAATTTTGAGCATAAATAAAACGATAACCTGTGTTTTTTTACCTTTGTCAATTTTAGAGTAATATGGTGCAACCCAGCCTAATATAAAAGTGTAACTGCAAACAGTTCCTAATTCAAAATCTGAAGAATACAAAAAAAGACAAAAGAGCATCGTTTTAAATCATTTTTTTCTAATCGCGATAAGGCGTCCGTAGTTAAAGTAGAAGCCAGTTCGAAAACCGTTTCACGGTACAAATAAGGATCGGTGTTGGTCATGCTGCTAAGACTTAATAAAGTTATGTTTTGATGTCAAAGGTTTTGCGGAATATTAAATTAATTTATTAAAATCAAAGCGTGGATTGTGACAGCAAAGTTTACAAAATCGGCCTCCCGTAACTCGTTTTAGGAAATTGTCCATTAATTAACCGTAAACAAAATGAAAACTTTATTGAGGTACCTAAGACATTCATCAGTGTAAAATGAACTTCCGAATTTGCATTGTTAATTTTATTTAACGCACTTCGCCCTTCTAATTATAAGATGCCATGGAGATACAATAAAGCTCAGAGATTTAATAATCCACTGAGCTAATCCAGTTAACATGAAATATTCAAATTATATAATTTATAGGCAGGCCTTATCGCAGCTATGTATTATGATATCTCAGTCAGTAATCAGTATGAACAATTAATTTCTTGTCAAAATATGATTAATGCTATAGGCTATTAATTTGAAAATTATAGACTTCTGACTGCTGTCTAGCAGTAAGAGGTATTAATGTAAAATTTTGAATATTCTCTAAAAATAACAACTTCTGACATTCTCATTTTCATCTTCCTTCTCTAAAAATAGCATTCAATTAAATCTATGGACATGCAAACCAAAGTTAAATGCAAATTGCAAGACCTTTGGATGAACTTTCACACATTAATAAATATCGAAACATTAAAAGAAAATACAGGGCCATTTCTAATATAAACACCTACTTTTTACGTAAAAAATATAACAGAAAGAGATCTTATAAAACTGAGACCGAAAATATATTTTCAGCGGTCCCATTTTATTGGGATCTGAAAAGTTTTGCCCCAATAGGTATCATTGCCAAAGAAAAACAAGATTAAGATTCTAGATAATTCGATATAAACTTTCAACACCAAACAAATGGAATCACTGTGGCTTTTATTCGAGATCAGAGAATAGAAACCTTGTAAATAATTTGGTTAGGTTACCTATTGTAATTTGTTAATGTATTCATTTTAACATTCTTGAATATAAAACTAATATCGTGTATTGTTTCTTATGCTTTCACAAGTTGGACGCCATGAGATTCAACTCGAACTAGTGTCTAGTGTAGGTATCGGCACGCGGTAGTCAAAGGCATACGCCCGTATTCACAAGCGATGCTTGCTTAAGTGAAGCAGCAAATCGAACGCACAGCGTTGGATAGAGCTCGTTGATTGGTTCGTCACCCCGTGCGTCCACGCGCACTGTGGGACCTCATAGTAATGTTTGTGAATACGAGCGTTAGCCTTGGACGAATAAACCACTGGACACGAAACCTACAAGATTTCTAAGGAAACACGATCAACCACTTTTTGCGGGGGGAGAGGTTTGACAATTGTCAAATAATGACATTTAGTGCTGGGAAAAGATCGTAAATTTTTATCGATAGTTATGTAAATGAATGAATGAATGAACCTAACGAGATAAATGAATTATGGATTGATTTAATATTGAAAGTTTCTTTAATTGAAAGACTATAATTAATTATTGTATCGTGTTTATTATAATGCCTTTGGTAAATCATAGGTACAAATAATATTACAAATTATTCATATAGGTAGGTAACTAGGTGAAATATTTTTTGGCTGTGTTATCATTATCAAATTCGTAAAGCAATAAACAAGTAATATTCTGTTACGATCGACTGCTAACTAGCTTTTGGTCTCAACAAATGTTATAATCTGTCTCACGTCACGGACAAAAGTTTCATCAATAGCCTATTTCTATACANCATATAAGGGTTAAATAAATATAGTATGACTATTTAAAAAAGAGCTTTCACATTTAGGCGATTTAGCAGCGCGACAAACGCGCGACAGACGCGCTGCCGAAAATTTCATACTATGTGCTGTGTACTAAAAACGCCGCTGTCGCGCACTGATGTTGCGCTTCTAACGCCCTAATGCTTTGTGAAAGCGCTCTTGTATTCATTAAGCAACATTTGTTGATAAACTGTTTATGACTAGTGTGAAACAAGTTTACCATAAACACAGGTTTCTGAAACTTGGCCGTCCACACTTGCTCTCCACTCATAGCGGGGAGCACGGCAACATGTATCATTAACAATGTTTCATCACCTATGTTTATGGACTGTTTATAAACTGTTTACAGAGATGATGACGATTATGAAACTTTGTCTATGAACAGTTTAAAAACAGAGTATCAACAAATGTTGCCTAATGAATACATGGCTTGACAAACTACATTTCGCGGGCAAAATCGCAGACAAAAGCTAGTTAGTTATACTTGAACTGTACTTAGACCAATCATCAATAATATTGTTTTGTATACGTCCGCATTGCAAAACAAACGTGGTTTACAAATTTATCAAACGCTATCTTACTAAAAGGTTGGCCTGTCAATGATACCATCAAACGTGACCTTTATGTCATCGCGACCTTTGCTTTTTGTGTATTTAACAAACTGTAGGCAGTTTCTGCAAGTGTGACCCGGAGGTCTTCGGTTTGGTTCCCTGCTGGGGCATAGTATACTAGCTTTCCGCCCGCGGCTTCGGCGTGGAATTTTGTCTGTCACAGAAAGACTTTATCGCGCGTGTCCCTGTTTCCAAAACCGGGAAAAACTATCCTATGTCCTTTCCCGGGACCCAAACTATCTCTATGCCAAATATCATGAAAATCGATTCAGTGGTTTAGGCGTGAAAGCAAGACAGACAGATTCTGATAGACAGACGAGTTACTTTCGCATTTATAATATTAGTATAGACTAGGTTTGTATGCGTGAAAATAGTTTGAATAATATTTCCAGTTTTTGCAACATTTTCCTTTACTGCTCCGCCCCTATTGGCTGTAGGGTAATGTTTAGCCTAAAACCTTCCTCGATAAATGAGCTATCCTATATCATATAATATCTAGTTCCTGAGATTAGCGCGTTCAAGCAAACAAACTCTTTAATTTTATAATAGGTAGGTACTAGCGGCCGCCCGCGACTTCGTACGCGTGGATCCCTTTTTATCCCCTTAGGGGTTGAATTTTGCAAAATCCCGTCTTAGTGAGCACCTACTTTCTAAAAGAAACTCCCATGCAAAATTTGAGACTCCTAGCACTTGTAGTTTCTGAGATTTCGTGAGGAGCGGGTCAGTCAATCAGTGACCATTCGCTTTTATAGATATAGATTCAGCTTTACTAAAAAAGTCAATTTTTCTATTTTTTATCTTATGTTGTTTAGGAAAAACCGACTTTAAACTCAAAGCAATGAAAGGGTATGACTTTGATTTAGTACATTATGAAAATATCTGTTACATCATTCTTTCTCTTCTCAAGCGATGAGTTCCTAACCATTCCCACTTACACGAACCACAGTAAAAACTTACAACCACTTTAAAAACTGAAGTTCTTCAACGCTGCATACGAAAATGTTCCCCCTTGAATTCCCTGCAATATTACATAATGTTCCGCAACATAAATTTTCCCAATCCAACAAAATGTCAGGTCAGTGCAGCACCAAGACGTAATTAACACCCAGATATTATTTATAGGGGAACAGTGTTTGTGCATGATATTCGCATATTAAGGCCGACTTACACTTGAGACTGAGATTCAAAACTAAATAGGGCAGTGATAGACGAGCGTTTTTTGTTTTTGCCAAAGAACATACACACAAGAAACAAAAGAACACAATTGTATTTTGTTTTTTGCCAAATAATTAAGAGTAGGTATTTTCATTACAGACTGTAGAGCTTGCTAAACTTCTATCTGATTTAATTTTCGATGTAAGGTCGAATCGATTCATTATTTCTTAGAGATATTTCGTTATAACTTTACATAAAAAACATACGGGTCGAATTGAGAACCTCCTCCTTTTTTTGAAGTCGGTTGAAAAGCACTAGAATATGGAACCTCATCTTATGAAGTCTGCTATAAAAGTTTTAATTTACGGTTTCAAATATCACCCAGCAACCACTTTTAATGAAAACCTTATTTAATTTAATTCTTAAAAGAACTTAGCAAAAATGCTTACTCTGTAATTCGACTGAAATCGACTTATAAATCATCGAATTGCAATTCCTTCCTTTGATCAACTGCGGATTAATTTTCAGGTCTCAATAATTTAGAACTTGATTAATTTTCTTTCACGGCCTTAAAACCTCTTTCCAATATCACAAAATGCTTTTGAATCTTGCGTAGTAGGCCGTAGCCAAAATCTGTGACTAACAAAATCGTTTCAAGATTTCTTTGTTCTTTAAACGTCAAACACTAAGACTAGGCGCAGACCACCGATTTTTAGTTGGCCGATAATTCTGTACCCCCAGTGAAAAGGGATCTAANTGGTGTAAAATGATTTATGTCCCATTACATCACTTTACACGAATGTAAAGTTGCCGTGCATGGCGATATAACTGGGTTTTTATTTAATTACGAAAAAACTACATGCTATATTTCCCAAACTGGCACACTGCCTAATTATATCTAACATTACCTTTCACCTAAAAAATATTTCACCAAGTTATCTCTAATAGCGACGAAGCAGGATTTTTTTTTACTTCAAATGCGATTTCCCAAAAATCACCATTTTTGACTTAACTCCGTTTTCACTGGGGGTACAGAATTGTGTTCGATTTTAAATTGTATGAAGAATCGGCCAAATCGAATCGGTGTAATGTGCGCACTTCCATACATGCCCATACTGATCAACTGCCCGACTAAACTATCGGCCGACGAAAAATCGATGGTCTGCGCCTAGGTTAATTCTAATTAATTAATTCCAACTACAAAGTCTTGAACTGTTTATCATATAAAATATTGAAATTCTGATTATCTGTGAATTTAGGCGATCTTATATTTGCGAAACATCGTTTATATTATCTGATACCAAATTAAGACGTCAGGTGACGTGGCGTGACGGATTTGATTTAAAATAAGTATTACATTATTTGAAGGCAGTGTCAAATTTATTTAAATTCCGCCATTACTTAGAATAAAATAAAACGAGAGTTTTAAGAGAGCTATGTTAATTTTGAATTCCGGGAACTTTGTACGCAATATCCATAGCATAATCCGTCTTTTGTCTAGCCCGTAACGATTATTCTGCAAAGGCCTGTGTTACCAACTTCTAAGAGGCTAAACTGTTCCCAGAATATAATTTAAACAAAGGACGTTTCTAAGTACCTCATCATTCAAAACAGAACAGCAGTTAACATAGCTCATCAAGCGATTCATACCACGCAAATTATTCCGTAAACTTTTCGCGAACGTAAATGACCAATTATGAAAATTCTCGACTGAACACCTCATATCTCGAGGGCTTTTTAAGATCCAAAGGAATCACATACTCACACGTTCCAAGTAGCTAGGTGGAAACTTCTGATGAACTCACATTTAAATTTCAGATAGCTCCGAATAAATTTGCACTGTAATATCCTTTCGTGTTTTAATACTGCCTTTTTTGGGCTCAAGGGAAAGGTGAAGAATTTGATTTGTTCGTAGTTGCTAAACTATGTATACAGGTGTTGACTGTTGACATCTTATCCCTGTTACCTGGAAATTGCTGGAATAATGCAGTGGTTCATTTTGATCCAAATTAAAACCAATAGCCAGAGCCAATAGATTAATTGGGTTTCAGTTGATATAATAAATAAATCCTCCTTGGTCCTGACTTATGTCCGTTTTCACCATCAATCCCTAATTTTTAAGTTTAAAGAAAACAAAATTCATATTATTTGTTATCATAGGGGTCACTTAAAAATTAGGGATTGATGGTGAAAACGGGCGTTAGACACTCAAAGTTACTGGGTTCGTCGTATGTCAGATAATTCATTAAATACGTATAAGTCCTTCAATGAATCCGAACATGCGTGATGCTATTTTTATCTGTTGCCAGCCAAACATCTCCTGATTTCAGAATTCGATACGTTCCCTTAACTACCGTCAGATGTGAGTACAGGATAAGGGTGTTTAAATAACTGCCGTACGTAGGTACAATGTCTATATTTATCCCAAACAGGAGAATGTCAACAAAGCCACAAAGTTTACGCACTTACAATACGCATTATGTTGGGTATACCTCCAGTTTTGTCATAAAATAAAAAACCACAGAAGGCCCATTTTTAGAAATCTCATGGCACGAAAAATGCTAGTTTTAGCTCTAAGTAAAACAAGCCTAGACCTTAGACTGTAAGTCCCAATGTCGAATTAAGTGAAGCCGAAGTCGAAGAAAGAAGATCATGTACCGAAGATTACCCTTGATATAGGTAAAGTCAACTAAGATAGAAATATGTGAACATCAGGCCTCTTCAACCTGTGTAGGAAGTGAATGCCATTGCTCCGTTTGCCTATAGTAAATTAAAGAGGATTACTCTCCTGCATAGAATAAATTACAATGATGATGGTAGTGGTGTTAGATGCTAGTGATGCTACCAACGAAATAACTAGGTGCATTGTATGGAAAACTTAGTAATACATGATAATTTTTAGTAACCGACTTCAACAAAAGGAGGAGGTCCCCATTTTTACTTTACAAATCAACATTACGGTTCTCATTTATGTTGTGGTCTCGTACCTCTGATACTGGACCTCTAAGATCGAATGGAACGTGAAATTAATAGCACTTAATGTAATTACCGAGGGTTTTCGAATTAAATAAAGGACCATTAGCGATGGGCCGAAAGATTATGAAAATTATTTTAGAGATGTCAATTTAAAGGCATTATAAAGACAGGTAATTGCACGAATTAAGAGACGGTCTTTTAGACGACAATGAACGAGAGTTTTTATCTATCAATAGAAATGTAATTTGGACGGAATTGAGGAAAGCGGTTTTATTGTTAGAGAGTGTTCATCACATTTGGTGAAAATTACATCGCGTAACATTCTGTAATACAAAACGCTTGTTTTTGTAAGGCATATTAAATAATCAAGTCAAACATTCGGTTGAATATAACAGTAAATGCCTTTATAAATTGAGCTCTTACTCACATTCCACTATAAGATAATTTAAATTGCATTTTCTGAACTCAATTTTAATACTTTCTACGGTTAATTTTTTTTTTTTGCTTTACTCACTTCCACGTTCAGATGTTAAGTAAATAGACGAGAACAACGGAAAATGTCTTAAGAACATCAAGGAAGAAATCGCTTAAAACAATATCGGAGAGGCATTATTAGGTTCTGTAACTCAATTATGAAAGGTACCCGGCAGGCTCTCCGCACTTTAGGCATTACATCAAATTATAGGCGGGGTACACACGAAGGTCTACGCTCAAATTGAATCATGACACTAAGAGGCAGCTATAATAAATTAGCTCTTAAGTAGAGGCTCCCTTTCGGTGTTCTGCGCGTGCTCTTTGTGAGAATAATTTAATATTCGTAATATTCTCAGAGTTTCCTCAATTAGGTGTGTAACTGTATCGTATTAATCACTGTAGGTGCTAGCCAGGTGTGGGTGATCGATCACTTCAATGAGTCCCCTCGGCTCTCGAACTTTTACAAGAATTACGGAACATTCCACGAACAGTTGGTTTTGAATTGTTTCCCGGTAGGGGGAATTGGGAGAGCCTAGAAAGAATGTTTGGCTGGGGAAAATTTTGCCGGACTGTAATCGGGTAGGCGAAATAATGGGAGTGCTGCTATTTTTGTAAGGTCACGTGTACAATAAGCGTGCGTAACGATGTTTGGTGTAAGTATTTTTCTATACTCAATCATATTGCGATCACACTGAGGTTACTAAATTGATTTGCTGCGATAGTGCCTCAAACCAGGAAATCGGCTTTTTGGTGATGAAATCATTGGAATAAGATTTGTTCCACCTTAGATTACATCACTAAAAAAACAAATACCTGTCAGCCAGTCAGTATTACAATTTATTCTGGAGGTTATCTTCTGTAGTGACGCTTTACCATTGGTGATTTTTCCGATTTCTGCGTAGCATTACTTTCAGCCAAACCGTTTTTAGCGTGGCATGGCGCGGCATACAGTGTGACCCTAACCTAATTTGTAACGATGCTTTTTCAGAGGTGTCTAGTAAGTGCTAGCAAAACGATTGAACCTCTCTGTTCGATAATACATTTCTTTTTTATCTCAATTCACTAACGTTTTCTTGGAACCCAATACATTAGATCTAATTCTGGTTATTGTTAAAAGACGCTTGTGTTGTACAGCAAAATAGTTCCTATTACCACAGTGCTATAGTATAAGATGCGATAGTTTGCCTTGATGTGCTGTCGTTCGTACCTATAATGTCTGACCGAATATTCTTTCGTACGTTCACTTCAGCCGAAAGACGTCCACTGCTGGGCAAAGGCCTCCCCCAATTCTAATATTCTTTAATACTATCAAAATAGCTGCTATAATCAGCTATAGGCTGACTAAACTAGGATTAAGATTTAAGACTATTAACTACCATAATCTGATCGCAACTTTTACAATACTCAGACTTTACGACCTCAGTTTCTTGGGAATTCCCTGTGGGTATGACCTGTTTAAGTCAGAGACTCGCTAAAGGGTATTTCTCATCGCCACGGTTCTCATCGTCACCTTCGTGGCGAATTTTATTTCTAACTTATTTCAACTTTTTGTAAACAAAAATTGTAGCGCTTGATGTGAAGATTGTATTCTCAGTAAATCAGTCAAATAGTGAGTCTCGTTTGGAAGCTTTAACGTTTTGAATTTTTTGATGCCACGAAAGTGATTCTGTACTTTACAGCAATAATTTTTTCAAACTTTACTACTGTAATTGACTCTTAAGTGTTTATAAAACATTTATTTTTGTCTTATTTTCATAGATAAATAGCAATAACATAATATAAATAGGTACCTACTTAAATACAAAATAAAATTTTACCGATTACGTCACCTACTAAGTTACAAGATTCTACGCAATTGGTTTTAAGGGTGACACTGGTGGCATTCTGAAATGCTAAAGAAGCAAAAAACGGATTATCTGTACCTCAATAAAAAAGAACTCTAACTGATTTATCAGTCCCCCAACAAAAATATATTTTTTATTTAGGCCAGAGGGCCTCATATTTTTGTTGTACAACTTTTAACTCAAACTTCAGATTAAATTTATCTTACAAACAGATACACAGTCACTTATACAGACATACATACCTACAGTCATACAGACAGACAACAAAAATACGATTCTCTTATTTATTTATTGATGTACTGCTCTCTACTTACCACGTATAATTTATTAGTTATTAAAATATTGTAAAAACATAAACACCAGTCACTATATTTTAAAATAAACCAAAGCAAGAAATCACTTTCGTGGCCTAAAATCACCTTCGTGTATAAAACACCACGAAGGTGATGCCACGAAGGTGACGAAAATTTTCGTTTTTTATGAATTATCCTTAAATTTGAATTTAACGGTTCAAGTCGAATACTACACAAATAAGTCTAACATGTTAAGTTTTCAATGGCAAAGTTTCAATTAAATTGATTTAATTTTAGAGGTAGAAAATATTGTTCAAGCAAGCGACGGTATGTCTATGGATAATCACAAAAAGTCTCGTATTTTTTTCGCGAAGCGACGATCGACCTATCTCACCTCCCCAATGGTCGAAACGCGACTGACGTTAACCGAATAGAACTCTGTGATTGGTCGCTGGTGTTCGGTTTAACGGCAATCTTGTATTATTACTCAAAATTTTAGGTACCTAAAATCGTGTGACCAACGTATTTCGCTTTCTCAATTCAAAATAATTATAAGAAGATATTTTTTTGAATATTGTGTGGAAAGTATATTTAATTACGATGATTTTAGTATATGCTACACACAAATTGAATGAAAACTGTGAATGCAGTAACCAAATGTTTCATTGCAACCGAAGGTGTGACACGATGAGAACGCGAAAAATGACCCCGTTTTTTATCGTTTCATGTGATTTTTTCGTATTATTTTTGCTTCTATTGCGATAAAATTTATTTTGTATGTAGCTAAATAGATATTTTATCATCTGATTTCAAAGTTATTGTTCTAA
This sequence comes from Ostrinia furnacalis, assembly GCF_004193835.3. Taxonomy (NCBI): domain Eukaryota; kingdom Metazoa; phylum Arthropoda; class Insecta; order Lepidoptera; family Crambidae; genus Ostrinia; species Ostrinia furnacalis. The sequence continues at coordinate 841,632 of NW_021131371.1, read as the reverse complement.
CTTATACCGTTTATGAACTATTATTGTGTGACCATCAAATTTGAGTGTAAATGAGAAGTACCCTAAAACGGTTGAGAAAATGCTAATCAACGTACCTACCTTCATCATTCAGACAAGGTTGAGAATACAGACATAATGGTATGACGCTGACCGCTATGACTGTGTTTATAATCGGATTTCTACTTTTTGTCTGATTTTTTACTTTCTCTAAAAGCTGGAGATCATGGTGAAAAAGAGGAGTCTTACTTATGGATTAAGTGTTAATATATTGTAGTCATAAATAACAAACCTATTAGTATTCATTCTGATTCTGAGTAAATCACTTGACTCTATTATCATTATGTAAATTATGTAAAGATAGCACCTAGTATATCATCAAAAGCTGGAATGCTCTATCCATATTAAAGTAACTATACTAAATGACAAATGCTGATAATGCTTCCAGAAATATTCTGGATACATACCGCATAGTGTGACAATAGCATATTTTGCATCTGAAAAATAAATTGATTTTTACAAATTCCCAGAATTTTTGTATTTGCCTTCTACAACAAAACGAGGCCACCTGTTTTCGTGTTTTTACAATTCTACAGCAAAAATGAAAATAAAATGCTATTCACGTTCTCACTGAGCAAATCAGGGGCGGTTTGTGTAAAAATATAGCAATAAAACCAACTTCCTTAGGGAACGGGATAGACGAAGGAACGGGAAGCGAAGGCAATAAAAAAATCATTCGCGTTTATCGGTCCCATTCCTCACTAAGTCAACTATAAAATGTTTCTCCGATAGATGGACGTAAATAAATAATACAATGTCAGCCCACAAAGTTATGGGTCACTTGTTGTAAATAAAAAAATGGTGAAGAGGAGTTCTTGCTGAATCTGGACTATTGCGAATAGGAAAAGTTAAAGTAAGATGTTTGTGTCTGTCAACACTTGAGTCATGCAAAAAATTTGTGTTAATTATACAAAAAAATATTAAACATTGTTTTAAGGACACTGCGTTTAGTGCGTTACGCACAGTTTAGGCCTTGTCCAGGAGGGCGAATTGCGTCCACAAGACACGCGCGAGTCGAATTTTCAACGACGCAATGTATTGGCTGCTGGTATCTCGCCAACGCGCGCATGATTCTACGCGCGAAGGCAATTCGCCTTCCTGGACAAAGTGGACATCAAGGCCTTACACACTCGTGACACTGTTGCAGTGGCCGTGAGACCGCGGCCACCACGGCACCGCTTTACTAGCTTCCCTTGGATTTGTGTGGAGTCTTCTTACACACTAAGCCATTGCGTTTTATGCTGCCGCCGCAGCATAGTGTGTAAGCGCGCTAACGCGATTTCTTAAGATAAGGACACGACCGCGTAAGTATAATATAGCAAATCAGTAAGTTTACTTACTACTAGCGGCCGCCCGCGACTTCGTACGCGTGGATCCCGTTTTACCCCCTTCATCTATCTTACGCGGTTTAGATTTTTTCATACAATTGTTTTTTCCTGCTAACTCCCGTTCCCGTGGGAATTTTGCAATATCCTGTTGTAACTAAACTTGAAGTTTACTAAGGTACCTGCATGTCAAATTTCAAGCGTCTAACTTAAGCGGTTTAGATTTTTCATACAAATGTTTTTTCCCGCTAACTTCCGTTCCCGTAAGAATTTTGCAATATCCTATTGTAACTAAGCTTTAAGTTTACTAAGGTACCTGCATGCCAAATTTCAAGCGTCTAACTTAAGCGGTTTAGATTTTTCATACAAATGTTTTTTCCCGCTAACTTCCGTTCCCGTAAGAATTTTGCAATATCCTATTGTAACTAAGCTTTAAGTTTACTAAGGTACCTGCATGCCAAATTTCAAGCGTCTAACTTAAGCGGTTTAGATTTTTCGTACAAAAGGATTTTCCCGCTAATTCCCACTCCCGTGGGAATTCCTAAGTATCCTATAACCTGCCCAGGAGTATGGAGAATAATTGTACCAAGTTTCGTTAAAATCCGTCGAGTAGTTTTTGTTTCTATAAGGAACATACAGACAGACAGACAGACGGACAGACAGACAGACAGACAGACAGACAAAAATTTTACTGATTGCATTTTTGGCATCAGTATCGATCACTTATCACTCCCTGATAGTTATTTTGAAAATATATTTCATGTACAGAATTGACTTCTCTACAGATTTATTATAAGTATAGATGTAATCCGATTTAATTGAAAAAAAAAACTTAGGACGCGAAACAAAAGCTACCCAAGGCCGACTTTAAAAACAAAAGGCAATCGCTGATCAAAAATTGGAATCCATTTTTCCGTAAAAACTTCAACGACAGCACAGAGGGCGCCGACCAAAAAACGTCTACCAAATATTTTATTAAGTTGAAATCTGATGGTGACAGACAATCCTTTATTTACATTTCCGCCGGTTTAACCGGATTAAGATCGGTCCTCATAATTACTTTTTCAACTCCTTAATCCTTAGCCCCATTCGTCTCTGTTAAAAATATTTTACGCTAAGTGTATTCTCAAGTTGGATTGTGTCCTCTAAGAGTTGGGAGGTGTATAATTTGAAGTCTCACGAAAGAAAAAGCGACGTTGATAGCTGGGTAACAACATTTACAGGTTTAACTTTTACAACTATGAAAATTGTTGGCTGAATTGAGTTAACGCTAGTGATGTACCGGGTAATAAATTTTTCATTTGATTAAACCCAAGTCACTTAGGTTAAGTGTTAAAATATGTAAAGTAGGTATTACCCACAGGTATTACTACTAAAGTGATACGAGTTTTGATCACACAACCCAAACAAATAAAATCTAAGTAATATCTTTATTAATCTGGATATTAATATACAAGTAGTTTCTTGTTTGTATGGGATATAACTGAATTTAATTATTACTAATTTTATTGTCTTATTAAAATGACTTTAGCTTGGAAAATAAATGCGTTTCATTTATTTATTTTCCACAACGAGGAAACTCTGGGTCTGCATTTCACCTGATAGTAAGTGGTGGATTTGCGTATTATAATAAAGAAAAGAATAGAATGTTCTCTGCGTTTTATTATCTTCATTCGCACATCACTATTCCCAACTATGAAAATTGTTGTCGGAATCGAGTTATCTTTCATCGTTTACTCGGACCCGGAACGCGGGAAACTCTAAGATATTTATTGAGGGGCTAAAGGGGGATTGTTAAAACTGTTAACACTCATACCGAGTATCAGTAACTGAATTGGAGCTAATATTTCTGATATACTTTTCCCTCGTGTTTTTCTCTGAAAGAAAACAGTGTTAGTTTTCTATCTACACATTTTTAGTTCAGTGCTTTTTGATAAACCTATCACGGTATTAATTCAATCTTCGATGTGGTTAGTAGGTAGTTCTGTTTATACTAATACTATATGCGAAGGTCTTTCTAAAAACTCTGTCTGTCTATTACGCTTTCACGCCTGGTATAGAGATAGTTTGAGTCCCAGGGAAATCCTGGTTTATAACAGTGGACTAATTGAATTCAAATTAAGATTTAAAACGTTGCAGTTGGCACCAGACGACGTCAGCGTATTTTTTACTAAAATAAAATTAAGTTAGTTTTCCGTTACCTTGGTGCAACTAGATGGAAATGCCTTGCCTTTTTGCTGGAAATTGAACTTTTGCAAGGAAAATCAAGAAAGTTTACGTATAAGGTACACCATGCCTTTCACTTGAAAGAACATGGTATACCAAGCAGAAACTAGAAACAGTTTAAGACCATGAATAAAATAGAAGACAGCACTTTTAGTCAAAGGAAACTTAAAATTAAATTACTGACATTGAGATTAAAATTAAATTCTAAAATTAAATATTTTGCTTGCACTGAGAATTTCCACAACACTTTGTAACTCAACGAAACGTACCACAGTTACGCTAAAATGTTCACTTAAATTATATCACTTAATTCTCTCTATGTATGTACGAGATTAAGTATTCGCCGAAAACGGCTTGCATTAAACCCTCTGTCACGACATACGTGTACACGAACGAAGTACCGCTTCGAGTATACACGAACGTAGCGTTTTGCGACATGTTTTTACACGTACTGAGTGGAAAACTATTACTAGAAGCAATTTTTGAGCTGTCAAATAGCTCGCGACACTGCCCCCGCGGGCGTTCGAAGGCTGCACCACGTCACTCGGAGTTACGAGGTGTTGGGGAAATGTTGAGTCTGTTTATTTCAGTTTACAAATGTTTTAGGAAGTAGAAAATAATTGAATGAACGTGATTGTTACTTTGTTATTATCCGAAACAATAGAATATTTAGGTACCAAAAGTTAAAAAAAACTTCCATGAGGTAATGGACAATGACGTAGGTATCAAAAGTTATTCCTTGAGTTACCTTTCCATTTTTATGAAACTCGTTACTTCAGTCAACTGTTTTTGTGGCTTTCGAATATTTTGAGCAGTTCCATTTTTGAATTATTATTTTTTTGTGATTTAGACAAATTATTTGACTTTTTCTATTTGAGATTCTCCATTTAAATATTATAATTGCCAGTACCTTAAATTAAGTCTACTACAATTTTAACTGGATGATAATTAATTATAGTGGAAAGCATTATGCACCTTGTCTACGGCTTTCGAACTTCATTTGCATGAAGTTGACTGTTCTGCGTTGCCTACAATCCTACTACATCTTAGCATATGAAGGCCTTTTTGTATTGGGGCCACAAACTACTTAATTAACATCCTTGGTCATTCTATTAATCAGATTAACAAGAAAGGCTCACATGGGTCTCAGTTCATCAAAGAAAAGAACTATATGTAAAGAAGACCCTGCTTTTAATACGTTCACGGAATACAAGGATCTTTTTGAATGGTTTGAAAAAATGTAGTGGATTTTTTAAACTCCTTATAGCCTCTTAATACTTTAGTCCGATAATGTCAGCAGTAGCTGTGTCGTTCGAATCCAGTCAAGACCAAATATTGTAGAGCACGTAACCCTTCAAGCGAACCTGCGAATAGAGACACAATAGGAATCGTTATTTTTACTGCGGTCTCATGTGACCACTTAGCCTGCATTTACTACTTGTACTTACTCGCTACAAAGAAGCACGGTAATACTGCAAGAAGCTAGTTTAGTAAGGGCTGAGTGATAGATAAAAGAACTTTATTTCGTACACATTTTACAAATGCTTTTACGTGAAGAGTTTAAACTATATCACCGAAACCTGTCTCAATTACTGCAAGCCCCAGTAATCCGGCAGTGCCGCGACACCGAACCGAGAGTACACAGGCTGTGTGACGGCTCAAATTATCAATGAATATTGCAGCGCAATTCTATAGCTGAATATGTGAGGGTTTTAAATTAATTAAGCCTGTGACGTGTATGTTGAATGTGCGGGAATTTTCGAGTTTATTCATGGTAAATGCTTTGTCCAGGGGTCACTAAAATCAATAGGCTTGGTTACTTGTAAGTCCTATCTTTTACCATTCTAAGGCTGGGTTGCACCATCTAACTTTAACCGTAACTATAACGGTAAGCGGATTTTTTGTATGGAGCTTGACAGATTTTTATGTTTGTCAAAGTTAAAGTAAGATGGTGCAACCCAGTCTTAATGTCAATTTAAACTAGCGTCCAACGCGCATTCAACTTTTTATTAATTTTACTTAGTTGTATACGACTAAAATTTAAAAACTACCACTATTGATTGGACCACATTTGAACCATTTAAGTCTTATACTTCGAACTCCTATTTTCTTCTTACGTGAACTTTTCTTTGGGACAAGCTTGGCCTTCACTGGCCTATTTATTAGCAGAGAAGCTATAGATCCTGGCGATACAGGAGTTACAGCAGTGGTTACGCTAACGCATACCCTTGCTTTTATTCGGATGTTCTACAGTCAGCGCAAAATAGTTCGTGACTCAGTGGCCAAAAAGTTGACAACACAACCTCATTCCAATTGTAACAAAGACCGACGTGTTGTGATCTTTTTGGCTACTTTGGGTATCACGAACGTAGATTTGACGTTGCTTTAATATGTTGGCGCACATACAAAACCCGTTAATTCGAAAATGCTGCCTTATGCCTACTTAACTCGAAGCAGCGGTCTGTAAAACATAGGCACGGGCAATAAACATGCCATATTTATACAGGCTTATTAGGAAATCTGACCCATTTTCCAAAATTTTCGCAGACGGTCTTGCGTAAAATAGAAAAAATACGGCTTTATCAGAAGTATTGATAGTCGAAATAGAACAGTTAGCCACATGTCAATGCTGAAACCAATCGAAATTAAATTAAATGTGTGCACCAGTTTTCAAATAAAATGCCTGCTTACTTTCTATACTCGTTCATTCGTTCGTTTTAGCCAAATGACGTCCACTGCTGGACAAAGGCCTCCCCCAAGGTTTTCCACAATGAACGGTCCTGCGCTGCCCGCTGGTGTATGATTTAACTCTTTCATGCAAAAACTACTGATTGGATTTTGATGAACCTTTACAGAACTATATGAGACCAACTGAATTTTACGCGGGCGAAAACGCAGGCAAAAGCTAGTTGTCAAATTTATAAATAATGACCTTTGTTTATGATAAATAATCATCTTATACGAAGTGAATTTTCTGTTCTATCTAGGCTGTAATATGGAAGAGGGAGTTAGGGGCTTGTAGTAACGATTCGCACAATTTCCTACAAAAGGTGGCTCGCGAATGCATTTAAATCGCCCCGGTTATCATTTCTGTACGTACAGAGTACAGTCGCGAACAATGAAGTAAACAGCTGCATTCGATTTAGAACCTTAATGCAATGAATTAAGAACACTGCTGGTACGAGTAAGCTTCACACTTATCTCGGTATAAAATTAGGTATTACTAAACCCTGATTTAGGGTGAAAGCTGAATCCAAGCTTATTTGGAGCTCTGAATTTGAGGACACTAAGTAATTTCGCCGATCCAATTTGTAGTTAATTCACTATTAATAAAGAAATGATAAATAGGCCTAGTTAAGATAAATGTATTCTTCGATTTGTTAGATTGGATTTATTTTGGTTCAGTGCTTACTCGGCTTTAAATTAACAGTTACTTATTTAAAGGTTCTAAACATAAAATTTAATAGTATAACGTGAGCCGGAGATTTACCTAAGTAGGTACTTATTTGCTTGTATTAAGCAATTGACAATCTTTTCTTTATTTTAATTTAATTACACAATATGAATTTACCTAGTATTAGTACTTTATTTCAATAATTTTACTACGAGTATATCTTTTGTAAGTAGGTAGGTACTATTAATTGTGATAATTCTTTTGGAATGAAAAGTTTAATTAATTCTGTGTTGTAAACTGCTAAAAAGACAACACCTAAACTATGTATAACATTAGCGTTGCAATATTCCCCTACAATTTTATATTAACTTCTAACTTCTAAAAACAAAAGTGCCCTTTTGCCAAATAATCCAAATTCATAACCCTTTTGTGTGCGCCGTAGAAACAAAACCGGCGCAATCGGGTGCACTCCAATTTCAGGCAGTCACGGGCCGGCACCATCCAATCAAAAAGACCATCTTCTCGCTGCGTAGGGTTGACTCAATATTTTAATGTAAAAGAAAATTATTGCACAAATACGTTTTACACTTAAGCAAAATATAGACAGTAAAAATGCAATTCCCTAGAATATTCAGTCCAGCCAGTGCATTGTGCAGGTATATTATGCTCGTATTGTGTAAGTACTTATTAGAGTTTATCTGTTAACTCAAGTATAGACCGTCACATTTTGGAAGCAGCTAATATTTAGTTTCTTCCAGCGATACCAGTTTACAAAATGTGTTTACAGCAGCTCCAATGATCTTAAACAAATTTTAACGCAACACTTTTTATTCAGATATACCTAATGGCTTATCTTACTTTCACTATTATAATATTAAGATCTATAAAATGCAATGCAAAAATAACTATTTGTGCTTAGTAATTGTGTATACCAAAACACTACATTACATTAGAGCACCAACATTTTAACGTAATGTAATTTGCAGGGAACCAGTGTAATTAGTGGAACTAGACGCATTATTCGTAGCCAGGGCTATCAAATACCCCTAAAGAGACTTTTCAAACAATTTATGGTGTTCATAAGAAAGTCTTTACCATTTGTGCTTCTGATTTTTATTTTAAAAAATCTTAAAAGAACTTTTTAGTTGGTTTTTATAAACAGTTGTAAAATCTGGCTGTGTCAACCCTACGAAATCCACTGTCGGTAATTCGAGGTAAAGTCGCATGTTTACAAACGCCTATTGTCGCTATAAAGTATTCAGCTGTCGTTAACGTAACCTACGCTACAACAGATTTATGTACTAAACGCGTAGACAGAGACAACAAGTTTTTCTGCTGACATAAATCGTGGCCCGGCGGGAGTAGGAAGCGGCGGAAGCTCGCAGAAGGCTCTCGTGTGCGACGTAATTTATAACTATTATGCCTCGCTGTAGCACTGATCGGTCAGTTAACGAGCTAAGCTGAATTAAATCGTTGTTTAGAATTTATGCGGCTATGGTGTTGCTAAATCTGCCACTGGTTGCTTTGGAAAAACGGATTGGCATTTTTTATTTATCTATCTATACTTATAATAAATCTGTAGAGAGGTCAATTCTGTACATGAAATACATTTTCAAAATGAAAATGAAATGAAAATGAAAAATGAAAATGAAATATTTTATTCAGCGACACAAATCAAAAATATTTAACAAAAGTAAAGAGAGTAGGTAATGTGCGTGTCATCGAAACGGTATCCACTCAGCATCATGTCGAGGTGTCGTAAGGGACACCACGACGCTGGTCTTCCGTGGATACTCGGAGGGCAAGAGGCACTGCTATAACACAGCAATACTACTCCGGTTGCAGTACAAGTAACACAGTTATCACTAAAAAAACACACCGATTTCCTTAAAATAACTATCAGGGGGTGATTAGTGATCGATACTGATGCCAAAAATGCAATCAGTAAAATTTTTGTCTGTCTGTCTGTCTGTATGTCTGTCTGTCTGTCTGTCTGTCTGTCCGTCTGTATGTTCCTTATAGAAACAAAAACTGCTCGACGGATTTTAACGAAACTTGGTACAATTATTCTTCATACTCCTGGGCAGGTTATAGTATACTTAGGAATTCCCACGGGAAAAGGCATTAGCGGGAAAATCCTTTTGTATGAAAAATCTAAACCGCGTAAGATAGATGAAGTGGGTAAAACGGGATCCACGCGTACGAAGTCGCGGGCGGCCTCTAGTTTAAATTAAATGAATGCTAATAAATCTATAATGTCATCAAGTTAAATAAAAGCTTGTAAAATAGCTCTATCACATCCTCTGGAACCTGAAGCTTAGCTCACGTCAAAAATAAAAAGCCGAAAATGAAAAGAAATCGCTCATCGTTTTTATTTATCACACACTTCCCGTACTTGTTTTGGAGTTGGCCTTCATAATAAATCCTAACGACACGCCTATTTATACAACTTGGAATTCTCAAAAGAATATTTCGCCGACAATGGACCTGCTCAATTATTTCGAAAGTTGCGAACTCCAACTTTCGTACAAGTTTATTTGGCTTCGCTATAAAAAAATAAACAATCCCCGTTCATAAAATAAATCTTCGGACCGAAATACCATCGCAAATAACATCTGGGTGACAAACATCGTGACATTAGCTTCCTCTCACCTCATTCTCATACGTGCTTCGGTGCTATATTGATTTTAGAAAGAAAACATGTTGCCGTTTCGAGGTGAAAGTCACGGGGCGCAGAGCATACATCACCCGGGGGACAAAACATATCACATTTTCCGCGATAAGTAGCTCATACAAGATATACTGATGTAGGTATATAGCTCGTAAATATATGGCGATACAAAAATCGAAGGCAATAACACTCACACTAGCGGGTATTGAAAAAAATTGTAGCACAAAAGTAATCGGCGTTTCTCATTGAAATACGAATACCGTACCTGATTTATTTTTATGAGATGTCATGAAGTTTATTCCGCCGTTCAATACGCAATAGAAAATGGTAGAGTGTATGTTTGATGAATGAAATTGATATCGTTTAGGATAATAAAGAATTTATAGGGATTTATGTTTTTGTAAGTTTATTTAGAGCAAATATTTAACTAATAGTGATCTTATTTATGGTTTTTACGCAGGGTTGTGACAATTTTGAAAGAGGCATTTTATTATGAGCAAAGGAAAATAAATACTTATAACTAAATAATAAACAAATACATTCATCAAAATTTTTGCAAGTGCATTTTAAGGTTCTGTTTCTAAAACTGCATTTAAGTCAAATCATACAGAAACGTGATCTAAAGCGACTGAAGTGAATATCACTGCAATATGCGCTCTAAATCCAGTCTCCCGTTCAGAATCGCATAAATAATTCCCATCACAATGCAATGGTTGATATCACGCAGGTTCATATTTCACGGGGTGCAGTGGCCCGTAATTAATGTTCGGAAGCGACGAGCCTTTGGCAGAGGCGCCTCGGCCCCGCATAAACATGATTTACGCGGTCATATTGCTGGCTAGCTTAGGACTTTGGTAATCTAAGAGCAATGAGCTGAGCCTTCTTTTAAATGCAGTTTTCGGTTTCAATCTCTGACTTGTATAGATCTTTTCATCCACGAAGACGCGCCCCACCAAATATTTGTCGAGGGAAACGCGGAGTGCGTGGAGTTTGGTTCGAGCAATCCGAGCGTCATTATAGCTGTAGTGTGTAGTGTTATAACACTCAAACATTAGCGGAAGAATGGTGGGCGCGTCTTCGTGGATGACACGATCTATACCGGTGTGCCTCAACGAACTGCGTGCCTACCATGAGTTTACGTTAGGTGAGCTCGCTAGCGAATACGTCAAAAAATTATATGAAGATTTTATTTCTTGAAAGTAGCCGCTAGGGGCGCTGCACAATATGTCATACATTTAAATGTCATTTTTTTACGCAGTCGCACTATACTGTAATTGATGTCATAATTTAAGTACTAATGTAAGTGCTAGCCAATAGACTGTCATATTATAAGGTCTGTAAAGGTTAAGCTGGAGTTGTACCAAATTCATCCAGATTACTAAGCCTAGCCATTAACCAAAACACTACCCACGGCGTTGGTACACGTTGTTTTATTACTTCCCTCACAGCCACTCATTTAATCACTGTGGCGGCCGCTAATGCGCCACATTATTTCGGTCCGAGGAAGCGGTGTGAATTACGCGAGACGTGTTGTTATACAAAATATTACGCTAGTTTTAGCAAGGCTTAGCGAGTGGTCACTGAATCAAGTACTCGTCCGTGGTGCATAATCTTTTCTTAAAGGGTTTAAACCTTTGTTTGTCACCTGTCATCCACATTGTAATGGAGGGAAGTCGAACCTTAATAACAAACTCCTCCTATGTTCTTCTGATTAATTTCGTTGCGGGTCCAATGACAGTTTAGCTTTCCCCGGGACAAACTTGACCTTCATTGGTTGGGTTTTTATGGCGGTCAAGCTGTAGATCCCAGCTACACAGGAGTTGCAGTGGTGGGAACGAGAGAGAGGTAGGAATAGTCCCGTTTGAATCGAGTACTTCTTTGGCTAAGACCAATGTAACTGATGATACGGAGAGGACTGTATAGAAACTAGATATTATTCGAATTCGTAGCTAGTGAATACCAGGAGCATTGATCTGTGTGCTTACCATGAGTTTACGTTACGTGTGCTCGCTAGCGACTGCGTAAAAAAATGACATTAATTGTATGACATATTGTGCAGCGCCCCTAGCGGCTACTTTCAAGAAATAAAATCTTCATAGAATCTTTTGACGTATTCGCTAGCGAGCTCACCTAACGTAAACTCATGGTAGGTACACAGGAGAACCGTATAATAGTTTAGAAAAGTGACAGCTAAAGGAAAAAACAAAATAACATCAAAGTCTTGTATTCTTAATTTAAAACTAAGGAGGCCGCTCTGCTGGCCAGTTTCCAACATCTGGTATTGGCTTCATTTTGAGACATTTACAAACCATTCATCATAATCAGTACCTCTAGTACGAAAAACTTTCGAGTTCGTTTCGTTTGCGTATTCAAAGTGTCATCGAAAAATTTTGTATGAAAAATTAAACAGCGCCCCCTATATTATAGCCGCCCTAGGGGGCGCTGTTTAATTTTTCATACAAAATTTTTCGATGACACTTTGAATACGCAACGAAACGAACTCGAAAGTTTTTCCTACTAGAGGTAGGTACAGTTTTTCGTACTAGAGGTACAGGTCATTTCATCTCCACTGCGGGACCCTCTCTTATTTACTAGAAGAATTAGAGATATCTATAAATCTAAGGGAAGTGTTATTATATGCCGTTATTAATTATTACAGTTTCATAAATATTGTTTACTGAATGATATAAGAATCTACGTGTAATACGAGATGTTCGCTCGGGAATCGATTGGCATTATCATTCGTAATTGACAGACGTGGGTATCTATTTGTATTATCTTTCTCTTCGTTATCGATACGTAATTGGTAGAAATAATATGAAACATTATATTTACTATTACTACCTATGTCAGTCTATGTTCGTTTAGAAAATTTATTATAAAGTTAATTTACCAGCATTTGATTGAACCACATAAATATCTTGCATTTAAATTATTATTAAGACGACGAATCTTCCCAAACACAGGTAATCCAAAACAGCCCTTATGCCTTAATTATAACTTCAATTATTCCGTGAACTTAACGTAAACATTCTAACGTAAGCATAACACGAAGTTTCTAACTGTAAACTTGCCTATTTTATTTGTGCCACAAGTTCTGACTAACAAAATCAAAGTGCCCTTAACAGCTAAACGCCAGTTAGAAATCGACTAACTTAACCCTTACACGAGCATATTAGTTTCAAACTTGCCGTTGTTTTGAACTTTAAGGCAAAGCAATAAAATTCAAAATATTATGGTGACTGTTCTCAATGCCAGTTTAGGGTTAAGCGATCTTGAATATTCAAAACAATTTGTAAGCCGAAATAGAACAATAGAAGTTGGTTAATAACAAAGCACTTGAAAGAGAAATCTGTGGAGGATTAGTGCCTTGAATATCAGTTCTGGCAACTCGAGGTAACTTGCCAAAGGTGGGGCTTACGGGGAATACAGTTTAGGAGGATTAGCTGAGGTTTGAGTACCCACGAGTAAGAAGCAGTGTTTCCCAAAGTTTGCTGGAAAGTTAGTGACGTTTCTATACTCAATTTTATTGTTTGACTGATAGGGGTAATGGATTTAAATCCAGCTGAGAGCAAATTTTAGTGTTATGAAGCGTATTTTTACACATTTTTAGTGCGTTAGTGTGATTAATTAATGAATAGACGCTGCACTACAAGCTCTACCATGTTGTAATAGAATTAAAAAAAAACTCAAAATATAGGAAAAAAAAACATACATAACGTGAATAGTGCTTATTATACTGCCAACAAAGCTATGGTTTAAACAGATTCAATCAAATCAAATAAATATGGTTATTTTGGTGCTATAAAATCTCACCTAGATACTACAATTACTAGATAAAATGCCTGTCTGTCTATTTCCATAGTCGTCTACACAATGGAACTGTTCTATTACATCATGTCGAGTTTAAATACTTTGACAATTGATACACCTACAATGGATCAAGATGTCGTACATTCCGATGAATAATTAGATATCCATTTATCCCTAACTTCGTCAATCTACACGTTTCAGAGCTTTGTTAAGTCTATCAAGTTTGTATCTCAATCAACGTGCTGAGGTGCAACCTCGTAAAAGGTTTCAAACCTTCGAAAATATCTATCACCCTCCCTCGCACATAATATGCTAAGGTATCTGAAAGAGACAAATAGAGACGATATTATATCGAAGTGAATTTTCAGGGTAAACCTCGAGAGACTTGGAGGTAGTCAATGTACATTTAATAGAGATTTATGATATATTATGGACGATTTACTATATTCTTGACATCAAAATTTGTCAGATAATAGCACAGTTAAGTATTTGTTAATAAAACACAATTTAGATTGTATTGTGCCATAATTTATTGATTATTTTTTCTTGCGGATTTCAAATTCTGTGAAAATAGAGATGAAATAATAATTAAACAAATATAAAAAGCTGCAAATCAGTTTTAACTGAGACTTACAAATAAGTTATGAAGATCGGATTTGTCATACCGCATCTTTTCATTACTTGACCGATCTAATCTGCTTATTCTCTGAATGTCCTAAATTCAAAATGTTATCTGGGGGCACGGCAGTGCCCCCGCCAAGTCGAGCGCGAAGCAAACACTGCCGTACCATCCTTTACTGGAACCATTTCGCCGCATTTTCAGACCCCTATTTGAGAACCTCTGGATAAGACCACAACGCAGAAATTTTCGTCATCTAGTAAGCTATAATCACATACTTAAAATCCAAAATTTCAAGTCTGTAGGTCATTTAGTTCCGAAGTTAAGCGAAAGCAAAGTTTCGCATTTACGACACTCACTCACTCACTGATGATCATCAAAATAGAACTAGTACTTCCCATAAACTCAGAGAGCTGAAATTTGGTACAGAGTTAGGGTTTAATGGCCACATAAAGGGAAAACTATAAAAACTAGGAAAATCGAAGATCTGGAGTAACACCACATTCATAATCAATACTACTCCGGCACCGTGGTGTTCGCCTGTATCGCTCACCGCTAGATGGCGCTAGCACTAGCAAGCGGTGTCCAGATTTTTTTCCTTTCTAGAGAAAGTCGTCGATTAAGTTGAATGTTGTGTAATTTGCATTTCGTTGATTTCGTTTATTATATTGTAAGGTTCGCTAAGGTTATGTTATTAAAACAATTCTGATTCGTTGTCCATTTTAAAGGTCGTTGAGTTTATTTGTGTTTAATATCGTAAAAAAATGTCGATAAAACGACGACGTTAAATAATTTTGCCACTTTCTACAAAAAGAAGTGAAATCCCACCAAAAACATTCTGTAAAAAACTAGCCAAGTCTCGATGGAGCTGCTTGTTTATCTCTAAAAAGTAATGAAATCTAGACAAAGTCGTGCCAAGTCTATGGTTCCTTACTGCGATTTCTTTATTATTATAGTTAATGTTGTGTGACTTGGCCGTTGAACAATCTTTATTAAGATAATCATACATTATAAATACGCAGCTTTACTGAACCTACAATTGACTGGTTATTGTTGAATCAAAGTTTTCCAAGTGGCAATTTTCCATCGTCAATGGGTAGCGGTTCTAGCGACAGATTGGTGCAATGGTGTTATGGATCACCTCGTTTTGTACCCTTCAACGGCCAAGTCACACAACATTAACTATAATAATAAAGAAATCGCAGTAAGGAACCATAGACTTGGCACGACTTTGTCTAGATTTCAATACTTTTTAGAGATAAACAAGCAGCTCCATCGAGACTTGGCTAGTTTTTTACAGAATGTTTTTGGTGGGATATTATTGACTGTAAAGCTTTTCAGAATAATGGTTGGTAACTTTCGACTATACTTTGTTCAAATATACCTACCTAAAGATTGTATCTCCAATGAAGCTAATAGTACGAGAGCCCACGACCAAAATTTTTGTCTCATAGCAATACGGCCAAAACCGCATCAAATCGATAGATACGATTATCCTGAACTCGAAAATACCATTTTCCGCGTAGCGTTTGATCTGACCGAATTTTCGAAATTGTCAAAGAATTTTACCGAACTGCATCATAGCAATATGTCTGATTTGCAGACTGTAGTTGAATGATAATTCTGAGATACCGGAAACATATTTTTCAGATGTTATTGGTGTAGTGCAAACCCGTAAAATCACTTAAAAAAATTAAAAATGAGACAAATAAAATGTCTCATAGCAATACGTCTGAAAATCTTTTTTTATTAGTAAATTTTGGTTATTTGATGCGAACAAAACAATTTTCAGACGGAAATGTGAACGCATTAAATTTTGAGACCGTTTTGAAAATGTTAACAAATTTTACCGATCGGTATCATAGCAATATGTCTGAAAATTGTTGGATGATAAAATAAGTTCTCCACATGTGCAAAAAATTTATATCAGACAAATTAAGTGTAGCACCTTCTCTATCAGACAACTTTTCGATACTCAGATATCATTTAAAAATCGTATTGTGGCATCTTGGATTTTCTGTTACAAACCAATGAATACGTTGCGACCCTGAATTTATTAGATGATAATTAACAAAGAATTTACCCGAAACCGTAACATTGAAGGTGAAGGACTGAAATAAATCGCACAAAAGGAAACTGGGATGAAGTTGAATGCTACACTTAAAGTGTCTGAAAACAGGTTTTTGGTAATCATGGCAGCAATACGAAAAGTTGAAAAAAAATATATCCGTATTGCTATGATACAGGTCGGCTAAATTTGTTGACATTTTCAAAAATGCGCTCAGGCTATAATATGCTACGCGCAAAATGTCTGAAAACAAACTTTTTTGTAATACAATTATAAAATCTATGTACATTTTCACTATCAGACGTATTGCTATAATACCGACTGTCTTTTTTTTTGACACAGCAGAAATGGCCTCCCACGCAGTTGCTACACTTTCGACCGTTACTACACACCTAGTCGGGTTCAGAATCATACAATCTAACGATTTTATAGGGTTTTTGCCGTATTGCTATGAGACATGGTTTTGGTCGTGGGCTCTCGTACTATAATTTCTAATAAATAAATCCTCCCAAAAAGTATTCAATTTTTCATTCGTCGAAGCAATGTCATTTCAATCTACCGACACTTGCAAGTAATTCCCCTTTTCCATTCTCAGGTAGCGTCCTCAGTTTGCCCTGATAGCCCCTGAGGGCGAGTACTCCAAACCTCTCATAATGGGCAAAGTCTCGTTTCTACCCGTGAAAATGGACGTAAACTCGGATCGACTAATGGATATGTAGGAATTAGGTGATGCAGGATTACGCGTTTAATTGTTTTCCGAAATTCGAAGCTTAATTTTAAGGCTGAGTTGCACCATCTTACTTTAACTTTGACAAACGACAAAAAACTGTCAAACTCCATACAAAAAGCACCTGTTATTGTTATAGTTACGGTCAAAGTTAGGTGGTGCAACTCAGCGTAAGATTTCCAATCTTTGACAAAGGATTTGATTATAAAACTCATGATAAATTTATTTTGCTTCTAGCGTGCATATTTATTGACAGATTTCATGAGCAACTTTGTATTTGAATACATCTTTTCTTTGAATGAAAATACGTGTGACCTATGAGTCTCTATAAATCTCGACGCGTCACATCTACAACAAGTAAATGTGAGCTAAGATTATAAGGGCATGAGATTGATTTCTCTATGTATCCTACATAGGGTGGGTTGCACCATCTTACTTTAACTAGGTATATCAAAGATATGTCTAACTCCAAAGCACCGCTACGGTTAAAGTTTGGTGTTGCAACACTCAGCCTTAATATTTTTAATGCGAAAGGTTGTGTGGATATATGGACATTGGAGGTACTTATGTTTGTTACTCTAACACACAAAAACTACTGAACGGATTTTAATGAAACTACAGTATTATTGTTTACTAGCTTTCCGCCTGCGGCTTCGCCCGCGTGGAATTTTATCTGTCACAGAAAAACTTTATCGCGCGCGTCCCCGTTTCAAAAACCAGGATAAAAACTATCCTATGTCCTTTCCCGGGACTCAAACTATCTGTATGCCAAAATTTCATCAAAATCGGTTCAGTGGTTTAGGCGTGAAAACAAGACAGACAGAGTAACTTTCGCATTTATATAAGTATAGATTTTGTGACGCCGCGCCGCGGGCAAAAGGTAGTGCTTTATAATGCGGCTACCTTAATGGTACTTGTCGAGCAAGAATTCAGATCGCCAACTTATTGGTCTAAGCAAACGTTAATCAACTTTTAATACACAAAGGGCCTTTCGGCTACACCCTTTTCAAGGCCGCAGTTAATGGGCAATGCTGACATTTTAGAAAAGGGTAAACAACTTTAACGGAACTTCGCCTTAATTATAGTTTAACTTATTCGCTACAGCTGCCGACCCGCCATACTGGATTACCCACTTTATAGTAATTAGTTGCTAAATAGACCGCGGGACGTGCTAACAGTGTCCATTACACCGATGATTGAGAGGCTAAAGTTTGGACGCTTGACAGCAGAAAAAGACTTGGCTGAGTTGCACCACCAAGCTACTAGCCGTAACTAATAACGATAACTGGTGTATTTTGTATGGAGTTTGACAGATTTTTGACGATAGTTAAAGTCAAAGTAAGATGGTGCAACCCAGCCTTAACAGTGCACTATTTCGAACTGTTACATGAATGTTTTTATATTTTAACAGACTCGTAGAAAATTATTACTTATTCTATAGAGCGAATGAGTTTGTGAGGCCTACATTATTTTGCGGTAGTTCCTACCTAATAAATAATATCTACTTAGCTTAGTATGAAGGGTTAACAGGGATATTAATTATTGTCCATTACTTACTTACCATATTCGTTAAAAAAAATGAAACGTAAGTTCATTCAAGCGAAGCTGCAGGCATATACTAGTCGTACAGAAAATACAGATTGTGTTAAGATTTGGGTTGGGAAGAATTGGGTTTATAAAAGGACAATTAAAATCCATCAGCTATAACAATATTTAAATTATAAAAAGCTACTTAAAACAATCTTACGAGTTCCACTGAAATAATAAATTGACATCAAACTTAATTTGCAGTGAGGGTTGGTCTTGTATCTTTACTGGGTCAAACAAGAAGCAGCCACCAAAGGCAAGGGTTACTTTGGTTGATTTTGGGATAAGGGAAAGTTAACAACAAAGTAGCTAAGGAAAAGTTAACAAGAGTTTCTAGTTTACATCTGTTTTTATTCATCTTAACAATTAGATTAACGTGAGATTTGATTATGAATTTCCTTTGAACTTTGTTATTATCTAAGTTTGTTGAAGTTTATTAAAAGATGATATTAATGATGTTTAATTTTCTCTTTTTCTATCTTTTAAAAATACATCTTCTTAGAAATAACTAACTAAGTCCTTTGTCGTTTTGTTCACACATTTTGGTATTTGTATTCTTTAAAGTGTACGAGTTTTAGTTATGCCATTAGTATAGGGGAGACCGAGGAGAGCTGTTGTGACAGATGAGAGTTGTGACTGTCGATTTTCGGCAACTTATTAACTACAGTTAATTTATTTGATTTGAAGTTTTAATGATAGCTATCAGCGAGCTATTAACTGTCACAACTCTCCTCGGTCTACCTAAGTGTCGCATAAATTACTAATATTCCCTAACGGGAATAAAACGAAATACGTATAAACTTGTATTGTATCTTTGCCCACCCTCAGCTAAATTAAGAACATTGTCCACTCACAAGTGGAACGTTTGCATCTTAGATTGTTTACTCAAACATGGCTTAGAAAACTCAAGGCAAATTGCTGAAGCCGTATTGTTTTCTCGTTATTAGTTTTCTGTAGGTCCCGAAGATGGTTGCCTGGGCTCGTATTAAACTTTAATATGAAGGAGCTGGATATTATGAAGTTTGTAATAGTTGTTTGAAACTTGCTTTAAAATTAAAAGAAAAAAACCTTTTATAAAAACAAGATTTTATTATGCTCTAACAGGATTTAAAAAATTAAATTATATCAAATTCATCAATTTATTACATTACTCAATTTATATGACTGCAAGTTTGTCGCGTAGGTTCTTTTATGTAGTAACTATGTAGATTGTATTTTGCCAAGATATACCTAATTAAAGTATTTTTGTTTACACAAACTGCAAGTTAAATAAAAGCTAGTAATAAAATCTTCCAGTTCCGATTTCAGAGTAATTTTTGTGATCATTCAAGATGATTTATTTTATCTTGAATTTGCCAATTTCTTAAATTCATCGAATTATGCCTTTATTCCAATTTCAATCAAGTAATTTCTCAGTATTTTGCATTTAACTTAATACAAAGTACTGAGAAATCAAAAATAATTACAAGCTTGAGAACAACAGACCCCCCATTTATATTGACGAGGTCTTTCGTAAAATGATGAGTAATCCAACCAAAGCGTATGATCACAGTCATGATGTTATTCAAAGAATTAGGTTTACAGTCAATTTCGACACGTTACGAAGATGTTATTGCTACACAAGCATTAGAAAAGAATAAATCGTATGTTAATGTGATAGGTAAGAAATAACATAAAAAATAAACATGAGTATCATCAAAGATTTCGCCAAAATACTTTCGAAAAGTTAGTTAAAAAGACCTGTTACGTTTATATTTTTACTAGCTTTCCGCCCGCGGCTTCACCCGCGTGGAATTTTGTCTGTCACAGAAAAACTTTATCGCGCGCGTCCCTGTTTCAAAAACCGGGATAAAAACTATCCTATGTTCTTTCCCGGGACTCAAACTATCTCTATGCCAAATTTCATCAAAATCGGTTGCGAGGTTTAAGCGGGAAAGCGTAACAGACAGACAGACAGACAGACAGAGTTACTTTCGCATTTATAATATTAGTTGGGATACTAGCTGACCTAGCAAACTTCAAAAGCGGTAGCTTTTGGCAACATTCTACAGCTTATTTTCATCAGGACTAATGTAGGATTCCAATGGTGTAAGAATTTTTCAAATCGTTCCACTAGTTTTGAGCTTATTTTGAAACAAACAAATTAATCGAATCTTTCCTCTCTATAATATTAGTGTTGAAGTGTAGACTAGACCCTTAATGAACAATAATCTACGATAACAAGATTAGTATTAGCAGCGGCTCTCAAAAACGCAATTAAAGTTAGTTGGGAAAAGAAGCTGAAAGTAGCAATTTATTGCTTCAAGGAACTAAGTGGAATGCAGTTGGAATTAGAGGGGGTAATCTAGACCAACGAGTAAGTTCCGCTGTAATCTCTCATCTAGCGTGGGTTGGTTAATATCATAAAACTTTGCCCGCGTTCAACTTTCATTCAAAGGGCGAGCCATCTACGCAAATTCGCAAAGGCTTAATAACTTTTCAATTAAAATCGTGAAATAACAAGCGCGGTTGTTACTTTTTGATAAGAGATTTTGTTTTTATCAACAGTAATATAATAATATTCGAAATGACAGTTTTTATTTTTTATTTATACGTTATGAACAATGACATAGCCCGACGGATTAGGGGGCGTCCATTAATTACGTGAGACGTTTAGGGGGGGGAGGGGGAGGGGGTCAAGAAAAATCTCACTAAATCTCACGTAGGGGAGAGGGGGGGTCTCGACAAATATCACGTAATTTTTTCAGCAAGAAAAAGGGTTATTTTAAATTAAAAAAATAAATATTTTTTTAAGGTTATAATGATAAATTCTTCATTTTTTTTTCTAAACCGTCTAAATAAACAATAGAGAAATTGGAAAAAAGGGTTTATTTTAAAGATTAAATCTTAATCAAAGGATTTACATTTACATTGCAAATAATGTATTTTAAGAAATCTCACGTGATATTGTGGGGAGGGGGAGGGGGTCTGGAAAAATCTCACCAAATGGGGCGGGGGGGTTGAAAAATTGCTTAAATTGTCTCACGTAATTAATGGACGCCCCCTTAGCAAGCTGAAGTGGCAATGGGCAGGGCACATAGTACGCAAAACTCACGATGGGGCAGCAAGGTTCTGGAATGGAGGCCGCGTACCGGAAAACGCAGCGTGCGACGTCCACCCACAAGGTGGACCAACGACATCATAATGGTAGCAGGGAAGCGCTGGACGCAGGCCGCTACCAATCGATCAACATGGAAAGCATTGAGGAAGGCCTATGCTCAGCAGTGGACGTCCTATGGCTGAAATGATGATGATGATGATGATATGAACAATGTATAAGTAGGAATAGGCGAAGTAAGGTTGTTGTAAGCAATTTAAACCGACTCATACCTCAGTGTATGGTTAAAGTATTTAACCTCAATGAAGCTAACTGTAAACCTTTTATTATATTTTAGATCTGCCTAAAACATTATTTCATTGTGTTCATTTCTCTTTAGTAAATAATCGACAGTTGTTAATACACTATCCAATAGTAGGTTATTTCAGTATCGTTGATTGCTTTCGTGTTTCCTTTAACTGGTCTATCTTATAAGTTTCTACGTTTTACAAAAAAAACAAGCCAAAGTCCGTAAGAGGGTAAATTGTCTTGTATGTCAATTTTTAGGGTTCCGTAGCCAAAATGGCAAAAACGGAACCCTTATAGTTTCGTCATGTCCGTCTGTCCGTCTGTCCGTCTGTCCGTCTGTCCGTCTGTCGGTGCACATCATTTAGACCGCGTGAGCTAGAATTATTTCAACACCCTGAACTGATTGAACCTGTACCTAAAAATGAGACGCACCTTCAAGTAATTTATGACGGTGACGTGGGATTAGTGGGGCACTGGAGTTGTATTTATTACATTAATGGAATACTGCGTGTGTACGATAGTCTTGTTGGTGTTCTAGGAAAATCGCAAAAAATATATGTAAAAGCCTTGTTTCCGTATCTATCGGAGTCATGTATTCAGTTTCCAAGTGTTCAGCGACAACCGAATACTATTGATTGTGGTTTGTTTGCCATTGCTTTTGCCACCTCTTTAGCTCGGAATATTTATAAATACATATATAAAATTAATATTCATACATAAAAGTACAAGGCAAAATATCGGGAGAGTTTAGGCTCCATTCACCAGGTGTATAAATTGACATAATAAGTTTATTATATTTGCTGCTACGGAACCCTTTGTGCGCGAGCCCGACTCGCACTTGGCCGGTTTTTACCAGTACGGATTGCGCTCCACAAATACAAATCCAACTGCACAGGGCAATCACTACACATCCTTTCTTGCCTTCAAATCAAGTCTCAAGCTATTCCATCAGGTATTAGTTCTACAGACACTGCAAGTCGAAAGTGCAATTTCCTGAAATCGAGTCAGTGTGCACCGTCGACGTAATGCGGTGCGCGATCTTTCTTAAAAGCTATCTTAGGTATTTTTGCTTCCGTGTTTGGAACAGCCAGGTATTGGAGAAATATCTGTCAAAGGAATGTATTGGCTACACGAATATAATAGTGATGTAACGGTCCTTTCAGATCTAGAAATGCAGGATTCCGCAAAATTGTCATGTGAACACACATTGTGCGAGTTTGAAATTCGAATCCCAAATTCGAACGGATCGGTTTTATGCGGGACATTGCAAACGGGATGTTCATATGAATGTTTACTATTAAAACAAGTATACTACTAAATGGAATCTTGCAAAAAACAATTCCTGCCAAAAACGGGATGTCCCCTTGGGAAAGAATAGAATAGAAAGTATTTATTTGTCTCAAAACAGGTTTAATTTACAGTTTTTCACAAATACAGAAATCATAAGAGACAAAAAGGTCTAGGACTCAGCACTTTTTGCAATACAAAGTCAAAAACAAATCTATGTAATGACCGTGGGACACTAAAGGAAAATGTTACACAATTTTCATATAGGCAAATATTTGCTGAAACATTTCCCGATATTAGCCTATTCCGACCATAAATCAAAACCCAGACCCAAAACGGCAAAAAGAAAAATCACTAATGCGATATATTCCCAAAAATACGGTCCGCGTAGAGATTCATGAATCTTTTTTGTTAATCAAATATTTTACCGACGGCACTCGGGTCGAGTATTCAGTTCTTCGAATAGTTCGTGGGGAAAACGAATAACACATAGAAACTTTTTGTTTTAAGATGTGCTTAAATATCGAAGAAAAATTTACAGTAGGTAGGTATCTACTCGTATACCAACTTACTACTTACATAAAATAAATAAGAACCAATAAAGCATTTATTATGGTATCCTATGTAGAGTACTACTTCCTTCTTTATATTATATTTTTAAAACTATTGTAGCCGCTTTAAAGAAGCAATAAGCTTAAACAACATGTTATTTTGAGGACAGCCAATTTTTGGGGACTCTTTCTATACTTTTAAAGTTTACCCACTTTATGCGACAGTAACGCAAATCTCCGCCTCTATTTATCTTTTCTTTCACTTGTCCCTTTGCAAAAATGAAAATTTATTGTTTGTGTAACCGAGCTGGGAGCGTGGGCTGACCACTAATGAAATGTTATACAGCGTCTCGGGGAGATAATATATCTCGACGTAGGTACACAGTCAATATGTACATGTACATGTACATACCTGATAGTTAGGTGTAGGGTACGTATGCGGTACATACAAGAGCCGTTGTGGTAACCAACAGAGTTTATGGCGGTATACTTATAGATGTGCCCAATTAGTGTAGCAAGCGATATTTTGTCAATGAAAATTAGTGCTTCTACATTCAAAAGCCTGTCAGTGGCCAGGCACAGGGTTGGATCAATCCAAGATCTTATTGTTCATGAAAATCAGTATTATCTAATCAAAGCTGGTATCGAATGATAATTTTTTACGTGTTCACATATTTTTCAGGACCAGTTAATTCATCCTTTCCATCCCAGGTAGTGTTGGTTTCAATCAATTAGATTTCTGTCAAAACCACTGTCTGTGTAAAGGAAACTCAAGTTAAGCTTAAGCTTAGTAATTACTAAAAGGTGCTCGCAAAACAAATATTTTTCAACAACAACCGAGCAAAAACTTAAACGTTTGCACTGAAATGCAGATGTTATTTGACTTGTAACTTTTAAACCGACAGTAAATATTTACAGAGCGGCCTTATAGCTGGATCCTGGAACTTTCTGGAATTTTCACGTCATTCCAGAACCGTGGGGTTGATCCGAAATTTTGTAGGCCTATTACACAGCCAAGTTGTGCAAATCATTAAAATTCATACACTTTTTAAAAGCTACATAATTAAAATTGAGAAAAGTTTGCAAGCTGAGGGTCTCGGTGGATGTTTTAGTCAGTAAAAACACAACTCAGACTCTTGGTTTCCTTTTAAACAATGGTTATGCATAGCATCAAATATTTTTTTTTTAATTTTGATGAATAATAAATTAATTATACCTATCTTAAAAGAGGGCGGGCGGGCGGCGGCGGGCGGCCCCTAGTTACATTTATAAGTTCATAGATTATGTTCTTTTCCTATCCACTAATATAATTATTACTGCCTAAGTACTAACCCTATCCTGAATATACCTACTCTTTCACGCAAAAACTACTGAATGGATTTTGACGACTTTGACATCAGAATAATAACATGAGTAGGCTTTGAATGATATTAAGTTAATTACAACGCTAATTGTCAAGTTAATCGGTCTTTCAGTGACAAACTAAATTTCAGGCATGTAAAAGCTAGCTACGATTATAGGCGCGCGCAGCTACGGTTGAAAGCTAACTACGATTATGTAACCTCGTAATATTTTTCCATATTTCCTAGAAACATCAGTCCTTATATCTTGCAAATCCTCTGTCGGGTCACGGTCCACAATGACTAAGCGCTTATGAGCACTACACAAGTTTCCATATCTGCTCACCTAATAACAGAAGAAAGCCGTTTATAAACTAGCGAAGCAGGCAAATCGCTACTCTTATTTAAGTAACCTGGTAATATTTTTCCATATTTCCTAGATGCATCAGTCCTTCATCATCATCATTTTAGCCATAGGACGTCCACTGCTGAACATAGGCCTCCCCCCATGACTTCCACAATGGCCGGTTGGTGGCGGCCTGCATTCAGCGCCTTCCCGCTACCTTTATGAGGTCGTCGGTCCACCTTGAGGGTGGACGTCCTACGCTGCACTTTCCGGTACGTGGCCGAACCTTGCTGCCCCATCGGCCGTCAGTTCTGCGTACTACATATATGCCCTGCCCATTGCCACTTCAGCTTGCTAATCCGTTGGGCTGTCAGCGACTTTAGTTCGTTTTCTGATTCGATCTCGTAAAGAAACACCTAGCATCAGTCCTTATATCTTGCCAATCCTCTGCCGGGTCACGGTCCACAATAACTAAGCACTTATGAGCACTACACAAGTTTCCATAGCTGCTCACCTAATAACATAAGAAAGCTGTGCGCCATAATAGCCTCTGCGGGCAAGTTTGCAAAAGTGGTACAAACACAAAGGTATGAGTTTGAGTAGTGATGTGTATCGTTTGTGATATCGATAATTGTGACCTTTGAAGCATCCTTCCTTTTGGAATCAAATATATAATAAAATAAGCACATAAGCAGATTAAGCAGAAGCTCTATAATTTTAGGGCTGGGTTGCACCATCTTACTTCAACTTTAACAAACATCAAAAATGTGTCAAAACATGCAAAAAGCACCGGTTATCGTTATGGTTAAGTGGTGCAACTCAGCAAACTTAGGTAAGTACCCATACGTTTTCTCTAAAAAAATATTTTAATTCGCAAAACTAAAATTTCTTTGTATTTTTTTTCCATTTGGATACGTTATTGTTGATTAACAAAGGTTGTTTATGCTAAAGTTAAATTAAGTAAAAATAAATCCTGACTTTCTCTTCCTTTTATTCAGATAATATTATCTAAGAAAACTTGACTTGTTCCGATACTTAACTTTTTTCATATCTATCGATATCGATATTAGGGCTGCAGGGCCTGTAGGGGAGATAGGGGTTATACGATAACAGCGTCCCTTCGGCGACTATGAATAGTTTGTTTCCATGTTTGCCTTACTTTCGGCGAAGCAGTTACTTGATACTTTTTTGGTGTTTATGGTGATAGGTGAAGTAGTGAATTGGACGCTTTTGGGGTAGTCTAACTCTAGTACTTGGACTGCTTTTAGTGGTGGCAACTCTATAAGTATCTATAGTTCATATTCCTCACAAGTGAATTTATAAGAGTAACTGCAATGCACTAGAAAATTACACTAAGTAACATGTAAGTTTCTGATATTTTTCTGATAATAATGTTTCAAGCTACAAGGATGTAGGTATGTCTAAACATTTCAGCATAAAAAAAGGTTTCCTTACAGTAATGAGCACCTACTATATTTTATAGGTATATCGTATTTAAAAAGTCAATACATTATAATGTAATAACAGTGTTCTTAAAAATCAACTTACAATTAACCCAGTAGGCGCTCGCGAAAACATTTTATCGCGTAACCCGAATCAAATATCATGGGATCGGGGCATTTGAAGTGGGAGTAACACGAATAAAGCCTGGAAACTTTTAATGCTGGATCAAAAAGTCCGTGCACGTTAGCGGAGCCACCGCGTTGAAAAGGGGTTAACGCAATAACGGGGGACTATCGCCCTCGAGGGGCGAGGCGACACCTCCGACATAATCCGATATTTTACACTCTTTGTGAGGCGACGGTTAGCGGAGATCATGCCTGAACTGATTCGAGACCCGGCGGGAGCTGTTTTAATATTCTACAGTGATGGGGAATCTAAATTTTTACGAGCTATTGTTCTTGTGACTAAAGTAATAAACAGATAGATAAACCTAACTAGGTTATTATTATTTCAGCAAGTCCTTAAATTTTGTGAAAAAAGAAAATTTATGAAAAATACTTTGGTCTTTTGACGCGAAATTTTTCCAATAAATATTCTCAGGCGTCAACAATAAAGGCTTTAAAGTTATAATATTAGACGAATAAAACTTTTCATAAACACCTTTCTCCAGCTTTAATCGTTACTCTAGCAATAAAGGAGCCGTTGTAAATTCAATCAGGCCAATCAATCTGCTTCTGACAAAAGTTTCATCTAATAATAACGTACTCTGCCCGCTCTTCTCAGTTGCAAATTACTTATCCACTCCCCAACTAAGGAAACTTTCACTGAATCGAAATTAAATTGCTAATTCTGGTATAAGCCCTTGAACTCTTTATTGATCCCCTTTCTGATGCCCTCGAGGCGGCCACGTCGAATTAATTTCATGAAATCAGTTACTGTAGCCGCTAGGTAACGTTTTATTTGCGGCGGAGCTTTGTTAGGTGTTAAATATGTGCCCGTCTAACTGATTTTAAATTAAAAGTGGCAAAATTTTGGGATTCATGCTTGGTTTTTTGGTTTGATACAATTAATACGGTTTCAAAGTACCTACCTAATACAGTGTTAATAAGTGTTGTATTTGACGGATTTTTCTTTGGTACGATACTCATAGCGGGGAATGTTCTAAACACCACCTATAAAATCTTATAAAATCTGACATCAGAAAAGACGTTTTAATAATCATAAGTTTAGGCGCAGACCACCGACTATCAGTTGGCCGATAGTTGGGCCTAATTCTAATTTGTATGAAGAATCGGCCGATACCAAATCGGTGTAAACTTTCATACATCTCCATTTTGATCAATAAATAGCCTGACCCAACAACTATCGGCCAACTAAAAGTCGGTGGTCTGGGCCTAAGCTAAGGCGATTTAATAATATCTTAAAATGTCAATTTCATATTTAAAATTTTAATCTATTTATTGCCAGAAAAAAACATTTACTCATTTAGGCAACTTTAACAATAACTAAATAACTGAGACTCGTGTTACTACAATATTAAGTTACTGAACCATTTACTCGTTTTATCTAAAAAGGTTCTATTCCGAAAACTATCTTGAAAAGGTCTAACGCCTGAAACCTAAGGGCATTATTTACAGACGCCCATGAAGTGCCTGAAATGGGGGATAAATCTATAAGGTTACAGTCAGGTGGCGGTAAACTTTAAGGAGGGCTCTCATCTATGTCAGCAGTATTGGGAAAAATAGTCCTCTACAATTTTCTCTTGAAGCAATCAATCGGCATAAAGTTGAAACTGATTATGTAAGAGAATTACTTCAGCATGTACGAGAAAGCTAACTCATTGAGTGAATGAGATGGATACCTAATAAAGGTTGAATAAAAAGTTGTGTAGGTCACAACTTTTCAGAATCGAAACAAGAACATGACATTACAATATTTTTGTTTTAGATCTATAGATACTTATTACTCAAGAAACCTTGTAAACGAAATGAATATTTTATTATTATTTTATTTAATGCACAGAAACATCAACAAAATGACTAGCTTATTTCCATTCCTTGTGGCTAACAATAAAAGCTAAACATTCATTTTTTTCCGGACTGGAGTTAGGTTGCTTGAACTGCCACAGACGTACCTACCTAGACTATAATTTAATTTTCTACCACCGTCATATTCTACCTTTGATTGATGGCATCACACCCCCCTCTCCTCAGGGGTATCACGTCAGCGTTCTATTAACAGCACTTTCTGTTGAGTTGGGTCACCGCCCCGGGCTAAAAAGGACCACCTCAATGCACATCTCACGTCATCTTAGAATCTCACGTCATCTCACAAATTCACTAAGTGTTGACAGCAAATATTCTTTTAAACTTCCTTATGAGTTTTATTTTTTTTAGAGTCGAATTTTCGAAAAAAAGGACGGAAATAAGTGTGAATAAAGTATGCAAAGAGAAGGGTGTTTATTAAGGTAGTCTAGCCTTTTGCTCGCAACTCTGCTTATACATGTGGAATATGATCAAAGGAAAAGGTACTGGCTTAAAAGTAGTTCGCATCTTTGAGATAAAAAGTGCCTAAATATTTTTTAACGTACCATAAAATATAGGTATACCTATTATATCTATAAAAGTGAAAAGTCACTGATTGACTGACTCACTTACTCGACACCAAATCTCAGAAACTAGGTGCAAGTGCTAGGAGTCTCAAATTTTCCTTTTAGAACGTAGGTGCTCACTAAGACGGGATTTTGCAAAATTCAACTCCCAAGGGGGTAATTAAAACCGGAGTCGCGGGCGGCCGCTACTAATAGGTACATACCTAAGTATAATTTTTGAGTAGTTAATATTGTCAACTTTGTAAACATTTTTATGTCTCTTTTGCTATTTTTCACAAGCAAAAGAGACAAAAAGAACGAACGAAAGAACTAGACCATCTGCATCATCATTTCAGCCATAAGACGTGCACAGGTCTTCCCCAATGATAAATCTACGTGCATTTAAAATTAGTTCCTTTAAACTACCAACGCGGAAGTCCAATGAAACTCTAAAATATGAGTTTGTAAAGCCAAGTTATGACGAGCTGGTGGAACTGTGTCCCTTATCAATTAATGTATTCGGGCCAAATTGCTGTGATTATGTCGCTACGCTTGGCCCCCGCTTTGTTCTACGATAATAAGGATCACCGCACAACACAGACCAATTTACCAATAGATCCTTTTTGAAGAATATTGGCAAAACCTAGTTTTAAACTGACGACTAATTCTTCTTCTTCTTCTTCTTTCCGTGCCTCTTCCCATTATTATTTAAACTGACGACTAATACGAAAATGATATTATACTTAATTACAATATTTTAAATATGCGTGTAACATTTTTAGAGGGTAAATATGCTAGTTAAAAAGTGAAAATTCCTATCTTTCTTATCTGAATCAATGTACGAGTTGTGAAAGCTGTTTTCACTGCACAGTTCCTAACCTAATATATAAATAATTGGCTATCGTTCTTATAGAATTTATTGATGCGACTTGGCTCTTTTAGAACGAAGAGTTTTAGAAAAAATTAATAGATGGTGCGAGAAACATCTATGTAAATAAATAAGGCTGGCTAACTAATCAATTGCTTGATGCTTATGTGATGACGTAGATCCAAAAAGTAAATAATTAAAATCATTTTTATTAGCGTCGTGACATGTTAAGTTTGCCTCCTATCACATAAAAAAAAATTACTATATTTTGACGTTCATAAGTGCCACTTGTGGTCTAAATTGAATAAATATTTTTGATTTTGTTTTTTTTATTTTGCAAACCGCCTACTACGTGTCGCCTACTTAAGCGGCGTCTATGCAGCTAAGTGGTCCACGTCGTAGAATCCGCCATTTATCTAGAGGTCTTTTACAATGCGTGAGGAGGGAGGAGTTTACACTTGAAAGGTACCGCGACTAATGACAGTCGTTAGTCTGGGGCCAACTTTGGAGGTGGCAACTCAATCGAGTTTTATCTACGAGCATTATTGCCATTATTATTAATTACCACGCTGGACCGCAAAGAAAAAGGGTTGGTTAGAAAATCTTCAATATCTTCAAAAGTACCTGACCTAGCTTTATGAAATAAAGACTTAATTAAATTATACCTAGGTTTTTGATAAAGTAAAATAAATTAAAATGCGCAGTTTTTCTTGAGAACCAGAATAAAAATATCGTATGTCCGAGATTCAAACTATATCTACATATACCTCATGAAAATCGGTTCAGTGGGTTGTGTAAGTTAGAGATGTTGATGATGATTTTAGTTCAAACATGTACAAATACGTTGAACTGTAAAATTGTAATAATTGTTTTGGACCAAATAAAAAAAAAACTTTTCTTACTTTCTTCTTCTTTTCTAGATGTAGGTAGGTACTTGATTTCTTTTTGTTTTTCAGAGTTGGAAACTTGATAATAAATTATATCAAACGAGAAACTTTCAGCAAATAAACACAGGCATGTTTAATTTATTTTAAAAATAACACGGGTACCAAATGCGTGGGCACACTTTCCTTGAAGCAATATGTTACTAATTATATTATGTGGGTTCTTTATAACTATGTATGTGTTTACGCTAACATTAGGTTGGGCGGCTGTAGGTAATCACGTAGGTACAAAAATAAAATTATGTATACTGAACAACCTTTAAAAAAACACACACACATAACAGTGTAAAAGGCATAAAATTATATTCTCTAAACTGGTCAAACTGAAATGAAAAGTTTCATAATAGTTCATATTTTTACATCAGCTCTGACGTAAATTCCTACATTGTAACATTATTTTCATTACTGCACGAAGCCATATTATCATATTTCTCAACACACGAGTTCGCCAAGTTTACCTTTGTAAATGTCTTCCGTATATTTACTCGTACTTTCTCAACTCTGACGCCACCTTATTGTAGGTACGTGCGTGCATTGTATAAACATTAATTCACAATATTACACCGAATTGATAAGCCCCGAAACTCGGAGACGTTCTATCTCTGCCAAACGTTCGTATTTCACGGAGTTGAAAGCCTTTCATTAAATGTGAAGACTGGGCCGTATTAGGGTTCTGTAGCTAAGGGTAAAAACGAGACCTTGTTACTAGGACTTCGCTGTCTGTCTGTCACCAGGATATCATGAATCGTGATAGCTAAATAGTTGAAATTCACAGATTATGAACAGAAATACCTACAACACAGACTAAAAACAGAGTCCTAAAATAATAAATATTTAAAAGTGATTCCCAGACAAAAAAAACGTCACTACTATTTTGCCGTGTTTTGTTCGATATAATAACGGCAACAGATAGCAGATGCTTCAAATATTCACAAAATATTTAAGTTGTAGAAATATCTCGTGGAACCCTATGTGGTCGTATGTAGAGATGAAACGGATAGTTGTTTGGCCGGATACCGGATACCGGATATCCGGCCAGCTGCTAGGCCGGATAGCCGGATATCCGGCGGCCGGATAGTTGGCCCATTGTCTCGTTGGCTCGTTGCATGTTGTGACGAGTTTAGCGCCGCACAGGTGCTTGAAACGCGATCAGTGGACTAGTCCCACTTTTCGAAAATCGAACAAGTCCGAATAGAATGTCAAATTTTGCCACTTGTCTAGGGGGAAGAACAATTCGGGCTATTTCGGTTGCCTTCGTGAGTGTGATTGAATAGCGAAAATTAAATTAGTTTACTAGCTGCATAAATCTGACTGAACTGCATCATGACATCAGATCATCATCAGTGAAAAAAAGATCGCCTATTTTATTTGGCAATATTTCGACTTATATCCCGACCAGGAACATAAAAACCCTCGCCATGTTGCGGAAAACTAATGGTACTAATTTCTTTTAATGGCAACAGTAACTGAAAACTTCATTGACATGTCACCTGGCATGTCAATAATTAAACTGTCTATTGCTGTCAAAGTGTAAACAAACTTTATTTAAATGTGTGCAATTGATTTTGTGAATTAAATTGCTAAAAATTTTTTATAGTCGTGAAAGAAAAGTGGTTCACAATGTGTTAAAGTATTTGTCGAAGAGAAATACTAAGGGTTCGGACAATATTTTCATTGAATAATGTTTCCGAGAAAGGTTGTCAAATTGACTGACATGTATATTGTATTGTACAGTCCACTATAAAAATTAGCTGTGGTTTGTTTCAACTACCTATTTTAAAGTTTTTTGTCACTTTTTAAGTGTTGAATTTTATGGAATTGTAAAAGAAGTACCGAGTTTGAAGCGGCCATGAGCAGACATTGCAGTTGAATATTCAAGTTCTGAATTTGATTATTGATGAATAATAAAATAAATCCTACTAACTCGATTAATTGTTTCATTTAATTTATTTAAACCAGGTTACCTATAATAATAATCTTTAATCGTTAATTTATGAAAATATCAAATTAGCCCGTAATCCTGAATCCTGATAAAGTTAGCCTATTAATTTAACACAGGTACGACTGTACTCAGTGTTGCACTATCAAATGCAATTGACGCGCCTCTATGCCAGGGTTTTTATGTTCCTGGTCGGGCTATAACAGATATTTACTATTTATGTATTTGTCATTAGAGTGAATAGCCCAGAAAAAGAAATTAGCTTTTTTAAAGGCCTTAATATGACTTTTTGTAACTTTTTGGACTTTAAATAAAAGCCGTCATTATTATAAGCCATTTTATTGATGTTTACTTCAAAGATTAATGTGAAATCAGCCGTGTGGTGACGGCAGAGTAGAATACATTTGTCACCAACCCCTACTCTTCCCGCGGGTGTCGTAAGAGGCGACTTAGGGACTACACATCAAACAGAGACTGGGCAGCAGCGCTCTCTGAAAAACATCAATCTTTTAAACTGCGATCTCCAACCCGCCTGCCAAGCGTGGAGATTATGGCAAAACCCTCCACTATAGTGGAGGAGGCTCATAGTCCAGCAGTGGACTGTAAACGGCTGTTGATGATGATCCGGCCGGATAGTAAATTTAGGCCGTATATCCGGCCTACCGGATAGTTACCGGATATCCGTTTCATCTCTAGTCGTATGAGCCCGCGATAGTAATTAATTTTTGTCTTGAACTATTGTCACGCGATACGCTGCACGCTGATACTTGAAAGGCAAAAATAAATAATTAAAATTAAATAAATATTTAAAGGTCATAATCCCATACAACAAATAAAGCATTGTGCGGAACCCTTCGTGCGCGAGTCCGGCTCGCACTTGGCCAGTCCTTATTTAATTGTTTGTATTCCGACTGCGCTGGGATGTTAAACTTTGCTTACAATACGAAATTAATTCAGTGTTAATATTTGAAGTTTGAATGCACAGGTATGGCAGTCGGTGGATTAAAAATGTACGAAGTAAACGTTGTTCAGTTCATGTTTGTTCTAGCGCTGGCCTAGATTTGATTATTGAAATGTGATTACGGTTAGGAAGTTAATAGTTACCTATACTGTGTTCTGTCTACAAGTTTAGCTAAACACTAGCATTATGTTTGTAATATGTGCGATTACATACCAACTTGTAAAAATGTGTATTGCTCAAAACAAATTGATAGTATAATCATCAGATCATTTCAC
The DNA here is from genome assembly GCF_004193835.3 of Ostrinia furnacalis. Taxonomy (NCBI): domain Eukaryota; kingdom Metazoa; phylum Arthropoda; class Insecta; order Lepidoptera; family Crambidae; genus Ostrinia; species Ostrinia furnacalis. The sequence goes on along the minus strand of NW_021131371.1, from coordinate 807,216 downwards.
TGCAGAAATAGGTAAGTACGTAGGTACTCTCTCTAGTCCCTGATTTACCAAAGACAAATGGAGAATGACTCAGTCACCTTTACGTATTCCACGAAGAGAAGTTTTATCCAATCCTACCCTACCGAAATTACACCACCATCAGGCCACTATCTTTACACAAAAGTATTCAAAACAAAAATAAACAAAAGTCACATTGTATCAAAAGTTAACCTCTGTCACTGTGCTCAAAAAGGCACGTGTATAACCCGAGTGTAGCAATTTAAAACAGACACCACCGTGTTCTGCAATTAACTAGAAAGCAACAAAGAAGATTCTGATTACATGAACCCACCTCGCGCGAATTAGCGCGGATGAGTTAGTTGCGCTACCTAATGCGCGGCTAACGAGTTCCTAACACCTATCTGGGCTGCGATTCTCCTATGTGTTTGGTACCTAAGAGCCAAAGCACACGATGCGTTGCGACACCCCGTCGCAAACTTTTGGCCGCATCACGCTGCGCGGCGCCACACCACAGATATTTCTATGTAAAACGACTTAGCGACACCGCTCCGGAGTCGCACCCGTCGCCGCAACGCATCGTGCGATCGTGTGCTTTGGCTCTAACTATGTTAGTACGGTAGGAAGATATGCAGTAGTAAAAATAGGAAATTATAATAAAATACCAGTAGGTGAACGGGACTTCTTCCTGTTACGAAATGATGGGTTCCTATCAAAATTAATTACCTGTCCATTAATTCTGCAAAACCGGATCAAACCGACAAACAGTTCTCGGTAAATATATTTTTAATATTAAAATTCCACTCGCTACTTATATTTCTAATGAGAATAAAAAACTATACAGAGACAGACTACCACGAATTACACTACAATAGACCTCGTAACCAACCACACGGTACAAATTAAACGTAGATGAGTTTACTGCACCCAAGCGCAGCTTACTCTATTCTAACACCTAGAGAACTGTAACAGTGTGCTTGCACAATATTACGCTTAGTTTGATTGTTATCAAATTACAGACCCTGTTATAAATTACGGTTCATGTTACGAATATACTCGTACCTCCTCTTTAATTAATATCTTTAGGTGACGAAATAAAAATATTATTTTGACAATTAAATAAAATATTAATGACAATAGGCTAGTTGCCTAAAAAAATTTTTTAGTCCGTAATGTTTAATATCAAAAAATATTGGACACGTATAATTTTATTTGTCAATCTAACAAATAATTACATAGTTATGGTGCGTTGAAGTTGCGCACGACGTCACAACGTGCGGCATTTTTAAGCAAGCGTTGACGTCACGGGCCTCTTCTTCTGAACTTTGGGGCGCTTTATCTCTTTAAATTTTCATTAGTTTGAAAAAGTGAAAAATACGTGTAGAGTATTTTTTGATAAGTTAACTGACGGACTAATTAAAACTCTTGCTTTTTGACCCAGGCAACATCCCCATTATATTTATGGGTTCAAAGAAGGTATCTTTTGAGCAAGCTACATCACTGTTTCTATACCACAGCTTAAACTTAATAAATCATCATAGCTTAATACTTACATTTACATACTTTCAAGCTAATTTTATTGTTATCATAGTAGCTTTATTCAAATACATGTCATACCTGAATTCAAAGCACAAATGCACGCCACTTGAAATGTTTTATACTTTCTATCTTTGGTGTGAAGAAAGTGAGTGCACTTTGTGCATGCAGAATAATATCGAATTCTGACTGAAAATGTATGCTCTTTCAGGGTTTTATTGTCATATCATACATGTACTTTTATTTCAAAACATGTGAGAAGAAATAGCTTTGAATAAATATATTTCGAAGCATTTTCCGAATTCTTCGAAGTATTTCAGCTCATTCGAGCATTCGGAATATGAACTTTTTTTTATATTGTTTAGGTTACGACTTGAGTAGGCTTTTTTAGCGTTTGGTGGTTCTTTTGATATCAAGGGAACTACTTAAGGGACTATTTTTTATATATTTTATAACAAAATATTATAAATCAATAGCCGAAAAGCGTAAATTCCAATCCGACTTTAAATGCCTACTCACAAACGTCCAAAAAAAAATTCATTCAACATGGATAATTTGTTATCATAATGTTATTTCAATATTACTTTAATAGAGATAATAATATAGGTACGAGAAATAGCGAATTTTATTGCGAAAAGTAATATTGAAATAACATTATACCTACGTAAATAATATCACTATCACACTGTTCAGAATTCTGATACTCCCTAAATTTCCAGTTTGCCAACGGAGTTTACCCCGTCACCGAGGTTCCCCAGCTTTCCCTATCACTCAGCGGCCGCAAACACCTAATTAATTGTTGGGCCCATCGCGGATTAACTGTTAACACTCGTGCAACTCATTATTCAAACTAATTCTGGATTCACTAACTATTACAGGGTTGACTGACGTTAATGGATGATTAGTAGACCTCGTAAGCGGTCATGTTCAAAATCAGTATTTTGATACATGCTTTGAGCCTATTGTTATGAGTTAACAAACATTACTATGAGGTCTCACAGTGCGCATAGACGCACAGGGTGACACACAAACCAATCACAGAGCTCTATTCAACGTTGTGCGTTCGATTTGCTGCGTCACTTAAGCAAGCATCGTTTGTGAATACGGGTGTTACTTTTCTAGATAAAAAAACTTGACTACCTAACCGTCGTGCTCTGCAGTTGAAAGAACACCGGTCTACATTTGACAGAATCCGTGTTGTTTTTAAAATGCGAACAAAAAGACCTCTAAATAAAATAGCGAAATTCACGTGACTATCCTAAACCAAGGAAAATCGGGCCTTACACGTGTCGCCCGGGCGAGTTACAAACGTAAACACACTATAATGAAGGCGCGTGCTTCAAAGCAAATTGGATCTAGGTGCCAATAGTCGGAAGTCCCTCATTTCCTTGCATTTGTAGCCGACGGTGCCTGTGCGCATTAAATTTTCTTCTACGGCCACGTTTATGGAGCTGTGCTTAGTACGAGCGGAGTGTGGAGCGTTAAGCGGGCTGAGCAAACAAGGGACCTTGCTAATAACCATTGAGCAGTTTTGGGGTCTGATATAGTACCTACATAGAGCTTTCCGGAACAGATTCCTTTTCAAAACTACTAGAAAAAAATCCTATGTTAGAATGTTTGTTCTCTCTACATCGTTAACGAAGACGAAAACATTACTCGAACTCAGAAGTATTAAAATCGTACAGTGTCAATCTCCACGAATACGTCACTGCCATTATTTGATCACGCTACACGCTAAGCTCACCGTATAAAACCAGGCTCAGTCCATCGCTACCCGGTATGGACGTCCGGGCTGCTCTATCAGGGTCCATCAGGGACAATACCTAGTGATCTATAGTAATTAACGGGTATTTTTACTATTAAGAATATCCTACAACAGTTGTCATGTAAATGTAACAGGAACACATTCAATCTTCACAAACACATTGCTGCCATACGCTACACCCTGAGCTCGCCGCTTAAACCAGGTTTAGTATGCTTAACAGGCCGCTCAGTAGAGCACTTATTAGGTCAATTATCATAATACAGTGGCATATGTAATACAATTGAGTATCAAGAATATTTCACGACAGTTGTAACACATTCAATCTCCACAAACACGTCGCTGCCATTTGATCACGCTACACGCTAAGCTCCTTGCATAAACCAGGCTTAGTCCGTCGCGTCCGGGTATGACGCGAACGCCCGGGTCGCTCCATTGAGGACAAAAGTGAATTAAGATTGTCCCGCATTTATTCAACTGACTTTTACGAGCGTTCGCAGATAGGAAATAGAATTGCTAGATAGCGAAGGTTGATAATACTGTTAGATAATGTAAGAGAAATTGTAGTCTTTGTTCTAGATATATCTGTTATAATAAATGTCACGCAAATATCCGTATTGCCGTTTGTTGTATTGATAATAATAATTATTTTCAGTAGGTATTCTTTCGAATATTAGTGCGCATTACAATGTTCTCTCTCTGTTACTGTTAGAGCTGCGACAGCGCCACTACAAAGCCCTCACAGATTTTTTGTGTCTAAAATGTTTGTATAATTGCTAAATGTCTCTACCTACGTATAATAAATATTATTCCATCAATTCCATATGGAAATCTTTAATTATAATAAATAAAACAATGCACTGACCTTACTCCACTCCTTCTCAGCTATCTACTCCTTCACCCGGCAGCATAACGCCCAATTCATAATCGATGATCACTTTTCACTTCACTAACACTTTACACGTGCGTTCGCGGCAAAGGTTCGACAGCGACTGACTGTCTGGTACTAGGATCACAATAATGTAGACAAGTCAATGAATGATTGTACGGAATGAATAAATGAACCGAATGAGTTGTCGCGGTCAAGTCATAATTCAATTTTAAAACTCAAGCTTATTTAAATAAAATAGGGAGATGAATAAATTTACAAAAAATACAAAAAAAAAATCTAATACTGGCTACCTACTAAGTAGTACCTACTTACATAAATATTTAGGACCTGTTTTGTCATCGTTCATTCGTTCGCTTCAGGCAAATGACGTCCACTGCTGAACAAAGGTTTTCCCCAAGGACTTCCATAACTTTCCGTTTTGACATAGTAATAAAAAAAATGACAAACCATCTATAATCCACCACCACATAAATTCGTCTTACACCAACTCAGTGCTCTAGCTCTAGCTCTTTAACTTACTTATGTGAAGATCTGCATAAACTGTGATATTTTATTTATTTATTTATTTAAGGATAGTACACAGCACAATATCAATCTGTGATAACAATGTTTTTACTTTTATCAAACAAGCTTTGCCATCACAATGCAAATGGAGAATCCTGAATTCTGCGGAGCGTCAACATTGTGACGTCACGGCGTGCGGGACAGCTCACGGACGCCGGAAACGTCATCTGTGGTGACGGGCTGGCTTGCAGTTGCCGGCTCGTGGAAAACGCTGCAACGCATTTTAGATCTTGATGCTATGCATTTAGATAGGTATCACTATGAAATGTGTAGCACATTGAATACAATTGAGTAGGTAGGCCGCCGCGCTGTGGTCTGCTATGGCTTTTTTTTTCGGGAAAATTGACTCAGATTTGAAAACTATTTCTTTGACAAATATTAGTTAGAAGCTACTCCTCTGAGTAAAGTCTGTTTTTTCTGATACTTATAGTTCAAAGCTACCGATATCATAGCGTTTAGCAGTAAATTGCCTTGATTCCCTACTTTCCCGCCTTATGCGTTAGGAAACGTACGATTCGTTCTAAATTAGCTTGACTTTTTATGTGCTAAGAAAAACGGCGAAAATCATAAATAATAACTTATTTCCAAAACTTCAAGATTATGCAAATCTATGACATTTTACTGGGTTCTAAATAAATTAAGTACTATAAACATTCTCTTTACGCTATACATTACCAGCGAGTGCATCGCACAGCATACAAGACGTCCATTGTGAATTCAGTGTGCAATAAATCCTGCCCGTCATGTTTTCGCTGCGGCCCGAGCAGATGGGGCCGCGTTCAAAACCTTGTAAGCCCTGAAATAGCTGAGATTTTTATCTATAAATCCTATTTCGTACTATGAAAAATGCCAAAANCTGGTTTTGTACCCTTCAACGGCTAAGTCACACAACATTAACTATAATAATAAAGAAATTGCAGTAAGGAACCATAGACTTGGCACGACTTTGTCTAGATTTCATTACTTTTTAGAGATAAACAAGCAGCTCCATCGAGACTTGGCTAGTTTTTTACAGAATGTTTTTGGTGGGATGTTGCTTTACAAAAACATACTTCCTTAGTAATATTATAAATGCGAAAGTAACTCTATCTTACTTTGCCTTTTCACTTTGTAATGCTTCAACCACACCAACGCGTGTAGATCGCCATCGCCGGCGCGGTCACGGCGCGATCAAAGGCCCATGACAGGTCGCGCGGACTGTCATGGGTCTCGCGAAGTATCATTGGCCTATGAGCGCGCCGCCGATGGCGATCTGCACTCTTGTGCTGATATAGTTTGAAACCCAGGGAAAAACCTCTTTCGTCTTCTTACGATTTGGTTCAGTCTTCATTAAACATAATACATGAATATCAAAATACAAATGCACAGGACTTTAATTTCACTTAACTCCTACTTTGTTTGAAAAGATCTTCATCATCATTTCAACCGCAGGACGTCCACTACTGAACATAGGCCTCCCCCAATGATTCCATTCACATCGCCCGGTTGACAGCGGTCAGTAAAAAAACACAAGAGCTTTTCAATCAAATTTTAAATTCTTAAAACCGCTATAGTAACGCTAACTGAAAACGGTGGTGTCCCCCCCCCCCAAGTGGCAATAAACGGAGGCCAGCCTAAGCTAAACTTAATGGACAATTTGAACTTACCTCCTAACTAGCAAAGATTTCAGTACAATTAAAAAAACAATAGCTTCTCAATCAAATTCAAAATTATTAAAACCGCTATAGTAACGCTAATTATAACACCTGAAGACGGCGGTGTCCCCAGGTGGCAATAAACGGAGGCCAGCCCAAACTAGGCTCAAGGGATTTTGATAACGTTGAAAACGCTTTATAACACCCTTAAATAAAGTTAATAGCTCCCTGGAAGTTTTTCGCCGTAGCCCTAAGGTCGTTACGCAGTGTTACGGTGCGATTTATTTCTCGTTTATAGACTCGAGTATAATAGGGTTACCTTTATAACATTTGCCAATGCAGTTTTAGGGTTATAAGCGTGAAGAAAAACGTAAAAAAAATAATTAAAAAAAAGAACAAAAGTTTTACGAGGTGTGGGAGGGATTTAGAATATACCTACAATGGATATAGATATAGAGTAAATACTATATGACACGTGAAATAAACGCAATTAAATACAAACAGGAAAAAACAAGAGCAAGTTTGTATTACAAGAGAGAGAGAACTCAGATACGATACTCGAAAACTGAAATTTTTAATGAGTCAAAGAGTTTAAAATCTATTAAAAACGTATACTTAAATATAGCTTTTTGGTTACTTAAGTAACCAAAGCTTTACAGAACTAATAAATTGATACATTTCTTGACAGAACCCCAGTTACTGTAAGAAATTGGAGTAAACTAGATCTCCATTCGTATCCATTTCGCTGCAAAATATATTCCGAAGTTATCAATCACTTTTGCATAAACTTTTTAAAACTTCCTTATAGTTCTAACTTTACCTAGCAATTTGCCGTTGATTTCCAACTTTATCCAGAGTGGAATCAACCCACGGGAATGTATTTCTGTAAAATGAAAGCATTGTACCCACAGTAAACAGCACCTCAGACTTTGTTTTAAAATCTGACAGATTTTGTTGTAAATTAGCACTTATCGCAACTGAATAAGATGCCATAGTATTCAGCTTGATGTGCTATCTTCTGTACTTGTTGGGTAACCAGAGCTCAGGCTGTCAGCGACCCTTTAATCAAAATTTGACCTTATCACCTTCTGAGCCAAGCAAATGTGTAAGCGGACTTTTTTGAGGTTAGCTGGGGTCAGTGCCATATATATTTTTATCTACCACATAGGTACAGTCGACTGTAGGTAGGTACATCACATTATACAAGTTTATTGCAAAATACTCGTAGCTCTACACTACAACTACACAAAGTGTGTGCTACAGTGTATAGATTGACAAGCCGTCATCCGTACCAAAAGGCAGGCAATAGCATAGGTTAGTAGGTCCCTCAGTAAGGGATCAAAAAACTGTATAGACAACTCTAGTCTGACTCTAGTTTCGTTGTTGACTCATAAAATCCATACTACTCTTATACATTTGTAAAGACGAAAGTTTTACTTCTTCATGAAAAAATATTTAGCTTTTTTTTTCTTCAGAATACATCAGCACATAGGCTTGATCCCTAGAAATCTGTGCGGTTGATATCACAGACATAAGCTACTTTGCGCCACGATTTAAAGAACAAAATGACGTTGATAGCCCTAATCTGGAGCAGCGCAGGATTTCGCATCGCCCCTTAGTATTTAGGTGTTAACTAGACTTGTCCGAGGCCGATTTACAGCTGCGATAGCGAGCCCCTCGGAACTCCTCGAAGGTGTTAGTGATTTTTATTGGGGATTTCTGAGGGTTTCACTTGCTTCCCTCCAAAGTGCTTTTCGTTTATGATGATCCGGTACCGGTGTTACGTGATTGAAGAAGGGTAGATGGTCAAGGCGATTAGCCGAAATGTTTTAAAATTTCAATAAGTATAAAGGTTCATCTTCAGACTCAAAAGCTAGTCATACTCTTAATGGAGATAAAAGTAAAGATTTTGGATGACAAATATAAGAACCTACACATTTTATTACATGTTATGTAAAATATGTACAAAAAAAAGAATCTGCCCTTATACAAAAAAATAATAAATACTAAAAAATAAAAATAATAAAACTGGCGATAACTCCGGATATGAATGCTCTTGCTCGTCATACTAAATTTTCCCTAAACGGGACTTAAACCTGCAGCAACCTTGCTTTGTACACAATCACACAGGCCACAGCTGTCATAAATCGAAACGATCCATATCATCATCATCCACCATCTTGCTGACCCGAACAAATTAGCGAAACTAATCGCAGAACCCGCATCCACAAAACAATAAAACCCGTACCCTATCACGGCGCAACGCCCGCGCAACTAATCGGTTGCCTACACCATAACAATCAATCCAACGCACCCTAATTTTCCAGCCAATAACCGAGCTCTACCGGAATCCATTCAAAGTGCCTAATTAATTGAACAACATTTTTTCCGGCATTCCGATCACGTATATACGCCAGGTGACGTCATGACAAATATCCCACCATATATAAAGGGGGTGGCAGCCTGGCAACGCGCCGTTTTTATGGCCTGGACCGTATTAATTATCACACAAGGGGATCTGCCGACGACAAATGACGAATGAACGAGTGATACGCTGGATTGTTGCAAAAACAGGCGAACGTTTGACCAAACATTTGCAACGCTTTCTCGCGGGATTGTCAACGAGTTTGCGGCCAATTTGTGTGCACAATAATATTGTGTTGGTTTATGGGAGCCATGATTTAATTTTTACAATGAGTAATGATGACTCTTGTTATAAAAATCAAAATTAAAACCGCGGGCCATCACGGAAAAAACGAACAATATGGGGTTTGTGTTTCTTCTATGATAAAAAGCACAAATATTAAATTTAGCTTTAGTCCCCAGGCTACAAGCACAAATTATGTGATCGTCATAAATATTGAGAACCAAGTTTACAAGTCTTTTATGCTTATAAATAACCACAATCACGATTTGACGTGGCGACTTACGAAATGGGATTAGCCGCGATGCATAACGCTGTGCAAAGTTAAACCACCGACATCAATCTACGTCGAAGAACACGAGTTTAGCCGTCAAAAGTTTTGACTTTTAGCGATATCGCGTTGTAAAATAAAAGGGAAATTTGGAGTCAAAGATTAAAAGTCTTAAGAGATATCTACAGAGCTCGTTTCAGTTAGCCTTAAGGACTCCACACCAAGCCCGGCTGCTTGATGTCGGCGGCTATATTTCAAAAGAAACATAAGTCGACGACTTGTAATTTGTATTACACAACGTGTCAAAAGTCAACGACTCATGTCGGCAGGACGGTGGGTTTGGTGTGTATACTGCATTAAGTTACAAGATTATACGACACACGATTCGATTCACCTTACGATGTATACGAGTAATACCATCTTTCTTGTCCAAAGATTTATTTATTATCATTTATTTATCCTAATACTACCTAGCGGCCACCCTCTATTTCGTACGTGTGGCTCCCGTTTTACCCCCTTAAGGGTTGAATTTTACAAATTTGAGACTCCTACTTACAGTTACTGAGATTTCGTGAAGAGTGAGTCAATCAGTGAGTGACCTTTCGGTTTTATAGATATAGATTATAGTACTAAACTTACCTTTTGTGTCTCAGAAGGCAAGATTCATGACTTCACGGCAAACAAAACCAGACCAGTGAAGACAAAGTTATTCCCGGAGGAAAGTTAAACTGTCATTACACCCGCAATGAAATTAATCAGAAGAAAATGCTAGGAGTTCGAAGTTAAGGTTGGGATTCTCAGTAGGTAAGTATAAAGCGGATGATTTAATTACAAGCCTTTATTTAAGAAAGAAGCACAAATGTTATGTGTACTTACCGAGTTGGTACATTCAGCACCGAATATTTCGTGTACCTAAAGTGGCTAAAAAGTTGACAACACAATCTTCCAATTGTAATAATGTAAAGACGTGTTGCAAGCTTTTTGGCTACTTTGGGTGTCACGAACTATTTATTTGACGCTAAGGGCTATATTTCACCGGGACACCATGGCGGCGCAACCAGTCGCCGGCTACCAACAAAATGTATACAGTTCTATAGAGAGTTACTCACCTGGTGTCCGTTTGGTTGCACAAAATTGTATACATTTTCTTGGTAGCGGCGACTAGCGCCGCCATGGTGTCCCGGTGAAATATAGCCCTAACTGTACCTACATACCTGTGAGTAACGTTTAGCAAAATAGCCGAGATATAAGAAAGCTTTGCTAGTCACAGTGTAATAAATAGCACTAATAGGTATACGCTGGATTGAATAGAGTAGGATTTAAATCACTTTCATGTTTCCATAGACCACACCCCCTTAAGATAGAATGAGCAGGCTGTAGGTTATCTATAGAGTGATCATACTTACCGTAGCTAGCATAATGTGTTGACTGTTGACTGTGCTAGAACATTATTTACATTCAAAATCTAACGATTTCTAAACATTTCTCTTTTTGCGTTTATCTTTAATTTCAGAAGCTCCATTTTCCTGAAAAATAAAGGAACATTTAGGTTTTCTATCATTAACTACTTGTTTACGAGTAGATCACAACAAAAACTGTATGTTACATCTTATTAATTTAGTTAAGTGACACATATTTTTATTATACCTACCTATGTTTTGCCACGAAGAACATGTAATTTGACCTAATGGATGTTTCGCCATTGAAACGAATTCCCCTGTAGATGAAAACGCGTAGTTATTTTAAGGAGTCGGAACGGTAATTTAAACTAGTGATGCTGACATATTCTATCGAACATTATATCGATATGATCGATATTACGAATTGCAGCATTTTACTTAGCTGATACATGTCTTATGAAATAGTTTATTTTACACGGCTACTTGCTCATTTTAGTAAATTCTCCTTTTGGTACACTGAATTATTTAAATTTGGCTCACCAACACGGTCAGCTTATTTAGTCTTTTTAGTTAAGGACTGAGTAATTGGCTTGACAGTAGGCTTTATTTTATATTGTTCATAAACTTCACCCAGTTTAATATAATATTTTAAACTTTCGCGTTCCAGTTCAACGAAAATAGTATCTAAGACACCCAGTTTCTTTGTACCACACATTAACTTCGTAATCACATGGTATTCCAATGTTTATCGATACAGAACATCGGCAGATAACTTCACTAATGGATATCGTTTTTCCCAGTGCATCAAAGGCGTAATCCCGGGCCCATCGACCAAGCTTACGTATGGCTTTACCCCGCAGTTCAATATAATGATCTACTCTTTAATATTCTGTAGGGTCATCGTATATTCTTTATACTTTGATGGCGTCACTGAGTTTATTGAGAGAGATATTACAGGTGCGCTGTATGAACGGTACCTACTCAATGGCTTGTCAAATTCTTGAGAGCGAATGAACGAGGTCTTTTTCGTTTCTACTTAAAAAGCAAGAGATTAGCTACCTACGTTTGTTTGCTGACTTCGAAAATCAAGTCATTAAAATTTGTCTTCTCTGTAACTCCAAGAAAGTAAAATTGCAGATGTTCAATTGTTCTACGTATAAGGCCCGATTCGACCAAACTTCTATCCGAGAATAACTGGTAGGTACATTGAAGTTTCAGTATGGGAAATATATCAAAATGTCGAATAACTGATGATTTATTCTGAGATTAATATTTACTCTTGTTTGGTCGAATCCTGTAAATTTATAATAATACTAGCTTTCCGCCCGCGGCTTCGCCCGCGTGGAATTTTGTCTGTCACAGAAAAACTTTATCGCGCGCGTCCCTGTTTCAAAAACCGGGATAAAAACTATCCTATGTTCTTTCCCGGGACTCAAACTATCTCTATGCCAAATTTCATCAAAATCGGTTGCGAGGTTTAAGCGGGAAAGCGTAACAGACAGACAGACAGACAGACAGACAGACAGACAGAGTTACTTTCGCATTTATAATATTATATATAATATAATATATAGTTGGGATTGGGATAAGAATGTGAGAATTTAAAGCTTGACTGCCACTGTCAGATGTGGAGTTGAGAACAAGAGATGGGAACAATTCCTATAGTAATATTATTCATTATATTCATAGCTAATTATAACTTGAACAATGTCAACAAAACCAAGACAATTTATGTGTCTTATTAACATTACTAATATGCTGTACCACATAATAAAATCTACCTAACTAATACCAAACATTCCCTGACAATGACGAACTATGTCAACAAATTTAGTTGTAATATCAAGTCAATTTTAGCGGGGTGGCTAACCACACTCTTCAACCGCAGCCATAATTTGACAGCGGAATTTCAAACAACACTAAACATGTGTCTTATAATAAACACAGGGTAATATTATGTCTTCCGATCCTAATTAAATTTGGCGCTGATACTGTTAGTTTATTCACAAGTTTTCAAATAAGATACAATTTTGACTAATGGTATTTAGCGAATCGAAGAAAGCCCTATTATTATACGGTAATTAGTCGTGTAAGTACTTCGTGTAAATGCAATGATTAGACTTATTTTCGTGGTCTTTTATTTACACACTCTAAAATTCAGAAGAATTTGGCGTGATGAGCAAATTCACAAATTTTGATTTTGTTGTTTTGACGCCTTATTATGCAAATTGCAATAGGTGCGATTTTGGCACAAAAATGTAATTTGTCGACATCAATCGACGTGTAATTCATCCAAAATAGAAAAAATTACAAAGATTTAGGTAATGATCTAGATTAGGTAAAACATACTAGACAACCGCAAAACTAAGCTTCACAATCTCTAACAAAATCTGGAGTAAGCCAAAAATATTACCGCCTATTTTTACTGCTTAGTTTTTCTGGCAACAAAACTTACAACAAGAAATACCTTTTTCTACTCCATCAGGAAGGAACAGGCTACAAGAGTTTATGGCGTCGTAAATTTGAAAATATTGTAGGCGTAAGTATAGGAAAACATAAACATAAAGTCAAAATGGTAGGTAATGTTGCGCAAGGACCGACCATGTGACGTTAATTCAAAATTAGCCTTGATTTATTCGAGGATAAGGTTTTTTTTAATTTAATTTAAAAATAATTGCGCTGCTTTACAGTTTTGACAATATGTACTGGATTATTTATATTATGTGTGTGTATGTAAGTACAATGTGTTAGTTTACTGTTATTACGAAAATAAGAAATATAGATTTTTTCTGTCAACCTAAAATTAGGTTATTTTACCTTTAGTTGTCATCTTACTGCTATAAAACAGGGTTTTTTCATACTGCTGTATTTCCGCTTATTAAAAATATGTACATATTAAATACATTTAAACAGGAATTAAGTAAGTTTAATCCTTAAATTTCTAAAAGAGTTTTTATGTAGGTAGGTAAGTAATACGCTGACCACAGTATGTACGCTTTCTGTGAAATAAAGCTTAATCCGAAATTCAGAAGGCTCCAAACGATTACCGCTACAACGTAATAACTCGAGCACAACATCCCCTAAAACAGATAATTCCCCAACATTTCAAAACCAATTTATCACGACTCGGACTTTTCCATCAAAGTAAATTGTTCGAGTTTTTCTCTGGGAGAAATGCTAATAGCTCAAACAGAATCCAATTTGTTTCTCCTATAAACTAATTCAAATTCCAACACCGCAATACCTAAGTACCCATTTACCTAACTTAAAACAAACTCCCATTTGTCGCTTGAATTAAAATAGCAGAAGAACCTAAGTGATCTTGAGTCGTAAGCGGCTACTAAAAGTTGAGAGGTTTAAAAATAAGGCGCATCGAGGTCGAGCCGAACTGTGTTAGCCACAAGCGCGATAAAGAAGGCAATTTCCTAAATAGGGCTTCCGAGGATTTCCCTAATGTCGGACAAAAAATGGATTGCCACGCGCCGAGTTGCCTAAGATGTAAGCGACTTTTGGTTCGCCGCGTTGTCAACAAAACATGGGTAACTACTGGGCAATTGCGCTAACTCACTTCAGCGAGTGTGTGGATTCACTTTTCAAAATGCGTTGGCGCATAGCGCATTTTTTTCTAAAAAGAAGGAGGTATCACGGAGACAGACATGAAAAGTGATAAGTATGAGTGATAACAGTTCCATTTTCAAGGACGCCAAATCTTTTCTTTTGCCATAAGAACCAAAGCGGTCACAAAACTGGATTTTTTCATTCTCCGAGGCACAAAATGTATGGTGCTTAAACATCAATTTAGTAACTCTTTACCAATTTACATCACTACTTAATAAGTATTAATTAATAGGTACTGCGACAATATTACGGGTATAATAACCAATTCTCTTTTGCAAGGTCCAATTTATATGAAATTGATTCCGCGGTTGAAGCGTGGCAATATAATAAACATTTCACATTAAAAATATTACTCTACATATTTTTTCTTTCAGTTTTTAAATTATCTCTACTACAGATCACTTAGGTACTAATAAGTTACTCCTCTGCCTACAAAGAATTGGAGCTATAAATAAAGCTTATCACACACGACACGAGCTTCTAAATAAAATCTAAACGCCTCATAAAATGTATGTTTACCTCACCATAAGGGATATTGATAGTCGATTAAAGAAAATAATAGCATAACATTTTACCCTATTGAAACACACTTCCGGTATTTTTACACTTACTACATAAAAACTAGTAAAAAATCTACATATAAATACTAGGCAATATTTTGTAAAGGAACTAGGTTATCTTTTCCTAATTAATCCTCCTTCACATGAAATTCTTAGGCTAATAAAATATTATTATAAGCTGAAACTTCAATATGTTTACTTCATATAGTTATCATATAGTTCATATAGTTGATCTACAATTCAATTTCATATTTCAATTTTATATTTGTCATGACATGGCTAAAAGCTTAACATTTCATTTCTTTTTCATCAGTAACTTTTAAACAGAGAGCATATTTTTAATTGGCTCATAAAGCACAGTCAAGTTAATTCGGCGACTGAGTCGGACTTATCACAAAGGACGCATTGCCGTCCTCCGTAATCATTCAGATTAAACGGAATTATTATCGTCTTACTTTTATTAGAGATTAGAGTGCACTAACCTAAATAAAGTCCGAATCCCCGCTATCTCCGAACAAAGCACCGAGGTCGAATAAAAGCGTTTCAGCAGAAAAAATATTTTCGCCCTAAGGGCCTGAGCAGACGTGCCACTTTGGCGTGGGCGATTAACGATTTTACTGCTAGAACTTTATTAGCTATGTCATTTTAAGTAGTTACTCTAGTCTTTAAAAGCACACGTTTTCAACACCAAGCTCGAACGATATGAATCGTCAAAACGCGATTCAGCATAGATCATAAAATAAGTAATTGTCCCTTTTCTAAATAATGCCAATGAGAAACGACACGAAAATGTATAGTCAAAGTCAAAGTCAAAGTCAAAATTTCTTTATTTGTTTGGACTAATAAATAGTTCTTACAATCATCAATTATCAATCTACTCAAGAATAAATTCAAATCTGTGATTGTATAGGTAATGTTAATGCAACCGATCACAAATTTAAACGTCATTACGTAATGCCGCCCGTTTTATTATGTGATACTAAAATATTTATGAATTTCTGTGCCCACACTCTTTAATAAAACGTCGATTGCTCCAAGTATTGCTAATAAACCAATCAGGCTTACATCTCTGTTTGAGATTTAATATAAGTACTCGTATTTTAGGCCATTTCATAACATAGGCCATAAAGTAGCATGTCTGTAAAGGCCCTAAGGCCACTCTTACGGACAAATATAATTACGGGCCGATAGAGCTGTAAAAACCGATTCCACTGGAAAAATGTTATTACCCTGTAAAATAAACTTATCATTTTCACGAAGATATTTTTCTTTTACAAGCTAAAATTAAATTCTGGAGCCACTTCGGGTTTGATTGAATTGAGTTGAGCTCGTCACTTGGCTTTTATTTACGGTGTTTCGTCAACATTGCACATTTTTATATTTGCATCGATTTACAAATAAGTCGAATGGAGCTTTATTTATATTGAATACTAGCTTTCCGCCCGCGGCTTCGCCCGCGTGGAATTTTGTCTGTCACAGAAAAACTTTATCGCGCGCGTCCCTGTTTCAAAAACCGGGATAAAAACTATCCTATGTTCTTTCCCGGGACTCAAACTATCTCTATGCCAAATTTCATCAAAATCGGTTGCGAGGTTTAAGCGGGAAAGCGTAACAGACAGACAGACAGACAGAGTTACTTTCGCATTTATAATATTAGTTGGGATATCTGGTATCGTTGGAGCGAGTATTAAAAGCAAATACATCTGAAGCTACCGAATTGAGCTTTTACGCTACCGGACTCTTTTTCAAAAAATTTCAAAAGTACTAATTTTGTCGGTCTGATAACAGTATTTATACAATGTGGTTGTTTATCGAACTTAAGGTCAAATAAACTAGTAATAGAGGTAATATACAAAATAGTGCAAAAAAATGCTACTTAAAATATGTAGTTGAATTATTAGTTCAGTGAACTGGTAAAATTAAAGGATCCTTAATTATTTATTATATTGTCATCTTTGCTGAGCCAGACAAAATCCAATATTTTATAGCAGCCATATTGTTGACCAAGTAAAGTTAAACTTGATAAGTACTTTAAAAGTACGTGCTCAGAAACTGTTTGTCTAGGCAAGATTAAACTGTAGTCTCACTTCTTGAGTACTTATATCTATTTATGTATATTTTTGTGTAAATAAGAACTGTTTCATAAAGGAACTGAGAAATCTTCATTTTCACAAAAAAATGTTTATGTAACACGGACATCTTAACATTAGCGACTAATTTAAATAAATACGAATAGTTTTTCTGTTCAAAGGCTATTTGATAATAGGTATTTGTACTAGGCCTCTAAGTATTAAGTAATATATTATCTGTTTTCTCTCAAGTGATCCATGGAAACTACAATGTATCGTGGAAGGGACGATTGGATTGGAACGTCCCGGCCGATGATGCCGAATAGGAAGGACCGTAATAGCATCATTGTAGTGAAGGGTTGCCATATTGTAATTGAAAAAGCCTGAAAAAAGACAAACATCTCAAAAATAACCGAATGGAGTAGTTATAAAGGTAGATGAAAAGTATTTATTTTATTTTCCCTAATACAAAAACATTATCTTCCGTACCGCCAAGAAGTCCGAAAAAATATACAAAGATGGTAACCCTACGACCCACCCTACGGAAAAATAGTTCCACTGAATGACAGCATTTATCTTTGATTACTGTCTCCATTGATTGAATTGAAATGTAATCATTTTCGTATAGTTTGGCTTGATTGTAAGAGGTAACATTTTGGCTATTCTAGCCAAAATATTGCGATATAAGTTCAAGAAAAGGATTTGATGCTTTAGGCGGATTAATTCCCATAAAAATTAATTTACTTAACTGATCGTCACACACATAGAAAAACACAGTAAATATACGAGTGGGTAACCTATAATTTTGAGGTAGCCCCATAAACATGAAAGTCTTGCTGAAAGGTCTTTTATCTTGAAAGTATGTTACTTAATTAAGTTGTAAAATATCTTAACTTAATAAGGATCAACAGTTAAATCAACAAGTTCAGAGGAAAACTCTACTCGCCTCCGAGAAATGAAATCAAAACTCCAACTTGCACACTTGAAACTAGCCAAGAATTCACTGCTAACAAGCTTTTTTCAACGGGAGATCTTAAATTGCACGATTTCGCCCGCAGATGATATTGTAAATTAAGATTTACATAACCAAAAACTTCTGAAAACACAATTACAGAAGTTTTAACATAGAGCTGTAAGCGTAGTAATCACATTTGTCGGGGAAGTTGCTGGGGAAAATTGTCTTTGCTGTGGTAACGAGGTTCGAGGTGGTGCCCCTACTACGTCTCTTAGATAAGAAAGTCGAAAATACGATGCATCTTGCCAGCAAGATTTTTGCTAGGAAAACTAAGAAAACCACAGCGAGTTCTGCGGTCTAATCTTTAAAATGATTTTGGTATCAACCTTTGACGTAAAACTTTTAGACGCCACTCTGAATGAAACCTTCAACACATGAAACATACGATTTTATTATACAAATACGGAACAATCTCCAAATTATATGAGCCATTCACAGCTGGCAAAAGTTACGTGTAAGAATTTAAGTTCATAAACTTATTATGACTACTTAATCAAAATAAATGTGATAAATGTGTATTACCACAAAAACTGTGGTGATACACATTTATCACATTTATTTTGGATGCGATTGACTATTTTATAAATACCAGAACTACCATAAAAATATAAATGGGAAAATGAAATATCTTTATCTACCCTTTAATAAAAGCTCAAAAGAAAAACTTTCAGTTAAAATACGACGGATGCAGGTAGGTACTTAGGTCACGAAAACATTTTGCCATATCTCTTAATGATACAACATACTAAAACTTGTGTGTTTCGGCCTTGTTTTCTTTAAACCAAGACCCAATCTTCAGTAGGGGACCCAACGCGGTGTATGTAAACGTATAGAACGATACAAACGGCTTTTGAATTGATTTAACGCAGTTGAAGCTTTCGGTTTTTCATTCGGAATGAGGTTACCGGAACTTTTTCAACTCTTGGGCTTGGAGTTTTACAGTAAACTCAAGTTCTTTGGAATTTTCTTTACGAGATTTACTCGAATACTTCCGGAATTGGTAAGGTTACAAAACGTAACGTAAAATAAATAGGCTACTTTTGCCAGAACAATAGTCTCTATTGATCACTCTTTGCTAAGTTTTATTTGCATTCATATCTTTTATTCTTATTTATTAGATGTTTTAGTTTAATGGAGTTCTAATATCACTACGACCGGTTTCAATTGAACGTTGCTAATGTAAACATAGTTCGCTTTCCAGTCCTGCCTCGATTAAAGTGCAGTTTGTTTGAGAGTGATCACTTTACCCGAGTAATGAAAGTCTTTGCCAGATGTGAAATGCTTTGCGTTCTCTATAACATCCAATCATATTCGTGTCAATAAATAATTCATAGTTTTCTAACTTCTATATAAAGTAGGTCGCTTGTCAGATCATTATTAATTCTTTGGAACTGTATCAAACCCATAATGTGCAATAGAAACTCAACAGTAAGTGTGTGCTTGACAAAGCTTGTTGTTGAGTGCATCAGTTATGATCATTTATTCATAGCTGCTGAGTACATTCACCACACAATTGTTTTAATACAGGACGTACCTATTATGTTTAGTTAGAATGTTGAAAGGTTACGAACATCCTTTGCCTCCATTGACTAGGCATACCCTGACCTTCTGAGTATGTTTTACATAACCCACTGCATTAAATTAGGATGTAAAATGTCACCTCACCCATACTATTTAAACGTAAGTAATTATTCTTTAGAATTACGTTACCTTTAATAATTGAGGCGTCTAGTTTCAAATCCCGCTAAAACGATTTTGATAAGATTTCGAGAAATTGAAAAAAACCGCATATCCATATAGCTTTGGCCTTAGGCAAAAAAATATATGATACGAATTATTATTGTCATCTGGCAATACTAACAGTAATTCCTATTCACCTTTAAATTAAATATAATTTGAATTATAATGAAAACTATTTTCATTTTGGCGTACTTTGTTAGGAACATTCCGTTTTAATGGGATTTGAAACGGACATGTTGTATTTTAGCGGGATTTGATAAGAACAAATTTTAATGCATGAATGGCGTTCTACAATAAAGTCTAATATTAAATAACCCAAAAAATGATAAAATAAATAATTGTCCGTATAATTTGTCCATTCTATAAATAATATTCAAAGCGATTGCACTTATTGGTTAGGTTATTAGATTAATCAAGTTTTATCGGGTTATTAAAAAAAAACAATTAAATTACAGCATGTAAATAAGAAACTTTTATAAATTATTTTCTCAATCTCGTCTTTGCCTTTTTATAACATAATATTTATTCCTAGAGTCATCTGGACATCAGGTGATCCATCTGCTCGTTTGCCTCCTGTCACATAAAAAAAAACACCCCACGATATTTATTTATTTACTTTACTGACTGACTGTACAGGGATATAAACATACACATTACACACATACATACCTACCTTTTGTAAACATTATGGAAGCAATAAACTATTGAGTATTGAGTATTGAGTACCTACTCTCGAAACACATTACCCTCCTGCACTCGGGTAAAAAGTAACATACCTTTATAATTAAATTCGTCTAAAGGCATTGAGCTAGTGAAGTTTCTATAATCCCAGTAGTGATCACTAACACTTAATAGTAACAATAACCAACGACAGCTAAATGGTTAATTTTGCATAACACCATCAAAGCTGCTTCAAAAGTAGTTTTTTAACAAATTTCTCTTTCCGTTTCTGGCGCACCTTGGTGCGTTTCCAGGCTATTTCATTACGTGGTTTCTTTCTTGCGTCTTTAGGGTTACATTTTTCCACGAACTGAGACAAATCTTCCATTATTTTGGATCAAAAACAATAAAAAACCGCAGCAACCTTAAGCATGTTATGAAAAAATCTCCATACTGATTTCGCAGTCACGTGACCAAAATACCGTGCTGCCATTGGTCAATCAACTTTTAGAGGGTTTTGAAAGAAACGGACGGCGTTTTAGCGGAGTTTGTAACACAAACCAAATTTTAAGTGCTAGTTTAGTAGTCTTTTAGTGAATTTTGATCGAAAATGATTGAACAGTATGATGAGAAAATTGCAGTAACGTCATTTAGAGATATAAACAGAAATTCGTTGCAGGAGCGTTTTAGCGGGTTTTGAAACTAGACGACTCAATTATGCAAAAGAGACTTATTCACTTTTGCTTTGAAGGTCTCAGACTCAGATGTGTATGAGTTTGGGAAGTACCGTTTATTGAGTAAATATCGTTTTAATATATTAACTCTTTCCTACTATTTACCTATTCGAGTGGAAGACGACGTTTTAACATAAAGCGCTTGTGCATTGATAAGTATAAAAGACTGTTTGGGGTTCTTTGATTCCGTGGAAGTAAAATAACACGCACGGGGTCTGTTATTAGTCTTGTTTTTTGTCATGCGGTTACTTAATGACAACAAAGGAGTTTTCCTCGTGCATGACGTAACATGCATATTGCTTGGTATATTTACTGGGTATATAATAATTAAAGTTAGGCTAACTAACCGACGATCGCCCGCGGCTCTACCCAAGTCGAATTCAGTTTGACAGGGTAAGATATTATCTAAATACCCCAGGAATGTTCACTTCCATAGATAAAAGTAGTGTTAATCCGCGGGATACTTAAACTATAAATCGTGGGAAAATCGTACCCTATCCCATTTAACATCGTTTCGACATCGTTAAAAAGATGTAACGACCGATACTACCCCAGAATTATCTTCTATTTCGATATTTTTACTATGGTTTATTTTTTTATAACAATATTTATTGGTGAGACAAATTAGAAGGCTACGAGGAGACACAAAAGTTATCCTGGGTTGGCTGCAGGGATCAAGGCGAGGCCTATGTTCAGCAATGGGACACAGCAAGAAAATATGTACAAGTACATACATATAAAAGTTCAGTTCAGTTTCACAGATGTCTGGCAACACAAGACATGTCTTTACATTACAGTTTCTAAATATTTTATTATTTTATGCGGTGGTAGAGGGATGTCAATGACCGTTATTAAGCGAATGGCACACGCTGTATCATATTTCACGAGAAATCCGAGCTCGTTTAAATGACTTCAGATAAGCCGTGCCTGGCCAAAACCCCACGTTAAATCTTAGAGGATGCTGTGTCAATCTTTCACTAAAGTAAGTGATTTCTTGCATCCCGTTTGAGAAAACACTCTCGCAATACTTTGCAGCATGAATAAGTGATCGATTCTCGTCTAAGAGCTTTGTTAAGTACTGCATTAGACAGACACGAGCTCGGGGTTGTCTGATCGAAACGTATACTGTAGAGTAGACAGTTTAAAGTGAATATCGTTTAAAATGTCAGTCTCTTTGAGGACGCTAAATAATATCTTTTAGTTAATTCCTAAATTTGCCATCCTCGTCACATTCGTTTTGCAAAGTGCAAAGTGCAAAATCGTCCATTTGCGACGACACTGTGATATATCAAAAACAGTGGTTTTACAGAAATCGACTTTTTAACTTTTGAATGACCATAACTCTTAAAAGAAGGTTAGGATTACCTAATTGTGTATGAAACGTTTAAAGATTAACTATTAATGAATTTGAATATTTATAGTAAGACATAACTTTGCGTCTAAATTGATGAAATTATAGCGATTGAAAAAAAAAAGAGACAACTTATCACGTTGTTCTAGTAAAAAATAATATTTTGAAGATGGTAAGTTCAGTTGTCACGTTGAAGATGATGTAAAAAAAAATATTTATATAAATCATTATTTAGATAACACGTTGATCTTGAAATTTTTTATTTTATTTTAATAACATTACAATCAGTAAAAATGAGGTAATTTTTGGAACAGGCGAATGTTTCGCTTTGCCATGTTAATTTGCACTTATAAAAATATTAACTAAGTAGACAGACAGTTGTATACATACAATATTTAAGCTCACATTAAGTTTTCTTATTCTAAAAACTAATGCTTATCAAAATAAACGAAAAACTCTCAAAAGTAAAACCTCGTAAACTACTAGGTACAAAAAAAAACACAGTAAGAGAAACTGTACTAAGTATGTATGTATGCAGAAGAAAAAATTGTAGGCACCTACTAGGTTAGTAAATAGATGTTTTTTAATTGACTAGTTATGACAATTTAATCCTAAAATTATCAACGCAAAAATCGCCGTCTCCGGCGCATAAAATGGCAAAAAAGCGACATTTTGGTACCTTTTAGGGTGTTTTAATTTTTTATACTTATTTAAAAATAAATTTATAAAAGATATTTAAATAATGTATTAATAGTGAAAAATAACAACCACTATTTTAATAATGTAGCCATTTTATTGGCGTAGTTTTTCTGAAATAGTTATACCTATTGCAATGTTATTATACAAAACAATGTTGCGCCCGCCAAAGTATATTCGGGCAAGAAGCGATAAAATTCCATCAATTGCTGATTATCTGTAATTATAAACATTAAAATACTTTTTTTGCAGAAAGCAAAACATAGCCAATACAGCTAAGTAACATTGAATAATTACATAAATAAATAAATATCTGGGGTCATCCAACGCATTGCTATTCTANTTTACTTTGCTTTTTGTTTTAGAAGAACACTGTGATAAGTATGACGTGCCACATTGTTGAATAAAATAAAAATATTTTAAAAACTTACCTTTGTCATCAATACCGCGGTATCCTCGAGATGTCACGTTTTTCTTAAAAACGAAGAGCACCTGACATCTCAAAGCGCAGGTGGCAACTGAACTGTCACAGTGTCGAAGCCAACTAGATCGCCGAACGAGCCAGCGCTATAACGTAATATTTTGTCTCTTTCTCTCATAGTATTGTTGTTTTTGGAGTAACAAATACCCTGTTTTTGGAGATAAAAGAACGCAAGATTGCGGTTCAGAATTTCGGTAAAACAAAAAATCGTATATGTCGAGATGTCACAGTGTCGTCGCAAATGGGCGAAATGATCTGTCAGTCATCCACAGTTATTTTTAAAGAAGCTCCCCTATTTTTCATTTAGGTGTAATTGTGTAAGTAACCTTGGAGATGGTAATGAAATGTTAATTTGAACTTAAAGACTATCTAAGTAAAGTATATTCTCAATTCCACTATCATTTGGTCACACTAGTGCAGCTGTATCGACTACACATCGATGCCCCGAAGACGGCCGATTGCCCGCGTTTTGTCGACGTTGTTATGGTAACTATCGACTAGTGCTCAGACGCAAGCTGTTATTGTAGTGGGGATTGCATAGTGCATAATTCACGCGAGCATTCACTGCATCCGTGATACCCAGTGAACTGTTACCTTTATTGCAAGAGAGAGACATGTATGTTGCCTTGACGTAAGATGAACGCCTTTGTGAATTACGTTTTCAATTGTTTTCGTCGCATAGATTTATTTATAGTCTTTTGTTTAAGGTTTCACTTTTAATTTTATCGTAACAAATACACCCACGTTGTATTTAGGAAACGTAATTAAAATTTGAGCAGTGAAGACGCCATAGAAGTAAATTACGAGCTCATTTAATCCCTTAAAGGTTAAAAGTTTGCTACGTCTATCTAGGAGGTTCTTGTTTAGTTTAGTCCAGCACACAGAAATTGAATAACTAACTGTAATTTGACATCGATTTCAGTTTAGTCTTGAATTAATTGTGTTTCGGAAAGCACGTTATACCTAGACTGGCACCTGATAAAGCCTACACAATAAATCATACTAAATATTACATAATGAATTATTGACAATGTTTTATCTATTTTCCTAGAATACAAAACCCCCTGAAAAATTCCTATTACTTGACCTTGTTCCTACCTGATATCAAAACACACTAAAAATACTTCAAAACGAAGTTTTGTTTCATTCCCAGTCCAACTTGAACTGCTACTGCGCGTTTTGCTCAACTTATTGCCAATCAATTACCTAAAACCAACACAAGGGTCCTAAGATAACCAACAGTTCCAAAAAGTCCTTCAAACTCCGTCAGAATTCGAAGCTACTTTAGCAGATTTCACGCTCGAGTTCGAATCTATGTAAATACGCACTTACCTTACGATAATATTGACGTCATAGGTTTTAGTCAAGGAAATACCTTGAATAATTGGGTACCTCCTTGAGAAATACAGACTATCTGTTAGCTAGAACGATACCTACCTCTGCAACACGGAATAACGGTGCCTTGACTTGAATTAAGGTCCTATGTACCCTAGATGGGGCAGCAGGAATAACGGCGATAGAGCAAAATCGTTCTAAATGATCATAAATAAATACAGTACAAGTAACTTACAGTACGTACAGTAAGATGCAGTCCATAATTTGGCGATTTTGTAGACAAGTTATGCTACGATTGCTACGAATCAACTGAACTGTCTTAGCGATCTCAGAAGGTTCTAGAAGGTTCTAGGAATTCAGGATTTAGGAATCAGATTGTAAGGTTCGGTGTCTAGGTTACAGGCATTATTGCCAGCGTCTATTGGCGAAGACACATTATGCGTCAGGCTCCTAACAGTTCGTTCAGTAATATTACCCTCGTAGACGCGTCCTTGGCCCAAAAACGCCTCTAGGAGGAAGTGCCGATAATGTGATACGCGAAGCCGAAAGCCCCGCTTCCCGCTTATTTTCCAACTTATATTTCGCTGGCTTTATATAGAGGCTTAAGAAGAACATAAATGTATTATCGGCGATAAATCCAATAATGTGCATGTAGCCGTATTATCTTATCCTTTTAGAGAACTGCCCACGCGTTGCTAAGGCGGTGCTCAAATGTAGCGTCATAATCGAACTCAATTTCATTTTCTTTTATCATGTTATAACAACTGAGCTCACAAACACTTAATATCTGACTTTAATATCACATCATATGCGTATCTAGCAAGGCGCAATGCCGAAGGAATTTAAGTACCCCTGGACCATAATATTTCTTTTTGTACGCACTTTGTACGGTTGAAACCTTAAGTAAAATCTACGTACCTAGATAAGGCTGGGTTGCACCATCTTACTTTAACTATAACAAACGACATAAGTCTGTTAAACTCCATACAAAAAACACCGTTTATCGTTATAGTTCGGTTGAAGTTAGGTGGTGCAACGGTGCAACTCAGCCTTGTTTTCTATAATTAACGTAAAACCGTGATTTTACAAAAAAAATAATGACATCAAATATTTGCTTCCTTAGGGTGGTCCTGGAAAAACTAACGCTCTAACAAATCAGTACAGCTGGTGTAGTGTTAACAAAATTACCTAAGTAGTTTTGCCTGATACAAAAGATTTCGGTCTAACAATCAGTTTTTGTTCAATCGACTAATGCCTCGTGCTCGACAAGCTTTTAGTAAGTAACAAATTAATCAATGTAATAAACAGGCATTGAGTGAAAACGTGAGCTCAGATTACTATCCTGAACAAAATATTGCCAACCTACCAACGTGCACGGCACTTTTTTCCTGAATATTGTCTCTATATTTTTTTCACTATCTAAGTAACACCCGTATTCACAAACAATGCTTGCTTAAGTGAAACAGCAAATCGAAAGCACAGCGTTGAATATAGAGCTCTGTGATTGGTTGGTTCGTGTGTTACCCTGTGCGTCCACGGACACTGTAAGACCTCATAGTAGGTTTATAATGTTTGTAGATACGGGCGTAAGTCTTTAAAACGAAGTTCAATTTAACAAGTATATTACTAACTTTACAGCTTCAATTTCGAAATGTTTTTTTTACATTCGTAAAACACGAAACGCCGCATCTCTTGCACTCAACGCTCTACTTTGCGATGCAAAAGCATCGCTCCACGAACCGTTATCCCGGAGCTATTTCATCGATGCATCGATAAAACTTGCAAGCACACACCCGCATTGAAAGCAAAAAATAGCGTCGAATACCGATGCCGTGGTATAAAAACCGACTTTGAACATTGACTTCTTTCAGATTAGGTAGAATCGGTAATAGTTAGCATTAATTTAGTGGAAATATTTTTGACGCGATGTCGTCAGTCCACCTTGTGGTTGGACGTCTCACGCTGCGTTTTCCGGTACGCGGCCCCCACTTTAGAACCTTGCTGCCCCATCGGCCATCAGTTCTACGTACTATGTGCCCTGTCCATTGTCACTTCAAACCACTACCAACCGGGCAACATTGAAAGCATTGGTGAAGGCCTATGTTCAGCAGTGAACGTCCTATGGCTGAGATGATGATGATGATGATTTTTGACACGAAGTAATATACTTCTTCTTTCGTATCTATGGCGACATGGGTTGCCATATTTGCCAACGTAAGGTACCTACAGAAAAGCCGGAGCGATACGATATCGAAACTAATAAATACGTTATTCAATACAATGCCAATTTTCTGACTAAGCAAGCAACTCAAGTCATAACTAAGTTACCTAAAGGCCTGTAAGAATAGACTAATGATGAACAATGTTATCAGAGTAAATTCTTTATTTGCCTTCCTACAGTCAGATAAAACTTACAACTTTCTTTCTTAATTGTTGCTTGGTCAATAAGCTAGACTTAACTTTTATTACCGAATTAGCTTTACAACTATGATTTAGTATACCGTTAAAATATAATATTTCATTTTAATTTGACTGAGTGTCTTTAATTCTCAAAACACCTTTATATCAAAATAGCAATGGCTGGCACAAAGTATTATTTTGCAAACAGAAAGGGCGCGTCGTCTTCATTTTAATTACCTACTCTAGGTATGCTAACAGGGTATATTAATTAAAATGAAACAGAAAACCGCTTCTAATATTCACTTACTTAGCACCAAATTCCTTTAACAACTTTAAAGATATTTGACTTTAGCAGTCAACCGCGACACATTTTACTTTTAAGATTGTGCTGCTTCTTAAGTAAGCAAATTATTTTATGAAAAATTTCTTTCTCTCTTTCTTTTCAGCCAAATGACGTCCACTGCTGGACAAAGGCCTCCCCCAAGGTTTATGAAAAATAAGCACCCGTAAATGAATCTTGCTCGAAGTTGATAATGTCCAATACAAATGAGGCCAATGTTAGTGTGAATATTGCACTATCTCACTTTAACTTTAACAAACGTCAGAAATATGTCAAACTCCATACAAAAAGCACCGGTTATCGTTATAGTTACGATCAATGGTGCAACTCAGCCTACTAGTAAGTGTGATACTCAGAGTCATGAATATTAATAATGTACATACCATTACTTAAATAACATAAATCTATCTATCCTTAGGTTTGTCAAGCTTTTGACTTTGAGCCTAAATAAACATTATACATTATTTTAAATGATCTTTGGCTTTGAAAGACGAAGCAACGGCGAAAGACATGAAATCTAAAATCGTATGATAAAGACTTACTCATACAATTCGTATAATAAAAGAACAGTCCACAATACACGTGTATTGTAAAACTTTGTCGTTACCATCATTGTTTGTACTGTAACATTAATAACCCAAGTTCGGTGTCCAAACGAAGATCAATTCCAAGGCAGCTTCAAAGTTCCTCAAACTCAGTTAATTTCCAAACTAATCAATATCTTTGCCGACCGTGCGGCAAACGTATGGGAGTTCATATTTCACGTGGGTTAGAAACTCCTAATTGGGGGAAACAAACTTTGCAAAGGACATTGTCAGAAACCGCCTTAGATTCCTGGGCACAGCAGTAAAGTATCAAAATTAATCTCTTACTTTTTGAATACTTAAATATTAATTAGATTGTAACGGACACTTGAGGATTAAAAAATGAAATAATAAAAGTATTTTATATGTATTCCATAATACTATGACGACATCCGGACATTTTAGGGCGTGGCCTGCTCCATATCCTATGAAGTTCCATAATTTGTGTCGATAAAATCTATGTAAAATCGGCACAAGGCAATGCCGTACTTCATTGTTAGGAATCCATGTAATAGTGATGTTGACTGCGGTCATCATAGACAATAAGATACCGATCTTGTAAATAAAATAAATCGTCCAAATTGCTACAGTATGACTAGATTTTAATTAAAAGTTAAAAATATATTGCACGATACTACAAGAAGCTATCTAATGTGTCCAACTGGTCGAAGGTCATGAATAAAATAAAAAGAATTGTGATCATAACACTGATATAGACAATGACAACAATATGGGATCATCTTTAATATATCTGTTACAGTTTCAAAATTCGATGAAAAATCCAATGCCGCTTAAAGTGAGAGAAATGTCTAAAGTTCTAATAGAATTGAAAGTTTTATTCGCTCAAAATGCTTATAACAATAATTGGTAATACATTTCAAATATTAAGTACCTTTATAATGTATCGATAGAACCAAAATGATATCCTCTCAGCTTGGAAAGGGAAAACCCAGGATTGGGGGAGCGCTCCAGGCAATTTTTAGAACATTTCATAGGTGGTAGTAAATAATATTTATTTTATTATTAAAATTGAATATTTTGATATTGATAAAATTGAATATATCTTTCGATTCAAATACCGAATATTTTTCAATCGATAATAATTATCGAGAATTGTTAATAATATTCAATTAAAAGTTGTTCAATCCCTAGTCATGCATAGACTAAGACGGTAACCATGGAGATAGTTAGTTTGGTAAGTCACGTGTTAAATGTCAAGAGTGGAAAGTAAACATAGGATTCATGTTATTTATTTACGTGCAAAATGTAAGTAAGTAAATCATAAAAGTGGAACGCCGAGCTATTTCCAAAACCCGTCCAATATTATAATACAATTTGGCTGCGACAACTACAATACAGAACATCTCCCAAATCGATGTGCATAAAATAATATAATACAATACTAGTAAGTAAGAGGTTATGATAACAATATTGCTATCAATAAGTTTATAGAATTGGTCCGCCAGGAATAATTGTTCTTACATAAAGATTTGTGTCATTTAGAACCTAGAAAGTATTATTTCGGCACTGTTGATCTAACGGCGAACAATGTATGGAGAACGAACATTGTCCTTTACCCTTGGCCGCTCTTTCTGTACATACTTATGTAGTTTATTAGCATGTAAATTACCTATAAATTATTCCGTTACATACCGTGAATGTTGCTGGAATTTATGGGCTTTTGTTCAGAGTTATTGAATAGTAAATTCTCTTTTCTGACGGCACTGTGGTGGATTGTAGTGGTGTTCATTGCACCACTATAAAAGCAGCACTATAAAATATTACAATATTACCTGAAGATAGTAGGTTCATTCGTTTCAACCAAATGCCCGTCCACAACTGGACAAACGCCTCCTCCATGGATTTTCAGAACGCCAAATCTTGCCTGCCTGCATCCAAGTGTTTTGTGCCACCATGGCCAGATCGTCGGCCCACGTTGGTCTTTACTCGAGAACCTTTCTGTCCCATATTTGTAGTGTATTCCAGTCGGTTTTACTATAGAAAACATTGAAGCAAATCATTATAGAAACGGTGACGGGTTACATTAAAATACTAGGTATATACCTTACTTCAAAACAAAATAACCGAACCTCATTTCGGACTAAAGCACCAAATCCGAACATTTCCCTTACAAACTCGTGTGTATTTGCTTTTATGGACGCCAGAGACTACAGCCATGGAAATAATCCGACGTTAATGTGTTCGAAATATGGAAAATTGCATGCTAATCCTGGTGCCACTGGCATGCGCTGTACCACTTAAATACATCCCTAATCTAGAATAAAATCTTTTGGCTGAAGATAGCGCTCATAAAAGATAACCCGCAGTTATTCCTGGAGAATGAGATATTCGAGAATACCGTGATCGAATTTTTCGCTTAGAAATGACTAAAGTTTGATATGCACTCTGGGAAAATTGAAATTTCTATAACGCTCAAGGGGTGAGCTAACACGGACGCCTGGAGTCACTTTTGAAACGCGAAGTGTTATTTTATAGACGTGGGATGTTGATGTGTTAAAATTTAGTGTATTTCAATTTCTCTGTGCAGACGTAAAAGCTAAATTTTAACTGGTTAAGCAACAACTAACCTTTAAAGTACCAGCGACTCGAGTAAACAAAAAAAGGTAAATTGTAGCAATCGCGTTAGTAATAATTATTCTTAAATCAATATATAATAAATAAGCCTTTGGTATTCGTCTTTGAACCTAGGCCTCCTCTTCAACCTTGCAATCAGTTTATTCCATCTTGTACATTTAAAATACGCGCTAAACCCAAATAAAAACCGCATTTCATTCAAGTCCCATTATTAAAAAAAGCAAACCTACTTATACAAAAACCAAATAAAGCACTCCACCGAAATAGGTGTATAAATATTGTCTTGTTTTGTTTTAATTAGAGAACAAGCGCTCTTCCAAAAAAAACTCCCAACCACCTGTTTTCAGGTGGCCTAAATAAACACTGCCCGCAAGTATTCACTCTTTTATGCCTACGGAAAACATCACTGCTCTTATGTTATAAGCTAATTAAATTATATAAGCCAAAAGGTGAGAGAGCTCGTCAAATTTTTACGAGAGAGGGTTCATTTCTCACTACTCCGTCCGCACATTACTAATCTCATTTTGAAAAGGGTTTTGAAAGGCTTTTGCTTGTTGTAAAAAGGTACTATTGTGTGGTTGTGGATGAGGAATCTGAGGCAAAAATCCTACTCAAGTGTCGATTCGCAAGGTAGTTTTGTTAGATAACATTATTTTATAATACATATACCTACCTACCTATAGTAACTTTCTAATTTTTCAGGAACTATTAATCTTAACTTTGGGGGAAGCCTTTGTCCATCAGTGGACGTCATTTGGCTGAAACGAACGAACAAACAAACTAATCTTAATCTTGTAAAAGTAGGTGTAAACATGACTGTGACAAACTTCTATTCATTTATTTTTAAGGGAAATATACTTACCTACATATTAGTTTAAAGTTTCATACATATTAAGTACATAAAACAATAAGAATTTTAATCCTAAAAAAATATTACCAACCGATCTTTTCATGAATCTGGGTGATTTTTACGAGTAGGAATATAGGATAATATAGCATACTCATACTATAACTAAATATGAATAGGTAGGTATGTTGTTTTTAAAAAGGCGAAACATAACCAAACAGATCAGATTTGAACTAAAAAATACCCGTCCAAGAAGCTCGCTCAATATTATTTCACAAAACAAAATTGCATAGAGCACTCGACTTCAAACACGCCGAGAGCGGTGCCGCTGTAAAAATAGTAACTTGTTCTTTCCACAACTTGATTGTGTGAGATAAATCAGTTTCCTCTGAATAAAAGAGCTGTACGAGCTGAAGTTTTACAAGAACGTTCCGTAGGTTTAAAGTTCTGTTTTTTTCCTTATATGGAGAAATTTGTAGTAAATATCAGTTTTTGGCTCTTCATATCTTTGATATCTAAACATTTATTATGATTGATATTAGTACTTCTTCGAAATATTTTATCTCGTTGAAAATAAATAAGATTGAAATTTTATAGTCGAAGAAGTACCTACACAAACTATGACATAGGATTTATCAGTGATAATGATAATGAAAGAGACGATAGTATTAAAATTACTTATTTTAATTCTAAGGATAATGGACTATTGAATTTCTTCCTGTAAGTTGCAGTTGTCCGTGTTTAATATATTATAGTTATTATTTTTCAAAAAAGATTCAAAGGAAAACAATCACGATTACAAACGATCTGCAATCGTAGATTTGTATTATTTTATTGGACAAGAAAGATAGAACCCTAAGAGGAAATTGGAAAGCAATCACACTGAAGTTGTCAGTTACTTTTATTGCAAATAAAGTGAACTGAAGAATCGGAGAGAATCAATGGAAATAAACGAGTAGTTCTTCTGATAGATAAGTGGGTGCGACTTGATACAAAAGTAACTGTTTATCTCGTAAATATAAAGAAAAGAAAACCTAGTTTTTCAAAACAACACAAACTGAAACTTATAAAACTATATCGTCAAGCAACGAGTTTCGTTTTGACTGCTACCTTTTTCTACAACATAATAATATTCTCTTTAAATAGGTAGATATAGTTTGATTGGTGATAGGAAACGGTGAGTAAGACATTATTAAGCCTTACAGAACTTAAATATAAATATAGAAGTAAGAATTGAATTGTAACAATTTCAGCATTGTCGGCCGTTTGGTGTAGTGGTTCAGAACGGACTGCTATGACGAGAGGTCCCGAGTTCTATTCCCGGCCGGGCAGAAATTGAAATGATAAATAATTTATGTGACGGGTCTGGGTGTTACTGTACGGTATGTATAAATATGTATGTATTTACAAAAATAAGTATTTAAGTATGTTTATATCCGTTGTCTGTACCGATAGTACAAGCCTTGCTTAGTTTGGGACTAGAGGCGCAGTGTAAAATGTCTAAGCATATTAATATTGTTAGTTAGAGAGAAATTGCTTTCATAATTAATCATTAGTATGTATTTGATAATGCAGTTTGCTGAATCTAGAATCTGTATCGTTCGTAGATTCGGCAGAAAAAGAAAACAAGTGGCAGTAGTGTTTATAAAGCCTAAAGTCAAATAAAATGTACTAGCAATTAACACTAGAAGTGCCGAAGATTACGACCCCCCTAAAAGCGCCGCTGGGTCAATTTTGTCCCAGCATATATTTTGTAACATTTTTTAGTTTGAGGCATGAACATTATGGTTAAAACTATTTGTAGTATCCTTAAAAAATGGTTTATCTATATAGTTAAATCAATATGTACTTTTTTCTTTAAAAATATAAATGTTTTCAAATTTAATTTTGAATTATTAAAAGACAGATATTTTTGGTTTCATATAAAAATAATCACATATTACATGGTGTTATACTGTATTTAAATTATGAAATTACTACTTTAACTATTCATTATTATTTTTGAAGGAATAACAAATAACTATCTTACAAATAATAGTGCATATTTTGCACAAAGTTTTTTTGTATGTTTTTTTTGTCTCTCTGGTGTACTATGTGTTTAGGAATTTCTATAGGTATGGTTATTTTTCTGTTATCCGTACACACACAGTAACGTTTTTACCAGTTACAATGAAAAGTGTGTACGTTTAATTTAAAAAATTTTGAAAGTCACACATTTTAAAAATGTATCTAATCATACAATTTATGAACTGGCCCATATCTAGAAGTCACCTTCCTACTAATATTATAAATGTAAAAGTTAATAAAGATTGATGAATTGAAGGATGGATGAACCGATGAACGGATAGGAAGGATGAATGGGTGGATATCAGCCTTGAACTTGAACTAAATGAGTGTGGATTCATGAATACATCGATTGATGTTTTTTCACTCTTTTACGCAAAAAATACTAAGCCGGTCTTAATAAAACTTTGCAGTTTTATTGTTAGTACTTCAGAATAACATAATATAGTCTATAATTTACAAAAATATTCAGTTATTTGGTCAAATCACAACGATAAGTGTCAAGAAATTAGGTCTTTCTATGATAAACTTAATTTCTTACTAGGTGAAGTCACAGGCAAAAACTAGTACAACATATTTACATTTCTGCATTGTGACGAGTCACCTAAACGTTCCTCACCTCTCCATTCTCGTATCTCCTCGAAACAATAATTCGATATTGTTGCAAATACCAGGGTGGGACAAAAATGACCCAGTGGCGCTTCTAGGTAAAACCGATTTTTAAAATTTTTCTAATAATGTTATATTATCAAAAACATTAAAAAATTATAAAATTCAATAAATCAGGAAAAGTCAAAAAGTTTCATGGACTTTCGTTGAAAAATAAAAAAGTTAGAGACGATCAAACTCGCGAGTGGGACAAAAATGGGACGGCGGCCTTTCTAGTGTTAAGTAAGCGTCAAGTTCATCTGGTTTCCGTTCCCCTGTTCGAGCGTTTTAATGAACTACCCGCATCGGCTGATGGATTGCATTCACTCCAGTTAGACAATGCTGGGAGGGAAAACTGTCACAGAATTGTAAACTGTAGTTGCACGCTTATGTTTTAGGTACTACACAATATCCCCTAATAAGGGGTAAGTTTAGAGAGTGACTGAACGAGAATTTTTAGACCCACTAAGCTTATCAAATCCGTAAAATATCAATCCGAAGTACCTAGTTGTACCTAATTGACCATCGTTCTGCTTTCAATTCAAATCCGTGAAAAAGTACTCGGACTAACTTTGAAAAGCTCTACAAACAGTGTTTTTCTGATGCATAATGCATTTTACATTTCATTTTAATAAAGGTAACGCATTCTCTTCGAAGCGTCGTTAGTTGGATTGTAAGTGCTCGTATAGGTATCTACAGTCATTAGTATGAGCATAAGCTACAGGACGCGTATCTATTATACGCTAATCTGTGCCCTTAATCTGTCTTTAATTTAATGGGTTTAATTTACTTTTTATCGAGGCTTAAGGCAAGTGAAATCACAGACTGACCTAATCAACACTTTTGAGCTTGACTCACAAACATCAGATTTCAATTTCGAGCCTTACGCCAGCTTCGACACCGCCCCAATGATTCCGGGGTCAGCGGCGATCCGGGGACAATAGCCCCGTATAATTATTCAATTTGTAGCCCCACACTTCTCGGCCGCATAAAACAGCCCCATTTAACTTCCCTGTCCTTTGTTTGAAGGCTGTCCTTGATTATTGCCATTAGGCTTTGATTGTTTGAGTCCGGGTCGATTTCATGACTCCGGAAATAAGCGCAAGTCTACAAAGGGACGTCTGGATGGAAATTGGCTTGATTTGGGAATGTAGAACAAATGTTTTATCTCAAGAATTAGTATGAAAGATTTTGTCTCAGCTAAAATTTCAAGTTCAATAATTGATTAATATCACTTGATGTGCCTGCATTACTTTATGACTTGGTCCGTGTACCTAAAGTTAACTATACCTACCAAATTAACCCTTTACCTACGGGCCCTTGGAAACCAAAGTCGCCTCTCAATACGGGGTATTTTAACCTATAAAATTGTTTGCTCCAATTTACATCAAGATATTTTTAAAATGTATAAGTTTTACGGTATTGAAATTTGGAATATTATATTCTGCACCTAATGTAGTTTCATAATAACAAGCGCATTTTACACTTAATTTGCAATTTTATTGTTTTTTTGTCGTAAACCGTGATTTAGTATTGGCTTTGCCAAAATAACAATAGTTGCCACCCGTATTGAGAAGTGACTTTTGACTTGGCAACTATAGGTGCCTCCCGTAGGTAAGAGGTTAATGTGCCTATAATTATGTATACGCAATCACTGAATTCAGAAGTTTGTCTGACAAAAGTAAGAATATCAACCCAAGCTTCTTCTCTCTTTTATTCTTTGACAATCAGTAGAAACAACAATTTATGCGGCTTCTTCAAAATTCGACAGCTTCAAAGAGTGAAGTAATACTTCGGCAAGACAGCTTCCTGAAACACTGGCGAGATTTTAAAGTAAGTATTAATATTATAGTTACTCGGAGTTTTTAAGCCAATAAAAACTTTAAGTTGTAACAAAGACATTCCAAAAATGTTTGCTCGAAACACTCGTTTGTGAAACACCAGCTACCACCACGAGTTTGAATCACATATTCCGATATTGTTCTTTACACAGACGCACGCTGTGGACCCATTCATATCCAATTGGAAACCAATTCGGAATAATCAAATTCCCGAATAAAACCCACAGGATATGTTGCACCGAATCCAAAAGTCATTTGCTAACCGAATCAGCGGATGTAAAAATAAAAACATACATTATATGTGAGCAAACAAGGAAAATGTATGAGGGAAATCATGAAAAATCTCTGTACAAATTGTGGAAGCCGCAGAAAAAGTGAAGCAACCAAAGATTAATGGGGGCCATAAGGAAACCGCTTCTGTTTGCATTTCATTACGGGATGGCATTGATCCTGTTAGCGTATCGTAACGACAATAATCAGTCTGCTAATGTGTTGGTGGGAAGTGGGAAATATGATTTTATACCACAATCTCTTAATGCGGCAGATGAAGATGCCATCAGTTTCACTTAAAATGATGAAGTTATAATTTCTGAAAGTAAATCTAAGTAGTAATCTAAAACATAGCACTTTGTAAAATGTTAATCACTGACACAATTATGTGTGATTATTTTGTCATCATCGTCACCATTTCAGCCATAGGACGTCCACTGCTGAACCTCCCATTCCCTGATTTTCATTTTGTCCGATTGGTAGCGGCCCGCATCCAGCGCTTTCCTGCTACCTTTATGAGGTCGTCGATCCACCTTGTGAGTTTTATCATAACAATTTCACACTCTTCTTCATTTATTCACAGCAACTTAAAAACACATTCACGCCACTTAACGGACGTTTAACTTAAACAATGCCAGACTTTTATATTCCTTTCGAGGCACCTTTATAGCACAGAAAATTCTAGACAAAGAACCATTACGTGATGATCTCTTGACCCATCCAGAATACCCACTTAGCGTACTAAAACCATTCATTGACGTTTACTGCTTGCAAATAAAGTTCTTTGACGACCCGCTTGTGAAAAACTCCAGGGTCCTTTTAAAAATTCAATTTATTTACGAGCTCTTTTCTTTAGAAACTTGAAGCGAAGCACTTTTTAGAAGTTCACCTCCTAAAACAGCACTGGCTGGTTTAAATAAAGTGCAAACACTCCAGTCGCATGAGGCTTTCCTCTCGAAACTGAGAAGATAATATAAAAGCTGCTGAGTTATCCTTGAGTTCAGCAAATGCATCGTTTGTATTCCATTTTTGAAATTACTCTAGTACCTACGTACCTATGTTCTTCTGTACTCAGCTATAGTGCCTTTACTAAAACAGAAATACCTACCTACCTAATTATGGAAACTAAACTCCATTGGCCACTTTTATAGAGCTATGAGGCGTATGAACCGCAATGGGAATTCTTACGGTTCAAAATGAAGCTTAATATTAAACTTTGAAATATACTAAAATATTTTAAATGAAGGCATAGAAGCTTCATTTATCCCATCTGCTGGATAGAATTATTTTAAAAAGTATTCATTAAATAAAAGAAATAGGTATGTTTTATATGCAGTAAAATTTCAATCTAGCAAAACACATTTCATGAATTTAACAACGGCTTTAGCTTCTACATGTTTAAGGATGATCACAAAACTTCTTAATAACTTTTATAATAAAGTAGCCAAAGTGGCCTGTTATATTTTTTTTTCAGTAGCATGAAAAACAAGAATTTGATGTAAAATAACATTTCAATTTAAGATAATACTGCAGATTCATTTATTGGCTAGATAGGTACATCAAACTAAAATGCCGCATACTTACCACACTCACTATCTGTGCGTGGCTGAGATTAAGTTGTGGATGCTTATACTAGAACGTTTATTTTATTTGTATAGAGAACAATAGTTTCTAGACAAACCTCAAGAGGATTTAAGAAACCATTTAATCAAAGATTCAAAACTTACAATAGCAACGGAATCCGAACGCGGACAAAGGGTACCGTCACCATGGGCAACATAGACGCCTGTCATCTTGGGCAATGAGGGCAATATGGGCCCAACTCGCAACGAACACGTTTTGATTTGATCACGTATGATTTACTCGGAAATTAGCCTGCCAACGCGCGCGAAAATGAGAATGAGCGAACGCTCCATCACACCCTACGTAGATGAAAATGGGGCTAAGTAGTTTTCATTTTGATACAGTGCGAGTTAACAAGCTGAGCTGACGGTTGTCCTAATTTTCTGTACCAACACACTCAGAGAATAGCTACTAACCATGGCCTTGGCCTCGTACCAGAAAGCGCAGCGTAGGACGCCCACCCACAAGCTGGATCGACGACCTCATAAAGGTAGCGGGAAGGCGCTGGATGCAGGCCGCCACCAACCGGCCATTGTGGAAATCATTGGAGAAGGCCTATGTTCAGTAGTGGACGTCTTATGGCTGAAAATGATGATGATGATGGCTTTGAAATTCATTCCCTGGGGAGATTAGACTAACGTTAATTGTATTTTAAATCATCGCCAAATTATTATTTTTTCCCAAAGGTTAGCTGACAAAACATACATTACGTTTTTTCGTAATTTTATAGAAAATTAGACCCCAAGTTCTTCAAGGTATAACAGAAAAGGCATAATAGCATGGTAAGATCGCATCATCTTTAATATCGCTATAACTTTCTGAAATATTCACTGTTTTGACTCATCATCGCATCTACATTCTAATTTGTGCAGTATCAGCTTTTCTTAGAACGTGACATGTTATACCACGAAGCAGATGGCATAATGCCATCTGCTTCGTGGTAGCATAAGCTAGGACTCTCAGACTTTATTAACCCCGAACAGAGTTTACTGCTGTATTCTGTACCTACTAAAAATTCTGAACGCAAGTAGTCTACTCACTGCGCCTTGATACATGACGTTAAATTCTATCGCAAATACTAAGGTAAGTCATAATCTAGATTCGATCTTCGTGTTAGATTCTGTCTTGTGATTGGTCTAAATATAAAAATTAAAAAGCCTTAGGCTGAGTTGCACCATCTAACTCTAATCGTAACTATAACGATTATCGGTGTATTTTGTTTGACATATTTTTGAAGTTTGTTAAAGTCAAAGTAAGATGGTGCAACCCAGCCTTAATCGCTTAAGGTTGAATTTTAAGCTTTTCTCATAAGATCTTGAACCACCGAGTGTGATTTATTTCTATTAATTTTTATGGTAACTACTAAGGTATATCTTATACAAAAACAGCACTCAAAACCAGATTTTAACTAAAATTAATTCAAAATAAACACGAATCACAGGTTAGAGTTTATTGTGTCTTGAGTTCAAGTTTTGAGCGTGGACTTCGAATAGAGACTTCTTAATTAAACGAATACTTAAAGAAGAATATAAACTTATGTATTTTCTCTTGGAGAAGAATAGAGACTTACGTATCCTCATATTATTTGCTGAAAGTTTATGTAAAACCAGAGTTGTTTATCGTCTGTCTGCGGTCAGTTGACGCCGGCCGCAGATGGTGAGACAATTTTATGTGCACTCCCCGACAGGACGCTTGGATTTTTATTAGATCCCTGTAGTATTTGCTTTCTGTGTGCAGAGAATAAAGAAATGCAGAGGCTTTACGTGGATTTCTTACATAATTAAACATGTTGTCCAACAAGCCATAGTGAATTAGACACAAAGGTGTAAAGAAGACTGTGAAATAATACGTTTCTTGTTATTTTTAGTCATTTTTTAGAATAAGGCAAAAGCCCTAACATTTTATAAGTGTTAAGTTATTTTCATAGTCATGTTTGGATCGTAAGCAGGTTGTTAACAAATTAGTAGGTTACTAAAATCTTGAATCCATTTTGAGACTCGAAAGCGTGAGTTTTAAATGAAAAGCAAGGGCATAACCAAAATAGTGAAGTTTCATCACCACCTCAAAATTATGTTTGTTTAAATCAAGCTTATGTTTTTTTATGCAAGGCAAGGCAGGTATTTGACCGCAATCGCGCCTAATGTTAAGTGAGATGCAGTCTAGGATGGTACATATCTACCCTGTAAAGTGCATATTTACTCTCGCTTTGAAAAGACTTGTTTAGACTGATGGTTCTGCCACTCTAATCTTTGCCTACAAGCAGTTTATAGAAACACTCTTCAAAAGTTGACGCAGAATGTTCGTATCGTAAAATTGCAATATCTTGTGCGGTCCAATAATGTAGGTGTTTGTCGCAAACAGACGTTTGTATTATCGAATTCAATGCGCAAAGTTTTGGTTATCGCCAACATTCAGAATAAATATTATTTTATGTTTAACTACGCTATTTGTGCTTGCAACTTTTTCTGCGTGAAAATAGTCAATTGTGACGTCATCAAAAATGGACCACCAATCCACAAGAATAGACCAATTAAATAAAAGGGCAAACTACATCACTATTATGAACTTTACGTTGTGGATTATTCTATTGATGACAAAAGAAAATCAGTCAGTAGTTTTCCAGTTCATAGATAATTAACTTTAGGGCATCACTTAAATCTAAATATTCTTATTTTATAATTGCTAAAAAATTATAAAAGTAATTTATTTAATAGATAAGGGAGACCAAAATATTGTTCCTTAAGGGCGACGCGGCCATTAGCAGGTTAATTCAATAAAAAGGTAAGTACAGTCCGCGTGAATATATCACAGCAATTTTACAAAATAAATATTATTATTAACATTCTCACATACCTATCTACTGATTTGAAAAATACAATATCTAAGTTCAGTGGAAAATAACATTTAACTGCACTATAAAATTTAACTCTATATTTCGATAGAGTATTTAAGATTGCGTTATTCTATTGGCAGTTGGCACCGACTGTACCTCCACTCTAACTCAAATACAATTCTCAAAGGGTCTGAATTAGATCTGTCAGCTACTTCGAAGCAGGGTGCGATCCATCATAGTGCTTGTAAGTGAAATACAAAGCTAGCTATAAGACCGATAGCTGCTAGTGTTAAACTTAAACGTTTGATCAAACGCTTATTTTAGACCCTGGGGGAATGATATAATGATTTATTTAATTTAAACTTCACTACTTGTTGAAAAATCAGTCCCTAATCTTATAATAACTGTTGAAAATACTTTATCATTGACTTTTTCTGACGCAAAACGAAAAGTGTTTATAAATTTTCTGTGATAAGAACATTTCACATCCCGACTATACTTTCTGGAATAACATCTTGCTAATATAAAAACAGACAAACCTTTTCACCCTTCATCAGGCCTCCAATAAGTGTCAATTTCCCCGAGCACAATGCAGAGTTGGTTCTTTGTTACCAAATAACTGACAGTCGATACCAGCTCAATGCCATTTACCTAATAGCACCGTATTCACTTCACATGAGTTGCCGTACCAATTCATTCACAACGTCCGACGTGAATTGTGAGCTAGAATATGATTAGCTCAGTGAATCTGATTCACAATTCACGGATAGATCAAACGAGGAAAGCACCGTTTATTGTATTTCTGACTAGCTTTTGCTTGCGACTTTGTCCTCATCAATTTCCGTCTGTCACGGAAGCCTATATCATTCATGAACACTAAAGATAGTACTAGAACTATAGCTTACTACTCGTACTACTATCTTCTGCTGGAAAGATTTTTAAAACCAAATCATCATTATAGTTCTCCAGATACATACAACGAGTACTTTTTAGAAACAAACTTACAAACCTTACCTTATCTGGGGGCACGGCAGTGCCCCCACCAAGTCGAGCAAAAAAGCGGCACGGCCGTACCATCCTTTTCTCGAAGCAATTCAGGCCATTTTCGACCGCCTGTAACTTCGTTGTGGATAAAACTAGAAGGCTGAATTTTCATTAGCTATGCAGGCATTGTAAAGACACGGTATATTTAAAATTTCATTCAATTTGAACCAGTAGTTTAAGAATTATAACGGGTCAAAGTTACTTAATTTTGTCACTCACTGACTGACTCACCGATCATCAAAACTCTAAGGCACTTCTAGCAGACCTAGAAGCTTCAAATTTGGAATATAAGTAGTGTTTGGTGTATGAATCAAGGAAAAACTAAAATATTTGGGGGCACGGTAGTGCAACCGCCAAGTCGAGTAAAATTTTTCAATTTCGGTCCAGTTTTCTAGATACATAACTGCTGTCTACAAAATACAAAAAGAAATGAGATCCCATCAAAAACAATACTTGTCAAAAAAACCAAGTCTCGCAACTCAGTTGTTCTACGGTAAAAAGTTGTGAGATCCATGTAATACCAAGTCCAGGCCAGGAAATCTTTAACGTTTTACATAAATATATTGACTTGGCCATCGCATGAAAACACGTGTAAATTAAATTATTTAGTGCGATGGCCAAGTCAATAATTTATGTAAAACGTTAAAGATTTCCTGGCCTGGACTTGGTATTACATGGATCTCACAACTTTTTACCGTAGAACAACTGAGTTGCGAGACTTGGTTTTTTTGACAAGTATTGTTTTTGATGGGATTGATATTTACCATACCTATCTGGTAGATAAAGGGCATTTTATTGATGTAGGTTCATTAGTTTAAAAAAAAGTTCATATTCTGCCTACATTGAAATAAAATGCCGCTGAACTAGAGCACTATGTTTCAAGCCTCAATAGTCTAGTTTCCTATAAAAATTTTTTTAGTCCGTCAATTTTAATATAAAAAAATATTGGACACATATTTTTCATTGTCAATCAAACAAATAGTTACAAAGTTATAGTGCATTGAAGCTCCGCGCGACGTCATAAAGTGCTGCACTTTTACGCACTCACTGACGTCACGGGCCTTTTCTTTAGAACTTTGGCACGCTTTATCTCTTTGCATTTTCATTAGTTTTAAAAAGTGAAAAATAGGTATCGAGTAGTTTTTGTTAAGCTAACTGACGGACTACTCGTAATTAAAACTCTTGCTTTTTTACCCAGGAAACATCCCTATTGATATTACTATTTCAAAGGTAGGTACCAACTTATTTTGGCATTTCGCACTTACCAAAACATAGACAATAGTTTGTAGTTGCCGAAAAAGTTTATGACGAAGTAAATCGAGATTCCGCAGGACGTTGAGGAAAAATCTGAGTGTCATCGGGAAACTAGAGATAAAACTTACGCCATCCATTGTTTATTTCGCGGCCTTTATCAAATTAGGGAGAAGTTTTCGTGAAATTACATTAACTCG
This sequence comes from Ostrinia furnacalis, assembly GCF_004193835.3. NCBI lineage: Eukaryota > Metazoa > Arthropoda > Insecta > Lepidoptera > Crambidae > Ostrinia > Ostrinia furnacalis. The sequence continues at coordinate 763,717 of NW_021131371.1, read as the reverse complement.
AGGACGCTGGCGTAGGTCAGGGAGAACAGGCAGGTCACTTGGTTTTCTTAGAACTTTTTGGAGTAGGGTAAAAAGGGAAGGAAGGATAAAAAGATTATGAAACATGTAGAGGCTCCTTAAGAGCAAAATATTTGACGATTTGTAAGTACTATTAAAATAGTCTATACAAAATTAAATGTTGACTTTGACTTTTGACTTTGAGTGTCCACTTCACTTTACTTTTGCGTTATTTTGACTCCCTTCAAAAGGTACAAAGGTTCTAGCCGTTCTAGGGACCGCTGATCACCAATAACAGGTTGTTGACTTACACCTACCCGAAAATTGAAGCATCTCTCTCTTATCTGATTTCCGTGAGGGAGATATTTTACAACGACTTTTGATTTAACTAAAGAAACAAACAAACGTATAACACTATTATATTGGTAAAACAGTTGGTCTCTTTACTAAACAATACTAAGATAACTTCTTGGATTCGCACACACACTGTCTAGTGTGCAGGAGCTAGCCGATACTCAAGAATCGGGAAACCCACTGTTGTACAGTCATCACTTTAGACAACATTATCGTAGTGAAAATGCACCTATTGCTACTTACATTAGATGCCACAATGTGAAAAATTGCAAACGTATTATGGACAAGATGGAATCAACACAGCTTTTTCTTGGTTGACTAGTCACAAGCTCACTTTGAACACGTATAAAACTAAAGTCGTTACCTTTTCTATTAGCTCAGCTTCACAGCCGCCAACTGGACTTTGCCTAAAGGCTCATTCTTGCTCTAACTGGTCACTATCCTCTTGCGACTGTCCACAACTGTCCACAGTAGACACAATTAAATACCTGGGTATAAACATAGATAAGCACCTTAACTTTAAGAACCACATTCAACTCCTTACAGGTAGATTGCGTAAACTTATCTTTGTCTTTAAAACCCTTAGGCATGTAGCGAACCCCACAATCCTACAGAACGTTTACTATGCACTGTGTCGCTCGATACTTACGTACTGTATTTCCTGTTGGGGAGGTGTCCCGAAGTCTACTCTGAAGCCGCTTGAAGTGGCTCAACGGGCGATTCTTAAAGTAGCCACTTTTCGCCATATGCTCTTTCCGACACAAGAACTTTACCAGATATGCAAAGTTTTGACTGTGCGCCAATTATTCATACTTGATGTCATTCGTCTTCAACACAAAGTAACTCCCCATGTACAGATAGATAAACGCCGTAAGGACAAAATTTATACTGTTCCTTCAACTGCCTACTCTTTCACCAAGAGATTCTTTTTCTATCTGGGACCCTCTTTATATAATAAAATTAACGCCGAACTTCCGTTATACCAACTGACATTTTTTGAATTGAAAAAAAGCTTACGATGCTTCCTTTTAACTAAAAGCTATGATCAAACTGAAAAGTACTTTCACACGCTCACTTAACGATGCTCATACATATACACACACATACACACACACACACACACACACACACACACACACACACACACACACACACACACACTACAATAACAAATCCTAGTGTTCCTTTTCTGATTAGATAAATTAGGTTAATTAATAGTTAATACGTTGCCATACATCACTACCATGTCTGAGTCATAGTAATAACTATCGGTTCTTAAATTAATTCGAAATTGTGCCAATATCTGGGGTGGTGGGAGCCTGATGACCTGTACTACAGGTATGCAAATACCTATCACAGGCATCAGTCTCACACAAACAACTGTGATTTTATGAATTTGTAATGTGCTTAATTCATTTGTGTCATTGTAATGTTTGTGATGAGAAAATAAAGACTATTTAACTTAACTTATTATCCGTCCATGTATTTTAGACATCACAGTGCTAGCTTCAAGTGCTTTCTCCGTACTATCTGTTATCTTTAAGCTACGGTGACAGGAAGCATTTTAACTTAATGGCAGCCCTCGCAGCAGTCCCTTGGCGTCACTTAGCCCAGCGAGTCACTCCGCAAATAAAACTGAATGGACCAAATGCATTCCTGCATGCCTTTTAACGTTATTACGCGGAGTAAACACATTGTCTGCTCGTTTGTGTAATGAAAAACACAACTAAATGAACTCCTTGATTCTTTTTATAAACTGGTTGTTGTTCATGACTTTTCCCATGTGATTTTCGGCCCTCACGAAGTATTTAATTAACACGTGTGTGTCCTCGGACTAAAAATGTTTTAAGAATAATGTTTTGAAAATATTATTTACATTGTATTACTCGTACATTAGTTAAAGTGCAAAAATTCTGTAACCATCAGTGTTTCCAGAACAATCACCGTACCGTACCGTACCGTACTCGTATTATCAAAAAAGTGCTCAAATATAAACTTAGGTAGAAAAGTAAAATAATGTAAGTATAGAAGCAGTTCTTAATTGCATCTTGATGGTATATTTTTATGAATAGATCACGCCGATATTAAATTACTTCAAATAATAGATTCTAATTTGGAACAAAAATAATGTCTTATCTCACCATGAAAGAGCTGTTAAATTGACCGTTAAAATACCCGAGAGGACTTTCTTCGTCGTCGTCACATTTTCTTTAAAACTTCTGCCTTCCTTTTGGCGAAATTCGTTTAAATTAACCCAATGAGTCATTAAGATCTCATTAATAGTCTAGGCACCACCTCAAATGTACTAAAATTCTCCACTAAAGCAGAAATGGAACACCGCAGCGACATTATATAATTTATTACGTCCTAAATGTACTGAATTTAATGGGACCCTAATTGTAATGTCTTTTGGCGCTTCTAACTAACTACTAGTTGGGTTAACACTTATCTGGTAGACACTAGACAGTAAATCCAAAATTTGGGGTAATTGTGGACATTACTGGATTATCAGTAAACATTTGGCAGTTAGATGTTTGTACTACTAAGTCCATTTCTGACCTAAGTTTACCTATTGAAGATGATATTTAATAGAACTTAGCCAACCACGCTGCCGCGAAACTAGACATAAGTGATGCTTACTCATTTGTTCACTGAGTAAATATCGAGGAAAAAATTAAACATTTATTAATTAAAAAACAATAGACAAGGCGAAATTAGCTTAGGTAAGAACTAGTAATATTTTTTTACCAAAATTTTGTAACCAACGTCATTCAACGTACACACCCGAGCGCAAATCAAAGTGTAGACACGGCTACCGTTGCAAATTTGCAATGTACAGCAGAGTCGGCGGCCGGCAGCATGATAGTTGAAACTCCACTAAACAAGCTACCGATGGTTCCAATTAGATAACACTTAATGGCGTAAAACAAGGGGTTTCGGAATCATAGTTACACTAAAAACAATAATGGCTTCGAGCAAGCTTGTTTGGTGATCTAAACACGATTATGGTGTTCATGAATATTCATTGTCCGGGTGTTTAGCCAGTCAACTCTGGAACTAGCCATCTACAGGGAAATTTGGGCTATTCTCGTCTCGTATAGTTGATACGACTTGCTACCCTGTTCGTTCGTTCGTTTCAGCCAAATGACGTCCACTGCTGGACAAAGGCCTCCTCCATGGTTTTCCACAATGCACGGTCCTGCGCTGCCCGCATCCAGGCTCTTCCCGTCTTCGTCTTCTTCTTTTACCAGATCGTCGGTCCATCTAGTAGGAGGCCTGCCCACCTGCCCTGCCTGCGAGATCGAATCAGAAAGGAGGAGATCCGCAGGAGAACCAGAGTGACCGACATAGCTCGCAGAATTGCTAAAATCAAGTGGCAGTGGGCGGGGCACATAGCTCGTAGAGACGATGGCCTTTGGGGCAGAAAAGTTGGGAAAGAAAAGAAGACATAGCGTGGGTAGGCCTCCTACTAGGTGGACCGACGATCTGGTAAAGGTCGCGGGAAGAGCCTGGATGCTACCCTGTATTTATTGTCAAAGTTCGATCTGAGTTTGTGAATACGCTCAATGGAGTAAGGACAGTATCGTGAAACAATACTGAAACGTGCTTCGATTTCAAACATAAATTGAAGTCTGATTAGTTTGATTTCAATGTTCAAGCAAATAATTACTAGTGTGAATCTATTTTTAAACAGAGACTAATTTGGGATGTCATAACGAGAGCCAGACTAAAACTAGAGACACAAAAATTACCAGTCGTGATGATAATAATACTGTGTCAAAATATCCTGCCATTATTTGAATTTCCTAAATATTGTAATAGTTACTTAACGTGGGACTAAACTATAAAGAGATTACTGATAAGCATACTCCTAAAGTTACACCATTAGGCACTTTACTTATTACATACTAGTAGCATTCACTGATGGTAGGTAATTTATGTGAATTGTTTTCCAATTGCATTTCCCATTTCAATTTATTTCGAAAATGAACCGAACATTATCGAATTATGCATTACTGTCAATCGGGCTAATTCAATCGAATTTCGATATCAAAATGTCCCATAACGTTCAGATTTGCCACACATTGCACTAAACCACTAAAACCGCGGTCGCAAATGGTCATGACACGCTGACACGTCACATTACAGGTTAACAGTTCCACAGACCATGGCTGACTATTACGAATTGTCAGATTTTCTCAAAGGATTATGAACTTTGTGTCCAATTTATAAGGTTCAAGTAAATTAGCCTGGATAGGTTGATTCGCTATTGTCTGTAGACAGTTGTAACCATAAATTTTTAACTATTTAGTTTTACAAGTTTCGTACAATTTGACTGAAATTAACGGTTAAAATCAAATAAAACAAACCCAAAAAAGTAGGTCAAATAAGATTTAAAAAATAAAGTCACAGAAAGCACCAGTTATTTTGATAGAATAAAAAAAAAGCTAAAAAAGTGAGAATCTAATTTCCAGTTTCCTTGTTTGTTCATGATAAATAATCTAATAGCACCAATAACCAAATGATTTAGCGCTCAATGGCTTGAACCTTACTCATTTCCACTATTCCAATTCTCCGCCCACAGGGTATAAGTACTTCACCACCCGATACTGTAGCAGCATCGAAAACAATAATCGTTCAACAAGAACATAGCAAGCTTGTGGTACAGCATAAGTAGGAGCAGTAGGCTCTTCTTTAATTTTTTAGTACCCTATCTCAAAGACTCCAGAATCTGATGGTTTTTTTTATGCGCCGCCATTTGATCCTATCTTGAACGTGGAGTCCCAATACTTCCAGAATCTGATGGATAATGATCACTGCTTTTATTGTTCAGGACTACCGTGAGAATACTGCGTAGGTATATACGCTTATCAATTGATGCCACTGGCTAGTTACAAGAACTTACTGCCTTGCTCGGCAGTGGTGCTAACTGGTGAGTGTATAAAACGAGAAGTGTCCATCGTATTATAGCTCACTAGACCACCCAGTAGGCGCTACTATAGTAATAGTTAAAGCAAGCGACCTTACTATACTACCCAGTGTGGTGCCAATTGGTAAGTACCAATACAATAGTCACCGATTGGGTCACCAGTGCGCACCACTACTATAACATACAGCTTTTAACAGGTCCATACTCACCAGTGGCGCCAACTTGTGACTATAAATACGATGATCCATAATCTACATATTATTTCTTAATAATCGTCACCTGTTGCGGCCTTTATTAAAGCAAACGTACTCTCTCCATCTGCATTGTGGTTGTTTGGAAACCGATCAGAATGCGATCAGGGGTCGCTACATGAATATTCAGGGTACAGATGGTCGGTTAATGTTCGAGCTTCCGATAGTCAAACCACTACTGATCAACACGGGAGTTGGACTCACGTTCTGCTTTATTTTTGATTGGTGAAGTCGGAAATCGGAATGCTTTATGTTGATGGTAATTGGATTTGTTTACTTTAATAAAACAAAAAGCACATATTGTCTTGGTAGTTTTAGCACAGATTACCTACTAATGTTTAAAATGATCTAATATTATGATTGCTTGAATATACTTATAACATTAGGTACTTGCCTTTGCTCGCGGCTTGGTCAGCGTGAAATCTTATAAGACCTATGTTTTTTAAGTTTCATCAACATCCGTTAAGTATTTTTTTCGTAAAAGGTAACAAACATAGGTACATCCTTAGAAACTTTTATCAATATGTTAAATCTGAGTTACTTATTGCTGTCGCGACACAAGCACAGCCAGCCGCTAGAAGAACAGGCTGTTTGTAAAACTTTTGTTGGCAAATAAAATACTTTTTACTCTTCATTTATAATTAGTACGATTAGTTAATGTAATCTAAAACCGCTAACACGGCTAAAATCACCGGTTACTCCGGCCGCATAAAGATTTCAAGCCTCATACAAGGGAGAGTTGTAAATTCACCTAATAGTACGGAAGTGCATTTCATGAGATAGAATATGTGACTCAAAAAGATTTATCTCCTCTCTACTGTAGGGTAATTCAAGTGCAATCTGTCATTTCAATCTATTCTATTTGTCATTTAGCTTGTTTAATCTGTGCTGAATAAAGTGCACAATATTTAAGCAGGATATGGTTGGACGCGGATTTTTAGAGAGTTAAATCTTTTGGCCAATAGAAAACGTCATAATAGTTATNTGCTTATTTGCACCTAGTTTATCAATCACCATGTTAATTCCATGCTTTCTATCCAGTCGACTGCTCTAACGACTTCCAACAGTCTTCGGACATTTCACGAAATTAATGTAGCTTGAATCCGGAATATATTTCATGAGATTGGAATGCACCTGTGAATGTATAAAATGTACTAATCCTAGGCTGTAATAAAGTACACAATATCTTTCGTTTAAGTTCCTCTGAGTTCCTCTATGACACCAATTAAGGTTGCATGAACACATTGCTAGATATCGTTGAAATAAGGAACGAAAGAATTTTTTTATTTAGTCAAAATCCTTAGACTACAACATCAGTATAATATGAATTATGAAGTTATGAAGAAACTATGAAGTTTGTTTAATTTGAACCAAAATGGCAGCGACTCAACATGTGTTATGCTCTAGGTTAGGTCCTAGAGAGTTGGAAGTGTGCTTGAATCTTTTTATACTCAAGCATATTATGTTAAATGTTCATTTCGAGAATATACAAATTATCAAAAAGTCCAGAAAATTATTTGCTAGGAGAAAATAAACCACATTGAAATGGGAACTACATTTTGGCGCCGCTAGTTGAAACAATAGAATTTCTATTTTATGAAGGAATGCTGAAGTAAAGTCAGTTGCATTTCTGCATACCAACTTTACACGTTTCCAACACTGAATTTCGTCTCAGAGAAATAAAGAGCGTAACTGGAGACACATTACTGACGTGACTAACTGTTCGCGTACGCCACGACGGAATTTAACGGCTATCAGCCAAATGTTTACTGTGACATTATACAAACCTGCATTTAACAACTACGATAAAACCCCAAATTAAACTATGGGGGCACCAAATTATGGCGTTAGTAGTAGTACCTGGTAGAATAGATGTCCGTATTCGCATGACATGATAAAAAACTTATTGTACAGATAGGTACAGTTGTCTGTGATTTACCAGCTCTTGGACTTTAGTAACATAGTACCTATTCAAATCTGGGTTTTTAAGACTGTGGTCATTCGTGCCGTAGGCCGCGTCACAATGTTTAGGTATTACCTCAGATCTATGATCTGAGGGACTACCTATAGCTGGCCTAAGGGGGCGCAAGTTGGGGGAACAGTCTGATCTTTTACAGCACCCCCTACATCGATATTAATATCACATAAAATAGCGGTTGAAAATACGCGAGAAAAAAAAAGAAGCAGTTTTTAGGTCAAGTTTTGGAAGAAAATAAAAACAAAAATATCCATTTAAAAAAAAGTAGCTCGCTTAGGGTCAAATGGGCGAACTTGTATTCTTAAAATGACCTTACCTATACACCCACGAAGTTTGTCTAACCTTCAGCCAAACACACTGTATTATTTGCACTCTTCAATGTCAGCGCATAAAACCATTTAACCCCATTGACATTGAAATATTATTTAGGTACTCGCAGAAATATTTAAAGCGATGATCAGCCAGTGTATCTCGAGGGGTACTTCAAACTCGATTGTTGTTTTAGGATGCCTTTGATAAACTATTCAGAGCTGGGTTAGGGGGCAAAACAGCCACGTTAGCTTTTCAGGCTCACATACTTTTACTCGGGAATTGCATTAGTTTATTCACAAAGTTAAACCACTCAGGCAGACATGTTTAAATGGACGATGGAAAACTATTTACCGATTTCACGTATAATATGAATTGAAATAATTTTAAGCTAGCTAGTATATAGGCATCGTGGGAATAACTTCTAACTGTCATTATTATCAGCAGAATTTTTAGGTAAATAGCTGTCTAAACTTTTAACCTAGAAGATCACCTTAAGTTGATTTACGCACTGGCATTTAGCATCGTGGAAAGTATTCCACGATGCTAAATGCCAGTGCCAAATTGTAGTGATACGAGTATGTGGTAGTAACCACATACTCGTATCACTACCATTTCTTGTAAAGCATGCCTGAGCGAAACGTTCTTAGACAATTTGACAGTCGTAAGCATGTGCTAGCATGGCTTAGTGGCACAAGGCAATAAATGTCAACCTCACGTTGTGACGTGACAATATCACACCACGCTCACACCCTCTACTTGGCAGGTAATAAATAAATGAAGGTAAGAATTTACACCCGTATTCACAAACGATGCTTGCTTAAGTGAAGCAGCAAATTGAACGCACAGCGTTAAATACAGCTCTTTGATTGGTTCATGTGACCCTGTGCGTCCAAGCGCACTGCGAGACCACTTAGTAATGTTTGTGAGTCAGGGCGTTAATGCATTTAAAACCGTTGCGTCCTACCGTATTTAGCGAATTGGTGCAAAATAATTTTGTATACGCAACACGTCCGTCCGTCTCGTCACAACAGACGCCGCGATGGTCCTAATTGCTGCAATTATGAAACTCTTCGCTCGTTGATGAAAGCAATTTTTCTGTAGCGACTACCAATTAGTGAGGAGAGCAGCCATTTGTAACATGAGCTCAAATTGTGCGGGCGATATTTATGGCAAAAAGTTATGGACATCAAATGTAATGGGTTGATATTTCGGCTGTAAGTGTCAGAAAACAATCACGTTTCTCCAATTTTTGAAAGAGCTACATGAGTTTGCACAGTAGAGAAACACGAAAACGATTGCTTGGGAGGATTGCTAATAGAAACTAATACATTATTTAAAGCTCATATGTAAATTGTTAGATTGAAGAGGTAAGAACTTGTCTGATTTACTATTCAATGACAAACAATCATTTAAGTGGCATATCAGATGGTGTAATTCAAAGCAAATAACTTGAGGTTCCCTTCGTTCGAGTAGCGTTTAGGTCTCAATAAAGGGAACTAAAAGTATAAAGTTGTTGGGTTGTGACAAACTCCCACACGTAGGTACAGACGACGGCATATCCAGCTAAAACTGAAGTATGTTATTCAGTTGTGATACGTGCTATTTTGCCACAGAAATGTTTACATTGACTGTACGCCGGCGACGCGCTCTAATACGATTGTCGCGCAACTTCAGTCTACTTTGCCTGACGCAGACAAATAGGTAATGACGTTTGCAACTTGCGGAGAATGTGAACCACATCATCTTCTTGTTTGCACATGAAAACTTTCAACCTAAAATTAGCCTTAGTTTTGTTGAAAACAGAGCAAGAGTTGCGCGAAAATGTAATAATATAGTCATGTTAAGGCATGTACGGATTGTACGGATAACAATCTTCAAAGAAAAGAAACAACTACTTCAATCGAAAAATTACGCCACATGGTGAGTTTTTCTCCGATAACGATTTGTGAGTTGTCTTTGCCTTAACGTCACAAAGAAATACTACAGGTATACTAAGGCCTAAGCCTAAATCAAAATCTTCTATACCTGCTTGTACTGCAAAAACACTGAGGCTTATGTCCAACAAAGATGAAACCCTACACTATCATAGAGCATTTCTGTAAGCTTACAACGTTAATTACTGTCACAAAAACCAATTTGTGGATAGTCTGTCATTCTGTCTGTATTGGTATTTTAGTACAATAATAACTAAGACAGAATTCAGACATCAGCATCGACAAAAAACTTATAAATCTTAGCTACTGTCTTTGATAAACCTTTCTTAGCCGCCAATCTGGTGAGCTGTAGGTATATGTGAATGATTTGAGACTAAAGGACTCACTGTGCAGCGTATCAAGAAATATGCTAACAAACTAGAGAGTAGAGGAAATGTAAATGAGTTTAGATGGCGCGAACTTTTTAACTGTCGTGTCGACGGGACGCTTCGAGACGACGTTAATACGATTGGCGAAGAACTTAATCCAGTGGCCTGCGTAGATAGGGTGGCCTTATGCTAATAGGCATTTTATAATAGTGCACAAGTTCGTTCGTTCGTTCGTTTCAGCCTAAAGACGTCCACTGCTGGACAAAGGCCTCCCCCAAGTATTTCCACAAAGACCGGTCCTGCGTAGCTCGCATCCAGGCGCCTCTCGCGAACTTCACCAGATCGTCCGTCCACCTAGTGGGAGGCCTGCCCACAGTGCACAAGTACACGTCAGTTTTTATGTAGCGACATTTTTATATGATGTACCTAATACGTTACCAAAGCTCACGCAATTATTTTAATGCAACAGTTTGAACCCTCAGCGGAGAAGCCCTTGGCCTGCATCTGATAGAAAGATAGTAGAATATGAAAACCAGTATCACCTTGAATCTTTAACAACAGAGGAACTGGCTTTTTGCACTAATTAACTCATCATAGTTACAACTATCATATGGTGAAACCAGCCACAATCCTAGTTTCAAAGTTGGTTAAGAGTTATTGGTCATGTTAGCAGCCAAATACGGCTTACAAAAAGTGTAAGTCAAAGTCGGTTTATTTATTTGCTAAGTCCCTGATCCCATAGATCGCATTCGCTCAGATAGGTTTTACGCTATACTTGGCATTGCCGCAGGGACATGAGCATCTTTATACATATTTTCCTTTTGGTATTTACACAAAATTATTGATCTCAAAATGATACCTATTACCTGCTTTACTTTTTTTAGCACGCAGCAATGGACGTGATGATTTAGTTTTGTCTAAAAGTACAAGGGAATTTACGGAGAAATGAATTTTCGTTAATACCAATTGATAGCTTTCTAGGGAATTCTTCTTTTAACTTTCCTATAGTCGCACTTCACCCTCATTAATATGAAAATTAAACTTCTAGCAACCAAAGAATTAATTCACATCAGACTATACGTTCTTGTTACAAAATAACATCTAAAGGCGCTTTCAAATTAGGCGCTTTGAAACGGATTTGTTATTAAGTTGATTTTATTGACATTTTTATTTCAAAGCTGTTATCAATTATTAGAAGAGAGCACGTCGGGGTCACCAAATGATTCTGCATAATATTTCGTATTAGAAGAGAGCAAATGAAACCATATTTTTCTTCGGTTGACGGAAAAGTGACGTTTTATTCTTTTATTTTAAATTACTTTTTTCTGTCCTTGACACAATACAATTTACGGACGACTAACATCCGTTTCAAAACGCCTTAGTGTTAACCTTTATGTGATGTCCGAATACGTGAATGATACCTTCATGTAACATAATGATCAAAGTTAATGGAACAAGAGATACCTTTTCTAAAGAGCCTTTCACAGAACAGGTGAAGGTTTCAAAGTAGGATCACATTTTATACCAAATACCCGTAAGCTGCTAATACAAAAACTTCTCCTATGTATTGAATATTTTCGTATTTCAAAATAATGAGTTCTATTAATCAAATCATTCCTTCATGAGACACAGATCATTTCAACAGTGGAATTAAATGCATACTTAAAAAAACACGTCTTCTTAAACTTAATGAAATATTTTTCAAAATCCTGCATTTCTTGGGTAACACAGCAAACCGCACACCGCTTAGCGTGCCACAAATTGCTGTCGTAAACTAAGCAGTTGCCTAGATGAACACAGAAAATGAAACTTTGTGGTGTAAATAAAAATTAAGAAGAAAATACTTAACAGATTCCACTATAAATTCTGAGACTGCGGGTAGCGCGTCCGCGTAATGAAAAGTTACAGCAGAATATATCTTCGTATACAACATATAACAACTATGTACTACGTGGGATTAGGTCTACCGACTTGGGCGCTTTGCACATTGGGGAAGGGCTGGTTAAATATTAGGGCCCGCACTCATTGAACACTTACTTCACCAGCATTTTTTTTTCAAAAAGTTATACCTACTACTTTACATTATAGTTCTAGCGCTTATTATTATCTAAGGTAATAAATACATTTTTTTTATTCAGTCAGTGCCTGAGGTATGGGAACGTCACGGGACAGGGCATACAAATCTGAAGCATCTGAAGTCACTGTCACAAAATCACCCTGCCGTGCCGCTACCATACCTTTCATTGAGGTTTTGGTGCCTGATGAAGATGAGTGTTTTTTATGCATAAAAAGACAGGTATTTGACCTTTGTTACATAACCCTAATCGTATCACATTTTTTCAAATGGGTATTAAGTTTTTTTTACTAAAAGATGTCGATATCAATAACCTGTAAATAATATTGCAACTCATATCAGAAACGAATCTATACTGCCACTTGCACCCTCAATACGGCTCTTGCAAGATATTTAGCCAGCAGCTCGATACAATCTGCCATTGTTGATGAAATGCTTTGTCTAAAGATCTAACTCATTGAAAGGAATGCTTTCCAGACAGACAAAGGCATTTCGTGTTGTGAAGCAGCTCCTTTTGTTTTTGGGAATACTATCTGGGAATATTTGCTGCATTGTGAATTATTAAAGTCCAGAAAGGGATTCTTACAAATGCCTCATACCAAGTCATCCATTAAATGTATATTGACATTATTTGTAGTGATTTTATACAGTTGAAATTCGATGGAAATATTTCTCCTTAAGGCCTCAGCCTCGAACTTAGCGGGCAGCGGCGCGGGAGCGGCGGCGGGGCGGGAGCGGCAGGATCTTATGCGTAAAATCAAATAGACCGGTTCTCGAAAACAGCGGCGCGGCAGCGGCGCCGGAGCGGGCAACGAGCGGGCAGCGGCGAGGGAGCGGGCAACGAGCGGGCAGCGCACTCCTTCTTTTGCCCACAATAAATCGAGCGTAAGGAATAAATTTGAATCGAAATAAAATTGTCGCCGTTGTTCAGACATTTCGTTCGCGNCATAGCTGGGCATTAACTCGTTAATCCGTTAATCGTTAATTAACGAAGTTAACATTTCTATTAACGGATTAACTTTTAAGTTAACTTTAAAAAATGTTAACGGACTCGTTAACTTCCGTTAAATTATCCTAAGTCCGTTAATCGTTAATCCGGTACCTACTATTTACCAAAAAGATACAGCAGGCACGCTGAAAAACGCTAGAAAAACGCGTTCTGACAAGTACGTTCGGGCTTCCATAACTTACAGAACCCAAAACAACAGTTTTTGTAACCAGATCACTAACGACACTTGTTAGTACTCGTATGTGTGGTACAACTCTTGCAACTGAATTTAAGACCAGTTTTCCTGAACCGATTGAGCTGGGTATACTTATGTAATATATTAGATGACAATGCAATGTTATGGTACCATTGAGCTGGTCTGATGATGGAGTCATGAAGGCCATAGGAACTCCTAAATGAAACGGCGGCATCGCATAGAATTTGGGTTCGTTGGATTTGTCTTATCGAGCACTTTAGTACTAGATGATGTCCAGGGTCCTGATGATGGAGTCAGGAGGTGGCCATAGGAATTCCTAAACGAAACGGTGGAAACTTATCGAGTTTGGGTTTGCTGGATTTGTCTTTTCGAGCACTTTGGTGCTAAATTGTATTGTAATTGAACCAAGGCTCTGAGATTAAGATACTACTAAAAAGTGTAAAATAAAATTCATCATCATCATTTCAGCCATAGGACGTCCACTGCTGAACATAGGCCTCCCCTAATGCTTTCCACGTTGATCGATTGGTAGCGGCCTGCGTCCAGCGCTTCCGTGCTACCTTCACGATGTCGTCGGTCCACCTTGTAGGTAGGTGGACGTCCCACGCTGCGCCTTTCGGTACGCGGCCTCCATTCCAGAACCTTGCTGCCCCATCGACCGTCAGTTCTGCGTACTATGTGCCCTGCCCAGCCACTCTTTGATTCAAAGAATTTCGAAAGCTTGTATCGCGCATGGAATTTATTCCTCTTTTTTAAGCTTTCGAAATTCTTTGAATCAAGCATACCATTATTTTTTTCGTTTTAGTACAACTGCATTTCAGGATAAAGCTTGTTTTTAAAAAATATTTTTTTTATTATAATTTTATTTTACACTTTTTAGTTGTATCTCACTCTCTGGGTCATTATTTAGCATCAAAGTGCTCGAGAAGTCGAATCCAACGAACCCAAACTCGATAAGATTCCGCCGTTTCGTTTAGGAATTCCTATGGCCACCTCCTGACTCCATCATCAGAGCCCTGGACATCATCTAGCACCCATTCTTTTTACATTGTACGTCAATGATATCCCCAAATATCCGAATACGGATTTAGCCCTCTTTGCGGACGACACCGCACTCTACAAGTCCGGACGTAATCAGAATTATGTCATCTTGGCGCTCCAACGCCCAGTCACACAATTAGGCGAATGGTTCAGGAAATGGAGTATCGAGGTACATCCCGAAAAAAGTGCAGCAGTGTACTTTTCTAGGGCTTTGTCTGCGAACCGTCCTCCGGTTCGCACTCGTCCTAATGTCCCCCCCCCCCCACCCATCTCACATTATTTGACCAAACTATTCCTTGGAAGAGTGAGGCCAAGTACTTAGGTGTCACCCTCGNCAGCATTTTTTTTTCAAAAAGTTATACCTACTACTTTACATTATAGTTCTAGCGCTTATTATTATCTAAGGTAATAAATACATTTTTTTTATTCAGTCAGTGCCTGAGGTATGGGAACGTCACGGGACAGGGCATACAAATCTGAAGCATCTGAAGTCACTGTCACAAAATCACCCTGCCGTGCCGCTACCATACCTTTCATTGAGGTTTTGGTGCCTGATGAAGATGAGTGTTTTTTATGCATAAAAAGACAGGTATTTGACCTTTGTTACATAACCCTAATCGTATCACATTTTTTCAAATGGGTATTAAGTTTTTTTTACTAAAAGATGTCGATATCAATAACCTGTAAATAATATTGCAACTCATATCAGAAACGAATCTATACTGCCACTTGCACCCTCAATACGGCTCTTGCAAGATATTTAGCCAGCAGCTCGATACAATCTGCCATTGTTGATGAAATGCTTTGTCTAAAGATCTAACTCATTGAAAGGAATGCTTTCCAGACAGACAAAGGCATTTCGTGTTGTGAAGCAGCTCCTTTTGTTTTTGGGAATACTATCTGGGAATATTTGCTGCATTGTGAATTATTAAAGTCCAGAAAGGGATTCTTACAAATGCCTCATACCAAGTCATCCATTAAATGTATATTGACATTATTTGTAGTGATTTTATACAGTTGAAATTCGATGGAAATATTTCTCCTTAAGGCCTCAGCCTCGAACTTAGCGGGCAGCGGCGCGGGAGCGGCGGCGGGGCGGGAGCGGCAGGATCTTATGCGTAAAATCAAATAGACCGGTTCTCGAAAACAGCGGCGCGGCAGCGGCGCCGGAGCGGGCAACGAGCGGGCAGCGGCGAGGGAGCGGGCAACGAGCGGGCAGCGCACTCCTTCTTTTGCCCACAATAAATCGAGCGTAAGGAATAAATTTGAATCGAAATAAAATTGTCGCCGTTGTTCAGACATTTCGTTCGCGAATAAAAACAAATAACTATCTCGACAACACAACCCCGAACACAACACTTCGCCGCTAAAGCGTCGCGCGAGCTGCCCGCTGGTTTCGAGAACGGGTCTGCGTTGCCCGCCCCGCTCCCGCGCCGCCGCCGCCGCCGCCCCGCTGCCCGCTAAGTTCGAGGCTGAGGCCTTATTGTTCATACCTCGATGTTCTTTTAAGTTTTCGTAAAATACGTACCTACCTAGTTTGAAAAGTTATAAAAAGTTTATTTCGAAATAGCTACGTTCCAAAAGCAAACTTGCTCTTTTCTTATTACAGAAAGAGCAAGTCTAACAGAAAGATTACTATGTTTAATATGCATCTATTCATTCTGAAAATATGCTTTTATATTTTTTTATTTTAAGAATGTGTACAATTTTACTAAAGATACGCCGAATGTAGGTTCAACTGAATACGAAAGTTCGGCTGAATATTCGGTCCAAAATGTTCCGAACCAAACATTTGGCGCATCTCTAATTTTGACTATCCAAGGTCGTTCCGTGAACGTTTAAGAATTTTAATGTGCTTACTCCGGTATGTCGAACGGCCGATTTATTTATTATTATGTTTATTTATTCAGAAAACCACAACATGAGTTTGGTTGAATCATAACATAAACCATAAAGATTTACAAACCCTATGATAAATCCAATCGTAAAAATGGCGTTATTTTTAGCCGACACGTATATTCTGCACGTAGGCGTCGCTAAACGACGTACGACTGTATCGCGATGCATTTTAGTGCAGCGCTCGTGCCCAACGCTAGTGTCGGGTTACGCCTCCACTGAGATGTCACGTTTTGTAATGTAACTGGTAGTTTTGTAGCAAGTAGGTACCAGTCTCTTTACGTTAAATCCTCCGATTCTCTGAAATACAGTGAGTGCGTTTCTTACGCTGCTTCTTTAGAGTTTATAGTGGGGTTAACATTTTGATGAGACGTGTAAATAAAAGTGCTTTTCAAAAGCTTCATTGTAAAGAATAAGTTTCTTTTTTGCTTTTTAAATGAAAAATAATATTAAGTCTAATTCGAGTTGTAAATTTTCACAATAACGCGATATTTTGGTTCGATTGCAAAGTATGACACACTATTCGAACTAACAGGCAAATATCGAAACAATATTAATTTTTAAATGTGTCTTTATACCCTCTAAACATTATTTGATCATCCCGGAATATACCAATTTTCATAAATAAAATCCAATTAATTTAAAATTTACTTTTCCCCTCGCATTTTCTTATCTCCAATGTGTCCCGCCCCTTATTCATCTCGCATCATTCACTCATTTTAAGTTAACCGAAAAGAACGCAACGTCATGAAATATGGAGGCACATTGAATAATAAATACGCCCTATATTGGATCCAGTAAACTGTCGTCATCCCGGCTTCCACGTAAGTGGATCGCTGTGGCAACACAAAGGGACCCATGGCTTTGGGACTTATCGCTCTTGGTGATCGATATGAACAAAGTTTTACTGCTTGATTATTGAGATACGGGGCGGGCGTGAATTTCTATTTTGCCCAGATGTTGGGTTCAACTCGGAGGAAGTTGCCCCTTTTGAGTGGCAACGGTTTGAGAAAACAAAGGAGGTTTCACATTTAAGTAAGATTCTTACTTGAAGTGATAAAATTATTACGATAACTGATTGAATCTTAAGGACAATAAAGGTTGCCTTTTTGTTACAAGAATAAATTTATTTATTTATTAAACGTGTTGGCTTTAGATCACAATGTGCATGGATACAGATGCAATGTTGAATGAAGTGAAATTGCCCAAAAGCTCATATTCACTAGAAGTGTCACGTTAAGCTTAACAATGTAGGTCAGATGTGCGTATCTATCTATCTTGAAATGCTTGGGGATCTATAAAATTCAAGAAAACTTCGCAGGGAATTCCACCTTAATAATAAATAAATCTCAAAACCTGTGTACCTGCACGCGAACCATGGCAGAAGCGCCAGCCCGACCGAATTTAAATTTTTCGATACCCAACTATTTATGGAGTTTGAAACTTAAAAAATATCCTGAAACAAAGTTTCTCGACCGAGTGGCGTCAGCGGGGCGGACCATAGAAGCCATGGATACAGGGCCGGATTTAAGGGGGACCAAAGAGGGGCAAATTCAAATTCAGACTAGAAAACAACTTTTCCTTTGATTTTTTTTTTCGCGTTTTACTTTTATCTACAATACTTTGTACAAACATGATTATCCTTTCATCATCTCTTTCACTCGGTAGTTTTAATAATTCCACGACTCGCGGTTGATCAGGCCGCTCGTCGTTGGTGTCATAATTAAACGTTACATTCTTTCTATTAAATATTGACCATTTTATTTGGATGATTGGGCCTGGGGCCTTTGGGGCCTCCAGAGTCCAGACCCCTAAATACGGCCCTGCATGGATATCGCAACGGGGGCACGTACTTTGAACTTCGAGAACTTACAATATGTCGCCCATTATTGAAGGAATTTTAGGCCAATGAGGTTTATGACTTTATGAGTTGGTCTTTATAAATAGTTTTTAGAATTTTACACGCAATTATAAAGTAATATTTATCTTCATTAACGTAGTTATTTACCTAAAAAAGTACGAGGATTGTTTCAGAATAAAAATTTTGTAACAATTACTTGCATTTCATTAAAAATTATCGGTATTTAACAGGTGATATTGAGATGCAGGCCAATACCTTATTCGTTGCGAATTAAAAAAACTTGTTGTACACGTCTCTCTATGTCACTGTTTTTACGTGTGCTTAAAAACACATTGTTTTAACTAACTGAAATGCTCTCGTCAGATTAATATTTCAACTTTCAACATTCGAAAGCAAAGGCATCTGCATTAATAAATACATCATCCCAACAACCAAAGAATTTCGTTCAATTTCAGCGGCCTATCAACTGACCCCGTGATATTAAAAATGTTGTTCCGATGCTACAAAGCAATGAGGAGAAAAAAATGGGAAAGCTTTTACTTCGGCTGCGTTTTCCCGGCGTTTCAGTGCATTTCCCGTAGTGGCATAAAAGGCAAATGGATTAGCGGTTTAACAGGCCGCCCTGGCCGCTGCATCAGATATTACGGAATATGAGAACGCTTACCACAACCCCGCTATGTTTTGAATTCCCCCCGCTAGTGTTATAGAGTCGGATTATCGGAATGCATTTTACTTAGCACGGGAAAAATGGGTTTCGAAACTTTTTACAGAACAAAAATCACAAACCCCGGCTAGAAACAAACTTAAAAGACGCATCTTTCGTCTGAAGCAAAGCAAAATCACTACAGTTTCAGTTTAGCATTCTGAAACTAAAACTTCAATAATTAAACGTGCGAAAATTATATACAAATTTCGTCGCACGGCACAAATCCGTACGCGGAACTATGTTAAACTTTGTTAATCCCGATGGGCTCATAAAACACGAAATTAAAATCTATAGGAGAGCAGGGTCCACATTAGTCCATTACAAAAGTTCCTGCGCCGGGGCAGGAATGTCCCGGTATACGGGCGCAACTCTAACGCTAACAACTAACTTTGCTGTCGCATACAGTTAATGCCCTTTTGTTTGAATTTCTATCTTTTTAAATGTCTGCATGCAGAAGTGCATGTTGCGCAGTTTAATTTAGTTAAAATTTAAATCAAGCAAAGGTAACAAAAAGAGCAAAAAGACTATAGGTACTGAAACTTCTAAAATAGTGATATCAGAATAATAAACATAAAACACACGGGAAAATATTTTATGTTAGGGCTCTTTTTGCACAAGACGTTTTAATTGTACAGTTCATGGCACATCAGACTATATTACATTTTAGTTACAAAATTTCATTTACCTACTACAGTTTCAAAAGATGTCAGAATATTTTACTTAATGTATACCGCCGCGCCGTCAGTAGGTGCGTAGTATATTCACTTTTTAGGAAGAGAAAAATAATCATAACTTTTTTCATACGGTAAATGGAAAAAATATAGTTATACAACTGTGACAACATTGTTTTATTGACACAGCTAAGTAGTACCTATTACCGAATAACAGAGGTCCCTTAATTAACAAGCTAAGACCTCTCGTAATTATTAGACAGTTCAAACAAAGCTTCGGACATGTTGCCTGTCGCGANATACTATTTAAAACAAATAACATTCAAATCATATAAAAATAAAATGTCGAACAATCAAATGAGATAAAATTCTTTTCCTATAAAACTTAAATCATATAACAATAATAATTTTATATAAAGTTCATTTGTTATAATAAGCATTGCATGCAGCAAGCAAACAAGCGACCTAGCAAGCAAGCTAGCAAGCAAGCTAGCATGCAGGCAAGCAAACAGGCAAGCAAGCTAGCAAGCAGGCAAGCAAGCAGGCAAGCAAGCAAGCAAGCAGGCA
Source organism: Ostrinia furnacalis (assembly GCF_004193835.3). Lineage (NCBI taxonomy): Eukaryota > Metazoa > Arthropoda > Insecta > Lepidoptera > Crambidae > Ostrinia > Ostrinia furnacalis. The sequence goes on along the minus strand of NW_021131371.1, from coordinate 743,572 downwards.
AGCAAGCAAGCAAGCAAGCAGGCAGGCAAGCAAGCAAGCAAGCAGGCAAGAAGGCATGCAGGCATGCAGCATGCAAATTTCCTCCTCAGCCCGCGGGCCGCCTCGCCCCTCCGTGCCTACGCGCTTCTAAATTACACTCTAGGGGTAGGGCAGACAAGACTACGTGGAGTTGGTTTTACGGCGATTCGTTTTTGTCACTAAAGTCATTTATAAGTCAAGCTAAAGTGTTATTATAACATACGTTTATTATACAATATGAACGTTATTGAAATGAATTTATATTATATAAACTTATATAAACTGTCACGCACCCTGTTTAATGCACGTTGGATTTACACGCCCTGCTTAATTTTGTTAACTTAATAAACCTGTGTGAACTAACTTTCTCAAAAGGTATTAAATAATTCGTTTTCCATTGGTAAATTAGAAAGGGCTTTGCTTCTGTTGCGGACCAAAGTGACTTGATGATGATAAATATAAAAAAAACAATTGATCAATCATAAAATAAAATACATACTTGTAATACACGAAAGCGCAACAGAACCGGGGAACAAGGGACAATTACCATAGGGAAACGTGTTGTTGGTGGGACGGACGAAAACGGTTGTAATTCATGCATCCAGTTGATAACCGCTACGTCGTAGCGTTGTAGCTCGTAGCGTCGTAGTGTCGTAGCTCGTAGCGTGGTCAGGCGTGGAATCGTAGCTGCGTACAATTATAACATTTTCTAAAGAACGTGCTTTATAGGTCGTAATAATGACAATGCCTTTTAAAGGCAATAAATATAGAACATGACACCTGGCTTGCTACTAGATAAAAAAAAAACTTAGCTTGAAAGAAGCATGAAATGAATCAGCACTCACCAAATGACGTCACGGCGTCCATGAATATTTTACCAGAACATGCACCAAGTGACTCTACATGTACCCACCGCATCGAACAAATCAAAGCAATGGCCAAACGAAACGACAATAGCACTGCTTTGCTTAAATTGCTAAGGTTACTGGCGACATACTAAGCGTAAAGACTAAGTCTGCGTTTACGTTATGAGAATAGACGATTATACCAGTATAGTAAACTCAGTAAATTAATACTCGTACTTACTTAATTTCTCTTCTCGTCACAGGCAAAAGTCACTTACAATATTCAAAACCAACGTATCTGGAGCCTTAAATCAAAAAACAAAAGCTATCGCCTAAAATGGAGCGCCCTAGAACTAAAATGTAGCACCTTTCATAATTGATGGAGAAGGAACAATGGCATATTGTTTAGGAGCTCCGCAAGCCGCAAGGCCGCAATCACTCTGCAGTTGCATCGCGGTACAATTTGCGTGGCGGCTGCATAAAAGCTACTCTGCTTGCTCCCTTTCTCAGAGGGGGAGCTAACAAGCGTAGGTTAAAGAGGAAAGCCAGCTTACGTCTGTCTATACGCCTCGAGGTAATATAACTATTGAGATGCCTACCACATAATAAGTCTGGGGCCAGGATTGTAACAGAGCACGAATTTATGCTGTACAGGATGTTCCAAAATATGCACGTCACACTGACACCACATGTAAATGAGCTTAAGACGCATCTAACAAGTATGTTATGTACATTTTTAAAAATAACTAATATGAGTCATATTTCAAAACTCATCAAACTTTTCTAAGTAAATGAATAAATAAAATTGGTCATATCTTAAAACTTATGAATCTTTTCTATGGACATTAGACTTAGCTACCTCCAGTGTCAGTGTGACGTGCTAATTTTGGGACACCCTGTATGTTTAAGTAAAAGCTTTATAATTATATCGCCGATTCGTAGATAGGTAAAGAAAGTTCAGTTTCTTTAATCTCTAATTTTGCGATTAGAGAACCTTGAGAGTATGCATGGTTGTAGATACTAAGTTGCTTCCACTCTTGTGAAACCTCTTTTTCCTTTCACAAGAGTGGCAAATTAGGCTGCCTCCAAGCTCGGTATATCTCAAGAATATAATCAGTAATGGATGGACGAAAAAAGCAAGAGAACTCTCCTTGCCAGAACATGACACCTGACTTGCTACTTGATAAAAAAAAACTTAGCTTGAAAGAAGCATCGTTTAGGAGCTCCGCAAGCCGTAAGGTCGCAATCACTCTGCAGTTGCATCGCGGTACAATTTGCGTGGCGGCTGCATAAAGTTAAAGGGAGAAAGCTACTCTGCTTGCTCCCTTTCTCAGAGGGAGAGCTAACAAGCGTAGGTTAAAGAGGAAAGCCAGCTTACGTCTGTCTATAAGCCTCGAGGTAATACCTATTGAGATGCCTGCCTATAATAAATCTGGGGCCAGGATTGTAAAAGAGTTAAGTAAAAGCTTTAGTCATAAGTATATCGCCGATTCGTAGATAGGTAAATTAAGTTCAGTTTCTCTGTTTAGAGAAACTTGAGAGAGTATGCATGGTTGTAAATACGAGTAAGACTAAGTTTCTTCCACTCTCGTAAAACCTACCTACCTACTCCTTTTCCTTTCACAAGAGTGGCAAACCATCTTACCTAAGTCTGTCGCCAATGTTAACAACATTGTTATGTTCCGGCAGTTAGAGGTAAGATAGCCAGTCCCTCCGTGGTTGAGGATGCCGGGTGAAGCTCGCTTCCACCTTCGGCCTGATCGTCTCTTACCATCAGGTGAGATACAGGCCAAGAGCTTCCTCGTTGTGGATAAAAAAAAACCTAGTGTAGGATGCCTCCAAGCTTGGTATATCTGAAGAATATAACTAGTAATGGATGGACGAAAAAAGCAAGAGAACTATCCTTTGTCCTTATCCTTATCCCATTATCCATACTCTCTCTCTAGTTTCTCTAATCGCAAAATTAGGGATTAGAGAAACTCAACTTTTTTGGCTACGTAACTAGCCCGGAAATGTAACTGAAGATAATGCGCTCAATTCGTCTTGTATTCAACCTCAACTTCGGTGCGCTAGGTCTGGCTCCTTAAATAAACTACACTGTACTTCGCTCATAGCTTATTTACAATCCAATTTGACTCCCCGAAGTGGTAATTTGTTTTGTTATTTCCCCTAAGAAAAGATTAGGCACTTATACTTATTATCTTCATGCTTCTACGAAAGTTAATCAAAACGTTGTCACTCTAATTCCAAATTAATTAAGCCAATAAATTAGCTTAAAGGTCACAAAACAAAGTTAATTACCTACATTTGAAGAGACGGCTTTGAGTATCGCGGATTTTTCCATGAAATTGGCGTATTTATTCTTCGTTGCCGACGATTTATTTTGAAAGAGACTTATTTCATACGCACATTAATTAACCAATTGACCAAGTTCATTACATTTCTCCGTACTCACGTGTAACTTTCTAGCAATTGAAAAAGAAAACAAACTCCTATTATTGTTGGCAAATAGTTTTCGATCATAAATAATATGCGTTCTGCGTTCAGCGGTCAGGTCAAAGCGAACGCAGCCCGAATTGTATTTAAACAACATTGTCGTTCTCTATACATTTTTTTATATTGACGAGGATCTGACCGTGAAGGCACGAGCAGAGAACGTACACTGACAGGTGCGGGTTGCGTCCACTTTCACCTGACCGCAGACCGTATGTCAAATCCTCCTGTCATGACAGTCAAAATACAAATAAATTAATGCTCAAAGATAGAACAGAGCTGCGGAAAATCGTTTCTTTAACATGTTGAACTTTCACTTGTTGAATTAATCAGCACATTAGTGGACAAAGCTTAACTGAACGAGTGCATTTATACATTTGCAAACAATAACAAAACGCAAACTTAAATGTCAGCCACCAAGACAGGAACGTGGGTAGGATGCTAAGGAGCCCGCCGCATGCGTGACACGATCACACGACCGACGCTTGTAATGCGCCATTTCTTTCCCGCGCGTGCTCATTCCGCCTCTACGTAATAGAGTCATCAAACATTCAACGGGAACAAAAAGCTGAATCGGAATAAAATACGACACCAAAATCTTGAGTGTTGAGGATCTTGAGTCTTTGACAAAAGAATTGGACATTTCTATGCTTGCAGCTAGATCGACGCCAAAAATCGTGTCGTGCTGTTGTGAAAATCATACGAAAAACATGATGCAAAATACGTCTTAAATGTGCTGTAGTTGCATATTGCAAGCAGGAGTAGTTAGGTAGATACAGGATCTTACAAAATATTATGTCGTAAATCATTAGAATAACGTACACAATGACTATACTCAAATAGCTATACTATCAGCTATAGCTTTAACCTTTTCTATGTCCTTCTCGTTTTACGCCATTAGAGTGAGACATGCTAAGCCGGTGCGATTTCCAATCCCATTATTCGTCTGCGCAAGCTACGTAAAGCCAACATGAAATGTCAGCTGAGAGCACCATAACAATGGAACTGTGTGATCCCAAACGGACCTGTCGCGCGACTAAATCGCCGACCTAAATCGCCAACGTGAAAGGAGTTTTACTGTGAGTGAGAGCAGTTTTTTTCTACCTCACAGTGGGCAGAATCGTCCATCGCTATTATATCTATCTCCTACCTACTTGATGCTAAGACTTAGTGGCTCGCAGCCGAGCACACCGCAGCGACGCGCGCAAACTGAATTAGGGACGTTTTTCTCCATTTTATATCTCTCGCCTCTAAGGAGCTGCGAAGTGTTGAATTATTGGACTTACTTTATTTTATAAAACGATTTCACCTTCAAGAGAGATTTCTGTTTACTTTTCCACAAAACGTTTTTCACGTCCTCGCTTCATGTTCCATTGATACAAATTGATAGTAACTTAGTAAGTCAATTTTCTATACGCCGTTTGTATTATAAATGACACGTTCCGGGTGTTCGGGAAAGGCCTTTGAATATCGGGTTTTGTGTATAAAGCGAAACCCGAAATAAAAGTTGCGGCATTTTGAACGTGATAATACGAGGTTTTTTCGTGACCAAAAGAGTTGGATGATAATACATTTCCAATATTAATACGATTCATATAATATTCTCCGGAAGGGACAGATTTAGAGGCAAAATCGTAATTCTACGTGGCGGTTTTCTTCGATATTAAGGATTTTTTCGGGCAGAATAGCTTGAAACGCTAACTTAGGTTGTGTGCAAGTCTAAAAAAGGGATTACAGATATTAATTATCAGGTTCTGCTAGTGGTTCGTCATAATATTCTACATCACTGTCATACGCACGTTACACTTCATAAATTAACTTAGACAATTAGAAGTTTCTTAGATTCGTAAAGCAATTTTCATTTTCAATAGTAAGTTTATATACATCCTACTGAAATTACCACAAATTTTGTTGGTGTTGTTTTATTGTGTTAATATTGTTACCAATATTAACACTATGCATACATCTATTATCTATGTACATATATCTAAGTTCCTAATAATCTAGTCTACTCTAATATTTCTAACATGGATTAACATCTACCTAAACAGTGGTTCTTAATCGGTGGTCCGCGGACCACTGGTGTTCCCTGGAAGCATTCCAAGTGGTCCACGAAGTGCACTTGCACACCTTGGTCAAAACCACTTTTAACTGATTTTTGCAGTCAAACTGGTTTTGACCGATTATGAGAATTTGGTAAAATGGTCCCTCATGACTTAAAGGTTAAGAACCACTGACCTAAAATGCGATGTAAAAAGGCTAACAAATGTTTTTTCCTACCCAAATGTGTTAATGAATAAAAATGTACAGTGAAGCAACGTTAACTGGAACTACAATACCTAAATACTAGTCCTCTTTTCTATAAATAATCCCAACAAAAACCCGAGCGTGTAACATTTACTACATGTAGTAGGGATGNCTCGACCAGAGATTATCGTTCGCTCCGCACCTCAGACGCGTCTTGAGCCGTGCGAACCACTACACCCACCGACTCTACCACCTAGTTGGAAGGAAAAGTAAATTGTCACTTAGAAATAAGTTGACAATTTACAAAACCTGCATCCGTCCAGTGTTGACTTACGCCAGTCCGGTGTTTGCTCACACTTCCTGCACAGTCCTTAAGAAATTCCAGATATGGCCACCTCCCTAATCCATCATCATGACCCTGGACATTATCTAGCACTAAACTGCTCAAAAAGACAAATCCAACGAACCCAAACTCGATGCGATTCCGTCGTTTCGTTTAGGAGTTCCTATGGCCACCTCCTGACTCCATCATCAGACCAGCTCAATGGTACCATAACATTGCATTGTCATCGTACTTACATAAGTATACCAAATTTCAGCTCAATCGGTTGAGGAGAAGTGGTCTTAAATTCAGTTGCAAGATTTGTCCCACACATACTAACAAGTGAAGTCAATATATAAAGCTTGTAATCAATATAAAGCTTGTAATAATAAAAAGCTTGTAAAAAGAAGCTTTTATTCTGAAATGCAGTTGTACTAAAACGAAAAAAATAATTGTACTTATGCAAGGTTCAAATAATTTCGAAAGCTTAGCGCAAATATAAAAGAAGAATAAATTCCATGCGATACAATAATTTTTTCGTTTTATTATCATGTGTTAACGGATTAACGATTAACGTTAACTTGCGTTAAATCTTGCGAAATGTAACGTTTTAACGTTTAACGAAGTTAATTTTTTTATTAACGGTTTAACTATTAACGAAGTTAACTATTTGATTAACGGTGCCCAGCTATGCATGTTGCCTGTCGCGAGTTAATGCATTTTTAATTGTCCCTGAATGCCGACTTTCACTGAAAACTAACCCTGAGGACTTGACTGTAATGGGTATTTCGGTGAAGTACTTATTTAATATTAAAGAGTCTTCAAGCAGAAATAGAACTGGATTTACACTGACTTTGGTTGTTTAATGGGGTGTGTAATGTATGATGTAACTACATATCATATAATACTTAGAGGATATAACATCAAATTATATAAAATCGTTTAATATAATAATTATTTACTATAATAAACGAATAATATAATTTTAAAACGAATAATTTTAAGACAATTAAGTATTAACTGATATAAAATGGTTTGATATAATGAATATTTTCTATAAAACTTACAATGANTGTATTTATTGGGAAGTATGTGATATATTCAATGGTATATAAGGTATACAGGAAGATAAAGTAAAATAGTTTCCTATACTTTACAAAACCATGGGTTTTCATTTACTTTAGATGTAACTTACACGAAATTTTGGCAGTTTTGGAGGACGATGAAGGTCCCAAGACGAAGCATATATTTATAGAACGAACTCAAGGTAATTGCAACTCTCGAACAATATTAGAGTATAGAAAATGTAACGTGGGGCTATGTGCAGCGTGCAATGCCAAGCTCCATTCCAAATTTTTGAATATTCAAAGATAAAAATGAATATTTCGTACCCAATATACAGTTATTTTTACATTTAATGTTACTTCTGTTATTTGCTTGTATATTAATACTTATTATAATAATAATAAAATATATAATTTACCCTATTTTTATAAAGTCCATGATAACGTTATGTTTTAATCGACTGATACGGTAAAAGGCTAGCGGTACCATATGGTACCAGCATTTTTTTTCTAGATTACAGGTCGGATCATTTTTTTAATGCTTGTATAGCATTATGTAGACCATAACTATGAACATATTTCAAAAAAACAAAAATCTGACACTTTAAGAAAACTCAGTCTATAATGGGTTAATATTACATGCTTGTAAATCGTGCGTTTTTTCCACCGTGTGTAATTCTGTGTGTTTCCTTTTCATTAAGCGTGATAGGGTGACCAAATAGTCGCAATGCAATGGATTAGTTTTTTTTAATTATCCTAAAAATGTAATGATACTATTACTAAGACTGAGTTGCACCACCTTAATAAAAAAATATCCGTAACAATAACAATTACAGGTGCTTTTTGTATGGAGTTTGACAGATTTTTGACGTTTGTCAAAGTTGAAGTGAGATAGTGCAACTCAGCCTAAGTATAAGCGCTCCTGCACACGACGCCGCCACCGCTCCGCCGCCGCGCCGTCGCCGCGGCCGCTACACTGTTCATACGCGCCGCGTGAAGCCCGCTGCCGCGCCGCCGCCGCGCCGCATCCACGCCGCCGCCGCGCCATCAAAGCATAATTTCGCCAGCTTTTTTTTTTATTTGGCTGAGTTGCACTATCTCACTTCAACTTTGACAAACGTCAACTTTGGCAGCACTTTCCTCATAAACTAAATTATTAGTGTGGTCTATAATCAATACTTGTAATAAATTTATTGTAGGTACATACTTTATTGTATTTCTAGTAATTAATGTTTTAAATTACCTATGTATGTATACCAAAAGTGTTGCCTCCGAGTCATAACTATGTCTCAAATGTAACATAATTTCCCTACCGCCTAACGCTCGCTTAGGGCTACAGAAACAATTTCCGCGTGCACAAATAGCTTTTCATTTAGGAACTGTCTCGTAAACCACACAACTTGTGGACACCCTAACCTGTACGCACGATATTGCAGGCTGCCCATAAACAGACGAAGGTGCCTCCTAGACCGGGGCTGCGCTATTGCTAGAGTAACGAGACGAGGAAAAATTATATAGTTAATGAAATGAAACAACTTTCTAGGAACCTGCTTGTATTGGAGTTGGAGTTTTATAAAGATCAAAGGATTGATTAGAGTGCTTTATACATGAACATGAGCTAGGTTTAGTAAGGTTTCTGAACTAAGGAAATAAGTGTCAATGAAAGCGCCTTGGACATTTTATACTGCGCCATCTAGTCTCTGACTCAACGTTTTTGAAAACACACTAGATATAATTATTTAGATAAATGTACCTACATATTGAACATCAAGACTAATAAAACAATTTAAATTAATAAAACATCTTAATGCATTTAACTAAATGTTTCTGTAGTTCGGTAATTAAACCAGTCAACGTCCTAAAATAGTTTTTATAAAAATGATTTATCCAGGCCTAACCCAAGAATTAATCCATTGATTTTAAAAGAAAATTAAACGTTACTAACTATAAGTATGTAGATTTTTTTTATACACAACGAGGAAGCTCTTGGCCTTTACCTCACCTGATGGTAAGTGATGATTAGGGCGAAGGTGGAAGCGAGCTTCACCCGGAATCCTCAACCACGGAGCAACTGGCTATCTTACCTCTAACTGCCGGAACACAACAATGCATATAAAATTAATCTCTTATTTCTACCTGAATTCTCGATTCATTATTTAAATTGTTCACCACATTATTATGATAAAACATCCTCAGGAAATAACAGAGCATTCATTTGTTATTTCCATAAAACTGAATCTGGTTGTTATTCGTATGAACCCGCGGAGCGTGAACAAGCAAGCACAAAACAGAGACCACACATGCCTTGCGTTCACAAAGGGATAATTTATACCTTAATTAATTATTTTTGGGATTTTAAACCGTCAACTTCTTACATAAAAATTAGTAAAATTATTGTTGTTCATTTGTTTCAACACAATAGTTTATGACAGCGACAGAGTTGGCAAAAAAATGATTTTATTTCCCATGTTTGCTCTGGTATTTAGTGTATTTCGAACATTCATTTCAGAAACAAAAATTACTAGACATGCACGAGTCAAAATCTAATTTAACTTCGAAACAAATTTCATATCTCGCTGAAAAATCCCCCGTACCACGAAAAATGCTTTCGGAAAACACGGAGCGCAAAAAGGTACAGCATCTGTATCAAAAACGGAGCAGGAGCAGACAAACTCTGGAAGTGGAATTACTCTTCACACTCCATATCTCAGTTTTATTTTGCAGTTGAGCGCAATGGCAATGTTTTAACGCGTTTTTATGCCGAATACAGCGGAAATAAGGAAGCGTGGGGAGAATTAAAACTAATGGAACGGTTAATTTCTCATGAGAATAAAGCTGCGCTCGCTCACGCTAACTCCGCCTCTGGTTCGCTGTACCTTTAACTCCTGATCGCGCTATTTTTTACCCTTTTTAGCTGAGTTAAGCCGAAACGAGCATTGTGACTTTACCGCAAATGTAACTTCAATTATTTTAACGCAGTACTTACGTGGTTACTTGATGGATTTCGGTAGGGAGTCGACGCTAGGCCTTTTTATTTCGAACAAGTAGATCTCATTTTTAACCGGAAGGGGCTAATGTTATCTTACCTTTTAAACTTGAAGGTAGAGATTACTCGTGGGTACCTCTCTGTTTTGTTTTTGGGTATCTGACTGATTACTATAGGTAATTTTATCGATGGTTTCCCCTAATTTAGTTTACATAGTTTATATCCTCATTTAACTGAATTTTCCCAGGTTCCCTTTTCGACGACTGTAATTTTATGATCACTATGTTATTTTTAATGAGTAGTAGTATCAGAAATACAAAGCCTTGATACAATTGCCTGTATTCCTTTCTCATACAATGTGTCCATAGACTCCATAGGTACCTAACTGTGAAGTAGGTAAGTACTCGATCGTAAGTCCGACCGAATAGCAGCATTGAACTTGCACAATGCATTCAATAGCAGCAATAGAAGACGTCCACTGTCCAAATCGCATTCAGTTATGGCGCAAGTACACTATGCAGGAAATTGGTCGAGACGTCTAGTGAAAACACGCATTTCAGTTAGTTTCGCCTGTAAGTCGCCCATACTTTGGTGTGCGTGCTCGCGCTTCGTCTCGACTCTCGGTCAATTTCCTGAATAGTGTGCTTGCGCCATTACAATCGAAAATGAAGGGTCGATTCTGAACCTTAACTGTGCCTTAACACTTTGATGTCATTGTAGCAGCAAAACACCTTACAAAAAGTAAACTATTGTATCCATAATACGCGCCATCTAACAATATTTTAGCACATACCTAATTAAGTACCTATGTAAAACCGAATGAATCAAGTTCTGGGCTTAAGTTTGAGGGATAAAATTATTTTAATTCTAAACGCAAGTAACTTACTTACCTAACGTAACAGGGGAATACGTTCTCCTTTATCCAGATCATTAGTCAAACAAATTAATCCGAAGACAGCATAAATATTTCACAACTTTATATCTTTGCAAATTGTGTGCAAATGTTGCTTATTTTAAGTGTCTGTCTGTGTCTGCATTTGCGGGCTAATTAATTTAAGAGAACGCGTCCCAGTCTCGAGACGCTCGCCTTGCAGCTTAACAATTTGAAACTTGAGTAAGGTTATAAAAACTTGCATATTAAGTCCCTGGAAAGTTTAAACACAAGCAAAAGATGTGCCGTAATCTTTATCGCCCATGCAAGGAGACCGGCTATGAAACCACACGTAACGTTAGACGTCGTCTTATAAACTTAACTGAATTAGTTTCTTCTAAGTATGAAAGAACTTTTTTTGACAACACGGCAATGGGCAGGGCATGTACAATAGCATGCAGAACTCACAGCCCATGGGGCAGCTAAGAAGTAAAATGAAGGATTGGAAGCCACGTACAGCGTAGGACATCTACGTTACGTCTATCATTCAATGATAGAAATGAAAACTCTTCGAGAATTAGGTAGCTTTGAAACCCAGAATAAGGAGAGATACGGACCTGCCCCCGGAATACGAAACAAAGTGCAAAATATAAGTAACACGTTACTAAGCAGTTTCCCCAGACCGGCAATGTGTGTTCTCAAATTCAATCCACAATATTAATTTCGCTATCCTATAAGGCACACTCGAGCAAACAAATAACCTAAGCTCGAACTAAGCCAATATTCTGCACACGTACGGTTCGCAACTATCATCATAACACAACTGACGGCTAAAGATACAAGGAGACTGTACGCAATGGAAAACTTATGTATTTTCTTAACGTTTTTTGAGAGCTAACGAAAACCGAACGAGCTTAGGAAACTCTTCGAGTCGTGCCTCCTTTGAATGGGTAAACAAGTTAGACCGTGTAGCAAAGTTCTGTGTAATGCCAAGTGAAGCGTAGAATTTAAATTTACATACTCTTGACTACGCGGTTCGATTGGCTGGAATACAGAATTAGTGTATTTTCGTGGTGATTTTTGACCAGGTACCCACATGTATTCTCCGCCAATTAATAATTATTTATTAATCGATATTCCCCACACATTGTAATACTAATTTTATTCGTATTCGATCTTCAGAGACGCAAAATACACAAAAGTGGTGTAATGATGCTAGTCCAAATCCTAAGTTTCTCTTTTAGAATTTGGATTAGGTAATTATGTCATTAAAAAACATTTTCGAATTAAGTTATTTATTTAATTAAAATAAAATTTACTTACTATTCACTTCCAGTCAACCAACGGGGCATGACAGGCATTTTTGTTTCTGATGCAAATTATAAGATTAGTTAAATCTAGCTATGACTATAATCTATATGTCGCAGGCAAATTGTATGATTCCGCATTTTACAAACGGCGTCGTCAGTTTACAAACGCTCGCTGTTCTATGAAATGCCGAAGGCAAATTGGCGACTCGTTCAATTGATAAAATTTCGACTATGATTGTTGCAATAGGGTGACCATCATAAAACACATGTTGGACAAATCAGACTTAATTTCAGAAATCAGGTAGGTATCTATTCAGGTAAGACAAACCTAAAATACTAGCTACTCCTAAAGTAATTAAAATATTTTCGTAATAAAAACAACAATAAACTAATTTAAACTATTGACGTACCTATAGGTAGGTACATAAAACTATGACACAAAATATGTTTCGATAGTCAGTCCTTTAATTAAGTCTTACATTTTAATTATACCTAGAAGAAGTCTAGAAGACAACACAATGTTTTTTTAAACCAATAATATTCCGCAGCAGTCCTCCACCAGTCCGAGCACTAGATTCCATTGTCACCTTAGCGTTTTTTACGTGCCGGATAACCTCAAAAACTATTTCATTTTTCCATAGCTTTTTCACTGCTCCTATTTGTGAATCGTAAAATATTTTTAATTCACTAAGTTTAATAAATGTCTTTTTTTGTGAAAAGTCCTTTGAATACGTATAATTTGCACTGTTTTCTGTATCACAACACCACGACTCGACGCCATTTTTCTTGTTTTGATTAGCAGCGCCTCGCGTGGTAAGAAAAAGAACTAAATACTTCAATTTGCCGCGGCATTTTGTAAACAGCAATTGAATTGGCTATCAAATGTTTTGGCATATTATAAAGTGCCCAGGCAATTTACATTTTGCCTTCGGCATTTCATAGAGCAGCGAGCGTTTGTGAACTGACGACGCCGTTTGTAAAATGCGGAATCATACAATTTGCCTGCGACATATACACAAATAAATTATTAAATTATGCTGTTCGACTTAGAACTATTATTAAAGCATGTAAAGAAATAACGTTACTAAATTTTAACGTTATCTATTTCTTAAATATCTGTGTGCCAAAGCTCGAAATATTGCAAAAAAAATATTAACGTCACTTTGACAGATATGACAACTGACTTTGACAGCTCAGCACCAGAGAAAAAAAATCGAGTTGTTGTTGTCTGGATTTGAACAAAATTACATTATTTGACCTTGCAAAATACTATTACACGCACGAGATTGATTCAGTTAATTTCCTCCTACGAAGCCGTACTACAGCTGAGCGTCTTGGTAAGCGAAGTTCTATTTTTAATAAGAAAAACTAGCCACTAGTTTTCGACGATGTTTTCTAGAAATAGAAAGTTTATGATAAATTCCTACTTAAAACGTATCATAGCATCTTGTTACCCACAAAATGAGTCATGTTTTCTCGTTGTTATTGCAAATCCACTAGTTATTTTGGTTCTTTGTATAGGTACTTCTTATCCTCTTAGATCAGTAACAATTTAGTAGAGTAGGTACCTAACTAATTATGGAGTATAAATTTGTTACATTGACGATTAAACTAGGCTGTTTTATCTCATGACGATATCCTGTTAAGATCAAGGTTAAGTCTAAATGTATAAAAAAATTGCAAGGCTGTTCCAAAACTATAACTTTGTTTTAATCTTACACTAAATATTTAAACATAGTAACTTTTTGTTTATTGCGTGATTTATAAAATATCCTTACAATAAAACAGAATAATGTAGGTGTATTAGTAGGTAAATAAACTTAATATTTAATCCTTAGACATGCATGAAAGCTTCTATAAAGGTAAATCAACTGTTGGAACTTGTGTTATGCCCAATATTATAATTGGTATTTTATTTGACTTGTATTTATTTATAAACAGAATTTAACGAAAGAATAATTAAAAAAAGTAAGCAATTACCTTAATTCAAATAGGCTTTGAAAGATTTATTTACACCTAAGTAATTAGGTCTCTTATCATATTAATATCGTAAGTAAAATAAGCTTTGACTTTAATGCCCGTATTCACATACATTACTATGAGGTCTCACAGTGCATGTGGACGCACAGGGTGACACACGAACCAATCACAGAGCTCTATTAATGCTGTGTGTTCAATTTGCTGCTTCACTTAAGCCAGTGGTTCCCAAACTTATTTAGTCTACTGCCCACTTTCAAAATAAATTATTTTTTAGCGCCCCCCATTTTTGCAGTCAAGAGTTGAGCTCAGTCGATGTCTAAGAGTCCTCCTAGTAGATGTCTAAGAGTCCTCCTAGTAGATGACGCCTCCCAAGCCTCTACACAACGTCCCGATTTTTTTTCTGGGTCTCTGGATTTTTTTTCCTTTAAGCCTGCAGCGCCCACAAGGGGGCGTCATCGCCCACTTTGGGAAAGACTGACTTAAGCAAACATCATTTGTGAATATGGGTGTAAGTGGTTTATAAATAAAGGATTTTAGTAAATCCTCTCCAGCTTTATTTATTTATCTTCATTTTGTGCTGTGATTTACTTATAAAGGCTCATTTCTGTGTAAAAGAATCTAACTAGATATTGAATAGCTAGTTCCATTCTTTGCATGGTTGGAAGCAGGAACTGAATTGATTTATCCTGTGATTATTCAGTTAAGCTTGGAAATCTTTGTATAGTTAACAATAGTATAGTAGTGGTGGTTGTGAGTTGTGACATCAGAGGTGGACTTGTGTAAAGCAATCGTTATCATTTGCAGTTCATAACGTACAATAAAGTCAGTGAAACAAAGCATTTGACAGAATAATCGTACGTTATGAACTGTCAAATGATTACGATTGCTTTACACAATTCCACCTCTGAAGGACTAAACATTTAACTGTTATCAATTACCATGTAGTGTTGCGATTGAAGTTTTTACTTTTACAATTTTAAAAGTATTGTGTGTGAATGTTCAAGTCTGACTTAAAAAAAATCTTGCTTAATAAAAAAAACTTTGTGTCAATGAACTGACTAAATAAATATTATACTTGTAGTCCAGTCAATGAAGTCTTAACTTTACTATTATGAGGTGCTTTTTCATGAATAATACTTTAAAAAAGATCTTGTTTTTAATTGTATCTGAATTGCGTGTTTTCAGTGCTAAGATCTTTTTTTCTTCTTTCTAATTTATATTTGCTAATTGCCGAACCCAGACAAAAACTTAAGATACTGATTTTGGAAGGAAGACGCGAGCGCGATTGACGAAAAACTCGCGGACGAAGCTGCATGCTAAAAGCTAGTAAATGTATAATGTAAATGTTTACAAATTTTACGATTAAAATCATGTTTCCACGATATATGGGCTTGGGCATGGCGGCGCATAAAAATGTCCAACTCTGTGAGCGAACACTTCCTTTAATGTCAGTGTCCCAGTGCCCGGACTTGACCGTACAATTATGGCTTTCTGCCAGGAACAACCCGCTAATGTCACAAAGCCGAATGAGCGTAAGTCACGTTTCACCCCCAGAAACCAGCAATTCCAGATTTTAGAGATGTTCTGCAATCTATACCGCTCGACATGATTCGTACAGGCATCAGTAACCACTTAGATTTTTGGGTCACTTGTCTTAAAATAAAATTGCCATTTTGTATGGATACTAAAGCCAAAAACGCAGGATCTTGTAATATGATAATAAAAAATCATAGTAAAAGTGCTTTTTTTAAGCCTATTTACAGAAATAAATGAGTTTTAATACAAAAAAAATTTTGACGTACGAACTTTAGTAGGTAATCAAAAACTGGTCTGGGAAACTTTACATGCATGCATTATTTCACATTATTATCAGTATAACTGGAATAACGAAGAAAGAATATTTATTCGTAACCCTGTCCAGACTCCTCGGCACATCACTAACCGTTTCGTAAAAGATCGCTACATCGCAGTAGCGGAAGTTTCTTTACAGCTACGACGTTGTGGACATTACACAGAATGTAACAATCATAAACTTTAGGACGTTACTAAAACTCAGAAATATCATTTTCCATGCGGCATTATGGAACAGCGCAAATTGAATTCGGTTCTGGAAGATATTTTCTTTCTAAAGACACGTACCAAGCATAAGCACATGATGAAATTTCTAATTCTTCTTCCCAGTAGTCAGCCCACATACTTTATGTAGTGTTATTATAGTGGGAAAGATCAGGGACTCAGGGTCCTTCCTTGCATAGCTAGTTTCTATCCAGTCGAAAACCCTTTAGACTTACACCGTGAAAATGTCTGGAACATTCTGTAAGGCTTTTCAACTAATGTCGCCGTGGCTTAATCACAGATTACTTACTTAATAGTTACTACAATGCTCAGATTCGGAGTAATCGCCTAGAAAGATTCAAGTAATCAAGTCCCTTCTCAGGCAGCTAACTTTTCATGACCAATCCCAAATATAACATTACAAACTAGTAGTATTATTTGAGTAACTAATAAATGTATGTTATTGTTTTGGCATCAGAGACCCATTCACAAAATTTCAAGTATATGTAGTTCGCACATTTTAGCGTAACATTGTTTTAGTTTAAGCGGAACAATACGAATTCGTCCTTAATTTTATAAACCAACGACCTCCTTGTGAATGAAGTCAATATGATTATTCGTACAAATTGGATAAAAGCGAGTTGTTTGCCTTTATTTGACCTTTGCCGTTTAGATATTCTATTTCAATTGAATACGTCGTAGCTATGATAGTGATAATCACATCGACCTAACCCCAACGTTGCGTAAACTCGGCATACATACAATCCAGGGTTTTGTTATAAGCTTAAACTTTTAAAATAAGGACTAATAGGTGTTCTACAATTTGTGATAATAGTCTTGGAGAATCAGCTCCGATCGACCTCATGAATGATGGCTAACTTTTGTCCAAGGTTTAACTTAAAACTGTCATTGAACCTGCAACTAATTCAATCAGGAGATGATCAGAATAGTTTGTAGCTAAGAAGTAAGAATCAACCCCCAGCTCAAATCATATTATTTTGATAGAGGACTAATAAAGATTTAAAATAACATTTAAGAAAAAGTACATTTAACACAGATAATATGCAATAACTATGGTATGGGTAATCGCTTGCCAATAATTACTTCCAATGACTGCCTTCTAAGTCAGAAGTTCTGACAGACGCTTACCTATTGCTCCCTCTCACGCAACCTTTTTGCCTAATTCTTTGCGCTAACTGCGGTAAGTGCCCTTACCTTAATTAAAAAGTATATCTTCATTTCTCTTCTTCTTCTTTTCGTGTCGACAACAAACCTACACAGTGTCAGCCCAAAACTCCGCCACAAGAGTGGCGTTGTCAGCAGCACTCATCAAATCCTCCTGAGTGCAGTTGCTCGGGCACTCAGGGCACGACATCAGTGCTTCTTCATTTATCTAATTTCTCAGCATTCCATTGTAATTGTTTTCTAAACAAATGCATTTCCACTTTGCTCAATATGGCATTTCCTCTTTGCTCTAGTCCAAATAAGCTATTTGTCTCTCCACAACCTCTCGTCTCTTCGTATCATTTCTCTGAATTGATTGCGTGTTTATACAGAGTAGACGCTTTGCCAAAACAACTCTAGTAACATCTAACAAATAGTCTCTACATAGAACACGGCTTTATCTTGTTTCTTGATGGCATGACCGCTCTCAAGGATAGGATGTTTTACACCAGACTTGCATGGAAAACCTGCTTTTGGGGCTCATTGGAATTTTGAGAAACGGAACACCTATAAAAAAGCAAGTGTTTTTTGTGTACGTCTGAGAAATTGGTAGGTGTATTAGCAGATACTTATTTCTCAAACACTGCTCGTATCTGTTTCCGACTCTTTGGTGTCGTTTTTGGTAGATGTATGTATGTGTTGTGTAAGTTATGTTACAGATTTTTTGTTCTGAACTTCTGAGGGCTCAGTTGATTTGTGAAAAAAAGAAAATAAATAGGTACGAGTAAATGTAACTTACATCAAAAATAATATGATGCGATTCGATGTAAATGTACAGCAGAACCCGTTGCACGCTAGTCCAAAGCGCACTTGTTATTTCTCACGCTAAAGGAAATCATTGTTGTGTCTATGATTACATTGACGACTACTTTGTAGGTAGAAATCCCACGCTTTGACGTAGTATTAATATTATTATTTTGCCATTAATGAGTTTGGATGATTTTGCCATTAAAAAACATGGAGATGAAGAATAATTTAGATTTATAAACTAAAGACTTTTTGTATGCTACCTGAATGATCTTTTTAAGTTGTCTGACTTTAAACATAGTCAGCCCCCCTAGACAAAACGCACTTTTTGATCGAATCGAAAATCGAATCCGTCAAAACTCCATACAAAAAAGGGGCTTTTCGACTGGTTTGCGATTATAATTTGCACTTTGTCTAGACCCATCTCAAAATTTAAATAAAAACTAAGTACAAAAATATTTTCATCATCCCGATGAGTATTCTTTTACAGGTTTTATCTCTGCGGAAAAGAACTAAATCTAAGCCAATCTGTCACGTGTCGTATAAACATACCTAATTCATGATTGTAACAAAAATAGCGAAAAACAAGGATGTAATTCTAGGATGTCATGACGCAACGTTTAGCACCTCGCAAAAAATCTATTTCAAACTAATATCAATCTTATTCCGTTTAGAAACTTGAGGCCTGCGCCGACAGACAGATTTCGTTACCGAACTAATGGGCTCAGGTCGGGTCCTTGGGGTATGAAACTACAAAAACCTGAAAACTATTCTGTTAGGTCTAGCCTCCAGCTACACTAGGGTAACCATTTCTTGCTCACAGCGAACGATGGAAGTGGTATTGTATGATTTAACTAATGGTCGAATCTTCGATCAAAGATTTCTCATCTTGCCCCATCTCACTTAGAATCGTATTCACAAAAATGAAAATCAGTTTACACCATTTTCACGGTTCCAAACCAGGACTACTAAAAATATAACAAACACATGTTTTTATGTGTGTCAATAAGTTTAAACTTAAATACAGATTCCCAAATGACGCCTCTTGTAAGCAGCAGATTTCATATAAACTTATCCGCTACTCCGCATAAGTACGCAATACGCATTAAAAAATATCGTATGCATTATGTGGATTATACGTCATTTTCCAGAACTGACTTTTATTCTCTGAATCGAGAACTGTTTCTAAACATTTGGCAAAGGTTTTCTCAATTGGAAAATATGCAGGAGTACTTTTAGCAAGGAGACATTTAGTCGCATATGTGAGTTATGCCCGCCGCTCAATACCCGTTATCCTCTTTGGCCCTATTCCAACCGATGATTAACGTCACCCCATTATTCGTTTTATTAAAACATTTTCCATTTATTCCCAATTGTACAGATTCTTCGGTCGTTACTTCAGCTGTTTCTTGCTCATTAGACGTTGTGGATTCGGGATTGGGGACAGATTTGTTGATAGTCCGTTTTATTTATACAAGTAGAAATATTATTATTTTTATTAAATTGTAAACGTTTTGACATTCTCTAATTGCTTCGAATTAGTGATCGCTTTTTGTTACTTTTTGTTAAATATCTCTGAAGAAATATGCAAGCTATGGTAGCAACGTTTTTGCAACTGGGTTATCTTTTTAATTGTCTGCCAGTCAATTAAACACGCTACTGTTTATTGTTCCAAGTCCCGTCCTATCCATTTGTTTGTAATATAATTATTAAATACATGCCACTCGTTAGTACAGCTGTGACCCAACTGTATTTAGTATATTATGACTGTACGATATTTTTGTGGACAAAATTACTGATGACGTAAAATTTCAAAGAACCATAATTTTTACAATCGATGTAGGTACTTGTGTCTTTGTCCAAATGATTGTATTTGTTTGGCAGTTCCACTTTGTTTCGGGTGTAATCATTCACCCTACAATGGCCTGAACTTAAGCAGTAATTTTCAGACTGTAAGCTGGAGACATCATAACTAACAATACGGTCCATATTAATGGCCGAAAGTTTATAGATCTAACGTTTTGAAACTGCATTAGCCTTTGCGTATACAAAACACGATTTAATTGGACGAAGTTTGATCGCAATTAAACTAATTGCGTTTATACAATGATAAGAAAACTAAGAATCTGTACAATTATAAATATTTACGAATATCATAAATTAGGTAGGTCATCCAAAGATTGAAGCGAACCATTGAAATAACTAAATTACTGTTAGTTAAATTCCAAATTAACCTTTATTCTCTACGATAGGTAAAAGGAGTAAAATAATCCACGCGTAACCCTTCCTAAACAAACGTATTTCCCAGCTTTAGATTACTACGAATAGCGGATTACTAAGGTATTTATAGGTGAGCTTCCGAGATGTAGCTTAAGGTAAACATTGTTACGTCTTGTATAGTATGACTATTAAATGAATGATCTCATTTACAAATTACCCCTTGTTATCTCTCCAAGCCCGAGTCCGAGCACAGAGACTTCAGTCATTCGCGGTTCAAGTTTGTGTATTATCGTCACCTTGTTTTACGCAGTTCTGTAACGCGGTCGTGAATTTGTGACTCTCCATTAAATAATAAAGGAAGCTAAAATTGCTCTGGTAAGTTCTGCGAGTCTGCTATAATTTTGTTTGATATTTCACGAAACTTTAGATTTTGAAAAGAAGTGCTTGAGCAAATATTCCTTTTGCGGAAATAAGTGTCAGTTAATGCAAATATAATTATGTAGAACAGTCTTCCTATAAATACTTTACTTATGAGTAATTTGATTAATCAGTGTATTACTAAGCACGTAGGTAACTTATTTGTTGAGGAAACTTTGAACTGAATTGCCAAGACTGCCTCTTTGGGGCCTTACACAAATATACGCCGGCTAAATCTCTGAGCCGTCCCGTTGTGTACGAGCTTAGTTAAGAACGAAAATCTGTAAAGAGCCCACACGATTCCGGCTGCGGAACATTTTATCTGGCGTCGGCATCCCACGAGCGTGAAGTGTGAACACATCGGAGATTTCCGCCGATATAAATCCCGGTGTGCGACACCCTCGCTTTACACCCGTCGCATCCCCCTGCAATCCCTGAATTTGTGGACTGGAAGCCGGCAACGATGCATCGCCTCCGGAATTTGAACGCGCCAAATCTTGCGACCAACTATATTCTCACGGATCGTCACGTACTGGCATTCGGCGCGGCGTGCTCACATTTGTCATCCGCTTTTCCCGTGTCAATTTGTTTACGCTTTTGGCATATTCCGATGGAAACATTACCCACGCCATTAAAGCAAACAATGGAGCCGGACGAGTGAAGCTCGAAGGCGACAGCGGGCCGTTAACACGGCCGTAACAGGCTCGGGTGATATATGCGCTGCGAAGTGGCTTGGTGCCGCTGTCACTTCGCACACCACCGCCACATCGCAAAAAAGATAAAAAGGATTCCGAAATACGATTCACAAGTGGGCTGCCGGAAATGGGTAGAAAGTTACCGAGCACGGCTTTATGTCGGGCAATATATCTCGCGTATCGCTATCCAATTTCTGCTCTATGGCATGTAATATCCCCCCAGGGATCCTTTTAATTTCTGCACCGCGGCGTCCTTTTTAATCAGGGCTTCGCCATTAATTCTAATCTCATCAGCACGAGCGCACCTGTGAAATGGTCGTCACATGCGATGTCCTGGGCTTTAGTTCAATTCGGATTTACTAATTTTCTTTGATTTGCGTTTTTTAACTCGATTCGAATGGACGAGGAAATATAGACCTTCGTACATCTGTGTCGACTTTCAACCGTGTATTTTCGATTCTATCCATTTCATTCGTAGCGAAATGCCGAGTGAGCGACAACGACAAATAGAACTGAAAATACAGAAACGGCTTTAAGAGCTAAGTCCCGAAGGTCCTGTAATATTGGCATAAGCGGCCACTACATTCGTTCGATTCCATAGTCCAATAGATTGTCAGGGAGTACTCTGCAAAACGATTTTGATATATCGGCTTTATCCTGTCTCTTCCGCTCATGCCATAATTTTTGGGTAACGACCAGAGCCGATTATATCGAAATATTTGCGGAAAGAGTAGTCTGATTCATAAACAATTCGATAAATAATGAGTTATTGCTCATACAATCAAATAGATTTTTGTAAATGAGAGCATTTGAATGTATGTGTTAATATGTGGATGAAACGCAAACAAAACAACACAGGTATTTAATATTTTACTCAAAAGCTGTGGCAATTCAATCGAACCATGCCGTTTCCAATTAACCTTTTCATTTTAGCGCAACCTGTGGATCGGGTCCATTGATTTTTCCTGTAATTCAGTATTTAGAGCGAAATTGTTAGACGTCGCGTGACCGCCCGACCCACGAACCCTGGCCTTGATTGACCTGCGTGACTTCAGGGCGCGGTGTACTGTGCCAGCCACTCAATCCACTAGTCGTTTTAGGCTAGCTTCATTTGGTTCTTTATTTGCGGGAGTTAGTGGAATTCAGTGTTTCTGCGGTGACATTGTAGAATTATAAACTACTCTACTACTACTCTCATGGGTCCGTGTTATGATTGAGATAAGTGAACACATTTCTCGTCGTCATCTTTTGTTGACGTTCTACATTTAGATACGCATCATTCGGTTTTTTTTATCGACTCATTATGAGTTGTTGTGATAATATTATTGTTCATTGGCACTTCTTGGAATTTTTTTTGTTTTTTATACAAAAAAATATCATCATATTAATAAAATAGAACATTTTCTTTCGGAAAATTACAACAATTGCAATGCTAATAAGTGGAACATGCTTCATTTTGCCATTACCTACATTACTTATTCTTACGGCATAGGTATAAGTTATGGGTCATTAGGCCTTATCAAAACCGTAGGATCTTTAGAAATCAGCATAATTAATATCAACATAAAAGCTTTTACAACGGACGGTTGCATCCAGCTAATTTCGCCGAACGTCCCGCTTTAAACAAAGGCTACAATGCCACAAACAACTAACGCTGTTCTCAAACGCTTGCACATAGTCAAAGCTCTTTCATATCCGTAATTTGTCCGGCTCTGCAGTCGCGACTCTTTATTTTACTGATTCAGTAGACTTTCAAAGCATTGTTCAAGGAGAGTGATTTCAGACACATAGAGTAGGAATATGACTGTAAAATTGCAGCCATGGTATCAATTTCAACACCCTTTTTCCACGGAAAACGCCGTCAATTGATAAAGACAGGCAGACTATAAAGATGACGGAAAAATTCCTCGCTCGGGAGAATCCTAGTCTACGTGCAGCTAGTTTAGTCTGTGTCCCAATATCAGGACCAGCGTAAAATCTTTATGCTCACACGGCTGCATCCAGCCAAATTGACGGAACGCCCCGGTTTTCAATAAAGGCGGCAACTTGCCTCGTACCCGCAAAGCATTCGCCCAGCACCGCTCGCTAACGAGGTTACACGGAACAGTTTCCAGGGAATTGTTCAAGGAATGTTGCTCTGTCATAAACTTGTAGAGCTGACGGCGGAGTACACGTGCGGGCTGTTACATCCCCAACTTTGTTACTCTTTCCATATTGTTGCGAATAACAGCTAAACGCTACACTGATGTGGAATGGCCGAGGCATGCTCGGCTGTAGTTGAATTCTCCAGGCGGAGTGTTGAATCAGCCCTTGTTACATTGTATAAATCTCAATCTCGAAGCTTTTACGAGCTTAGCTTTATATTCATCAAGCTACAATCATCTGCTTAGTTCTACTCGGAACACGTATCGTACGTAACTCATCCGAAGTGTATTATGTTATAATTCATGTGTTTTATTTGTTACAGTGCCCACCGCGATGGATTGGAAGACTGCGCTAATAGCCTTCGCGTTAGTTCTCTATGCTGACGGATTTTCAAGTAAGTTTTCCCTGTCTAATTTAGCTTTGTTTCCTTAAGTAACGTAGTGTTTCACATTTATAATTTCCTTTAAGTATGTGCATCATAAAGGCATCACTACTAGAGCAAAGTTATAATGATTAATTAATTTTCTTTAAGCTATTTTCATGTCTGGATGAGTAATGATAAACTGATACTATGGTATCAGTTGCGCTTTTAAACCAAAGCCAAGTCTTTGTTAGTTTAATGTAACAAATTATTTTTAAGAAAGCATTGACGAAACAATATAAATAACACAAGAGATCAAATTGCAACGATTCTTGAACTCGTGACTCGAACAAGATCTCGCATCGCGATACCTAGAATCGTTTCGCTCATTCTTGGTCAGACTGTAGCTTCCGTCTTCGGGCACGTACATCTTGCCTGTAAGATATTGCTCAAATCCATTACCTAATGCACACATAAAACCAACTCGCTCGCCTCGAAAATAACAAAACAATGAGTTATGATCCGGTCTTATGATGCTCTTTTTATTCGTCTTTATTGCCTCTAAAGTCGCTCCTCAAGTTGTCTCGAAACATCTAGCGCGGAATCCACGCGTTCTCACTTTCGGCTTAAAACATTTTCGACGTAGATTTGCCTCTTTATGGAGCTCGCAAAACAGATTTTATTGCGGCAACAATGCTATACGAAATTTCACTAAAAGTTTTGGACGATATTATGACGTCATTATTCTTATCCCGGGGCTAAAGCGATAACCCGACCGTAAAATTCTGTGTAAATCTTAGTAATCGAAATGTTCTTAGGAGTGTGACCCTGTGGGTGGACATATACCCTCTTTATATTTTTACCCCATTCCTTTTCGATAAATTGTTTTCTCACCTAAAGAATAAACTTGTATAAATTGCGGGCTAAATCCGACGGTGTAATGTTCCCGAATTATTTCCACAACACTGGGTGAAACGTTACCAAAAGGAGCGAATAACAACAATCCATTATTTTATATCCAAACAAATGAAGGCATGAACATACCCATTCCTGCATTTATTTTATATAGGACGCAATTGCCTTCCTAATACGGTATTTGGCAGGATAAAGCACGAAAAGCTTATACGAGAAACAATTCACTGGCAAAAACCGTTCCGTTTCGGTTGCCTTTTATTACGTGTGATATTGAGTCTCAAGGAGGTCGCCGAGCCTAATCTAAGTATATAATCTTGTATATGCAAATATTCCCTATTCCCTTACAACCGAATTCTTTACCCGGTCACGCCTTTCGGGTTATAAAAAGGGCACAGTTCCCGTAGACACAGCGGAATAAAATATATTCATGTGATATTATGGAGTTTTTTTTACATTTTCGAACACTTTTCACCTGGGGAAATCTATTTTGCCATGAGATGGGAGTAAATTGTGGACACGTCTGTGAATAGTCCGGTAAGAGTCATGATGGCCTGCAGACCGCCCCTTGTCAACACTTGACGAATCGGAATTTTTCAATTTGCTTTTGGCTATTTGTGGACGCGGACAGAATTTAAAAGTTGTATTGGGATAGAACTATAAGGAGAATAGATAAGATCGAGTTAACTGAGTAAGAGCGAGTCCTAAACCTAAATGAAAATACTACACATGTTTCGTTTCTCGTACATACTTTAGAAAATGTAAAGCGCCTATTCGGTTAAAGAAACGTTTGACTCAGACAAACACCAAATAAAAATTAATTTTCCACGCCGGAAAACGTATAAAAATATTCTTTTATATTTTTCAGAATACGGCCGAACATGCAAAGACATAGGATGTCTCAACAGCGAAGTGTGCGTGTTAGCTGAGGACCCCTGCTCCTTCGGGCACTCGTCCAACTGTGGGACATACCCCACTTGCAAGAAGAAGTCGCAAGTTGAAGGTGAGCAAAAAGTTTATTTTTCTATTCGTCAGTAGTAGGTATGTATCGTAACGTAATTTCAGCCTAAACATCCTTTATTTACGGTTGGTTATTGCAGGTTAATCCCGCTTCTCTTTGTATAAACCAAATAGAGTGTAATCCATCCAAGGTTAATTAAAACCATCAGCAAGAGACATGCATGTAACATGGTTTTTCTTTTCAGTATTAGTGGGGTGAAGTCCCCATTAACACTGAAAAAAAAAAACACAAAACAACCAATCGCAAATATAAATTTGTATTCCTTGAATAATCAAGGATAGATAGACAACATCCATGTACTAATTACCTACTTGTTCTGACTTTTGTGTACTTTTCATTTCAGGATCACACGCAGAGCCTGCGAAGCCATCTGTGACAACGCCCAAACCTCAAACGCATAACTTTGACTCAGCCCCTAACTACCCCGCCCCGGCCCCACCGTCGGGAGGAAACTCCCCTTACGGAGGAAGCTCCCCTTACGGAAATAACTCCCCATACGGCAATAACTCCCCTTACGGGAGCAACACTAACACTGGTGGTAACTCCCCGTATGGAGGCAACTCCCCTTACGGGAGCAACACTAATACTGGTGGTAACTCCCCGTATGGAGGCAACTCCCCTTACGGGAGCAACACTAATACTGGTGGTAACTCCCCGTATGGAGGCAACTCTCCTTACGGAGGCAACTCCCCATACGGCGGAAACTCGCCCTATGGGGGAAGTTCGCCTTACGGAGGGTCATCCAACGGAGGGCATAGCCCATACGGAGGTAATTCCCACGGTGGCTCTAATCCCAGCCCTTTCGGAGGTTTCGGTGGCAGTTCAGGTAGCAACGGAAATCCCATCGACAGCATTCTGAACACCATAAACAAATACGCTGGTGGGAACACCGGCGGCGGTGGCACTAAACCTGGAACCGGCTCAGGCGGATCAGGCGGTTTCTCCAACATCTTCGGAAGCATCCTTAGTGATATAACCAAGAACGGAGGTTTGAACAACTTATTCAACTCGAGACCGATTATGGAGAATCCTAATTACTCTTCTTATAGCTCCAATTCCAGGAGTTCTAACCCTCAGTATTATCCATCAGGTCAACCGAGCTATCAGACCCCCACCCAAAACAAGAATTACGGGCAAAGCAACACCCATCATAGTGCGGGCACCACACACAAACCAGTGTCGTACGGATGGAACGTTGGGTAAATAACGTAGATATGCGTAGTTTTTGGTGTGGTGTCGCTCGGTGTAATTTTTCTTTCAGCTTTGCATGTCGCGAGCACTTTTTCTTTTATTTCTTTTTAATTTATATTAACTGCAGTTTACTGTTCATACACTAATAGACATCATGTAGCAATGTAACCTAAATCTAAATCATGATTTATAATTAGGCAAGATTTTATTTGCAATGTAATTGTACATGTGATAAAATATTGGCTTTAAGAATTATGTACCTACGATTGTGTAAATATTACAAGTTATAGGTATTATTAGCACATTACCAGTTGACTAGGTCACAAAGAACAAGCTTTTATACAAATACTAAAATGGTATTGATAAATGATCTGATATTCCTGAATTAGTTAAATACTGTTTACCGCAATTAAGCTTTATATTATTATTTTATGGATTAATTTTTTCGTCGTCTCATTGTGTTGGATAATGCTTTACATTTTAATTTTTTCGCCAACGCTTATGTATAAGTTATTTTCGTACATTGTAAGAAAATAAGAATTCTCGAACTAACCAAGACATGGGACTGCTAAAGTTCGCTTTCTTAGCCATGGTATTCAGTCATGCCTTACCTTCTTTTACTCAAAATAACTTAATGTTAATATTTTATAAACAAGGCTTGTAAGTTTGAAGCTAATTTAATTAAGAAATACTAAGGTCTTCGGAGGCTAACATGATAATTAATATTCTCAAATGTACACTCGACGGCATATCAAGCGTAACATTTTGCAAAAGTTCTTATTACTGATGAATAAAGGTCTATTTTCATATTCAAATGTTACGGCTGACGTGCTGTTTTTTATATGCACTTTTACAATGTATTATACAACTATGTTATAAGAATACTCATTTGGATTTATTTATCAATATTCTGTGCCATGTTTTACTGTGCATTTTCATTTCAGTATCGCAATGGTAGTGATGTGCCTGATACACCGATATATCCAGACGTCAGTATAGTGAATAAGTTAGAATAAAAATAAAATGTTATAAGCCGCAAATAATAAAGCTTATTAGCTTATCCGAAACTATTGGGATTAGAAATGAGATTAAAATAAAAAACTCAAATTGAATCTCTTAACTTTAATAATACAGACTAGAAAACATGAGCAATAAGTAAATGGCTTACAAAGTTATGGTACCTCAGTTATAATATTGTAAAACGTAAGTAAAATATTGAATGTTTTTGTTCAGAATTTTAAGGAATGTAAAGTTACCATTAAAGTTTACAAAACTGTACATTGTGTTTTCTAAATAAGTAGGTATCCCTTTATTAATTCTAAATTCCCCAGCCCATAATTCCCCATTACTCTTACAATGATCTACATTCTAAGCTAAGTTATAATTCTACAGTTATTAGTGTTTGTTCATAAAAATCTTAACAAATTATTGCCAACAAGACTCATATTCTGGCACATGTACTTTTCATAATATTTATATTATACCTACACAAATTACATAAACTTACTCAAACTTAGTCTTTACATAGGTAGGTACTAATCTTAAGAGTGAATTGGATAGTTGTAATATCATCTCATAAGTGTTTTTTTAATAGATTAAATAACTTTTTTTAATAGTTTATGAATAAAATTTTAAATAAATTATGAATTAGATCAACCTACATTTAAAATCTTAATACAGGTACCTGACCGACTATTGTCTAAATTCATAATTCTTAGATTCAATTTCTTCCAAATATATTCTTTAAATAAAACAATAAACCAAAAGCAGCCAAACTGAATTTTTCAACAAATAATATTTTCCATAAAAATATTTACTAAATTAACTAACAGAATAATTCATCTAATAAATCTACAAAATTCGTATAAAAATATCTCTGTTTATGTCATAGTTTAAATAACTTCATTAATTGACCTTACTTTTATCCGTAGCAGCACTTTCACCCGTGTTTTTCTTAGGACGACTTGCTTTATGTGCTTGATTTAATACTATACCTAAGATTAGAAATGCAAGCCATACTCCGTACCAGTAGTGGTAAACAGAAGAGTAGTATATCCAAATACGATCGAATGTGAGAAGAAGGAATGCAGCAGCTTGATAGGACTCCGAATGTGTCCTCAGGAACCACATAATAAAACCGATGATCTTCTTTTTCTGTAAGTAAAATTACAATCAATTTTCTAAATGTTTCAAGGCCGACAACTAAGGGATAAAAGCTTTTATAAAATTCAAGCATGTGACGTCACATATTTTATATGACGCTAGTCTGATATGCAGGAACAAGCACACAACTGCTTCCGAGTTGAAACGTTATTAACCCCTAGGCTACACATTATATGAAAATTCGCGCCATATCGCGATGAGTATAACCAGGTGTTCGCGTACTTTAGTTATTTTTTGCATGGAATTGGACTCGCTCTACTGTCACCCAAATGTTATCATCACATCACCATGTGTGTGGTCCAAGGATAGCAAGACACATAACGAAAGTGACGTTAAACTCGAGAGTACGAAGATGACGACTTACCATTCCTGTGGTCTCCTTATAGTAAAGTTTGTAGTAAATATCCTCCGCCATCAGGTAGAAAGGACAGAAGTAAATGCAGAAGAAATACCCGGCATGGAATCCGTGCCAAATCACCGATACAAACAGCGCCACATGGACCCTAAAAATTGTTTATTGATGTGAGAAAACTTAAAACCTGGTATTTAATACAGTGTGAGTCACGTTAAAGTGTACATATGAATATAGATGAAACTAGACCTATTTTTATCGACAAAAAAGAGGTCAAAAATTTTTTTTGATTTTTAAAAAAAAATTATAGATTTTTTTTTCTTCCAATTACTTATTGTAAAGAAAACGTAATAACTTTTAAACTAAGCGGTATATCCTGATAAAATAAAAACAGTAATAATGCTAAATAACAGGCGATACTAAAAAAATACATAAAATACACAAAAAATGCCAACAAATAATAAAAAATGATACTTTTTGAAAAAAATCTGCTTTAAAATTCGTGATTTTTTGGTTATTTGATAAATTTCTCCAAAAAATGCCCCTATAATAGGTGGTTTTTATTACTTTGTATTATTCTCTATTGTATTATCTTTGTAAAACCAAAAATCGCATGTCTCTATCCCTATCACAACATTTGCTATGATCGTTTGAACAAAGGCCTGCCACAACATTATTCTCCGCTACAGTTAAAGACAATTTTAATTTTAACTAAAATGCTTATTTTACTTCGAAATCTTTTATTTTTATTTGAAATCTAACTTGTCTTTATCAAAATAACAAATCTAGAGCCATTTTCAATTTCGTTGTTAACGAAGCGTTCGCGTTGAATGGCGCGCCCGGAGAGGCTTAGTTCAAACGATCATTGCAAACGTTGTGATAGGGATAGAGACATGCGATTTTTGGTTTTACGAAGGTAATACGATAGAGAATAATACAAAGTAATAAAAACCCCCGGTTATACGGGCATTTTTTGGAGAAATTGATCAAATAACCAAAAAAACACGAATTTAAAAGCAGATTTTTTTCAAAAAGTATCATTTTTTATTATTTGTTGGCCTTTTTTTATGTAGTTTATGTATTTTTTTAGTATTGCCTGTTATTTTGCATTATTACTGTTTTTATTTTATCAAGATATACAGCTTAGTTTAAAAGTTATTACGTTTTCTTTACAATAAGTAATTGGAAGAAAAAAAAATCTATAATTTTTTTTTTAAAAATCTAAAAAAAATTTTGACCTCTTTTTTGTCGATAAAAATAGGTCTACTTAGTTTCATCTATTTTCATATGTACACTTTAACGTGACTCACACTGTATTTAACCATTTATTTATTTATTTATAGGTTACAACAACAGAATACGAGGGCGGCACTGAAAATTTCGGGAATCAAGCAAGTGAAACAACATTACTATTTAAAAATGTATTTATTGCTTTTTAAAGTATTCTCCGCGAAATTTGACACATTTTTCCATACACGAAACCAATCATTGAAGCAACCATTCCATTCGGAAGTTTGGGTCTCCAAAATGGCCGTTTTGTAGGCGTCCACAGCTTCTTCAGGTGATGAAACTCTCTGACCACGCAATTTATTCTTTATTTTAGGGAAAGTATAGAAATCATTAGGGCTTAGGTCGGGGCTGTACGGCGGATGGTCTAATAATTCTATGTTTTCTTGCTCTAAAAACTCTTTTGTTCTGTTCGCGGTGTGAGAACTCGCATTGTCGTGATGGAGGATGATGCGGCGGTTGCAGTTCTCTTTACGGAGTTCAGAAACGACTTGTGGCAAACAAATGCTAGCATACCATTCTGCATTAACTGTTCTTTGTCCCCCAAGAGGAATAGTCGCAACATGGCCGGTTTTGGAGACAAACGTAGCCACCATTTTTTTTGCAACACTCCGTGAACGAACAATTTTTGTTGGCTTTAACTCATTTTCGAACACCCAAACTCGTGACTGGTTTTTTGTTTCGGGTTCGTACGCATATATCCAGGATTCATCACCTGATACGATGTTGTATACAGCATTTGAGGATCCTGCATGTAATCTTCCGAGAGTTCTGATGCACCAAGTAACGGGAGCCGCTTTTTGCTCTTCACAGAGCGAATGCGGTATCCGTCGGGAAAACAACTTTTTTACACCTAATTGTTCATGCAAGATTATTTGTATTTGACTCATGCCAATGTCTAAAGTTGCCTGAATTTCGCGGTATGTCACATGTCGATCTTCTTCAATCAGCTTACGCACAGCATCAACGTTATCTTGGGTGACTGCAGTTTTTGGACGACCTTGACGGGGACCATCACTGAGCTTGACACGTCCACGTTGAAATTCAGCAAACCAGCGATAAATTATGGTTTTGGATGGGGCTTCATTACCAAATGCAGAAATCATCCGGTCAACACACTGTTTTTGTGTTAAACCACTCTGAAAGTCATAATAAATCATCGCTCTTCAATTTTCTCGAGTCAATTCCATTTTCTCAACGACTAAACAAGTTTCACAAGACCTTGTGATAAGACCGAGAATCTTTTTTTAAATAAATAAATGGTATTCGATGCTTAAAACCAAGGTGTTTGCAATTAAAAATATTTTAATATGATAGGAACAGTGGAAATATTCTATTCCCGATACTTTTAGTGCAGCCCTCGTACAATCTCAAACATTTTTATAGAATAACATTAGTTTTTTTGCATTCAAATTGAATTCCTATAAATGTTGCACACAACGTAGTTTAAATACTATCTTAGGGCTTCCGTGCAGGCGACCAGGCCACGCGGCTAGGTCACTATTTATTTCGTGGCGTCGCCTAATGCACGGGGGCCCTTAAAATGTATACTTACTTTAATATTTTGATTGGGAATCTCTTATAGACGACCACAGCCACCCAGTATTGCACAGCCTTATTCCACACTTTCATGGAATCACGGAGGGTAACTACAGTCTCACAATTCCAGACTTCCATTGATTCTACTGTATTGAAATCATATTGAGCATGTTTTGCTTTTTCCTCAGACCTATAATGAAATGATTTTTTGTAATAACATTCATATCAGGTACCGTCACATTGTGAATGAGTACAAAATGACTGTTTGATAGTTTTTGCAAATCTAGATTCATAAATTAAATAGGATATAAATTAATAAAGGAAAATTTATTACATTTGCTTCAACTTCAAATAGCCAACAGTTGGCCCATGTCCAGTTCTATTGCGACCTTCTACTGGATAAGCTCCGAAACCAGCTGAAGTGCATACACTTTCAGCTAACGTCATGCCAGAGTAAATGCGTTGACGGAATGCTGCAAACAACACCCATGGGTAGAGCATTCTGTATATGAAGTGCCTATTGTTATGCTCTTCAGTTAATATGTACTGAAAAAAATACAAAATAAAAAAACAATTCAATAACAGTCCTTCTACAAACCTTGGGTAACTTTGAATTTCTGTAAATTAAGTAATTTTTACAAAATTATAAATATGTAGGTAGAACTTTTTTTTAATAATTACATAAAGTTACCCAAGGTGACTACTAATTTAAAATAATGACTTATTTTTGCTATTGTTTGTTTGGTCTGAAAAAAAAATTTAAAAAAAATCACCTCCAAAGGCCAAAGGTTTGAAAGTCCCAAGTACAAAGAAACATACAATGGTACAGTTTTCAATGTGTTGATTGTAAAACCGGTGCAATCACAATATTTGCTGAATGGCAGATAGAAGTAGTCATTGAAAGTTCTGTATCTGTAATATGGACCTGTAATAAAATAGGATCTTAGTACATTTTTAAAGACAGTTGAATATAATTTTTATGAATGAAAATACTTTATGAAAACAATCACCTGTAAGCAGACCCACATAATTAAATGAATAATGGAAAAGATCAATCAGATTAGGGTTGATAAACTCAACAAAGTCATCGTCTTTTTCTTTTATTACCACAGATTCTGGTGGGACGTCTTTCTCTTCTTTCTTTTTCTTAGCCATCGCTAGCCAAGATCCATTTATTTCAAACGCAACTCCCACCACTCGTAGGACAATAATCATCTGTATGAGATTCGTTTGACCCGAAGATAATGGCAATCCAAACTTATCAGCCAGTCGAAAGAAGAATAAATAGCCAAACATAAGGAAAAATGTAGCTATATGGCAATATCTGAAACAAAAATATTTCTTTTTATAGTTTATAAACTAGGTACGAGTAAATTAAAATATGCGAAGTTGAAAGGGCTACATCGATTAGCCTTGAATAATTAAAACTTGATGAATTGTAACGTTACAACAGAATGAATAATAAGGTAGGTACTTAACACACAACTTTTTAGGAACAATAAATGCGGTACTTTATCCCAAAATTGTCTCAGTGTGCATTTAATAAGTGAAATTAATTAAAAAAATGTTAAATAAAAAAATTACAAGTTTAGACTTTGTTACCTGACTGTTGTAGCTTTTATGACCAATATTCCTAATGTCGCCGACAATATGGGATGGATTGCGCTGTATCCAGACACGATAACAATGAGCAATAAACCAAGCAAAGTTCCACTCCATTTCTTAGCTTGCACTGTACCCAATGACCTATAAAATGGCCCTACTGCAACACTTAATAGTAACAGCGACAAATAAATGATATCATTCTTATTCTTGGCTAAGAACGCCCACATTTTAGTGGCTAATTGAAGAATGAGATTTTTTAATAAAATTCTGCTGACATTCGATTTATTAAAAAATCTTCGAGCCGAAACACAATCACTCTTCTTCACACAACAAAAATTGACACTGACAGTCTTTTTTTTTATTTACACTTCACAGCACAGATAGTTTTTTTTTGTCTACGCTTTGAGCATGAAGCTAAAGATAAAAATGGAGGGCAGAGTTGGAACAAAAACTTGAGTCAAATACCTACTTATATCTATCTCGCTCTCTGCGGCCCTACCTCTCTTTTTAGTGTGAACTGTAGTATTGCTATCTTCTGATTTAAATCTCCTTGTAAATTCTTCGAAATAGCCAATTCACTAACCAAATCAGAAGTTAAACAAATAAATAATTAATATTTGAAACTAAGATTACCTAGTTAAATAAAAAATCACAAAATTGTCGGCCATTTAGGCTTAATGTGTTGGCGAATCAGGGAATTACAATCCCAATTCCTGGGTAATCGGTACCATGTGGCAACATCGGCCCAATCCGGCCCATCATGGCGGTTGTTTACTATTTTGTTTATTAAGCAGTTAATTTCGTTTGAGATTGTTTACAGGAAATAATCATTGTTTTATCACAAGAATTGGTGCAAAATTTTGTAGTGCGTGGTTGCGGTAGTACGTGGTGTCCTGGAAGTGACATAAGATTCCACGCGTAAGTGTTTATTTCGTGATTTCCGACATTGGATCATTGTAAACATTTTTCACATTTTTTACAGTAATTTCTTCCTAAAACGTTTTACCAGTAATTACACTTATCATTTTTAATGATACCTATGTCAAGAAATAAAGATTTTACATTGGTTTCATTGAATTTGAGCAATTTTATATTTTTTGTTTATTTAGAAAGAGCGAGTCTGCCCACAGAGAGCGAGATAGTGATACTTAGTTTGTGCTTCAAGTAGGTATTCGGAGTGTGGCCTCCATTTTTATCTGTAGCTTCATGGCTTTGAGTCGCTTTGGTTTCTATCATTTCGGCTTGATAATAAATCCAAAGAGCCAAAGAGTGATAAAAAGGATAAGTTCTTAGATAAAATGGTTTGTTCGATCACGCAACGAGAGTTAAGGCCATCAACATACAAGAAAAGAAAAGCCAGAAAACTAGGCAAAAAAGTGGTAAACATCACATTGTATTGTATCACATCATGTTCGTTATCGTTATCGTTACCACAAGTTCCGTATTTTATGTTTAATAATTAATTACAATGTCTTTGGGAGCTGACGATGACGTTTTTGACGTAAATTAAAAAATCAGTTTTGCTGTGTCAAAATTGTCAAAAATGCCCTGAAGAAGCCAGCTGTAGGGGATTGTTTTTTCAATAAATTTTAAAAACTAACATGATGAATGAAGACCTGAAGCTAATGTTAATTGATGATATTAACATAAAAATAGGTGGTGATATTAATGATTTGAGCGAAGCATTATCGCTTGAACGGGATTTGTTAGAAAGGAGAACAGCTTTGCAGAGCAGTGTAAGTGAAAAAATTCAGGATTATTTTTTTTATTTCACGAAGGATTATGATTATGTTTACAATATGAACGTTTGAATTTCAGTTAAGATTGGTTAACAATGAGGTGCCGAACAAGATATCTCTCGCTGTTGCGAAAGCTGAGTCGAATTCCACACAGATAGCAAATCTTAAGAATAGAAGTGAAACTCTCAAATTAAAAGTAAAAGACTTTCTTCAACGAACAGAACCTTTGCGCACAGAACTGGACAAAAGGTTCACCGCGATAAACCGATTAGAACATGTACTGGTTTATCTGAAATCATTTGTGAAAATAGATGACATCAGGTACGTAACATTTTCCTTCAGTAAAGAATATTTCATAATAGTTTCGCTATTCAAAATCTGAATATAATTGGACCATAATTTATAACTTCTGTATACTATACTCATTATCTTAAAATCTATAATTTGATGAACATTCTTGTATTTGAAGAAAAGCGCACACAATTATTTCATCTTCATTTTGCTTCATTGATTATATGAACATAATTTTCCCAGTTGAATATGTATTTTATGTGTAGGTATAGTTTTAAACATTGTACATTTTCAGCCGTCAAATGAAACAATGCAATGACGATGAGCAGCTAGTGCTCTGGTATGCAGAGCTCAAAGAAATGTGTATTCTATATCAAAGCGGTCACCGCGCTGCCTATGTCAAAGAATACACGCATTACTGGCACAATATTCTCAAAGATAAAATGACAAAGTAAGTTTATTTTATTCCTAAATATTTTTTCTTCTTTTTTTATCCTAATGACCAGAAAAGTTGTTTTAAATATTGATATGGAACTGCCTGCCCATTTTGTGTCTTATTGTTAATCACCAAATAAATGCATTTTTTTTCCCCCTTTTTATATCTGCAATCGACTTAGGTCATAATCAGATGTTTTGTCTTTCATTTGTTTGGGGGTATTCCAGTAAATTCTCTCCCTCGGTTTTTACTAATTCACGTAGCAATCTAGTCCAGCCTTCCAATATTCAATCCAAGCCACTAGCATCTTTGGTCCAACTGTAATATTTGCCATCTTTTCAGTCTTATGGTGGTCTTGTGGGTTTGTTCCACTAATTCTCTAGCGAGTTGGTTTGTGTGATGTTTCAGCCTTTCCTTATATTTGGTACAGTATTTGCTCACCTCCTCCCTGACTGTCGAAGCTTGTGAATGAAGGTAATTATTTTAACAATTTTAGGAGCTATGAAGACACTCTAAAGCTGATCAAGTGGCCCTTAGCAGCTGGTGCTCAAAACTCACCCCCACCGAAAGAGATATTAATTAGATTCAATAATCTTACACGCTATTTGTTCCTCATCGAAGAACCTGAGAGTGTTTCCGTAGCTAGTGTATCTGGAGAATTTGGACAAGGTAAAAACAAAAATATATCTAACCATTTTTTATAATTCTTTTACTTAACAATATTTTTGTCTTTATCTTCTTTTCCAGAGCAAGACCCTTGTCTCCCAGTGAGAATCCTATTACGTCCTTTTAAGAAAAGGTTTGCTTTCCACTTCACTGGGAGTCGACAGACTGCTCGAATCGACCGCCCCGAGTGGTTCCTGACCCAAACCCTCAACTGGATAAAACATCATCAGAACTTTGTGCGGAACAACGTCCAGCCTGTTGCTGATAAACTTGAGTTGAAGAAGATAAAGACTGTGGTATGTGTATTTTTATTATCTTCAATAGTTTTTTTGTCATTATCCATCTGTTAAAAAAATCGAAAACCAAGATCATGCAGATCTATTAAATATCTTCAGAAATACATAGAAACCACTATCACGACGACATGTCTGCTGCTGCTGCTGCTGTAATTACTTGTATTCCCACAGTAATTTATGACCGTTTTCACCATCAATCCCTAATTTTTAAGTGAGCCCTATGGGCTTTATTTTTTTAAAGGGGTCACTTAAAAATTAGGGATTGATGGTGAAAACGGACATTAGTGTTATAATTTTTACCTAAGCCAGTATAAGCTTGGGAATACATACATCATTAATATGTTTACTTCTGTTCCCACCTTAAGGCGATAGGTGAGGCAAAACTGCAAAATAGACCTCTCTTTGAATCCCTACTCCTCCTAAATGGATGATCCAAACAAGAAAAAAAAATATGTGTGAGATGTATAATATCTTAAACTAAAAAATTGTTGTTCGTTTTTTTTGTTACAACTATTAGTTTTGACAGAAAAAATTCTTAACTTTCTTCTAATTTCACCAAAGAAATTTCCTACTCCTCCTAAACGGCTGAAGCGATTTTAATGATTCTTTCACCAAATGATAGAAAATTTAATTATCTAAAAAATTGTTGTTCATTTTTTTTCAAAAATAATGTATTACGTGTCATACATTCAAAATACCCTGTAATTTCCACACGCGGGCCGCGCGAATGCGGGAGCTCAGTCTTTCACTAGCGTTCGCACGGGGAGGCTGTGTCGCACATCGGCACGCTCCGCTTCTTTGTTTTTCTATAAAGAATTTATAGCGCAGATGGTACACTCGGTACTCAAAGTAGTTCGGCGGCTGAATGAAAGTGATCTAAGTACTTACTGCGTCATTTTAAATATGTATAGGTATTATAAAATGTTTAAGATAATTTAAATACATAGGTATACAAGATGCTGATTATCTATTTTTCTAGATTTATTTGTCTGATTATCTATTTATTCTAGATTTATTATATACTTCGAGATATACATAGGTATTTTTTTGGGCTTAAATATTTTAAACTACCCTCATATTGTCAAAATGTTACATTGTAGTGGCGTTACCTCGACACACAGTATTCGTATTCGTACTTGACATGTAACTCATATAAAAATGTCTCTCAATCCGTGTTTATTTATTTTAGTTGAAATGGAACGCAAAAATCTAAAATCTTATTTTTCTCTCGATTTTACCAAAAAATAATAACGGAGAAAGTAAAGTCTTAAGTTGTATTCGATGATCAAAAATATTTTATTCAATGTTGACCGATATTTGACCAATATTTTGAATACCTGCACAGACAGACATTTACATTTAGGTAGGTACTCGTAAACACACTTAAAAACTGTTTAGAAGCTCACTTAGACACACGAATATCGTCAGCCTAACTTTCAAACTGCTCAGGTATGTCCCTTTTTGCAAACTTTACAGTAGGAAATAACTGTTTATTTTTCATAGTTATGGTACTAATTAAAGTATAATGATGTCTAATTGAAATATAATCATTCATCGCAATTTTTTTCGATCTGCGTAAATTAAAATCGAGTTAACATTCCCGTAGGCAGTTATGTTAGAATTGGCAGCGCTTCGCATCTGTATTCTGAGCGCACTTTGGTATCGGGCAGAAGCGCGGGCGCGCGGCGTGAGGCGCGTTGTCTCGCTCTAATGCTCAAGGTCGTTCGGCCATGTAATCGCCTTAATATGTAAATTGCTTTGCGTTTACAGGACGAATTCAACGACGGTCTTATAGCTTTAGCCGCTGAGCGCCTCCACACCGTACTTGGCTTGTACCACGCTCAGAACGCTAAAGGAGATTTACTCGATGCCGACGCGGCTTTCGCCCATGCTGTAGACGAAACCCTCGGATTCCATAGAGAGCTGATGCTTATTACGGAAAATGAGACCAATAATGTGTTGGCAGTGCTGACTAAAGCAGAGATCTTTGTGAAATGGCTGGCTGTGGAGAAGAAATGTGAGTACATTATATTGTTTTAAAAGGCTTTAGGATTTGTTAATTAACTGTTGGGTTTTATGTAAAGCTGTGTTTAATATTTTTAAGGCAATGTTCTCTGTGAAATGGTAAACCACTTTTAAATTCTACAAGAGCTTTTCTCATCCAAAAAGCTCTTAAAGCTAGCTAGCTAGTTCAATGAGTAAGTTCCAATAGCGTTATAAATTCATGGGACTCAAACATACTTACTTTTGTAGTGTTTGAAACATTAATATTTTTAATTCAGTTAGTAGAATTCTAATTCTCTTATAATTTTGAGTCCGCCTGCACTGGCTTTCCAACGCTTTTAAATCACTATGGAGCTCTACACAATGTAAAAATATTTATAGACAGCAACATACTGTATCACCCAACCTAATTCAAGCCCATCTACATACTTAGACGCGCTAGCAAAAATGGACGTTACGCTAATTAGCGAGCAATGAAGCGAGACGGTGGCCGCGGGCATCGGAGCCGCCGTCGACGACAGTCTTCAATCAGTGTATGTTACCAGTGATGATAAACGGCTCCGAAACGTAGCCTCTCAATATAGGCCTTAATAACCTCAAAATTGCACAGCGTGCTATGGAGAGGGCTATGCTAGGTGTTTCTTTACGAGATCGAATCAGCAATGAGATCCGTAAACGAACTAAAGTCGCTGACATAGCCCAACGGATAAGCAAGCTGAAGTGGCAATGGGCAAAGCATATAGTACGCAGACCTGACGGCCGACGGGGTAGCATGGATCTGGAATGGAGACCACGTACCGGAAAGCGCAGCGTAGGACGTCCACCCACAAGGTGAACCGACGACCTCATAAAGGCTGCGGTAAGGCGTTGGATGCAGGCCGCCACCAACCGGCCATTGTGGAAATCATTGGGGGAGGCCTATGTTCAGCAGTGGACGTCCTATATGTAGCTGAAATATTTTAGCCATTTAGTACACTTATTTGCATGTCGTGGCAGCCTTTAAGTAAGGCAACACCACAGAATGTTTGATGTATTAAGGTTATATTAGATAAGGTGTATGTTTTGTTGGCTGTCCTTAAAATAAATAAATAAATAAATAAAATGATGATATCATGCCAAATTAATTCCAAATTTCATCTACATCTACACCCATAGACGCGCTAGCAAAAATGGACGAGACACTAAGCAGCGAGCAATGGAGCGAGGCGGTGGCGGCGGGCATCGGGTCCGCCGTCGGGGCCATGGTTTGGGTCCCGCGGGGCGCCGACTGGTTCATAGCGCTGCTGAAGACTATCGAGGACCGATACGTTGTATTGCCTCAGCCGGGACACCGGTAAGTAAATAAACATAGTAGTATGTAAATAAATAGGAACAAACAAAATCACATCACCTACTCGTAACTCTTTAGAACTTGTATAGCAACTAGATAATAGGTGAACATACATGTTATGTGAGCTTAGAGTGAGATCAAACGTAAAGCTCAAGACCGAACGCGATGGAGAATTGTTGTGGACGCCCTCTGCCCCATCTAGGCGACATAGGACCATAAGTCATACATACATCTTATCCCTTAAATGGTGTTTTTGTCCGTTTTAAAGGACATGTCAAATAATTGCCTACAAAATCTAAATTAAAGCAATTTATCGACTTTCAAGGGATATTTCATTAAAAGCATGATATTTTATGTGTACTGTACCACGGGGCTGTAGTTCAATAAAAAACCGCGAATTTTAAAAATCAAGACAGTTGAAAAACTGCAACAGTAAGGTCAAGTTTTCGCTGTTGATAAATGTGGCAATACTGTGGGTATTACACTTATTCTTGTGCTTTATTGATTGTTTTTAGAATATTTACGAATAAAACTGACGATTATTGCCAAAACTGTAAAAAAATATTGTTTTTTTTTTCATTAATTTCAAGGTTACAAATGATATGTCACTTAAAACGGACAATGCCATGTATCAGTAAAAAATACTCATGTTGATTTTTAGACGTTTTTGCCCCATTTCCCCCTTTTAGGGGTTGAATTCTGAAATAATCTGAAACACGTGTTTATTCGTTTATGGATAGGAGTACTCCTGTGAAGTTTCGACTTAAATAGTGTAACTAATTTTTTTTAGCCCTACAAACTTTGGACCCCCGTTTCACCCCCTTAGGGGTAATTTTGGAAAAATCCTTTCTGATAACACCCTTAGACCCTAATAAGGAACCTACATGACAAACTTTGTGTCTTTAAACCCACCGTGTCTTTATACCCACCGGTTTGGGATTTATGTTGATATATCAGGCAGTCAGTTTCTCTTTTTATATGTCTGGGTATTTTTGATAAATGTATGTAAAATCAACAGTAAATAATCCGGATGGATTGCAGAAGGCGCTGATTATCAGGGATTCCTGTATTGTTATTAAGAAAAGTTGTTTTAGGTTTGTTTTTCTAAACTGGCAATGTCCGCCCTAAGTGACATGGTTGTAATGCTAAATAATTGGCAATGTCCGTTTCAAATGACATGTCATAACTTCTATACTAATTGAAATTTTTTCAAAAAGTAAATATTTTTTTCTTAATCTATCAAAACAATACCTAAATCCCAAATTTGACCATTTTTGAAGCAAGGGTTCAATGAGTGCCAATTTAAGGGTTATGTAGGTAACAGTTTTTAAATACGACTGTCGACCGGCTACTCAAATTATTAGTCAATCTTGGACGAACCATTGGATAGTGTATGTCTTTTGTTTGAAATGGAAAACTGTTCACAAACGAATCAAAATTGCAAATTAATAGGGCGTGAAGTATCTATTCCCATGAATCTCAAAAAATTAATAGGGTTGTCCATTATTTTCCAGATTACAATTCCTCGAACTTCAATTGGAACTGGTGGAAGAGTGGCGCGTGCGTCTGACGCAGCTGTTAAACGCTGCGGTCTCTTCACTGCGCCCTGAGACTTTCTTGACAGCTGATTCGTCGCCGCATTCGTTGACAGCTGTCATCAATGCCACGCATCACACCAGAACTACACTGATTCAGTGGGCGCATTCCTTGGTAATTTAATGCAATTTCTTTTTCTCGGCTTCAATTTAAGTCGCGCAAGTTTTCTTGATCGTATTATGTTTTTTGCCATTGGTCCGATTCAAATATCTTAGACGCCCATAATATGTCGGCTCGGTCTTACGACCCCAAGAGTACCTTTACTTTTCGTAAGTGCAAAGTCTTGGTCAAAATTGAACTTTCCATTTCATCTCCTTCCATAATGTTTCGCCCTTAAGTGTTCAAACACTGGGAATCCTGCCAAAAAAATCTAGTAGACGCTGAGAATACCCATGAGCTTACTCAATGAGCCATAAAAGAACAAAATATGCAGGTGTTACTTACAATATTTTACATTTTGCAGCATTACCTCCAACTGCATTACTACCGGCGGCAGTTCAACCACTTCACACAGCTGCAACACCTGGATAACGAGGCTCAAGAACAAGCACAGAACTCGAGCGCTGAAGAGGAGAGCGAGGCGTCCAACATTACAGGTTTGAATTACATTGCAGTAAATA
Source organism: Ostrinia furnacalis (assembly GCF_004193835.3). Classification (NCBI taxonomy): domain Eukaryota; kingdom Metazoa; phylum Arthropoda; class Insecta; order Lepidoptera; family Crambidae; genus Ostrinia; species Ostrinia furnacalis. The sequence goes on along the minus strand of NW_021131371.1, from coordinate 700,524 downwards.
GAAGTCACGATAGCTGAACGAAGGAGGTCGGACTGACCGACTCGTGATCCGAAGAACGCGGGTTCGAATCCCGCCGCTAGACTATTGTGGTGAGCCCACTTGTTACACAAGCATATTTAGCTTAGTACGAGGGGCTAACGGGAGTATTAGTAAATTGTACAATACAAATTATACAAATAATTCCTCTTTAATCGTGATTTCTTAGGGATATTGTTAGAATTATTAATTTAAATTTAATTATAATTATTAACTTATTTTCATTATTCATTAACATAAAATAATTCTTTCTCTATTTATAATTTATTTATATTGTTTACTCGATTTGTATGTTGTGTGCACTTGTTATTGGAGCTGCAACAAGGTATACTGTATAACCTGCTTTAAACGCTTTGTATGTTATGGTTGTATCCCTGTTTTGTGCACCAAACAAAAAAAATCTCGAGCCATATCAGTAGTTTCAGTAGAACAAGGTCTTTACGGTGATCAACTAAAGCGAAGAGGAGAAGAGATGCGTTTGAATGACCAATCAGACTTTTGAAATTAAGCTAAGCTGGATGTGGAAATAACGAAATCTAAATGGTCACATCTCTACTCTCCACTTAGGTGGAAACCAGGCCTATTGATCGTTTCATCCACAAAGACGTGCCCCACCAATTTTTGTAGGTGCAGGGAGTTTGATCCGAGCAATCCGAGCGTCATAATTGTAGTGTGCGATAGCGTGTACCGATAACACTCAAACATTAGTGGAAGAATGATGGGGCGCGTCTTCGTGGAGGAAACGATCTACAAGGTTATTTTTAGTATATACGAAACCTTAAAACTGTTTATTCAGAATCAGTAATAGAATCCATCGCAATATTTTTTATATCATGTTACATATTGACTAAATAATATTTACAAATCCATAATTTACGGACACCTTACTAAAATGTTCTGCGCGTATGGAAAATGTTGTCAAAGCTTAACAAACATTGCGTTGTCAACAACGAAAGTGCCACGCGCTGTACGATGTCTACACTCGCGTGCGGATAATGGGACAACAAATAAAGCTTGGAACTTCGTGAGTTTTTAAGATATCATTTTAATTTTTTTTTTATACTGATTCTAAAGATTAAAATACGTGACACGTGTTTCGGCTTTCGTATATACAAAAAATAACCTTGTATAATAGGTGAAATAAGAAATAAGGCAACGTTTTTAAGTTTTTATTACGTTTTTATTTATTTATTATTTATGATTTAATTTTTAAATTCATCATCATCAGGTAATTTAGACTCCACTGCAGGAAGGCGACCCTCTAATGTACCAGAAGACAAAGGTAGGATTTGTCCTTTTTATTTTATTTTTTGCTTTGAATGTATTTTTATTAAATTTTATAGTTAAAATGGTATCTCTTTTCAAATGACCAAGAGAGGACTCCGTATTTATATGAGATTGATGTCACCGGCACACACTGTGACATACAAATGTCATTTAGGCAATGAGAACCTTAAAATTACTTACATAAAGTTTATTTTTCTTCCAGTTGACCTTGACGATCTAGCTAAAAAGAGGCCTACGTTGAAGGAAGTCGAACTTCATGCCAAGAAGCTAGCAATGAAATTTGTAGAGAAATCATACTCACTGATGAGTGACTTGCCGCCAGTTGAAATACAAGTAAGTAAAAAAAGGTTATTTGATGTTATATCAGTAAAATTAAATAAGGGATCGGATTACCACCAACTATTGAGATACTTTATATGAAATGTTAAAACGCTATTCTTTATGGTTTGTGTTGTACCAACTTTCGACGTCAAATGCACCTGCGAAATGCACATTCTGCGTCAAACCCTAATGAATAACATACTCGTACATAAGCATTGTCATATTTGCGAGATTTATTTACTGACTAGAGGTCGTGGGTTCGATTCCCGCTTAATACAAACATTTGTGTGCATAATCATATTACGTTTGTATTGGTCTGGATTATGTTACACAACTCACTGTCTAGTAGTAGCAGCTTTGCTTAGTTTGGGACTAGATATAGCGTAAAATGTCCAAGATACTAATTTATTTACCTCTACTACGGGACTATTCCCACCTCTCGTTCCCACCACTGCAACTCCTGTGTAGCCAGGATCTACAGCTTCACCGCCATAAAAACCCAACCAATGAAGGTCAAGTTTGTCCCGGGACAAAGTTAAACTGTCATTGGACCCGTAACGAAATTAATCAGAAGAACATAGGAGGAGTCCGAAATTAAGGTTCGACTTCCTTCCATTGTAAAGCGGATAACAGGTGGCAAAGGTTTAAAACCTTTAAGAAAAGATTATGCACCACGGACAATAAATATGAATTAAGGGGGCCTATCTTATGAGCAATTATTTATTTACCTCTAATATATTTTTCTAGATCCCCGATTTCACCGGCCGTTCGTCATCTCCCATAGCAAGCATGGTGATAACCACGACAATGCCAGAGAATCCGGACGCTGAGGATGCCGGCGTTTTCGGCGAAGCCCCGAGCTTGCTAGCTCGGCTTCGAGACAGCGGTCTGGCGGACTTGTCTGAACATATACTGCTGGAGTTCAAAGCCGGGTTGAGGGATTACAAGAAGTTGGCGTGAGTGTTTATTTCATAGTCGAAAGTAGGGATTTGAATCGTGATTTTGGCGGTGATGTTGAAAATGATTTTTTAATTAATTGATTGACAGTCAAACTTTTAAGTGGGCATGCCTTCTCGTATAAGCGTCAGTATCCACGGCAGCGTAGCGTACTAGACGCGTATTCGTCATTAAACGCTTGTTGTTATAAGTCGAATAAAATAATTAGCATAGTGACGTGTAAAGTACGGCCATCGAGAAGCGATACCAAATGTAAACAAACCCAATGTCATGGATGAACCCGTCTGACTTTGACATATTTTGGCGGGAGAACGAGACATTACGACAAATACACAATATGGGAAGAGAGAATATATTGTCAACTCGACAGTCGTATCGACCTTTTGTATCACTGCTAGTTGGCCGTACTTTAGTACGCTACGTTGCTGTAGACAATGACGCTCTTTTGTGTTTATTCTAGACAGTTGGGTTGGGCACCGTTCTTCAACCTTTCTGTGATTTACATTAGTAAAAGTTCTCATTACTCGAATTGTCACTTGTATTAATTGGTATCTTCTACCCACATCAATATTGTGCTTGTGTTGTTACTGTTGGTGTCCCGAATGAATTAAATTTCATCATCATCATCATCATTTCAGCCACAGGACGTCCACTGCTGAACATAGGCCTCCCCCAATGACTTCCACATCGCACGGTTGGTAGCGGCCTGCATCCAGCGCCTTCCCGCTACCTTTATCAGGTCGTCGGTCCACCTTGTGGGTGGACGTCCTACGCTGCGTTTTCCGGTACGTGGCCTCCATTCCAGAACCTTGCTGCCCCATCGGCCGTCAGTTCTGCGTACTATGTGCCCAGCCCACTGCCACTTCAGCTTGCTGATCCGTCGGGCTATGTCAGCGACTTTAGTTCGTTTACGGATCTCCTCATTTCTGATTCGATCTCGTAAAGAAACTGCTATGGAGAGGGCTATGCTCGGAATTAAATTTATGTATCTTTATTCCCAGCTGGCACGCGTGTCTAGTAGTAGAAGAGATGGCTTTAAGCGTATCTGCGCCGCTATGCCGACCGCTGGCAGCGCTATGCGCACGGTTGGCGGCAGCCTCGGCACGCTTAGCACCCGCGTTAGCCGCCCGATTACGCGCGCGGCTGGCTAATGACGTCGATCAGTACATATTCGAGGTGAGGCTTCTTATAGGTCATTGACCCCATTGAATGGTGGATTGTGAAGAAACAATAGCGAACCAAAGCGAACATTGTTCGGCTTCCATACGGCTAGCACGAAAAACTTTCGAGTTTGAATCGTTCGCGTATTCGAATCGCCATCTAAACATTTAGTACGAAAACTACAACAGCGCCCTTGTGAACGTGTCGTAAAGTGAACTTGGTATGAGAAATGGCACGAAACTTATTTTGAGCATCAAAATTGTCACATTATCGTTTAATTCGAAGTTTGAGTATCGAATTTTGTCGTACATCCATCTTCATCATCCATCGCCATCTCTTCTACTACTAGACACGCGTGTCTAGTAGTAGAAGAGATGGCTTTAAGCGTATCTGCGCCGCTATGCCGACCGCTGGCAGCGCTATGCGCACGGTTGGCGGCAGCCTCGGCACGCTTAGCACCCGCGTTAGCCGCCCGATTACGCTCGCGGCTGGCTAATGACGTCGACCAGTACATTTTCGAGGTGAGGCTTCTTACAGGTCATTGACCCCATTGAATGGTGGATTGTGAAGAAACAATAGCGAATCAAAGCGAACATTGTTCGGCTTCCATACGGCTAGCACGAAAAACTTTCGAGTTTGAATCGTTCGCGTATTCGAATCGCCATCTAAACATTTAGTACGAAAACTACAACAGCGCCCTTGTGAACGTGTCGTAAAGTGAACTTGGTATGAGAAATGGTGGCACGAAACTTATTTTGAGCATCAAAATTGTCACATTATCGTTTAATTCGAAGATTGAGTATCGAATTTTGTCGAATACGCAAACGATTCGAACTTCAAAGTTTTTCGTGCTAGCCGTACCGAATACACAAGTAATAACGGTGAACCCAAGCTCGTGAGTGCACAAAACTAAGAGCAAGATGAAGCTACTTCATTTCATCTGCTCTTTACCTCTGCTTAAATCAAATGACCCTGATATGGCTTAGCTAAATGCTTAGTTACTGGCTACGGCAGCCTCGGGTCGCCTGGCTAACGACGTCGATCAGTACATCTTTGAGGTGAGACTCGAAGTCAGTGAGGTCATTGAACCTTAAACGTGGAGAGACTAGTGTGATGGCGAATCGAAGCGAGCATTGTTCGGCTCCTAAAGCTACCATCATAATTTGTTACAGGAGGTGGTACTAGAAAGGTGGTTCAATACTGGAGGCACGCTGCAGTTTACTCACGACGTGAAGAGGAATCTCGTGCCTGCGTTTGCGCCGCCTAACAAAAGCGCGTCGCACTGCAACCACTTGCCAAAGTGAGTTCTTACTAGAAATATACAGATACTATTATTTCACAAATCTATTCTTTGCAAATTAAGACAAAAACCCAGCAGTTATTAAAAACATTTCCATTCTGTTCTTACGAATAAGTACGGCAATCTATCAAGTTGTAGTAGGTAGGTATGCATGCTACAAAAATGCATGAATTGAAAAACATTATTTACTCTCCACAAACAAGTAATGATAGTACAACATTGGGCGTGGACTACATAAGAATGAACTGTTAAACAGTTAATATTTTTGTTATTTATTCTCGATTTAACCTTTCCAGACTCCTCGACGCGTGCAAACTCCTCAACATGGATTATGACGATGCGCGTCGCCTCAAAAACAACTTGTCCAAACATACTCAAATCGGAGCCGAGAGTTTGAACAACCAAGGCATACACAATATACAGCTTAACGAAGCGAAACAGATTCTCAGCCAAAGGACTGATCTATGTGACCCGACGGCGCCGAGCGTGGTCATGGAAATGTTCTGAAGTTTCGAAGGGGGCGGCTTCTAAATTCGGTCTCTAAGCAAAGTTAAGGAGCGCTGTGTTCAGGTGAGCGTAGATAGAATGTTGGAATAGTGAATGTAGTTAGACGACTTTTGAGTAACGGTGACATTTTTAAAACAAATGCTGCCACATGTGCCTTCACTTTGCAGCAGAAATGATTTACTTTTTTGTTATCTGTAACAAAATAGCGACAAATCTAAATCAATGATCAAAATATTCATGAGCGAATATTTCGCATATTATATGAATGGAAATAAACATTTTTCTGGGTTTAAAAATGTGCGTTTTATACATTCCATGAAAGTTGTCTGCTATATTAAAATTGAAATGACTGAATTGAATCGGTGCTCCAAGGACTTGTCTATGGTAAGGATTGCCTTATCTATGGCCACCTTATTGTGACTTAGAAGACCCAATTTGGATAAGACCTCCTCCTTCGTAACTATATTTATAAGATATTAATCTTTATGATATTTATTACATGTAAGCACATATTTGTATGTAATATAATTATATACATTTTATATTTTTTTATCGTTTTGTTGATTATTTATTATTTTTTGTTTCACGTTTTTAAAATAAAAGTTTTTTTTCGTTACAAAAGTTTTTATTTAACATATTACATTTTATAATAAAAAATATGTAACTTATTTATAAGAAAACATAACTATAATCGTCATCATAGCCGTGTAATCATCAATTTAATCGTACTAAATGTCTATACACTATCAGTATTATATTTAAAGATTAGGAAAATTAATGTTCCACACTCAATCTACATAGCAAATTCAATGTTACCAGTATCAAAATATTACTTAAAATCATTCAAATGGCACTAGTGCATATTGGAATGAAGTGTATTCGCAAAATACTTACAAATAAAATTGTTCACAGCCCTCCATGTTTTATTTTTAAGTCAAAATTACGTGAACAAAGTTTATAAATGCTACTGAACATAAATTTTACAGTTAATTTAACTCTAATAACGAACGAATAGTAATCTCATTTCTTGTCTATCTTTGAAGGGAACATCAGTGAAGTATTTACAGATATACAGTAATAAAAAATAATACTTTCCTATTAAGATCTTAGTTTTACTACATCAAATCTAATTGTACAGTCTAGTCGGCAAAACAATAAATATAAAAATATTGTCAAATCGCAATCGACAAATTGCCTTAAGGTTACAAAACCTCAAAGTATAAATTACACTCAAATAAATATACATGTAAGTTCACACTTTTGAGAATTCTCCATAACATTACTATCACAAAGCACTGGCTGTGGATTCATGGAATCGCCAATATTAACATCTAATTGTTCAATGCATCAAATACTTAGTTTTTGTACTACATTACATAACGCGACCATCTGCGAGAGCCTTGCATTTCTGTTTTAACAATCTCTCTGTCCTCGTCACGCGTGTATTTTTTCATATTGTAACCCTGTTTCGTCTTTTGTCTTTGTCTACAACTTGACTTCAGCGTTGACGGACTTGTTGTTGGCAGCCTCTACTTCTTGCTGTTTCTTTGGGTCCTCCGTTGTGTTGTTCCACCACTGTTCGTCACCGGACGCCCACGCGACGAATACCAAGTTTGTCACGATGAAAACTGCGAGCGCAATCCAGAAGACTAATCTCCATTGGACTAGTGTGCTCTGTAAAAAACAATAGAAAGGTTAGTTATATTAGGTTTATTTATACAGAAGTGATCTCTACATAATTTTTGTTTATAGAAATAAGATTTCTTCAATGGCTTTTTTGGCTGCTGCTTCAATTGCTTGTTCAATACGGCTTGTAATGCTAAGTAGATGTAAATTGCAAGGTACTGCTTGAAATGAAAGATGAATATCAAGAACAAGAAGTAAATGTCTGCATCAGAACATCTAATAAGAGTTTATTATTGCATCTTTTTAATTATGTCTTTGTAACTTGTAACGCACGCGCTTATAACTGCTTAGAACTAGCGCACATTGCTTACATTAAATCGATCGCCTAAATTAATTAATTGATTTTGGTTTACAAACTTACATCTGGCGTCAAAAGTCCAACCAAGTACGGCGCAATGATGCCAGTAATCGCTCCGATGCCATTGACTATCGCCATGATGGTGCCAGCGTAGTTGCCACTCAGGTCCAGTGCGTTGACCTTCATGCCAGGGTAGAAGGCGCCCATGAGACCCATGGATGCGGTGAACAGGATCACCACAGCTTCGGTGTTGCAGCCGGAGTATGATGCCAGGATCATGCAGATGCCAGGGCCGACTGACGCTGGAATTGAAAGATACATAAATATTGGGCTTAAAAAAATAATACTCGTAAGCATCATTTAATAACAGAATTTATTTTTCATTGGCACTTTGAGACACCATACTTGCTTGAATTTGTTCTGTTGAACTTTCAGGTGGGATAGACCCATCCAGAACTAAGTGACATAGAAGAAAAACTAAAACTAGAGAACCAAACCAATGGATGTGTCATTGAAAGATCCAAAAACACCTCCAAAAAGATATGATATCATATCATATAGCATTGATATCTATGCTCTACTTCACTGTTTTCAGAATGTTTCTTTCAACAATAAGAAGTTTACCATCGGTACTTTGTCATTTATCTGGCAGCAGCAGTCAAAAATACCGATCGGCACGTTATTCACTTATTTTCTTCTAGACTTCTAAATCTTCCTTACCGATAGTAGTAAAAGTCTTCCTGGCATTGGTGACAGTGAGCCAGTTCCTCTTCACTATCTTATCGCAGAGCCAGCCGAATATGATGGAGCTGATCCACATGACAGCATATGGCAAGGCAGCTAAGGTTCCAGTGCGATGGATGTCAAACTTCAGAACGCCAGTCATGTACTTGGGCAAGTCGGTCACCATCGTGAAGTAGCCGTAGTCGTGGCCGATCTGAAAAAAATATATGGGTAAATGAGACTGCTGCAGTTAATAACGTAGTATTGTTTAACCGCTGCAACTCCGGTGTAGCCAGACCAAAGACCAAGACCAAACCGCATAAAAATGCATCAGTTTATCGGTGATCAGGCTGTGCTGATAATCTAATGGAGACTCAATAACACAAAAGTACATGGAATAAAGCCCGATGTAATTATATACAATTAAAATGAGGTCTAAGCTATAATATTATGATTTTAAATATAAAATTTATTAAATTATTGACAGAAACAAGTTAGAAAATTATCATATAAAGGTCATCTAAAGAAAATCTTGTTCAGCCCTGATCTGATAAATAAAGAGCACTTAGATAAAAAATTGTGCCCTTACATGTATAATTGCCTTAATCATTAATAAATATTACACTAAATATCGGATTAAACTCTCGTTTATTCATAAAGATATTCTCACCTGAGCACACACAAGAGCCCAAAGAGGAACAGACATGAAGATGGCCTTCCATGGTATAGAAGATGGCTGGCTGTTGTGATGTCTTCCGAGAGCCTCTTCTAGATATTTCTTTTCTTTGTCCGAAATGAAAGGATGAGATTCAGGGTCATTGTAACAGAGGATCGCCTGTAAAATAAAGGATGATTAAAAATTGGCTTAATATTTGTTGCTATATCTTTGTACTAGCTTTCCGCCCGCGGCTTCGCCCGCGTGGAATTTTGTCTGTCACAGAAAAACTTTATCGCGCGCGTCCCTGTTTCAAAAACCGGGATAAAAACTATCCTATGTTCTTTCCCGGGACTCAAACTATCTCTATGCCAAATTTCATCAAAATCGGTTGCGAGGTTTAAGCGGGAAAGCGTAACAGACAGACAGACAGACAGAGTTACTTTCGCATTTATAATATTATAGTTGGGATTAAGATTTACTGTAATTTTGATTTTATCTTCTTGGTTAAAACTCATTAAAACTCATTTATTTCTGTAAATAGGCTTAAAAAAGCACTTTTACACGTCCCAGTATTAACCCTACCACTGCTTCAGGACAATAAATGGGCCAGTGCTGAGAAGAAGCAGCGCAAGAAACTCAGTCACTATTGTCAGCCTCTTTTTCAAAGGTTTACATGCTTTAAAATGTACAAAGTTATAAATATTTATGCGAGCTAGGCAGTANAAATTTTATTGCTCATATCTTAGACGAACTGTCCACTCGCTAACAGCTATCCTACGAACATTTCTGAGCTCTTGCTGGATGTCGATACCAGTCAAATGACGATTTCGTAGAGAAGTTGACATGAAAAAACGGTTTTCCCTCTGCGATGTGCACCGGCAATGTTCAGAACTTGGTCTCGGGATAAAGCCACCAGTCTCCCGAAAGCGTCTTAAAACTTTCGAAACCCAGGACTGGCTTATGTGGAGCTGACGTGCGACAGCCCTCTGGCTGAGCCCTTCTTGCAATAGTGCAACGATTTGTGCTGCTTCTGAAGGTGTAGAATCCCAGGTAAAGTGTCAAAATAAGCGGAGATGTGTATGGATCAACGTGTGAAAGCAAAAATCCGAAAACACTTGCTTTTATGGGGGGTAAATAGGCCGCAACTCGCGACGTATCAAACAGTTGATACATGTCTTTTTCCTTACTTCTTTACATCAGCCGGGATATCTTTTTAAATTCTGGTGTGATTTAAATGAATTTGGTATCAATTTAAAGTTAAAAGTTTAATCTTTAAAATGGTGCTACTTTTTTAGTTACTAACAAATTCGTTAGTACACAAGATCGCGTGGAAACAACTTCATGTAAGTGATTCCATACTTTTGCTCGCGAGTGTAGTAGCCCTTTTTCATTAAGGTACTTTTAATATGTGCTTTGAATTTATGAATGGGTAGTTCTACAACAGTTTGTGGTAATTTATTAAAGAATTTAATACATTTTCCCATAAATGAATTACCAATCTTATGCAATCTGAAATTTGGAACGGCAAGTTTATTTTTGTTTCTTGTATTAAAGTTATGCAAATCGCTCTTTTTCGTGAATTGCTCTATATTTTTGCGGACATATAAAAGGTTTTCATAAATGAACTGTGAAGCTACTGTCAGTATGTTTATTTCCTTAAAAAAATCTGGTCTTCTTGAGATGTGGTTTTGATTTACGCCTTATTATACAGGGTGTAACATATTTAGCGCACATTCTCTTAAAGGGAGCGAACCCACTTCTCAAACTTTCACTATGGAGCCATAGTCGGAGTCTCAGAAAAAAAAACTTGTGTTGTGAAGGTAGAATTAAAATTCTTATATTCTCGGAAAAAAATCCTTACCCATAAAATGAACCACAAGATTCCAAGAGCACCAAAGAGGTAGAACACCGACTGCCATTCCCCAGTCTCCTTCATGACCAGACCAGAGAGGTATGTTCCAGCAATGTTCCCTATTTGTGCACCCCCGAAGACCAAAGAACCCATGCGCCCTCTCTCGGAGACTGGCGCCCATCTTGCTAGAAGAGTGTTGAGAGCTGGGAATGTTGTACCCTGAAAAAGAAAGAGCTTTTACTACTGTATCAAGAGGTAAGTAAGTCACAAGTAAAGGTTACTGGACTGCAGAAAGGTGGGTAGTGTTTACTTATACAGAATGTTCCAAAATTTAAGGTCAAGTGGGCACCGGGCGACAGCCTAGCTCAAGACACCTCTTGAGATTTTAGAATATGGAGTGTTTTACCGGTGTCCGCTTGACGTAGAGTTTTGAGACGCCCTGTATAATATTTGTTTAAACTAATTAAACTAGTAATCAAATTACTTGACTCGCTACCACATCGTTTTATCATGTAGACAACTGCAATCGATTTCAAGGCTCCACTTGAAATCGATTAGTATTCATATAACAATCTAGATTAAATCGAGATCGATCTGAGTTTTTGGTCATGATCATACAATGTCCATTCTTATGGTCGGCTATTGTCCTCCCTATTATGGTAAAAATGTGTCCTTCTGCAAACGATGTGATCGGATTTTGATAAACGTTTAGGTTCATTGGCCAAATTGAATTCACATTCTTTGAATTCACGTTTATTTGTAGTTGACGTGATTAAAACCATTTTATTGATTCTATCTCACATAGACAAAAGTAATTGTTACATACAATCTTGACTTATTTATAAGCTAACCAGAAACCGCAACTTTGACCACATTATGTTAAGAATACTTATGTAAATAAAGTCTTCTCAAACTACATAACATATTCTTGATACTTGTTTAAAAGCCAAAAAATAATAAAACTTTCATGTCGCAAAGCGAGGAATGATGCCTATGTAAACGAAGCTGTCACAGTACGGACTGTATGCCATTATTATCATTGTTCTGCTTAAACAAGGAGGTGTAATGTAATATCAGTTTGCTTGTCTGGAGACAGTTATTTGTTATTTTTGAGCCAACTTATTTCAAGTTCTAGTGCTTGTTAGTTTTAGGTGTTATTCAATTGAGTATATTTACCTCTCCAAGTCCTTCCAGCACCCTCAGTATGATCAGTCCAGTGGCCCCACCCATGCCGACGGTCCACGGAGTGAGCAACGTAAACACAGCAGTGCTCAGCACTCCGAAACCAAGTGAATATTTCCCTCCGAACCTCTCCGCCAGCATACCCCCGGGTAAGTGCGTGACAATGTACCCGTAGTAGAATGAGCTGAGGATGATGCCTTGAGTCTCTTCACTCCAGTCGAAGCCGCTTATCTCCTGTAGAGAGAAAGTAAGTAGGTAAATAATTTTCTTTGGTTTTAGTAGAGATTTGTTAGTCAGGCGTGTGCCACGATACAATAAGAATGAACGCAAAAAATTACAATAGGTACAGTGGACATTCGTTTCGTTTTGAAGTAGGAAGTGTTAGGAATTTATAAAATTAGCTGCATTATAATTATATGTAAAGATTTTAATTAATAAAACTTGCCATTTATGGACCAATAAAAAAGACGTTTCCGCAGAAGATGACTCAGTATACAGGGTGCTAGGTAAATGGGTATATGAGCCGACACTAGCCCATGTTAACATGGGCATATAAATGTTATGGTGAAGTCAGAAATTTGATATCATCATTTTATTTCTTTTTATTTTCATACAAAATAAATTTTATAAAATCCGATTTGTAGTTATGAAAAATTAAATAATTAAAATGAAGATATCAATTTTCTGACTTCACCATACCATTTATATGCCCATGTTAACATGGGCTAGTGTCGGCTCATATACCCATTTACCTAACACCCTGTTAAGTAGCGCAAAAGAGTGACAATCTGTAACGTCGTCAAAGTAGTTTCGTGATATCTAGCATGTACTCGCATTGTGTACACATCTTGCGTGTGCCCGCTGCTGCACCATTAGCGTGATACTGATTTTCAAGCACACTCGCAACGTCACACGTCTTGTGTGTCAACATGTAGCTTACCGTAGCATCAGTCCCCAGGGCAGGCTCTATCGTCCACACCGACCGCGTGTGCCCGCCGCCGCACCATTTGCGTGATAGCGATGTTCAAGCACACTCGCATGGTGTACGCGTCTTACACGTAACTAGTGTCAAAATATAGGTAACTTACCGTAGCATTAGCACCCGCAACCTCATCAATGTCCCCAGGTTAGGCTCCATCGTCCACATGGACCGCGTGTGCCCGCCGCCGCACCATTTGCGTGATAGCGATGTTCAAGCACACTCGCATGGTGTACGCGTCTTACACGTAACTACTGTCAAAATATTGGTAACTTACCGTAGCATTAGCAGCTGCAACCTCATCAATGTCCCTAGGGCAGGCGCCATCGTCCACACCGACCGCGTGTGCCCGCCGCCGCACCATTTGCGTGATAGCTATGTTCAAGCACACTCGCATGGTGTACGCGTCTTACACGTAACTAGTGTCAAAATATTAGGTAACTTACCGTAGCATTAGCAGCTGCAACCTCGTCAATGTCCCCAGGGCAGGCTCCATCGTCCACACCGACGGTGTGTGCCCGCCGCCGCACCATTTGCGTGATGGCTATGTTCAAGCACACACGCATAGTGTACGCGTTCGCCACGGCCAAGAAACCCATGATCGCCATGACCCATCGTTGCGGTATTATAAATACTGGAATAGAAAACGTTTAATTAATAACAGAAAAAGTTGCTAGGAAGATGCTAGGAATTTCTAACTTAAATAGGTAGACAGAAGTTCCAAAATGGATAATTAATTATGGGTTCCTTGTCAGGACTACGGAACCCTAAAAAGAAGATAGAAGAAATGAGTCTACACTCCCCGCGCATTGATTACGCTTCAGCGAAAATCTCAGTGCATTTGTTATTATTAAATGCATCATATTATTATTATAAATGCGAAAGTTTGGATGTCAGGATGTCTGGATGTTTGTTACTCTTTCACACAAAAACTACTGAAAGGATTTTGATGAAACTTTACAGTATTATTGTTTATAACCCAGAATAACATGTAGGCTATAATTTATGACGATCTGTGACATTTGACAAACTAAATTTTACGCGGGTGAAGCCGCGGGAAAAAGCTAGTAGCAAATAAATACATGGTGATGTATAGATTATTGATAATAATATGCAAAGTAACTTATAGTAGTCAAAACAATTAATTCTAATTTGCAACCTTATTCATATACCTATTGTTTATAGACTTCCATGTCCGTCTTCCTGTCATTAGTTTATTCGTTCACGTTTTAAGTTTGCAAGATTAATGAGGACTATATTATTTCTCCTTCCTATATCATTAAATTGTTGTATTTCGATAGATGCAGGTCATGATGAAAAATTTGATTATGGTAATTTAATCTGTGTGCGTCAGTTTCCTATATTTAAAGTGCACCTATTTTAAATAATTTTATATTTACATCCATCGGTGATGAAATATTTTAAAGATACTAATCGAACCGTCTTATTATTAAAAATGTTTCGGATCAAAACACTGTTTGATCTCTTTTCATTTAAGTGAAATTAGCATTTGACAGAAAGTGATTACTTAAGCATTCAACTATCTCTAGTTCTAAAATAGCCAATTTTGAATTTAATATTAAAATTAATATTTCATAACATGCGCACGCGTTGATGTCTAGTATTTGAAGGTAAAAGTTTTGATTTTTGTACGTTTGAATTTAAAAAAAATCTTCAATTAGATATAATTTCTGAGAACTAATTGAATATGTCTTAATTAAAGAATATTCTCTATTTATTGGCTGTTAGTGATAGGCTATTTAACTTCAGACTGACAAATTAATTACGCTCTTCCTAGCCAGTCCAATTACATAGATATTATTTTATTGCATTGTGCAGCGTGATTGCATCCGAGCTAATGGATTTCACCTTTATGTGATAGTTACAAAACGTTATATTTAGCTTCTAGTCATCATCATAAATCTCAAGGTCTATGTAACTCAAGGACACTTCTTATTGACTATTGCATTAGGTAAGACGGGTCTGACGCAGAATGCGCATTTCGCAAAATTAGCACTTCACTAAATGCGCACTTTTCTATACAAATGTAAAGGCTGAATAGTTTGTTTGTATAATATTAGTATGGAAAAGTGCACATTTCGCGAAATGCTCATTTTGCGAAGTGCACATTCTGCGTCAGACTCGGTAAGACCTGTTATTTATAATTGTAAGTGTATAAGGTGTAAGCTGGGCAAGAACTGGTGAACTGTGAATTAGGTTGAAAAATTTTCCCGAATTCTGTTAATTAGTTTCTTTCTGTATTTACAAAGTGTGACTGACAATAGTTATGTTTTATTTCAGGTTAAAGTGAAGTGCATAGTGATGAAAAAATGTGAATTTGTAGTGATATTTCCAGGAGTCAGTGGAACTGACATACAAATTGGAAATATGAAGCCATCAAGTTCATAAACCTGTGCCTTACATGAGGATTAGATGATTAAGATGTGCATGAGTGCAGTAAGTACCTCTAATTATTTCTACATGACGTATAAAAACTATTGGTTTGTACGAAATTCCGGAGCAATTCCCTGGGTGTTATTACCATAACAAAATCAAATACCCTCTAAAACAAATGCATTTTCTTGTATTTACATATTTTCATGCGAAGGGTTTTCATAATCTTTTTGCGCTTCTAATCACTATCGGTATTCGCTGGGTGCGAAGTACTAGGTGGGGGGGACATAATCTATCGCAGCGCTCATGGTGGTCAAAAGTAGTAATAATGTTAGCTCTGTCATCAGATGTATCTGTCAATGGCAAAGCGATTCTACATAATACATTTTAATATCATTAATTAATCACATGAAAAGGGTCCTACTGGGAACTTAAATAAAAGAGTGGACTGTATTTCGATAGGGCTGTTTTAATAGCCGTTTACAATTTGGAAATAACTAAACTATACAACGTGGTAGTACAAAAATGAGTCACAGTAGTTGTTGTGCACAGATGTTTGCCTTATGATGAGAGCGTGAATTATTGAACTCTGCCCTTGTTTTGTTCTTAATTCTTCTACATCTCGGACTTGTCCAGCCAATACCAACAACTTTCCTTTAAATACGGTTTGTGGTTGGAATTTGATATTGTAACTCTCACAAACCCGGTCTTCAAAACGATACTCATTTCGATCTGAAAACGATATTTAATTTATTACTAGCGATACAGAAACATTTAAATATATTTACTGTTATATAATGAAACCGTTAAAGTAGCTTTTTCTTTTTGTTTTACTGTAAAACTACAACTGTAAATGAAGTAAACAAACCCTGACACAATCAAAATTAAACACACTTTTTGGACTTACCTCATTTGATTTGAATGACCAAAATGATTTCAAAACCTTTTTTCCACCCAAATCGTGGTATCACAACAATTTATTAGTTGAAAATATTTGTTATTTTTTCATTTCGATATTTTTTCACAAATATACGACCTAAATGTCAATGTGACAGAGCCCACAAAGTTGTGGACGCTAGTTGGCGCTGTAATCGTGCACGGAGCCAATAACAGAATCTCATGACGAAACTAGTGTCGGTTTCGTTGGTTTCGTGTTCTTGCACACCCGGTATTTGTTGTCCATTATCATATCCGCCCCATTAGACATACAGACATAACTAATTTTAATGATTTTTAACAACCAACTAACGCTGAGCCTCGAATCTACACACCGTAAAGGCCATCGGAACTGAAAGCGGATGCCTTCAGAAACTGGCTACGTAAACCCGCCTCTTCCTGTAGGTTTTATTTTTAGTTTTTTTTATCAAGTTTGGCCTACTACTCGTATTTGACTTGTTGACACCCTGTTAATACGCAAAATCCGCGGTTACTAAGTAAATGTACAAAATTATGACCTACAATAAAATAAATTTGTTTTCCCATAGGGTTATAAGTAGGTATGCATCTAACATAGGGACAGAAACCTGCGATATGGGCTATATCTACAAAATATTAAATGAAATAGTTTGTACTAAAACAATTGTGATAAGGAATATACTATAAATGCATTGTGTCATTAATTTTGTCACGCTTTTCTCCAACTCTAGTATTTTGCACACGCACAGTTTCTTCGTTCATTCATAAAAATTACTCAATCTATTTTGAATTTCATTTCCCTATTTATTTCAATTGAAATAAATAGCATATCTATCACAATAGTTTTTATACTTAAATCCAAAGTACGCATTTAGTAAAATGTGTAAAACTATTTTTTTTTTCAAAGCCAGCAGGAAGTATACAACTTCTACCTGCTGCTGCTGAGAACATGGATGACTTTACACATTACCTCAAAGATCCAATTCAATGTAAGAACATTATGAACATTCCGGTAACTAACTATGCGTTATTATTATGACGGCCACAATCAAAACTTCACGAAACAAATGTGGACAGTAATTGCTAATCTGCTTCATTCATATGTACAGTATAGTGGCTTAAAAGGACATGCTCGTTCTGCCTAGGTAATGGGTGTTATTCTTTCTGAATGCGTTCCGGACCAGCCAAGCGTGGCGAACCAGGGAGTGTAGGAATGCCATAACGTCGGGCAAATTATTTTGTTGTAACTGCAATAAATTGAGTTTTATGCGGAACTTGACAAGGTCTAATTATTTAACTTTTCAGAATTATGGCCCTGTGAAAGATAATCAAACTGTTCAGGATAGTATGTGTGCGTCGATGAGTTCTATGTAGTATGTGCACTTTGCAAAATGAGCACTCGACTCAAAATGTAAACGCAGCAGGTACATTTCTCACAAGGGGCACATGATGTGCATTTCGCAAAACCAGCATTTTGCAAACTGTGAACCTTTAACAAATCGCAAAATGTTAACAATTTTGAGAACAGAAACTAGCAAAACGTCAAATTAATTATTCACCTCAATGTTAACTCTGAATCAAACAATAGAATTCATAACCATGCCCTTTAAAAAAGGCTTTCCTCCATTTGCGGAAAAATCCTGTTAGTGACGCCACATCTTCACCTTAACTGGTAGTTAAGCCGTAGTAATTATCTCGCAGTGTTAATGTGCTGTTTCTATTGACACACTAATTGTAAATTGCTTCTAAGCGACGCGTTAACATACACCTGACTGGAATTGGCTTTGACGTAACTGACATGCACTTTCCAAAGATTTCGTTTTCGCGCTGTCTTCGTTCATCTTAACTAACATTTTAATGTTTTCGTTAAGTCTGCTTAAATGTTTCATGTATGAGTAATTATCTTTATTATCATAATACAAAAATGTTTAAGATAAAAGTGAAATATTTTATTCAAATTGGCTTAGGCCCGGTTTCCACCAAAGCGTGGAAGAGAAGAGGAGATGTGTTTTGTTTGAATAACCAATCAGATTTCCGAACTGAATCTGAGCGAAGAAGAGATGATGTGGAAATAATAAATTGGTTATTCAAAACACATCTCTCGTTTTTTCTTCTCTCCGCTTTGGTGGAAACTGGGCTGGGCCTAAAGGTTGCATGGTCGTGTTTAGCCGATTTGTATATCTGGGCAAGCGAAAATACTTACTTAATTGAAGCAATAAGTAATTATAGGGCTAACATTCCAAACGAAGAATTAGAGTCCATTAATATATGGAACAAGTTAGTTGAAGAAATAGCTTGTTTAATATCAGGTTGAATTGCATACTTTAACCCAAAAGTTACTAACTGCATTCCGACCAAAGCGATGGGAACGAGACGTACAGTTAGCGTGAAATAGTTCGTGACAACCAATGTAGCCAAAAAGTTACAATTGGAATAAGGTTATGTTGTCAACTTTTTTAACACTTTGAGTGTCAAGAACTATTTTACTTCAATTTGTCTCACCATCTTATACACCATTGTTGTGCCACCGAATGTCTCGAATAATAGAACGTTATGACCCACCGAGCCCATTGATATTGTTTATAACTTCCGTTTGGTGATGCTCCCTGAATTTTAAAGAGTATGAGCACGGGTGTCCGTTACAGTTCCCGTTTGGACATCAAAAGCCGAAATACGCACATTCACCTCACATATTGTTTATGAGAAAGTCGAACCATAAGGCCCTTGCCTTAAACTGCACTATTCACTTTTCGCGCATAATTTATAAACACTGCGACGCGACTCTGTAGAAGTTGAAAGGCAAACATAAAAATATTTGGAGAACAAATCTCTTCGTGGAAGTTTTTCGAAAATTCAAAATGTTGCCGATTGATCAAGTCTTACTTCAACTTCCTCCCCTCTTAACGCTTTTTCAGTCATGGCACATAGGTAACCTAAAAATAATATAAATGACTTTTTGATGAGAAGACGGATTCATGAATAAATAAGCCCTAATAAAAAAGGCTAACGTGAAAATATGCAACATCGTCCGACTGCCTCCTACCAAACGACTCCCGAAGCTCTATGTAAAAGACCTACAGGAATGTTCCGATTGACTTTTTAATTGCACCTAAGCCCATATCGAGGAGTAGCAAATGATTTTATCTCGACAATTTTCTGATACAGAACTTAATTGCAAGAAACTCGTTCATGCGTTTATGGTGAAAAGATTTCTAGTGGATCGCGAACGTGGTCCGACGACCTTCATCGGTGGAAGTCTTGACGGGCCAGACAGGCTGGCAGCGGGAACTAATGTCGTAACTTGAATGTTTACTTGACTGGTGTGTGGTCAGTTGTGTATCTTTTATGTTTGTATTTGTAGAGATCATCAAAGCTCTCGACATGTGTTTACTATGCGTATTAAGACTTCGAGTGTCCCTAAAACAATGGCAGTGTATTATGTTAATGTCTTTTGGGGGAGAGATAGATTCTCTCGAATTTAACTAAATTAGACGTACACATAGGAATACTGGGAAGCTAAAGTAGCAACGGCTTGGCACATTTCTTAAATGAATCTGCCGTAGAACTGATACCTACTGAAGATGACGTGGGTATTCTGGAGTCACGACCGTGTCTTTGTAGACAGGTGCGATTGCGGTCAAATACCTGCCTTGTTATGCATAAAAAAAGCAACAAAATGCAAAAAGTGCATGTTAGCTATGTCCAGCAGTGAACTTGGCTTATGATGATGATAATGTCTCAATTGGATTTTGTGTTGTGCCATCTAAGCATAAGTTGCTATCCTTCTTCTAAACGCAAGAGTTAAATCTTTGATTGTGCTTTGTTTTGCCCGCGCTTTAGGCTATGCTTGCTCATTCCTCACCTAATAGATTGAAATAAACCGGCACTATATTGCTAAATAAAGACGTTTTTACGTGGTTACAAGCTCATCAAGTGAGTTACAGGAGCGATGCGATCGAATATTAGTTAGTTATTTGCGCGGTACGCGGTAGGCGGGAGAGCGGCCGGGCGAGGCTCCTTTCACCGTAATGCTGTAAATCAACAGTCAGCCTTAGGGTTGCCACTTGCTAGTTTTATTAAGCTCCATACTAAAACTGACTGACACCCGTATCACAAACTGTGAGGTCTCACAGTGCGCGTGGACGCACATGGTCCCAAAAACCTATTTATAGACAATACTTGAGTGGCGGAGTGAAACACAGAGCTCTATTCATCGCTGTGCATTCGACTTAGCATAGCGTTGCTGCTTCACTTACGCAAACATCGTTTGTGAATACGGGTGTTAACTCAGTTGTTGAATAGGCCTTTAAAATAATCCCAATTTTTTTTTATATTGTGTCCTTTTACAGCGGTCCATAAAGTCTTGAGATTGAATTAGAAGTTATTTACTTGAGATAATTAATTAAAATTTCGTTAAACATTAGCTATTGCCGATGCATGGCATGGTCCTTGGGTTTATAATAGGGATGTTTCCTGGGTCAAAAAGCAAGAGTTTTAATTAGTCCGTCAGTTAACTTATCAAAAAATACTCTACACGTATTTTTCACTTTTTCAAACTAATGAAAATTTAAAGAGATAAAGCGCGCCAAAGTTCATAAAAAGAGGCCCGTGACGTCAATGCTTGCATAAAAGTGCCGCACGTTGTGACGTCGTGCGGAACTTCAACTATGTAATTATTTGTTAGATTGACAAATAAAAATATATGTGTCCAATATTTTTTGATATTAAACATGACGGACTAAAAAAATTTTTTTAGGAAACTAGCCTATTGTGTTGATGTTAAAAAACTGATGAAATTAAATATAAAGTATCGAATAAATATTATTCACTATTGAGTTAACCGCAACACATATTTACATGAAAAAGGCTTGAAACGTAATGTTTGAAGAAGTTTAAAAGTTATGAAGGCTTTGATGACAGTTCTTTGTTTGTTCAAGGTTTGGGTACTTTTACCTCTTATCGTGGAAAATTCGAAAGTACTTGTCGGCCCTAGAGGCTCCTTTCGCATTTATCACAAAGTGGGCGGCGATGTACGACAGATTTTCACAATGTACTCGCTAGATAGCCTCTTGTGTAAATCCTTGCCCTCTAACTTAGAAATTTCAATTACCTTTACAATGTACACCTTACTTAATTAATATTATGATTGGTACTTAAGTAACAATAAGCATTTTTCCAAATAACTAATATTTTTCACTCGTCTCTAATAAAAAGGCAATCCAAATTTTCTCGAAACGAGCTTATAAAAGTCCTTGTTCATTAATAAAGGTTGTGTATAAAAAGCTGCATAAAAATTGGTTGTGATTTTCAAAAAATCTAACTTGCCAATGTTTAATTGCAGTGTTAAAAACGTAAATGTCAGAGAGTACAGTGACTTTTTATGTAAAAAAATTGATTTTTATAGCTTTAGTTGAGTAATTCTATGAAATACACACAGTTATCTTAATGTCTTTATTGATATTTGCATCACAATGAATATATTATTACTGGCAATATTAATACTCATTGCTAAACACGTTTACGTTTTATTAGCAATATTTATAGCATCTATTTTATATTTTATTGGTAAGTTAAACTATAAGTAACACAACAAATGTAATAGAGTTCATAATCATACAGGGTTGGCATAGAAAAAAACAGATAAATAATTGAAAAAAAGGGTCATTTTCCTGTAAGAAAAGTGATGATTTTCCGGCGTGGTTAGTTTCAATTAAAAAAACAGCATGTCGTTATATTGAGGACGGAAAAAAGTAATGAACAAAAATGTTTACGTCAAGGAAAAGGAGCTCTTGAATCTTTATTAATTGAAACATCGTTTGCCATGAGAAAACCTAACAATCTAATAAAGTTTAATTACTTACGCGGCAAATGATAACAATAAAATTCGATAAATCATAATAAATTCATGTCGGAATTTCGCCTTTAGTAAACAGGGATGAATAGATCCAAAATGATTCAGTAAGAACGTGGGACAATTGTACATGTACATGATTATGAAGTTTGGGTTATTTTGGATTTGCTCTATATCCTGGGTTTACGCGCTCTTGCTCTGAGTATTACAATCCTCACATTATTTCATAGAAATTTCAGAACACCCTGTATGTTACAGCCAATGCACAATTCCCAGATCCGCAAACACGTTAATGCAATAATAACCGACTACGCCTATTTGAATGTTTGACACTAATGTGATAGTCATCACGTGCTCAGCCATTCTCGACCCAACGTGGAAGCAATTAGCAGCTCGGGGATATAATTAACCGCCGCCAATTTGCAATTTATGAACCATTGTCGCGCGGTGCAACGAACGTGCGTTAGGTACAGTCGGACGAAAATATAGTCTACTAGTTTTGATTCAGATATACATGATGTATTCCTTACTAAAGTGGTCTACCAATTTTGATTGAATTTATCGTTTAAATAGGTCAATCATCGACTAAGTAGGTAGGTAATAAATTGATTAACATACGTATGCACACGCACAGCCATAGATGTCTATTTACTCGTTTCAACAAAAAGGCGCTCACTGCTGTACCAAAGTCCACAGCGGACGATTGTTTTTTTCAAAATTTCCACGCAATAGTTTAGTAAATGTATGCATTTTCCTAAACACAAAAAACGGAACAGTCATCCCAAAATGTAGAGATCAGATACTAAATAGATTTACTTATAGATTCATCAATGAAAGCAAATAACTGACATTATTTCTCTTTAATTCCTTATTCTTATTTTACGCTTGTAAGGCAGTATATTTTTATGCCTTTTACTCAACCAAGACTGTTTATTTTTATGTCTTGACGATTATGTTGCAAAATTAAATCTTGTCTATAAAGTTGTCCTGTGTTAATAAGACAAGTGGTTTCAAATAGAACACAATCAACATTAAAGATCCAATCAATGGAAAACCACGCGGAAGGTTTTAGTTAAAACAATAGACAAGTTATATAGCGTGACTCCGAACCAGAAGGTAAAAATGAAAACATTTCCGATCACACAAAACATCAAAACTTGGCTGCGAGTTGCACAATGGGACTTTAACGTAATAAGTACGTCAAAAATCTGTCAAAAAACATGGGTTTTTGTTTTAGTTACGGTTAAAGTAAGTTGATGCAACTCAGGCTTAAAATGCTCTAGTGTTCTAGTCTTTTTCTTTCGTTTAGTTAGTTATTAGTTCTATCTTTCAACGTTTATCACGCAGTAGAGTACCTATAGCTCCACAATGGGACGTGCCTATATGGGTTAACTTTAGCTTTTGCTATCTTACTCGTATAATGTTTTTCAGGGTAACTGTACTTAATTAATTATGCTACAATTTTAGTGAAAAGTAAAAAAACGAGACAAAACTATAGCAATACAAATAAGAAGCAGCAGACGTTTGATAATTTGTATGTATCATTTTCAGCACTTATTAATTTGTGTGTGATAAAATTATCTCTCTCTTCATTTTAAACTTTACAATTGAATCTATCATTGCACAAAATATAATCAAAATAAAGCCAGTGAGTACCTACTAGATAAAAGTGAGGGTGCGTGATATAATGACACGTAAAAAGCTCTACGTAATATACCTAGAGAAATCAAGTCTTGATATTGAAGGCTAATGGGGCAGTATTACATATTGAGTGATTGACTGATGTTGAGATGTAATAACTCTTCTCCTAAATACATAACGTAAGTAGGACTTACATGATTGATTTAAAGATGCAAGAAATCTTGCCATGAGTGCAAATTCAATTGATAGGTAAAAGATAAGCCCGTACTATTAAAAAACTCTCTGAATTATGTATGAATGATTTGACTTTTTCCATCTGAATGATAAAATGAATATTAACACTTTCAATATATGCGCAAAAACGTGAAGGTCACATTTTGTATGATAGCATCGATGCGTAAATAAAACTATAATTATTTTGAGTTTCATAACTTTCGGTCCGACTGTCCGGAGTTTAAATGGGTTAGGTCAAAAATGTATAAAATCCGCTAAACATTTTGTGCCAGCGATCTAATGTCATGAATTAAAATTCATGATTTATTTGGATTCATTACTCTCATTTGATTTACTTGAATAAAAACTTTTTATTTTTAGATCTTTTAATCTTTAAATAGACTCGACACGAAGAGAACGGTAAGTAGGTACAGGCTAACGATCGACATAAACAATCGATCTTAATTTAAATAAATTGAAACGCGAATGCACGAAATAACTATAAAGCAAGTAAATAAAATGCGAGCACAAGGAAATACTCCTTTCTAAGAACAGACGGCAGCGAACTGGAACGCACTGCTTGAAGGACGGTATTCACAAAGAATACTATCAAATGTATGAATTTATTTATATTATTATGGATGACTGAATGTTTTATTACTGAATTTTAAATACCTGCATAAGTTTTTGAAGCGCGTACTTAGTTCATTGCATCACTCACGCAAAGCGCGGCCCGAGTGTAGGCGGAGGTTTTAGCAGTCAAACTTTGTTAAACAGTAGTCAAATCCTCTACATTTTATTTAAATCCCTGATTTGATCCAATAGCACCTGACCTTAAAAATAGGGTACAGGTTTCATTTCAGTCTGAGGGTAAAGTAGAGATAAGAGAGATTAAAGTAGGTAATGGAAGCGGTAAGTAGGTTTCATGCTTATAAATTTAATTTTGATTAGACTGTGTGTGAATTTTCCGCTATTTTTCCGTTGCGTCCATTGTTAGAAATTATGTAGGTACTTTCTTTGCGCGCCTTTTAAAATTTTGACAAATGTGTAGTTGTAGATTTAAAGGGTACTTAATATTATGTACTGTTACGGTGTTGTGACAGTCACCGAGAGCTTTATGTGTCGTTACTGCGATATGTGCGTACGTATGAGTAATTTCGAACTACTTATTTGTTACCGGCAAAATGATTTCGATTTACCTACGCTGTTTGTAAGAGAATTAAATAATACTTTGCCTCAAATATGGTGTACAAATAAGAAGCCATCGTATTGCTTTTGTTTGTGATTTTTAATCATTCCTCACGCTCGTGACGATACACACTTGAACAAACAATTTTGAAGAATGCGAATATGTCAGTAATTAGACCGTATTGTTCGAAATCATGATGCAATTTTAGGTGCGTTTAATTTAATATCGGCTAAAGCTCAAGAAAATAACTATGGCGCAGTTTCCATCAAATCGGGAGGAGAGATGTTTTAAAAATAATAAATCGTATTATATCTTGTCTCTACATTGAAAACCAAGCCTTAGGAATTTTTAATAAGGCACCGGCAACCACTATGGATGCAGTAAAATGTGATATGTCCCCTAAGATAAACTATTTTGAATAAACGAACTATAGAAAACTATCGTGGGTTCAATTCCCGCCTTAGGCAGTTCGATTTTTTCAAGTTATTTATAATTTTCAAAATATAGAAAACTATTTTAAATAAACGAACTATAATTGAATAGGATGGAACTCTTATCATGCCTCCATATCTTTTGGGCTCTACAAGCTATACGTTACGAGACAACTATGGAATGTGCTGCTATGAAGGTGCTGCACCGGGGCAAACTCAGTAAATGCAATTAGTTGTCAGATAAGGGTTATACATTTAAGTAGACCATAGAAATATACCCTAATAGGTCCTCCAAATCAACTGTAATAACAATTTAAATGAAACTTTGGTCTATTTTAAAATATTTGCAACTCTACTAGATAAAATAGCTCATAGACCTTGTCTTTAAATAACTTCTGATATTTTTAATGTATTTCGTGAAGCCGAACGCAATTAGGATGCATTCCACCACTCACTTGTTTGTTATAATAACGTCGATCTCACTGAATAAATCAAAACTTTTTATGGTTTTATTACTTTGCTTAATTAATTTTTTCATAATAATATCTGTAGCGAAACGCGAAGCGTTAGTTAAAAGTATATTCGATGTTTCTTGAAACCAAAGTCATAAAGGCTTTTCAAAAACGAATAACATTTCGATGATTTGGTAATGTAAGATCAATAGTATTACGATTTTGACCTCTGTATTTTTAAGCACCATAAAAATCTCATTTACAGTTATTTATTTTTTGCAACCAAGCTTTTAAAAAGCACTTTTACAGAAAACTGTATGATAACGTGATGATTCAAAAATTGTCTAAATATGTATATAAATCAAAAACTACAAAATATTCTGATCGAAGTTAATAAGTAGCACAATTTTAACCTGTGAATATTTCGTTGTTGTTCTATAAAAAAATAGATTTTTCCTAATCTCTGTTGTTGAGATTCAAACAGCTGAAAGTCCATTAAAATTGCTGCCTCAGATAAAATACAAAACCATAGTGAACTTAACATACCATAACTAACTAGCTCGTTAAAAAGCAGATTAGTTAAAATGTAAATTAACCTAAATCGCAAGTTCATTATCAAACGGTTCGATTTTCGTTATGTTCGACCATGCGGAACCTCTTTAATAGAGTTCAAGCAGGTTGGCCAAACACGGTAGCGAATCTGAATTTGCCCACTTCAATGTTTGGCAAATATTTGTATTTCTGAACGTTACGAAAAACTTGATGAATTAGAGTTCCACTTTAAAATTGAAAACTTAGTGCTAGTGCAGTTTTTACGTTACGAATTGCTAATTAAGTATAACGTTATTAATAGTACTTAAGTAACAATTTAGACAGTAGTCAATACAGTTTAAGTAAAAGATAAAATGAGTAAAAGCGAATTAGTAACTAAGCAGTCCTGATCTTTTTCTTTCAGTTATTATAATTCATTTAATTTCAGGTTATATGTATCTAATAAATAAAATAGTGTAAATTTTAGCGTATATCTTCAATTACTAGTTTATATGTGTTTTTGGGTTATTAGTGCTTAACTTATAATTTACTAAATAAGTTAAAAGAAAGTCGTTTTCATTCAAAATATTTAGACATTTTACCTAATAAAATCACAAAATTAAATAATAACTTACATTTAGAAAGAATTAATTGCCAGCCGGTCAACATTTTCGCTGTTTATTTTTACAGTGCACCATAAACTTCACTTTGTCTTTACAAAACTCTACTTTCACGTAGGTATTTATAAACAAGTCTTTTAATTTAAATTGAGTAAATTAAAATAATATAAGTTCTGAGTTATCACAAGTTGCACTTAGCGTTCGTTAAAAGCATGCGCGGTGTTTGCGCGCGCATCTGTTATGCGCGCGGTCTCCGACTAGAGTTAGGCGCCCGCGCACAAGCTTCGCCTCTATATACCAGCGCGCTTACACCGCAAAGCGTCCACACCACTAAGGGTAAAAACTTACATTAAACCAAACAAAATTCTTAATCATTAATCAGTGCAAGCGCCATACCGATCCGACATTAATAAACTAGTCTGTTTATGTAACAAACGGTCAAGTTCACCGCACGGCCGAATTATGACATGCCACGCCAACTTGACCCCTACCATTCGCAGCTTACAGACTGTTATGCCGTGCAATAAATTGACGAATTGCGGGTAATGCAACATCGGATTTGATTCGTCTGACAGGCGGATATGCGACTGGCAAGCATTCTACTTTCGATGCTAGTATATAAATACGAGTCATGTCAGATTTAGTAACTGTTATGTCAACGCGCATAACGATTAATAAACAACAGATGCAAATTGGTAGGAAAGTAATGCACGCTCTAACGATACACAAACATTACTATGAGGTCTCACAGTGCTCGTGTTCGCACAGGGTCACATACGAATCAATCACAGGGCTCTATTCAACGCTTTCGATTTGCTGCTTCACTTAAGCAAGCATCGTTTGTGAATACGGGTGTAAATAGTTGTTCTATATTGTCATAATTGTTTTTTTTAATCAATTTAATAAATTGACCACGAAATTATTCTGCCAATTTCTTAATCTTCTTAGCAGTAATGAAATCCCCAAAATTAATATCGCCATTGCATTGTTGCATTATAGTATTGGTTGTAAAAATTGGTTTTAGGTTGTGTATTTCAATATGGGATGTCAAAACTTTATGCCAAAAATAGAGAACCTTGAAAATAATGTAGAGTTCGATAAAGTGCGAAAGAAAGTTTAAAATACCTAAATATTATGTGTTAAAGTATGAAAGTGCCGATTTGTATAGAGAATTTAACCGAATTTATGGACATTGTTATTGTAATAAAGCAATTTAATACTTTACCCAATATTAATTGAAACAACAAAATTAATTGTTGTTTTAAATCTTGAATTTGGAACGTCATATCAACGTCACATCTAAGGTGGATTGGCATGTCGAATTGCATTTTTGAATGCATGTAATCACAAATGAGGGCACTAATTAGTTTTCTAGTTGTTGCTAGCGTATTTGCTATGCGCGCACGTGTTTTTGTTGAATAAACATTTTAAGGCGCAGATGGCGGGTGGAGAGAAACCCGCGAGTAGAGTGGCCAATTCTTATACTAAAAATAGGACAGTTGAATGAGCGATATAAAACGATATTATAAAGCAATATGTGAACTACATCCTAGACAGGATCTCATTTAACATCGGGTGCGATTGCGGTCAAACCTGCCTAGTTGCACAGCTCCGATTTGAAAATTAGCTGAGAGTGAAGCAGACATTATAACGTTTAGTAGAAAAAGTTTTAAACTGTAACTTGTAAACAATTAATTATTTATCTCAAACCGATACTTACATTGAGAGCTTTGTCAAGTATGCCTTGTGTAGAGCATGTAGTATGTAAACATCTCCCATCAAAGATTATTGTCTTGATTTTTTTGTTATTGACGAGTACTTTGACAGATAGGAGGTTCAATCAAATAAACACACTATTAATTTTATATTTATTTTTTACACCATACTATGTCCATTAAAATTACATAAATCTATCCAATAGTTGTCAATATATAATTTGGTACTAGCTTAAGTATCATTTGCTTAGCAAAAGCTTAGCTTTGTCCGACATTTTCAAAACGCATGGTCACCCTTACCAAGAGGGCCACACAGTGGCTCGCGGAAACTTCCACTAGCTTACGAGGTACAGGTAATTGCGAAGCTACATATCTTGGTCTACGCCGCCATTGGTCCCACCCGTAGAAATCGATTTCCCATTCTTACAATGTCAATTCCATAAATATTCAGCTACAGATATCGTAGTCGATAAATGTTTAAGGGTTGTCACGTAGAGTATCAATCGAATCTGAATGCATAATTTATTTTGGAATCAACCCCCTTTAATACGTTTAAACTGTGAAAATATATCATACTATTTTTTTTTGTTAAGAACTAGATTAAAATGTTCACAGATAGAGCTATAGTAAACCACTCTTTGATCGATTCCCTTGGATTTTAGTCAGAAAAAAACAGAGGTGATTATAACAATTTTATGATATCCTTAACTCTTCATTTCTTTTCGCAATATTTCCGATATTGATTCTTTGTAATTTCCTTTTAAATAATTTCAACTGAATTTAGTTCAGTACATGACAAATTCAACAATGTGTTTTAATGTGGAACCTTTACATGGACACTAAAGTAACAATACCTGTAAATACATTTTTGTTCTCTTTATTCAGGTAAGCATATTTTTTTTAAGTAGAATTAACAAAGGACATGCTGTTGATCTGATAGCCGTGTGGTGACGGCAGAGTAGAATACATTTGTCACCAACCCCTACTCTTCCCGCGGGTGTCGTAAGAGGCGACTTAGGGACTACACATCAAACAGAGAATGGGCAGCAGCGCTCTCTGAAAAACATCAATCTTTTAAACTGCGATCTCCAACCCGCCTGCCAAGCGTGGAGATTATGGCAAAACCCTCCACTATAGTGGAGGAGGCTCATAGTCCAGCAGTGGACTGTAAAGGGCTGTTGATGATGCTGTTGATCTGACCCGGTGCACATAAGAGAGGTTTGATATTTTGGCGCGTATTCACAAACGATGCTTGCTTTAAGTGAAGCAGGAAATGGAACGCACAGCGTTGAATAGAGCTTTGTGATTGGTTCGTGTGTCACCCTGTGCCTTCACGCGCACTGTGAGACGTTAATCACAATGCCCCCTTGTGACATTTTTCTCTACCATGTGGATGGTAATAAGAATAACTGAAGTCACAAAAATTGTGTCAAGCTCTACGAACCGCCCATAGGGCCGACTTAACGTGCTTAACGTGGAATTTTATTTCTTTTCGGACAACCAACCCTGAGAAAACAAGTGTAACTTAGAGTGAATAGGCACTTGCCGGTATGTGCTATGTTACCATCCTAGACTGCATCTCACTTAACATCAGGTCATCAGGGGTGATTGCAGTCAAATATCTACTTTCGGAACAAATACACAATGTTATTTCACACAAAGTTTTGTCCCGCCTGAAAATCAAATCCAGAACCCACGAGTCTAAAGAGCGATTCATATCACTATTTCTTAAACAAATAACAAAAGTGTGGATCATGATCTGCACACGTAATGAGCCAACTTGAAAATATCTTGACACTTGCAAATCATACATGTTAGAAGTATTTTGTCAACCCTTCTTTGGAAAATTGGTCTTTGGTAAACAAAACTGAGGAAAATGATTCTATAAATAGAACACCAATTTAAACACATTGTTTATAAGTTTAATAAACGGTTCTTCCATGCTAAAACATGGAAACACACAACGAAATACCCGAAGTTATTTGTCTCTACAATTAATGCTCACCGCAAAAAGCTCTAAAACTTTTATTTTTTACCTTCACGCTTGTTATTTGCTAATCAACTACATTTATTTATTTACTATAACTTAGGTACTTAGATAAAACATACATACATTTCGTAGAAAGATCTCTTAACTCAATAATAATACTTAACCACATTGGAATTTACGCGCCATTCGTCAATAATATTTGAATTGTTATCTTAAATCATCATCATCATCATGACAGTCTACGGCGGTCTATGTCCGGCGTAATCCCCAAACTCCAATCCCGTTTTTTTCATCCAACTATTACTGACAGCGATTGTTCTTGAGGTCATCGGTCCATCGAGTCTTAAGTTACATTTGGCTAGATGTGATCAATCTAGATCCAGTTTGCTCTACATACCCGTTTATCTCTACCTTTTTCTTCGATAGATACGGTTTTTATACTTTTTATCTACAAAGTTCTAACGCAACGGTTCGTTAAATTATGTTACGTACTTATTCTTATTGCTTTAACCTTCCTTGGTGAAATCTTCAAGACATAGATTTATGTACAACAAAATATGCAAATGTTAATAAGTCTTAACACGGCAATCAGCAGTACACCTGTACGATAAACGTATGTTTTCCTAAAGTATTGTTTTCCTTAACGGGCTATATTTATTGACATCTTCCGGAGACCGACGGTTTTGCATACCATTTCTAAAACGACAGTCCACTGATGAGTCAACCAAACGTATTGCAGCCAGGGTCAAAGCAACCTTGTGTTGACTGCAGAAAGGAAATCGGCAGACAATCAGTACCTACCCAACATTGTTGTGAAACTAACTCGTTGCAAAATGTGTATAATCGCCACAATTCAATTGTGCACAAAAGCTTATAAATCGGTCAACGTAGACATGTCAGGTGCGACATTTTCTCCGTGATTAATGCTCTGAAATAAAATGCGCAAGTTTGGTATTAAAAGTAATATGATCGAAATAACATTGAAGCGATAGCAAACTCTTAATGTACTGAATATCAGCAAATAGAACATTATGTTATCTGTAGCAGAAGTTCCTTTCACCAGTAATGATTTTATGCACTTCTTAGGCCCAGTTTTTTGATTCATAGTTAAAATAACAGATTGTTAAATTTTGCTACTAATGGTTAAATATTAACAAAATGTTAACTAATAGTTAAAAAATGTACTAAAAGCCAAGCTAACCCTTGTTCGAAAAACATTTTTTTCTGATATTTAACCACTTGTCATTTGACATCTGTCAAATTTAACTATTGGTTATTTTAACTACGAATCAAAAAACCGGGCCTTAGTGACCTATGCACGGTATTAGATTAGTGGAGTCTCAATATAAAACACACTATAAAAAAAAAATTCGTTATTGAGATTAATTCGAGGTAGAGCTTTGTCTTATTTATAATACAGGCCATATTATTCATCATAACCATGTTTATTTGATGAAAAGTAAATGTGGTTGTAATATATCCAACGTAATAATTAAGTGTGATTAAGACCAAATAAGCACACTTTAATGATATTAAACATATTTTAGTTAAACACGCAAACTATTTAACTGTCACATCTAGCGGCATTCCGCCAGTGCATGTCACCACATTAGGGTCGTGTCGTATCGTGCATCAGAACTAGTTCTTAATATCGCCACACAATAACGTAATTGACATAACGTTAGCAGCACTAATCGTTCGCACGCAGCTAACCCGGTCCAAATCGCCTCTTTCGAAATAAACGAACTTGAAGTTGAATACGCATTGTAATGGCCTACTTTCTAATTATAATATTAGTTTTTTGTCCACAAAACGTAACCGTTCCAATTTTACTTGATTTGTTAGTTATTGTTGTAAAACATAAATAGCTATAAGTAGCAGAACCAAGCTCACATTTACGGTTTGTCGTTTACAGCTCTGTCTTTTAGTCCGCCGTTTTGGCTCGCTTGATATTTTTACTAAACCGTACCAAGAATATCCGTAACTTCATTTATGGTGATGAAATGGGATAAAGCTTCCCCAATTTTCATCCCCTTTTACGTTATTGGAAAAGGACGAATTTCATCACAAATTAGTTCAGAGGTTAGACGTGAAAACTTAATAAATTACTGAAAATACCAGTACCTACATTCGCTTTTTTGGTTCATTGTTAGTAAAAGAAAAACAAAATTTACAAAACATTACGTAGAACCTACTTATGTAAATACGTAAAACACTCCTAAATGTCATTACACTTATGTTTAATAAAAACCGCTATCATTTACTTATGTTAACCACAAACTATTTGTGCTAAGGCATTACCATGATGCAAATAGATTGTTTGATCAACATGTGAAGCACAATCCATTCTGCAATTATTTGCCTCTACGAAAGAGGTCAAATAAATCACTAACAAGTTATACACATCCTGGTACAATTGTTATTGAAATTACGTAACGTGAGTGTTCTTATGGACAGTGCTGTGTTTTGCATCCTTTAGGAATACCTATTTTGCGTCCGTATTAAGAACACTGTGATATTCATTCCATTGGGAAAAAACCAAGGGAAAGTGGTTCAGGTTCAATACTCATCATCATCAGGTCATTTAGTTAGAGGTAAATGGAGGCGTACACTCCCCACTCTAGCCAGACGAGTTTGGTAGTAGGTTCAATATTATAACCTTTTAACTGAGCGGGCATTTTGTAACACCTTGAAAAGGTCTTCTAAGAGCTCCATGTTTTTGGTCTTTTTTACAACTTTGACGGAAAATACATTTAACTATACCATGGTTATTACCAGGGGGTAATGTGTTAAGTAGAGATTGTCGCCTGTTGCTCTTTTTTATGCAGAACAAGGCAGATTTTTGACCGCAATCTCTATCCAGCTTTTTCCTATCCTATACCTAATGTTTTCTGTATAGGTAGTGAGCATGTTCACCTCATATAGCATCCGTATCAATAACTTTTGTGATGATTGCATCATCAAAATTGTAAAAACAATTTGTATATTTTTTGTGATTTCAATGTTAGTGACATAGTAAAAGTTGTCCGTCCGTATTGATAAGTTTATTGGCCTCTGATGTGGTATAAAAATTGTCATATGATATTTCAAAATTGTTGATCACTCACTTACGATAACATCTTACAGGCATGTATTTTTGTCAGTATAGTTTCGTAATCTATTAAGAGTATTTGGGATTTCGAAAGATTTTAATTCATGTTTTCCTTATGTTCAAAATAGGGAAAATGTAGCTAAGTGCTTCCTTAATTAATACGTTGAGATTATTGTAAATTGCGCTGCTCTTGCGCACCCCACTATTGTCACATATTTCAACCAATTATTTACCTAAGTATGATAATGACAAATACAAATAAAAATATTTTTAATAACAAATTAACAAAGCTAAACCAATTTATATCATACTTGCTGTCCGCACGCGGCGCGCGGCTTCGCGCGCGGCCCTGTTTAAAAAACCGGAATAATATCTATTCTATATCCTTTCCCGGGACTCGAACTATCTCTATGCCAAATTTCATTAAAATCGGTTCAGTGCTTTAGGTGTGAAAGCGTGACAGACAGACAAGAATTACTTTCGCATTTATATATGTAAGTATTACGAGTAGGGATTTTATGTAAAGAATTTTGCCATAAATAAACAACATAACTACCTTCATAAATCATTAAACTCGTAAATAATTTAATGTTATTTTTAAGTTGTCTCAACCAGATAGTTATCTTTGATTCAAATTAATTAATTATTAGCAGTTTTAATTCGAATAATTAATAAACATAAATTAATTTATTAACTTTATGTATGTAATTTATTATAAGAGCGTTTTATTGATTTAACATTTATCTGATTGTTAATCAAATGTATGAGTTTCTAGTAGTTGTTATTCGGAAAACACCAATATCGGTTCTCAGAATCAGCACCAATTTGTAACACCTAGCAGTTAGAGATCCTTCAATAAACATTGATTTATGAAAAGCCTTCAAAATGCGTATGTGTGCGTTCAGGTGAATTCAAGGGCTGTTCGATTTGCCACAAAGTCGACTCGTTCCGAAAAAATGCATGTGTAAGTTCGTCATATTTTGGGGTATTGTCATTGTAATAAAAAAAACTAATAGCTATACAGTTACAAAAAATTACTTACTTACCAATTAGTTTTGCACGTACTTAAACAGACATCAATAATAATATTAACACCAAAATATGCAAAAGTTTACGTCAATTTCATTGCGGGAAGTGGATCAAATCAACGAAAAACACTGAAACAAAACAAATACCTACGTCATGCTACGTCATTATATGTATAATTCCCCTGTTCGCACCTATACACACACACGTATTTTGTAAATATTTGAAAAATTGACGAATGACACCGAATGACGTACAGCAACTTAATTTCAGATCTACGTAAACTGGAAACAATAACATAGGAAAAATCCTATGTAATAAAAATTAAAAACTCACGCATGTTAGTAGATAATTCATAATTTGAGAGGAAACACAGAGAGTGAGATTTAAGCGTTTTTTACTACAGATGGGACTCTACCATTTATTGCAATTTATTTATATGTAAATAGTAAAGTTGCTCGGCTGGTCTAATAATATTTTAGTAAGAAAACATACTTTCTTATTAAAATATTATAAGTTAGTTATTAAAATATAAGAAGTACTTTTCAGTTATTACCTAATTATTGAGTTAGATAAAAGATTCTACGGAATTCTCTCTCTTCAACGCTCTAGTAGCGGGTGTATACCATAAAACCTTTAAGTGTTGGGAACTTTTTCAATTATGTACTACTACGATTTTCCTGCGAAGTACCTTTGGGGGACTCACCAAAGCAAAAACACTGTCCCTTATACGTCCATCCTTAAATAAACGAGCACTCACGTAAATACCCGTTGAAGTATTTTAAAATGGGTTTTTATATCAGTCATTATCATTTGTTTTAAAGTAGATAGTACATTGTTCATATTCCCATTCCAGGTTATCCCATCCCATTTAAGTAGGTGCTTAACCTACATTTTAGAAAATCATAGGTTTACTATAAATGTCCATTGGTGGATCGAGAGTCAGTATTTCTAACTACTGATCTGACCCTCAAATCGGCTAGTCCGATGCCAACGTCGTTCGGCTATTTGTCACTGCTTTGCAAAAGAAAATTTGTTTGCAATGTTCCAGAGTCAATTAATAACTTGATTTATTATAAAAAATCAGTAGTAATATATTTTTTTGGTTCCAAGAACTGTGCATCACAATTAGACAGTGTCCTTTTAAAAATTCGAACAAACATCTCAGACCCTGGCTGTCATTACACCACTTGAGATTAAGATTTACGACACCATTTTCATGTCTAATTGGGCCACGATCGGGTAAATTGCGAAAGATTCGCGACGCAATTTATCTCGTACAGTCATCGTCAAATAGTTCGTGACACTCAAAGTGGCAAAAAAGTTGACTACACAACCTTATTCCAATGTAACAAAGACGGTTGCGAACTTCTTGGCTACTTTGGATGTCACAAATTTTCTGACGCTGACTGTACAGTTTACTCTTCTGGTTCGAATTAATTTTACGGCAAAACTTCATTGCCTTGACTTCCAAAATAGCAAATTAGTCTACGAAAATAGTAACTTCATGTACGATTTATGGTTCGGTGAAGGTTTTTGTGGTCGAATTTTAATATTTTTAACAGTTATTAATGTGTTTTCGCTAATTACAATATGTTTACGTGCATTTTAAAATTATGCATAACAAATAAGGTGTGATTGGTTTGGCTATTGGAGACGAAGAATATGATGACATCGCCATATTAATTATGATCCTAAGAGGAGTAAATTACGAGCGTACCTACTTGGAACATGGAATTTCTTCTATTTACCTGCTACTGATTTTCAAAGATCAGGAGTCCAAACTCTATGAAATAAATGAGTTGAGCTTTTTAGACTATCCCGAAGCGTTAGGTATAATTTTGGTTCGAGTAGAGTAGGTATCCCGTAAAATGTTTTGTAAGGAAAATTTTTAAGTATCAGAAGATACCTAATCAGAAATAAAAGCAAGCTCAAGAATCTGTGCTTTTTAGCTAAATGATCTCCTTAGAAAATAAGGACCTAACATGGTTTTAGTGATAAAAATCGCATCACAATTCAATCGCGGAGTAATAATTGAGCTATTTATAGTGTCGTGCGAAATATCACAATTGCTTTATTGTCATCATCGTGGCATTATTTCACCTTTTGCAAAACATGTGACGTGATAGCCAGCTTAGGAAGGCTTCCTTTATTTTATATACAAAGGCATACAAATACACTATAGAACCTGCCACACATCAAACTGTAAAATTTCGATGCAAAATCGTACGTATTACAACTAAATAAGATGGTACATTGTTAAGCTTGGTATGCAGTCGTCTGTTAATTGAAATTTCCGTGAATAATTTATGTATGTCAGACGAATAATTTACATTTAATATGTAAATAGATAGGCAAACATCGCGAGATGTTAGTTGTTGCCATCGGAATGGTATCCAAAGGATCCTGTGACCAGTCGTGACTCTATGATTTTCACCAATTAATGTGTTTTTCGTTCGAATATTTCAGCGATATCAATGACTTTGCATCCGTTATGATATTTCAAATAACTACATATTTTTTCGTCTACAACAACTTACCTAATGTTAATTGTAGGTGTGCTGTCTAGGGTGGTACAAAGGTGCCCAGCCCCTTTTCACTCCTGCCTTG
This sequence comes from Ostrinia furnacalis, assembly GCF_004193835.3. Lineage (NCBI taxonomy): Eukaryota > Metazoa > Arthropoda > Insecta > Lepidoptera > Crambidae > Ostrinia > Ostrinia furnacalis. The sequence goes on along the minus strand of NW_021131371.1, from coordinate 662,908 downwards.
AACGAACAGGCAGAATTCTTTAATAGTAAACAAACACTTTTAAGATAAGTATCTCATAATGTAAGTTGCTAGACCTAAGTTTAGATTAGTCCTCTAGTTTAGGTTATTAAGTTATAAATAAGCTCATTGTTTAGATTAAGACCCAATTGTAAATACTTAATATGCAATAAAAAAATTGAATTTGAAGTATCAAAAGTTTATAACTGTCAATTAGTAAACAACACGTGAACTCGATTACACGGGGATTCCTCGCGGTGAGGCATTTGTATTCGTGAATAGGCTCTTTTGTTCGCGGATAACGAACTCTGATCGAACAGTTTCCGGAATAATCGAATGAAATCGTTTCGAATAGCGATTGATTAGTACGAGTACACTGAAAAAAATGGTATTCATTAACTCAAGTTTTAAGTAGTGACTTGCGCTCTGGATGTTATTTACATCGAAACTGATACCAAATATTAACTTATCAGGTAAGTATTGAGAGAGCTGTAATTTTCCTGATTCATACTTCTCTCTCAACAAACACTATACCATAAGTAGCAGTTTTCCCCTTTATCACTATACTAGCGGCCGACCGCGACTTCGTACACGTGGATCCTGTTTTACCCCAATCCCGTCTTCAGCGCCTACGTTCAAAATTTGAGACTCCTAGCACTTGTAATTTCTAAGATTTCGTGATGAGTGAGTCAGTGAACTTTCGCTTTTATAAGAATTTGATTTTTTATAAGATTTTGATTTAAAGCGGGATTAAGAAAATTTCTAAAAGAAAAAATGTATGAAATATATCTAGGTAGTTATTTGTAAATTGAACACGTCATAATAGTCTAGTAATTGAAAATCAAATCGATTGAAAACCTGGCGAAAGTGTCAAGGTTAGCGCACAGTTTAGTAACCAACTAGGTATCCGGTACTCCGGTGGCGACTGTTGGCGCCGGCGGAAAAACTTATTTCCTCATTCTAAAATTAAATTGTGCCGTCCCTCGCCACGGTGAGATCGCTTGGGAAAAAATTGTTTTATTATATTTTTTTGTTTGTTCAAGCGAGACTATTTCCGTGCGTTATTTTCAAGATTTTTCATGTAATATTTATTACGTTCCAGATAATGATGGTATCCCAAGTTCTACTTCTTTTTTACTTTTTCTTCTTCAACGCTAAAAACCTTTTAACATAATGATAAAAATGTAGAGATGTTATCACTATCTAATACTAAGGAACAGCCAAAGACCGACTATTGTAGAAAGATGGAAAATATTATTTGAATGAACTATCGATTAATATAATAGACATCTTTCTAATTTGTTTTAATCCTTTTACACTAAGATTTCTGAAATATTGGCTAGTTTGAAACAAATGTTGTGAATCGAATAAACATAATAGATATATTAATAGCTATTTGAAAACGACTTGCTTATTAACAACATTCTTTGCGATGTCAATTAATTAATTTCATGCATTCAACATCTATATCGCCGTGTAGAATGTAATTAAGAACAAGCATTACCATTATTAATTCAGTGTTGAACATAATAAAAATAAATAAAGTTTAATCGATTAAGTGCTGAATTAAATGCTTCCTCATTGAAGTAATGCTTTTATGCAGTACCACTACTCAGTCACCGAACATCAAAACTCTTTAAGGTTCTAAAAGGGAAATTCTAAAACATCCTGCTATTTTAGATGCCATATTAGCTTTGTAAAATTATACGTAGGTCGACGACGTGGTTCTATCTACACAGGATCTCACAACGTGTGACAATGAACGAGTTTTTGAACCGAGACGTGTATGTATGTTACTAACTCTACAGACTTGGTCAATTTGGTCAAGTTTCTTAAAATCTGACTGTCACTTGCATTTTTACTTTAAAACCGTTTTTTTCTTCATATTTTATTGAAAACTATAACTACCTACATAAATTCCAGCCAGCTTACCTAATTCCTTACATTGTAACATTCGAGTAACAAATAAAAATCCTCCGATGACCCGACCCTACATGGAAAGTGCACCCTCTTATCTGTTAGTTAAGGCTAAGATCTTTCAGATTTAATTAAAATATTCCTATTAATTTTGTACTATGTTTATCTATTATGCTAATGTAAAGGAAAACAAAACTTTAACTGTAATTTTCTGAAATTACCTATCCAACATAAAAACTACACAGATGTAATTAAATTACTGTGGATACTTGTTTTTTTTTATTTGGTAAATGGTCAGGTGACTGAAATATGACTTTATAGAAAGTTTTTGGTAATTTTATAATACATTTTGATGAATATGTTCCAGTCAAAACTCATTTTATAATCGGTCAAAAAAACTATTTTTGACTGTAAAATTCAGTCAAAAGTGGTTTTGACCATGTAAATCAGTTAAAATAACTTTTGACTGATTTTATAGCCAAAAGTAGTTTTTACCGATTATGAGTTTTGATTGTAACAGATACATCGATTATTTTAACTGTTTTCTCTCATTAATCCTTTTATTTCTTCAGTGATTGATGTCTTCGCCTTAAATGAAGCCTGCATTCGTTTGCGATGGAACTTTTGCGCTTGGCACACTTCTCTCATCGTTAATACTGTCACTTGTGTATATGTTATCGCACAATGTTTACATATTTTACCTCAGTATTTTACTTGCTTAATACGAAGGGCTTTAACTTTAGTTCAAGGTAAATTGCTTATTTAGTAGTCGCAGAAAATGTTGAATTATGCTTCATTTGCAAATGGTTAAACTGGGTTACTGTGTCAATAAGATTATTGGTTACGATGTGATTAGCGGTTAAATTAACATTTTTATATTACCTAAATCTAATTAATGTCATGCGGGCTGTCATTGCTAGCTAATGTTTAATTTAAATTCCTTCAGTTCAGTGCACTTTATTACTCGATTTTGTAAATCGGTTATTCGATTATTCGCATATGAAACACTCAAAATCAACCTTACGATTGGTATACTCCAAACCCGCTAATCAAGGCTCGTCATTTCTTAATACTTAATACGAACTATAGTCGATATTTTACATTATTTGTAACTTTCCCTTAGGTAGATAATAAGCACATCTACCGTTAGGTCATCTGTTTACTTACCAAAAGTACATAATTTGTGATTCATGAGACAAACAACTACAATAACAAATACATAAAAAAAAACAAGTAAAATGCGGAATTTTATGTTTCATGTATAATTTGCTAAAGCCAATGCTTTTTATAAAACATATCGGTGCGAACGATTCAAATGTAAATTATACTTAGTTTAATTTTGTTCTCAAGTAAGTGACAATTATGTTTTTATTGAGAAATAAAGAATCTTTAAACCTTTGTTTTGCAAATATTTGCATTTGCCAAAAATAAGGCTTGGCTCAGTGATCAAATACTCGAACTTTTTTTAATAGTATGTAAAAAATAGGTCAGTCCAGACGAAGTCCATTTAGAACAAAAAAAAATTCCGTGTGGCTCAGCTATGGTTTTGCTCAGCCATATGCCGTAAGAACAACGACCTGTGTCATCTGTGCACTTGACCCCATAACTTAAGTATCATACACCTGAAAATTTACCTTGAATCATTATTTAGCTATCTTTAACGCACATCGCGTGGCGCATCGTTATCAGTGGTATGATAACAGATTTATTTACAAAAACTATTTGTTGTTACGAATGATTACCTACATACTTACATAAACTCGCAATACATGATACTTTTGTTTATTTGAGTTTATTTTCGATGTGTGATGATTTTTTCGAAATACCTATACTTATATAAATAAAATTATACTTAATAAATAAAGCACATTGTTTCATATGTAAGTTATTAGGATACTATTTTCTGAAAACATAAATAACTGTACTTTTCGCTTAAAATCTTTAGTATTAAAGTGCGCTCTACCTTATTAAACTTACTAGAGATCTGATGTAGTTTGTTATTCATTAAATTATAGTTTTTTTCTATCTAATGTTCGAAATGAGATTCGTGTGAATAAAAAATGACGTTTAAGAAGTTTAAATCCTACGGGTATAAATAAATATAAGAGGTATTTTAGAGACTTAAAACTTACCTCTTCTTGAAAAACTTCCATCGTTTTGTTCTCTCAACAGGGGTGTCCATTCAGCAACAGGATCCGCCTCCGTCTTCTGCACTACATTAAGTATAGATTTTCCCGCCAAAACCTTTTGCAGCACATTCATTTTGGTTTCTTTCTATAATATATTTTTATAATCAAAGATGTCTTGTATTTAATTTTAATGTTTTTATATGCAGACATTCCACGGCACCGTATCACCAACCGCACTCGCGACTGACCGAGAAGTTATACTTATGAAATTAATTGTGTGTTTACTGATAAAATGCTAGCAATAATTAATTGGGTAATTCTCAAGCAAACAACTGCATTTACGAGTACGTTGTAATAAGATATTTTTTGGATAAATCCGGTTAACGTGATAGTTTGTAAATCAACAAGAAATAGTGATTCATTTCACCTTAAAAACAAACAATAATGTCACTAAAGAAATATGGATAGGTACAGACGACAGCATATCAAGAAAGCATCTTATCTGTTGTTGTGCTATCGACTGTACTCTAATTCCATCAGTACCTACCTACCTAATTATTTACATAATTTACTGTTAATTGCTTTTTTACTCCTAGCATGGACCAAACTGTAGATGCCAACGTGAAATTATAACTCCGTCAGTTTATAATATAAAACGTGAGATTGTAAACAACAGATTATAATCTGACGAAATTTAAAATTTTGTCAAAAGTGACAGAAACATAGGACGCCTCATGTCAAAATTCTAATTCTAATTTGGAAAAATACTAGAATCTCCCAGCTATGTCCTACATCCGTAACGGCCGTAAGCCTTAACCTTTATTTACTAGCGGAAAAATACTTAGCACTGAACATTATCGGTTGTCAACAAACGCGATAATACTGCTTGCTTCACAACCAAAACACTACAATTGATACGTATCTACTGTACGACGAAAGAACTGGGAATCCTTACAAATGTCAATTAGTAACAGTTTAAAAGTAGGTTATTGATTTTTGCGTAAAAGGCAAGAATTGCCCTAGTTATCTTCAGTTATTTGTTTGCTATATGATTCAGGAAATGATCTTATTACCTATCTACATGAACTTTGATTTATAAAATAACTGCAAATGAATTACCTACATACACATACTTAAAAAAGCTGCTAAAAACTCGCAGCTTCGCTTCGTGGATTTCGTTATGTTAATAATAGCCTTATCATTAATGATCTAAAAAACCTTTTTTCTTACAAAGATCGAAACTTATTATGATTAATCCACAGGATTGGCGTAGATCTATCTTGAAGTAGAAAAAAAAGGTAGAGATTCAACGATAGTCAAAGCAATTTCTTTTGTAGACATGTTCAAAAATGTATGAGAGCTATTTGTTCGAAACGCCTAAATTGCTGTAGGCACGACCTTTTTTGAGCAAACAAAGTTTGAATTCGCGATTTCGTTCTTGCAAAGTAAATTTCCATTCTTTAACTATACCGTCCACCATGAGGTTTTGTATTTTTGTGGCCAGTTTTTATTTTTTTAATATTATTGTCTGTAATGCAAAAACAGATTCAGAAGTGCTCGTCTTGTCTGACGTCATTCGCGCTATGGAAAAGCCCTCAACCGTAGTGGCCACGCTTTGTTGGCAAACTAGTAAGAAAAAAACAGCTAAATTTAGAAATGTTCCTGTAGACAATTAGTTTATTAAATTGCTTCAACGACACAATAAAGAACTTTAATACAAGGCTGCCGAGCGTAATACTTCGGTTGTATTCGATTGTTGCATTTTTACAGATAAAAAGGTCGATTTTTATAATGCAGTTACTTCTATCGACCGTTCTCGTGCTGCTACAGCTCGTTTTGATGATATGAAACACGCAAAGAAAGATTATGGTCAAGACCAACACATGTTGTTCGTGGCAGATCTCAAGTGTCCCAATATTTCAGCTTATTTTGATAAGGTGCTACAACTCTACATTATTTAAAAAAATCGCTCTTGATTACCTAATGAGCTGTATCTATTGACTTTTTTCAATGTCTATAAATACGTTGTGGTTTTCACAACCGCAACCTCAAAGATGTATGTTTAGTTACATGATAGTTTTTACGATTTATTATTTTAATTGTAATTTGCAGAAAAAAGAAGAACAATATTTCAGATCACCATTCCGCTGGATCCTAATCAGTTCCAGTGAAAATGATGAAATAGTACCGAATGAAATAGCTTATATTGATCTCTTGCCTGATTCGGAAGTGATTGTGCTACGGCAAATAGAGGCTGACACTTACGATCTTCATTTCAGTAAGTTGCTAGATGAAATGTTGTGTTAGTAAGATAGGGCAAATATGTTACGTGCGCTCTGCAACGTTGCGTAGTAAGTAGTTAACTAACATGGGCTAATGATCAATGAATCAATAATTAAATTCTGTAGTTCTCTTGTTGTGAATAGTACTTTTGATGTCACTCCAAAGGCTCAATATTCTAGCTATAGCACTAAAACATATGTATTTGTGTTTAGATAATCATTTTTTGTGTATCGGAGTCAGAAACTCTATAAATTGATAGAGTTAATTAATGAATTACTTACTAATATTGTTGTTATGACCTAAACAAACCTATACTTTATGTTTTAGTTTACAAAATAAGTCCTAACAGTGACTGGCGCACTCAATTCTATGGGAGTTGGAACCTTGAACAGCGGTTTGTCAAAACCAATCAGCAATTGGTTGAATCGACGGCTCTACAGAGGTTGGACTTGCTTGGTTTCGAGATGAGCATTTGCTATGTTCTGACCGACAACGACAGCATTAACCATCTGACTGATGAAGTGTGAGTTGTCGAAAGTAATTAGGACGATAAATGTAAAAAAAATGCCTGCAAAAATTACTGCCGGGAATTCAGATTTTTAAATTATCGTTACGTTTTGCCGTAGCGTAGCCAAAGGCATAATAATATGGATGTCTCTAGCTCTACTATCGTGTATGAGTTGACAAAATGAGGCTACAGTGGCAAAATCATCGTACTCGTATTCGTTATGAGACCAATTACATTTTTCAATTTGTGTGTCCCATCTGGGCATCAAACTTAGGATCTCCAGATCAAGAGAGTCAAAATCACTAACCACTAGACCAAGGAATGGTTTCACTGCTTCTTTGCTTTGAAATGTAAATCAAATGAAAAATCCCAATTTTATTTTACAACGTCATTTCCAGTAACGACCACATAGACACCATCACAAAAGTGAATTTCCCGACAACGAATCACCTGCTGGATTTCTTGAACGCCTCTAGGAAGTACATCTTCGCTGAGACTTGGGGCTACCGAGTCAATGGGTCGTGGAACGGAATGACTGGGTACCTCTTGAGGGAGGAGGTTGAGATTGGAGGTAGAACTTAGTTCTTTAGTGAGAGTGTAGAGTAACAACAGGTAGTATTCATTGTAATATTCTCCAGCACTGCAAAATTTTAATTAAATCAGAGTTAAAAAAATCTGCAGTTTTAGAAAGATTTTGTAACGGAATTATTGTAAACGAAAACATCCAGCCAATTCTTTATTTGATTTCCAAAATTCTTGAAAATATGTAAAACAGTTAAATCTCCTGAAAAAAATATATATTGAAAATAATATCTTGACAATAAAGCTAGTCAGCTCTGTTCTGGCTGTTATTCTTAAAAAATATTAAAATAATGTATACCTAAGGATTCATCTTCAATGACTTTTCGTGCCTCAATTTTCCAGGTTCACCCATGTTCTTCACTTCAGAAAGGATATCGGTGGTAGACTACATAGCTAGCCCAACTCCCACTCGTTCGAAGTTCGTATTTCAACAGCCCAAGTTGTCCTATGAGAACAACCTTTTTTTGCTGTCTTTTCGTACATCTGTATGGTACAGCAGCACTGGGTTGATTTTCTTATTACTGTTGGCACTTTTTGCTGTGGCTGTATGGGAGTGGAAGAAAAATTCGCACCATATTTACGTAAGTTTAAATAAGAGTCAAGCTTGTTTAGCCTTACTATGTGTATAATAATTACAAAGAAGAATACCTATACCAATTCAAATCTCAGTGAAAATTGTTTGAGAATATCTATCTTATGTATTCATACCTCATACCTCCAAATAAAATTTATTAGAGAACTATCGGAAATATTAATAGGTATTATTATTACAACTTGGATCAGTTACTAGTGAGGAAAATCAACCCCTTTTGCTATGCCTTAGTTTACAAAATATACTGGTGTGAGCTAGACAGTTTTTAAAACCACATTTTATATCTAGACGTTTTAATCATTGTATCTCACAATAATACATTGTAAGCCTAACAAGTTGATCATCCTCATCTAAGTAACCATCGGAAGGAATTGAAACGATAAAAATTACACCTAATTAACTATTATTAAGACATTTTCCTATTATCTTTGTCAGAGGAAACAAGATTCCGGTATTCTGAGGGCTAACTTCGTCGACGTAATAATTCTGATATTTGGTGCCATCTGCCAACAAGGAAGCCCCGTAGAACTAAAAGGTAATTTATGAAAATTAAGGAAAACTAAAAAAATCACGTCCGTCCGTCACGGGTCACATGTGGACGTGTATGGCATTAATATTGGCTAATTAAAATCTTGGTTTTTATGCTTGTGATGTCCCTATATTTACCTGTAGGCCTAGGACGAGCGCCACGATAAGCATTTATCGAGCCATTTTATCGATCTAAAGTGATAAGCCCATACATTTGTCATCTAAAATCATCGATAAAATTTTGTCACGGTGCGCATCCTAGACCAGCTGGTATGGAGTTCTTCTTTTCAGTAATCAATCAATAATATAGCATTGTTATAATAAGTATTCTTCTGCCATTTATCTAATTTAGTATAAGGCACTTGTCAAAAGAATTTAATTTTGAGCTGGATCAGTAGGTACAGATATTTTTGGTCGACACTAGTCTGTTCATTTTAGGATCATTAGGCCGCGTGGTGATGCTTATCCTTTTCCTGGCTCTGATGTTCCTCTACACTTCATATTCAGCCAACATCGTCGCGCTGCTGCAGTCCAGTTCTTCGCAGATCAGGACACTAGATGACCTCCTGCATTCCAGACTGAAATTCGGCGTCCATGATACCGTGTTCAATAGATATTATTTTTCGGTAAGTTATCATATGAACGATAGCACATCAAAGTACATTGTGGCGTCTTCAACATCATTATTTTAGTCTCCACTGTAGGAAGAATTTACCAAAGGCTAGTGTTGCATTGAGGCCTATATAATGCGTCGCCAACTTCGATGGTGTGGTCACGTATCACGTATGACGGAGGAGAGAGTGGCGAAGCGCATCTTCTACTCTGAACTTGAGGAGGGTAAGCGGAAACATGGCGGTCAACTCCTCAGGTACAAAGATGTACAGAAGCGGCACATGAAAAGATGCAACATTGAGCCCTCTCAGTGGGAAGGTTTGGCAGCACAGCGTCCAGAATGGCGGGAGATTGTGAAAAGGCAAGTCCACGAGTTCGAGGTGCAGCGTACGACTGAACTCGACGCGAAGCGCGATGACTTGAAGGCCCGTCCATCTGCCGCCATTCACTATAACTATGTTGGCGGCGTGCTCAGATGCCCTCAATGCGCGAGGGATTTTACCGCGAAAATAGGCTACGTAAGCCATCTTCGGGCACACCAGCGCCGCCAAGACAGCTAGGAGTCGGAGTGGTCGCCATGGCCGAAATCGGTCGGATGGATCATTATGGAAGATTTGATTTAGGAGGAAAAAAGCTTAGTTTGAAATGGAACTGCGTGGTAAAGTCCCTTAAGTAAGTCACATGCTCAGTATTTTTTTTTTGATAACAAGGCAGGTATTTGACCGCACTCGCACCTGGTGTTAAGTGAGATCACAAAATAAGATGCAGTCTACGATGGTACATTATAATATCTGCCCTGTAAGTGCCTATTCACTCTCGCCTTAAAAAGGCCCGGATTATAGTGTTCGGGAAATACAGCAGCAGGCAGCGAATTCCAGTCCCTAGCTGTTCGCATTATAAAAGAAAATTTCATGAGTAAGATTTAGATTCAGATTCAGAGCCTGATTTTGTCAGAAAAAAGACTTTGTGTAAATCTTATCACAGCGTAATAAGGGTGCTGCAAATTGTACGTCTTACTTTTAATCAGGTTCCTTCATCATCGGGATTTATGCAGGTGACAGTGTGATTATGAATGTTGTTTTAGTTTGATCTATATTAAATTAACGAGCTAGTAAACACTCCTTTTCTATTTTATTAGAAACCATCTTGTCAAGATGTATTTAATTGACTTCACATGTTATCCTACCGTAATTTTGTCGCTGCGTTTATGTCTATTAAAGTTAGTTTCTCTTCTTATTTAAATAGATACCTTCGCTTAATTAATTGTAACTATCGAAGTGTAATCTTAATCCAATCTACAATTTGCTTAGACGGCAACAGAGCCCGTCAGAAAGGCTATCTATGAGAAGAAAGTTGCTCCGCCCGGCACTACCTCTCGATTTATGTCCATGGAGGAAGGCGTGAAGAAAATGAGAAAGGTAATAAATCATTTCTGAACATGCGTAAGCGCAGATACGATTTAGATCTATCGGCAATTATAAACAAAAACATACCTACTATTTTCCTACATGTGAGTAGGCACTAAAAATTAAAGATTTTTAGTGCCTACCGTGCCGTGGACCCATTGATCGTAAATAACCCGAAGGTAAACTGGATGAGAATGCCTTATTTATTTTATTATTTTATTTTATTTTGTTTGGAAAACATACAGTGAAACAATAATAGATTAACCACTGCTTAAGAAACTATACACCATTTACATGTTTTCGCATATGTGTAGCAATACAATTTACAACAAAAGCCAATTCGCTTACATGAGAGAGTTATTTTTAAATTAAGATCTATACCTACATTAAACAGCTGATGAACCGTCGAACCAAGATTTAGCCAATGTGTCCCTAAAGAGATTTGGTTTCGAGTTCAGGAATGGTAACCAATTTGCATTAAGGCATTAAGTTCGCCTAATGTTAAAATGTTGGCATTGAAGTATAAATAAACAAATAAATAAAACTATTTTTATTTCTCAGGGATTATTCGCGTTTCACATGGAAACTGGAGTCGGTTACAAGTTTGTGGGAAAATATTTTAACGAAGGCGAAAAATGCGGACTGCGTGAGATACAGTACCTCCAAGTGATCGATCCGTGGCTGGCGGTCAGGAAGAACACACCTTATAGGGAGATGTTTAAGATCGGGTGAGCTTTTTCTTTTAATCCCAGTAGGTCAGAATAATCGCAACGCAATTTTGTATACCCATTCTTATAAGATACACCATACAAGAATGCGTGGCAAATTCAGTGAACTGTTCCTGAATCATAAAATGTACCTACTATTTCTATTAACCGGCAGACAGTGGTGACTTGAGTTTGTTGCATCGCTTCTTCTCAGCACTTGCCAAAATGATGGTCTCGAAGCGCTGCTGGTAGGGTAAAATAAAAAGATTATGAGACATGTATGAGCAAAATATTTGACAATTTTGTAAGTACTATTATTAGTCTAAACAAATATCGATTCCCACCAGGTGGACCGACAATCTGGTGAAGGTCGCTTAAAGTAGGTACCTGGATGCGGGCAGCGCAGGATGTTCGTTGTAGAAATTCTTGGGGTAGTAGGCCTTTGTCCAACAGTGGATCTTCAGATAAGCCACAAGATATAGACACAACAAATTGTCTCTACCAATTTTGGATGACTTTTTTTACACTCCGAATCCCATTGACTGAGTTTTATGGATCTCTTGATCTAACTACAGAAATGTACAAACAAATCGGCAACTGTGATGGCCATTACTGCATTCGCTTTGTACAGTGTACAATGTACTGAGTTACTGATCGTTGTATGGCGCCATTGAGTAATGAATTTCTTTTGTTTTATCACTCCAGAATGAAACGCATCCAAGAACATGGTCTTCAAGCCAGGGAGAACCGGTTGCTATACGAAAAGCGACCTAAATGCTCCGGCAGAGAATCCAATTTCGTTTCAGTCAGCATGGTTGACTGCTACCCGGCGTTGTTAATATTGTCTTACGGGAGTCTCGTGTCTTTAACTCTTTTGATCTTTGAATTTCTTTATCATAAAAGAGAAACGATAATTCACAAATTAAAACATTCTAATAGACATTCAATGTAGAGATACAATATTTTGTTGTTGGTCTGTAGTTGCTTCTAAATAAAGCATTGCATACGTGTGTTATTTAAAAATGTATAACGTTTCGCTGTCTGGTGCAATTAAAGGAACCCACCCATGTGATTAGCGAGAAAACACCATGCCACTTAGAGCATATGTATCGTATAATTATGCACAAGCTCTACTGTAACCAGTAATTAGTAGCTACCTAGTTAGACACATTAGCAAATAGACGTATGACAACAATTAAACCTGAATTTAAATGCTGTGTTTCACCACCGCATAACGTTTGGTTCGCACTTGAATTATCCAATAAAGAATTGAGATGAATCTCCGTGATTTATTACTGGTTTTTATTATGGTTTATTTTGTTTGTACTTTTACCAAATCTAGCAATGAAATTAGTATGATTACGGATTTGATCATATCTTCTGATAAATTAACTTCAGTGGTAGCTCATGCCTGTTGGAAACCATGTAAGTACAACTTAACGAACTGGTTAATACTGGTTCAAACTGGATTCTGCTAATAGGAGATCAGTTACGGTGTAATTTGATTCACTGTGTTACCTTTACTATGCTTAGCAAAAGCTAAATAGGAGCCTGTGTAATTAAATGCAATTTCAGCTAAACAAATTCAATTAGCGTCTCGATTGGGCAACAAGACCAGACCAATGACAGTACGCTTCGTGAATAAGAACTGGGCAGGTATAGTGGAACCTAACCACAGGGAACGCCTGCTGATAGTAGCTGATCTGAACTGCCCTACTACAAAAGTTTTCTTCAAGTTGGTAAGTATCCACAGCTTCTTTGTACCTATATAATTCTGCGTCATCTCCAACTTCTGGAAGCATAGACCGACTCTATTTGGTACTAGTATGAAACTAAGCATAGGTACCTGTATAACAAAATCCAGGTACTAAAAAAGAGTTACAGATTAAGAGTTAGCTTTAAATCATTTTGAGAGTTTCCGGAGGTAATTACAAAATTACTAATGTTATCGAATTTGAGAAAGTTGACCAGCACTTTCAAGTTAACTCTAATTTTTTTACAGCATTATCTATAGAGAGTATTAAACTGTATTTTCTCATTCATGTCATTTCCTGTTGATGTTCCTGTTCAGGCAAATGCTACAAAAAAGTTCAGCTTTCCATACCGCTGGATTGTGATTGGAAAAGCTGTAAATGAGAGCATGGCTGTCACTTCTGATTTTCACGACATACCTCTGCTACCGGACTCTGATGTTATTATTGCACAAAGGAATGACAACAACTCTTATATACTAACTACGAGTAAGTCAGTGAGCTTTAAATTACACAAATTCTTACAGCTAACTCAATTTTATCGTACAAACTCGTACAGTTAACTCATTCTCTTTGTTGATACCGTATGTACTAGGTACTTTACAACATCCTTTATGTTTTAGTTTACAAGATACAAATTAAAGGTAAATGGATAGTTGAACAGTTTGGTATATGGACATCTGATAATGGGCTTAAGAAATTTGAAACTGTTAAAGACCCTATATCAACAAGAAGAAAGAACTTTCAAAGGGCACCTATTAAGATGGCTATGGTGATTCTGGATAATAGAACAATATCTAACCCTTACGATCTAAGGTAAATATAAGAATCCCATAGGTACTTGTGTATGGGAATGCCTAAGAAACACCAGTAAATGGATAAAGCCTGATGTTGATGATGATCTGAAGTAGAGAGAGATCTTTGAAATACTTACATACAAAATGTTACAATTTCCTTCTTCTTCTTTCAGTGATATCCTAACTGATACAGTATCCAAGAGTAGCTTTCGTCAAACAGACCCTATATTTGGATACCTGAATGCTTCTAGAACATTGATCTACAGCCCTACTTGGGGCTACTACAGAAACGGGAGCTATGGTGGAATGATTGCCGATATGACCATTGGCGATGCTGAACTAGCAGGTAGGTAAACAAGCAGAAGTATAATTATTTATAATTTTATATGCAGCAGTCTCAGATTAAAACAAGATGAGTTATATCTTTTGAATGATGTAGAGGCGTCTTGATTAAGATTTTTCTTGATCTTTGTTGTTGAAATAATCTTAATGATGATTCCCGTCATTTCTCGTTCCAAATAAAGTCTACCACACTGGTAAATATTAATTACCATTAAGATGACACATTTATCTGCTAGCTTTCAATGACTTGTTTTTGACCAGGAACGGTGCTAATAGCTACTCAAGACCGCATGGAAGTGGTAGAATACCTATCCTGTCCTACCCCTATATCGATAAAGTTTGTATTCCGCCAGCCTCCCTTGTCCTACCAGAACAATCTGTTCCTATTGCCTTTCAAAAGTACTGTGTGGTACTGCATTGGTGCTTTTGTCTTGGTATTGGCTTTTATCCTTTACATCAACGCTTTGTGGGAGAACAAGAAGTTGGAATCAAGTGAACAGGTATGGATGTTCCTTTTAATTTGCTTAGTTTTGCGATATTATAACAAAATTTCATGTACCTATTTATTCTAGAATTTCGAAGACCCAACAGTTTTGAGACCCAATGTTGGTGATATAGCAATATTAGTGATCAGCGCTATATCTCAGCAAGGAAGCTCTACAGAACTAAAAGGTACGAGTACGTCTGTAATGTGACTGTGCTACATATTTCACTAAGGTGTAGAGTTATTATTAGTTAGGGCTTGTAGAGTTAGGCTGAGTTGCACCACTAACTTTAACGTTATCTAAAACGGTAACCAGTGCTTTTTTGACAGATTTTTGACGTTTGTTAAAGTTAAAGTAAGATGGTGCAACCCAGCCTTGGCGTGTAAAGAGTTAGAAGCTTGGCTCTACATGAGATCTGATAACTTCTTTACAATACGAACCATTATGGTCTTGGCAAAATGTTTTTTTGTAGGTGAATGCTCACTGCTCAGTATTGCTCAAGTGAGAATATTAAATACATTAGCATTGTAAGCTTAATTTGAAAATAGGCATGAGCGTGATAAGGTATTTCATTTCAGGAACTCTTGGCCGCATTGTTATGTTCATTTTGTTCCTTGCTTTTCTGCTGCTTTACTCTTCTTACTCTGCCAGTATAGTAGCGCTGCTGCAGTCCAGCTCCAACCAAATAAGGACGCTCTCCGATTTGCTGAACTCTAAGCTAGAGCTGGGTGTTGAAGACACGCCGTATAACCGGTATTTTTTTCCAGTGAGTACCAAAGTTATAACTACAGTAGGTACCTACAGTGAGTAAATATTTTTTATAGAGCAAAGGGCAGTTATTTGACCGCAATCACACCTGAAAGTAAGATGCGGTCTACGGTGGTGGTGGCTTATTTTTTCTCTTCAGAGAAAACGTTAACCTTAGCCTAGTTTCTCCTTTGTATAAAATTTGGGAATAAATAAATTAATATTATAGTTCGTGGATCCAGAGATTAGGTTCCTGCAATAAATGTAACATTGAAATATTTTAGATTGCTACTGAACCAGTAAGGAAAGCGATATACCAAACTAAGATAGCTCCCAAGGGTACAAAACCAAAATTTATGAGCCTTGAGGATGGAGTCAAGAAATTGCAAAAGGTAAGTAAGAACATTAACTAAACTATGTACCTACCTTTAAACAACTTGAAGAACATAATATAACCTACTTGATAAGATCTTCCTAAAAATAGCCTAAAATAAAACTAAAATTTGTAAACTCTATCTTTCAGGAACCATTCGCTTTCAACATGAACAAAGGGATAGGCTACAGACTCGTGGAAAGATATTTTCATGAACATGAGAAATGTGGTCTCCAAGAAATACCTTATTTGTACGCAACGAAAACATACATCACTTGTCGAAAGAACTCTCCTTATAAAGAAATCTTTAAAATAGGGTAAGTGAATGTTCATAATTTTTAGTAGAACGCAAAGCTAACTAGACCTAGAATTCTAGTTTGAACCTATACAACATGATAAACTTATAATAAAACTAGTTTCTACATGCATTTCATTATATTTATTAAACACTTTTAGACTTCTTTGTGAAGATAAATGTTCACGGAAAACAATTTCAGTTTGCAGCAAAACAAATTAATTAAGGAAGACATTTAATTTGAATGTAAAACTAGTTGTACGAGTAATAGAAATAGGTAAAATCTCCGGTTTGTTGACTACATAAAACAGCTCTATTTCCATTATAATCGTTTTGAAAAGACATAAACATTATGGTAGTATGTAGATTGCTGGTGTCACATTTAAATTAAATGTAACAGTTGATTAGGTACGTAATAACCAGCGCAGTGCCCGTATCTCAATACCTCTGGCCAAAGACGTGGGTAGTCCTCGAAATATTCCATTTAGCTCTGGTGACTATAACAGGAGAACTAAAGTTATGGAGATTAAATGACCTTATGATGATGATGAAGATTACACTATCTTTTTTATATTTCAGATTGTTCAGGATCCAAGAGCATGGCCTGAGCGATCGCGAAAACCGTCTGATCTACGCTCGGAAGCCACCCTGCCAAGCGCGCGGAGGCAGCTTTGGTTCTGTCAACATGGTGGATTTCCACCCCGTTCTGTTGATGTACCTTTATGGCATTTTATTGGCGTTTTTCTTCTTCTTTGTAGAGATACTGGCACATAAGAAATTGCATCCACGTCAGAGTCAGCGACGCTAGTCCTTTGATATTTTGCAGTTTCTTCTTCTTGAGCAAATAAATATAATAATCTTAGTAGAATGTCAGTTATGTGAGGCTTATATCAGTGTTCATAAAGATACCGCCATAGGAAATTGTATTTAGCACACGTATAATATGGCCACTTAATTTTAAAATAAATTGAAGAAAATTTATGATTTTGTATCATTTCTTTTCTTATACAGTAGTAGCATGGTTATCAATATCAATACTTAGTTATCAAAAGTAGTAGTATGCTGAAAACTATCTATTTCAATCCTCTTTATACAACATATCAAGGAAAAGAAAACATAATTAACAATTGAAAGTCGATCCAATTAGACTAAGTAAGACTACCTTATAAATCTAAGGTAGGTTTCGCATTCCAGACCTACAACTTTAAAATACTTATGTAGAAAAGCCTATTTATTTTGTAATGAATAGGTACCTTTCGCAATTTTTTAATCTTTCTTACATTTAAGAGGACGAAACGATGCGCATCCGTCAACTTCCTAATGCAGCTCTAGGTAGGTACATGTTAAATCCAAATGAAGAAATACTCGAGCATGTAGGCAGTGGCTGTATTAACCTGCCGCTGCGTATTAGGACTGCTTTAGATAGCGTTGCCAAATCAGATTTTATAAAATTGGGACGACAAAGTCGGGACATGAAAAAGGCAAAGTGATAACAGTGCTTTGATTAAAAATAACTAACTACTTAAGTAAACTTCAATGAGAACACTCGATCAATTATTTCGGATTGGTCACAGAATAAGTACCTACTACTTCGTTTGACCCAAAGGCTAACTGGAATAAAATTCCATATGGCAGTAAGGTCGCCTTTTGCATTATATTTAAATGTACAGTATTTTTTAAATGAATGAAAATGGTTTCTTAAAATACTGGATTCTGGCGTCCCGCTCGTGCCACTGACGGGACACGTCCTGTGAGAGCGCTAAATCAACATTAGCAACACTAGCTGTAAGACCGGTCGCTGGTGGGATCAATCGCAGCCATGCAGTCTGTCGCACCCACTCCCACTTGGACCGGTAATCAGTGAGAAGCGATTACTGGCAGGCAGGGGTACCACCTCTTTAAAGTTTTGATCTCCTGAAAAAAAACAACAGGCACACTGTTAAATAGTATCCATCTACTTATTTTTCTTCCTAGACTCATATTATTGCGCTTACACAAATTCCTATAGCTTACCAGTAGAGATTTGAAACATATTTTCAGGAATAAACAGCAGCTTGTTGAGCCTAGTGGAAAAAAAAAGTTAGGTACAAATTCACCAACAACCTCATTCCAACTTCGATTGGTATCTAAATATAGCTACGTAAGATAATATTCAAGTCTGCAATAAGTTTAAAAAACCAAACTGGGAACAAGGTGAATCTTCAGTTTACCAATCTAGGAATCGAACCGGACGCCCGAATCAAAAGATTCCCTAGACCACCGTCTACACAAAAACTTTTCAGCAATGCGATTGATTACTTATTTACTTAGTAGAGTAGAGTACCACAGTTGAACTCCTTTTTTATCCACAACAAGGAAGCTCTTGGCCTGCATCATACTTGATGGATTAGATTACAAAGACTGCAGCCCTAATAACCTGCAACCAGTTTGATCTCGCGGCTTGTGATGTCGCAGAGAAATGCCAATTAAGTTAAACACCGGCCACCGCTAGCCATTCGTGTAGAGCCGATCGTTTCCTGCACCAGTAATTACTAAGATAGGGTAACATTATAAGCTGTTGGAAAAATTGTTTCTACTCCTTGTGTAATTCGTTGCAAAGTATTGCAACTTGAGGACAACTAAGTTGAGTGATTTTCTCGTCCGTGTAACATGATGAAAATACCTACATTGTCAATGAAGATCACTAAGGGGACTGGTCCTAAAAGAAACCCCTGATTAAACCCTTGATGAAATAGAAATTAAGGGTCACTTGATTAAAGAGACATTTATTGTACTTAGATCAGCCGTTCGGAACCATTAAGAAAAACCATCAGTCCTTACTTATGCACTTCCCAAATCAGGGGAGAATCCATCCTGGTTTGGGGAAGACTTTTACAATGAGTCTTGCACCATAATAGGAAGTAAAATAGATAAAATTGAATTGCTATCTGGTCTGCAAGATAACACATAAAGCGTCATTATAATTAGCATTTATAATAAGCAATATCCCTACACTGATTTATTAAAGAACGTTCCTACTTCACCGAATTGATAAGATAAGACTTGGCTACGACATTACATTGATTATAAATTGTTTTATTGTTAGTAATGATAACGGGGAATTCATAATTTTCTTTTGACCAGTCACAAAGAAATTATTTTAAAATCAACATGTATTTCAAACTATTGTTTTTTGTGTTCTGTGCTATGTTAGGAACAGCATGTAAGTACTTATTATTTTAAACTGCCTACAAGTTGTTACAAATAATTAAGGAATCTAAATGAGTGTTACTTTGCATAATGTACAAAAAGTAGCTAGAGTATGCCTCTATCATACAAACTTTACGTTGCATTAATTGCACATACGAATGAATCTCGTTCAATAAGTATGGATTTAGGTTACAATGAGAACATACAAGCACCTAATACCTGAGAAGTAGGTACTGTGCACTAGGTACTAATTGTTAACGTCATGTTCAGTAATGGTGCTTTAATTTTACAAGAAAA
Source organism: Ostrinia furnacalis (assembly GCF_004193835.3). NCBI lineage: Eukaryota > Metazoa > Arthropoda > Insecta > Lepidoptera > Crambidae > Ostrinia > Ostrinia furnacalis. The sequence continues at coordinate 643,371 of NW_021131371.1, read as the reverse complement.
ATAACTTTTTAGATTAATTTTGCACCATTAGGTATTCTTTAGATAACTGAAAATAATAGCTTGTGGTAGGTATGTGAACATAATTAAAAGCCTAATATCGAAGGGGCATACTTACTTCATCATTTTGATTTGATTTTGATTTTACCTATTTTTATTTACTGTTAGATCCAAGCGTTAGATGTGTGAATGTCCGTAATGTTATGCTAATTTGTTATATTTTTTCAGGTGGTTTCAGATGCTATGCGTGTTCATTTTCATCAGTGGACGCTGACCAGTCCTGTCTCACCATCACCAACGAAACCCACATAGTGAATTGCCCTTTCACATATTGCGTCATTCTGCGCCAAGAATTCATGGTAAGGAATCTGTACCAAATAAAGTAAGGTATTTGCTTATTAACCACATTATCAGCATGCCTTTACTGCATTTGCCGATACGTACTACATTTGACCTCCTGCCCTGAATTTTGCGAGTCTGATGATTATAGGGGTCATTTTGCTTGCAAGTAGATTCAGATAAAAATTAACTGTATAGTTATCATGTCATATACCACTGTATATGACATGATAACTATACTCGTAATATGCAGTTTAGGTACTTAAGTAAGTAAGTCTTACTGGTTCATTCATCCTCTAACCATATCTTACTAACTCAAATTTTAGATATTATTGAGCATTGCTATTATAGTCATATTATGGATTGAAAGCAATATAATAGGTAGGCTTACCTCTAATGGGTGAATGTCTTGTTTTGACTGAAGTCTAATGGTTATTTTGGGCAATCCGACATCATCACGGGCGATGTTGTTGCTATGTTAGGTATATCAGGCGTTTGAAAAAGGTCCGAGCCGACTGAATCTGGCTACTTACTTAAAATAAATAAAAAAAAATAAAAAATAAATATCCTTGGACATTTTNGCTACTTACTTAAAATAAATAAAAAAAAATAAAAAATAAATATCCTTGGACATTTTACACTACGCCGCTAGCCCCAAACTAAGCAAAGCTTGTACTATGGGTACTAGACAACGGATATAAACATACTTAAATACTTTTTTTTTTTTTTTTGTAAATACATACATATTATACATAGAAAACACCCAGTCCAATACAAACAAATATGTTCATGCACACAAATGTTTGTACTGTGCGGGAATCGAACCCGCAACCTCCGGAATAGTAGTCCGATTCGAACCACTACACCAAACGGCGACGACTTAATTAGCTATTGATGAAGAAAGTACCATTATATAATATTTTTTGCAAAATATTAGGGTATAATACTGCTACATTCTTATGTAGCTGTAAAGTAACAGTTGTATTTTGCACAAACACGTACTTAGCAAGATACTTACCTAGGCTTCGTAGGTATGCCATTATCAGAAAATTCCTGTAAGTACAAGCAAGCACAAGGTGGACCGACGACCTCATAAAGGTAGCAGGAAGGCGCTGGATACAGGCCATTACTAACCCAATGATTTTGATTGATTCCCATATCGCCATGTATTGTAAAAATCATTGGGGGATGCGTATATTCAGCAGTGGACGTCCCACAGTGATCAATAANGGTTCGAAAATATCCGATATTTATTATAAATATCAAAATATCGGATATTTATGATATATATCAGATATATATCAACTTTGATATATATCAATTTTGTATGAAAGCCATACTATTATTTTATTGTATTATTCATGAATACTATTGCGTAAGTGTTGCATTAACATGTTTTTAATGTTTTTAAAACTTAAAATCAGACAAATAAAGCAAAAACATAAAATTTCTTTTAAATCCGGCAAAATTTACAAAAAATATAAAAATCTTATGTCAAAAAGTACAAATACAGTAAAATTTTTAAAAGTTGATATATATCATTAAAACCGGCTTGATATATATCGGATATATATCCGATATATATCTTGATATATATCCCTTGATATATATCCTCGAACCCTGTTCAAAAGTCATAATAAATCATCGCTCTTGAATTTTCTCGAGTCAATTCCATTTTCTCAACGACTAAACAAGTTTGACAAGACCTTGTGATACGACCGAGAATCTTTTTTTAAATAAATAAATGGTATACGATTTTTAAAACCCTGGACTTTGCAATTAAATAGATTTTAATATGACTGGAACAGTGGAAATATTCCATTCCCGATACTTTTAGTGCAGCCCTCGTATAGCTTGAACAGGTCTTTACTTTCAATGCTTTTTTACCCATGAAGATAAATCTTCCAGTATAAGCAGGTTTCAAGAAGCTATTTAGTTTAAAAAGCAATATTTCCACAACCAAACGACAAGTGGCATGACTACATTGACTAGGTACCTGCATACCATATTCAGTCTTTCAACTTTTTTTTTGTATCTTTAGCAATTGTTTTTACCCTTTTAAAACTACCCTCCACGTAATCAGTCAAAGCTATCGTCATAAATAAAATTGAATTGTCAAAAAGTCCTGAAAGAGAATCGTATGGATTACTAATGTTTGGCCAAAAAACGTTTCCCAAAATAACACATCGCAAACAACGTTTCGCAAATTTTCATTTGGCAAATTCTCATTTGGCAAAACAACTTATTGCAAACTTTTAATTCGCAAATGTCGTTTTTGGCATATTATTGTTTAGCAAATTATTGTTTGGCAAAGTATGTTTTGCCAAATGTTTCATTTGGCAAAAATATTTCACGATAAACTATTTACAAAACAATTTGATTGGTGCATAGAATGGAATACAAATTAGCCTGTGGTTATTATTTTGTTTAGTGGGTAGTTAATATAATTTTTTTTCTAAATAAATTTTCATATTTCTTTCTTTTAACGAAATTTCCAAATGATTCATTAACAATAGAGATGATTCTAGCGCTCGGCGGCCGCTGCCGCGGCACGCTTCGCTCGCCTTCGCGCATTAAGGGTCACTGTTCTAACCTAACCTAACCTAACCTACTATTTTCTACAATACCTACTTTTTGCAACCATACTATTTTCTGCAATCACTCTGTTTTACATAAAATTATTGTGAAAACCATAACCATGTGCCTTAAGCTTTGATTTGTGGGTAACGGTGGGTACTCGTAAGTATGTGAAGTATCAATTTGACCAAGCAAATTATTTGGGATATAATATTTAGCAAAATAAAACATTTGCTATATAAACATTTGCCAAGTAAAATTTGGCCAAATGTTAATTTGACCAAATGAATTAGTTGCGAAAAGTACAGTTGCTAAAAGTTTATTTGGGAAATGAAACTTTGGCGATAAGTTGTTTGCGAAGTGAAATTTGGCGAAAAGTAATTTGGCCAAACGGAAGGATACCGAATCGTATATTATTGATAGTGACGTCACTGGCTACACTCTAAGGCTGAGTTGCATCACCTAACTTTAACGGTAACTATGACGATAACCGGTGCATTTTGTATGGAGTTTGACAGATTTTTTGCCTTTGTCAAAGTTAAAGTAAGATGGTGCAACCCAGCCTAAAGGTATCTTTGAGCGCAGAAGCCTTTCACTCAACTTAATTGCAAATTGCAAGCGTTTTACAGCGAGCTTTTCCTTTCAGTGCATTTGTGTCTATTCTTGCGCACCGGTAAGCTTGACATAAGTTTATTTTCGCTGAAAACTATAAAACTAAGCAATTTTACTTACCAGGGTGCATAATAAATAATAATAATAAATATCCTTGGACATTTTACACTGCGCCTCTAGTCCCAAACTAAGCAAAGCTTGTAGGTACCTACTAACTATAGGTACTAGAAAACGGATAAGAACATCATAAGAAGATTTGCCTTTTAAAACATAAGTGCCTGAAATGTAGGGCTTTTTCATTCTCTTAGGCCTCAGCCTCGAATTTAGCGGGCAGCGGGGCGGCGGCGGTAGCGGCGCGGGAGCGGCAGGATCTTATGCGTAAAATCAAATAGACCTGTTCTCGAAAACAGCGGCGCGGGAGCGGGCAACGAGCGGGCAGCGCACTCCTTCTTTTGCCCACAATAAATCGAGCGTTAGGAATAAATTTGAATCGAAATAAAATTGTCGCCGTTGTTCAGACATTTCGTTTGCAAATAAAGACAAATATCTCGACAACACAACCCCGAACACAACACTTCGCCGCTAAAGCGCCGCGCGAGCTGCCCGCTTGTTTCGAGAACGGGTCTGCGTTGCCCGCCCCGCTCCCGCGCCGCCGCCGCTCCCGCGCCGCTACCCGCTAAATTCGAGGCTGAGGCCTTACTCGCTTATTTACTTAGGTCGCGGGACCTAGTAGTAACTTAGTACCTGGATGTGGACCGGTCGTTGTGGAAATCCTTGGAAGTGGCTTTTGTCCAGCAGTGAACGTCTGACTGAAACGAACGAACTCTTGAGGGTTTTTCGCTCGCGCTTTTCTCTCGTCAGCGTGTTTTCCATCTCATTCTTGCGACTTTTACGAGCTTTTATTCAGCTTAATAACTTTCTGTGTCAGCCTGCGAGCAATAATATCTTTACAAGTGGTGTTTGACCCACTTTCCAAACAAACCTGAAGTTTTCATGCTCATGTAAATCAGATGAAAATGCAATGGTGTGGAAAGAAAGAAATTCTGGGAAAAAAGGAGGCCTCAAGTCCTATAACTTTTTACCTTTACTGGAACATCTAAGGATTAAGGTTTTTTTTATGCATAACAAAGCAGGTATCACACCTGGAGTTAAGTGAGATGCAGTCTAGGATGGTACATATTATCTGCCCTGTTTGTGCCTATTCACTCTCGCCTTGCAAAGGCCCGGATTATAGTGCTCGGGAAAGACAGCAGCAGGCAGCGAAGTCCAGTTAACCTTATTTCAATCTAGCGATTTTTCCCCGCTTGTATTTCTCATTCAGTATTTCCCCCGCGCGTTCCAGCAGTTTTTCTCAGTTCCTGTTAGCTGAAACATCTGATGACGTCACGGCGCAGCGTGCTCGCTAATAATACGTCGGCTGCGCGCGCGCCGCTTGCCAAATGTATGAACTTTTCACTTTCGGGCCTGCGGGGCTACTCGGAAAAACGTTATCCGAAGCTTCGAATGTTGCCATCCCTCTCGCGCAACTCGAGATGCTAGCACGAACAACAGTGACAGATAGATCCGAAACTACATAAACAGCGTTTTTTAGTAGACCTCCGGCTCTGTTTAGCATTTACAAGGCGTTTTGTTGTTCACACGTTAAATTTTATAAATAACTTGCTGGTTCTGAAACAAGTAATAAAATGTTCGGTCAAATTAACGTGTATGGAATTGGTGCTAAATATTTTTGCAGAATAAAACTGTGTAACATCAATCAATTAACATATTGAAATTATTGAACACGTATAAGATTCACTAAAGAATTTCAGAAAAAATCTTATAGGTCTTTCATAAAATAGACGATGTGAAGCGAGAAAGAGTAACAGCGAGAAAATGACCAGGGTATACCTAACCAATGGTGACGTGAGTTTCTTCAACCACTTCTTCTCAGCACCAGCCCATATGTTGTCCCGAAGTGGTGGTAGGGCAAGCTATATTGGGACGTGTTTATGTGCCCTGGAAAGGGCCTAATGTACTGAATAAACTATTTAATTTCATTTCAATGTCTCAGTAGCTCAATGATCAAAGCAAAGGATACTTCGCATCCTGGGAAAACAAATCACTTTACATTCGTCACTAAAACACATTGAGGACAAATTGCGATTAGATTTGTTAAATGTAATTAACCCTTAAACAGCCAAGACGGGGCAAATTTTTCATTGTTTTTTTTATCTACAACGAGGAAGCTCTTGGCCTGAATCTCACTTGATGCCTTGATGGTAAGTGATGATCAGGCCGAAGGTGGAAGCGAGCTTCACCCGGAATCCTCAACCACGGAAGAACTGGCTATCTTACCTCTTTGACATTAAGAAAAGGGTGTAAGTGTATATTCCCATAGCCCCATTATGGCTTTCCTAAATGAAAAACAGTAGGTATTGCCAAAAATCTAAATTTTGAAAAGAACGCAACACATCGCGCGAGTGTCACTTTGTTTTACATGTTGTGTAATATCATGAATGACCTGACACGTGGCCAGTGACGTCAGCAAAGTGGATTGCGTGGATTAGGAAACGCAGCGCCCGCGCAAGGTCGCGTGACGTCACGGGACAACTAATACAGTTGCATTTGTTGCAGTCATTTATGATTGTACACATTGAATGTATATATTTTGTATTGATTTATAATATAAATCTTCTGGTATTAAACCGAACGCTTCGCCTACCTATAAAGGAGATGTTTTTGGCCAGCGTGAGGAGTGTAGGCCAAATCCTCCATTTGTGCTGGTAAATTAGAAAGGGTCGTGTTCCTTCAGTGGTTGTGGAGACTAAATGACCTGATGATGATGACTATGATCATGATTTCACGAATACAATAAGACCTCAGGGTAACCCAGTGGTTACACCCTAAATTTTGATTATGATGACTTACCAATCTTGATCTCTTCACAAAGTTATGTGTTGAGTGGGTTTAATGGAGGTCGCAATACAACCTTCGTTAAAATGAGCCGCCATAGGCGTTTGAAATGGCTCAATCGGCTATAGGTTTTCCGTTCGAAGCACGGAATCGCGTTTTTCATCAGTCAGTCAAGTCAAGGTAGACTCAAACTCAAGCTAGATTGTGGTTTTTCAACAGTCTCTTAGCCCCTTTAAACCCCGGACCCTAATTTAAATTTTCTGTTACCCTTTAAACCTCAGAATATCCATCTATCTACAACACTTCAGGCAGACATTCAGTGAACGACTAGTGTCCCATTAGGGCATCAAACCTAAAACGAGGATCCCACAACATGAATACATACTATTCTTGTGGTCAATCCTATAACTCTAACCAACGAAAGCTTATTCTCTGAACATCAGCATTTACATTGCAAGTTCACAACAGTGGGGTAAGGGGTTATTTCGAAAAACGTTATTTGAAGTTTCGAATGTTGCCATCTCTCTCAAGCAAAGCAAGAGCGACAGTGGCAGATAGACTCGAAACAACGTAAACAGCGTTTTGGAGTAGCCCTCTGTTCCCGGACCGGTCACTAGGTCACGGGGTGCGGGATGATTCAGTTCCAGCTGAAGTTTCAGCTTTGTTATTATAGCGATACGGCTCATTCTCGTTTCATATTGGATTCCGTTTAACATTTTGACTTTTACACCGCTTTTGTTAGTTGGGATTTCAGTTTAATTGCAAAGTTGATAAGGATCAATCATGTTTGGTCAAATATTGATAATAGTTGTTTCCAATATTGGAGTAAGTACTGTAGTAAAGCTTATCACTGGCTAATCAGTTTTGTCCATTAGGAAAAACAAATTGTAGATAGCAAAATAACACTGTGCCTCAAATATCGCCGATCTGATTTATTTAGGTATCATTTTGTCTACAAAACTTAAATTCAATATTTGATCCTGCCCGCGGTTCATCCATAGTATTCCATATAGATAGTTTCATCCACGAAGCCGCGCCCCACCAATTTTTGGTCGATGGAAGCGCGGGGTGCGGGGAGTTCGATCCGAGCAATCCGAGCGTTATTATTGCAGTTTGCGTGTGCACTCAGGGATAATTTAGCGTGTACTGATATCACTCATTCGCGGAAGAATGGTGGGGCGCGTCTTCGTGGATGAAACGATCTATTCTTATAACGGTTATATTATTTGAAAAATACTAGTTTCGTTCCTAGAAGTAAGCTAAATATGCTTATCAGCGTCGGTGAGGTTCTAACCCATGTTCTTCTGATCTCAATTCGATCCCTTCACCGTTCGGCCATCGTGGCTTCAAAGTTTGCAACCTAACTCTAGCCCAGACACTGGTAACATATAAAATTCATACAATGCATCGTCCCAATCTATAAATACGAGCCCCCACCGTCAGCCAGGCCAGTCTGACCTTTATAATGACCTACAAAGGGTTGGTAGGCTAGATTTAATAGGGGTTTTTGGGGATCCGCAGGCAAATGGACAATAAAACCACTAAGACTAAATGCAAGATCAAACTGAAAAGCTCAGATTACACGTCGTTTCAGCCAAAAGACGTCCACTGCTAGACAAAGGCCTCCCCCAAGGTTTTCCATAATGAACGGTCGAGTGGCGACCACGGGTTGGAAGACGTAGCGTGGGCAGGCCTCCTACTAGGTGGACCGACGATCTGGTAAAGGTCGCGGGAAGAACCTGGATGCGGGCATCGCAGATTACTCAATCGATTACAAATCGCCAAAGCTTTAAGACAAAATCAAAAAGGAAGCTCTTAAGGAGCTTTTGAATATTCTTTTGCCTACCTGTGCTTAGAGACAACCATTTGGCAAGTGCTGAGAAGAAGCGCCATAACATTTCTATTGTTTATGAGATAAAAGCTCATGTTTTTAGCTGGATCTCAAATTCTTCCATACATTGAAATCGTCAGTAGTTTAGTCGTGCAAAGCAACTGAGACAGTTATTTTCGCATCCAAAATTATGGGATTACCAACATCCTTTCCCATAGCCACCTCATCTGGTTATCCTTACGAGCCTGGTTTACCTTTAAAACTGGTCCCGGTCCAACCGTCAACCAAGGGCTGACTCGCTCTTGTCCGCTCCAACCCTTCAATGGTATTCTATCAGACTATACATTGTGGTTGCAAAATGAACCCTAATATAGCTACATAAGATTAAGAAGTACTTTAGGTATACGGATGAGGTAAGGGTATTTTTAGTGCCAAGGGCGGTCAGGGGTTAACAGATGTGCGAAAATTGGACGCGGCGTTTGGGCATTGGACTGGAAGGCTGATGCAAAAAATGTGGGGAAAATGAGTCTGTATTTCTGAAAAGTTATTTGCCTTCTTTCGCCACTTCTTCTCAGCACCAGCCCATAATAATTGTTGTCCCGAAGTGGTGGTAGGGCAAGCTATATTTGGGAAGTGTACAAGTGTCCCATATTTTGTCCCAAAGTACAAAGGGTCAAGCTTTATTTGAAACGTTAACAAGTGCCCTCAAAAGGGCTTAAGTACTGAATAAATAAATGAATTTGATTTGATTTGCCGCGTCCACTTTTCCTACTTCCCAGTTCAAATCGAGATTGTCCAGCCATAAAGAATAAGGTGGTGGTTTGGTCTAATTCGACGTCGGTCCCCCTTTACGACTATACTGCGATCCCATAGCTTCGCTCAGTAGGTGCCTATGAATTTGTTTTATCACAAAACTACATGTGCCCGTGACTTCATACGCGTGAAAATATAGTTTGAATATTTTTCCCGTTTCACGCAACATTTTTTATTGTTGGTAGTAATTGAACTAATTAGGGATTGATGGTGAAAACGGGCATAAGTCAAGTACCTAAATCAAGTTACTGAATTGTATTCTTAAACAAATCAAATCAACCCTGCAATGTCTTCAACCAAACTGAAAACAATCTTACAGTCATTTTATGCCACCTGATTGAAAAATCACCTTTCTGAAGTCTATAAGAAGTTACATGAAAATCTTGCTTTCAGTGATTCGGCCATTTTTCAGGTTTAAGTAAATAATTTGCGAAGGAACGTGATTACTAACGCGATTACGCGAGCTAGATCGACCACCTCGGCATAGTTCAGAGAGAACAGACAGCTCACTCCGTATAGAAATGCTAAATAAATAAAAATAATTTATTCTCAGACAATGCAGTCCAAATTTTGGTTGGCTAATGTCCGTTTTCACCATCAATCCCTAATTTTTAAGTGTGGTGGTAACACATAACAGGAATTTTGTTTTCAAGGGGTCACTTAAAAATTAGGGATTGATGGTGAAAACAGGCATAAAAAGCGCGAAGATAGAGGCACAGATTTCAGTTAGAGCAAAAAGCTTTTTATGTCCAGTTGTCTGTCAACTATGATAGTAATGATGAATAGTTTTTTTATTATTTTACCTTTGTGCATCGCCTACTCTGGTTGTTTTCTTTTGAAGTTTAATTAATGATTATTGCATTGAAATAAAATTGTAAATATTAACCGAAACCTAATTTTTATTCACTTATTTAAAATAAAAAGAACAAAAATTAATAATACCGAAGAGAAAAAAAGAAAAAGGCAAAATAAAATGTTCATTGGTCCTACATCACGTTACCACCGTAGACGAATCGCAGACGCCCCTACAAATGCGCCGGTGAACAGACAAGCGTGCGGTGCAGACGAGCGACTTTTACGTCACTAGCTATTTTTGAGCCGGCAAATGCCTCTGGTTTTAAATAAGGACTGTATCTGCGATTGATCAGTATATGAAATACTGAACGAAATAAAATATGTCTATTTTTGTAGGCAGGATATGGTTTTCGAGTAGCTTGTGTTAGAGAAATATTTGTGTTGAATGGCTCAGGTGAAGTCAGGTGTATTATAATATTTCTTCATACTACTTATTGCTTGCCTCTTTAACCGACTTTTACAAAAGGAGGAGGTTGGCAATTCGGTTTTTTTCTATGTACTATCGGCAACCGTGTTAACTACCCATTGCTGGTATTGTTGTCTCGTTCTATCGCAAAGAATCATCATTAAAATTTGATGAGAGCGAGAGCAAAACCGAAATGGATAGTTAACACTGTAGCCGATGTATTTATGTACACTGAAGTTCAAAGTTACCCATGATGAATGTGTTGATTGCAACTGTTTCAAGGTGCAAATAAATAGGTACATATCTTCACAGATTTTACAATTAGCCATCTAGTCGAGCCATGGTTTCCAGAAAACTGGTGATGCATCCTGAGTATAAAAACAGCTTAAGCTCCTGAAAACTTTTGTTAGGGAATATGAAAAAAAAAACTACCCCAATTCTAATATTTGAAGAAACTTTAGTAGATTTTATTGCACAAATTAATAATCCCGTTACCCCCCTGTACTAATCAAAACATGCTTGTGTTACAAGTGGGCTCACCACAATAGTCGAGCGGCTTTGGAATTGGAACCCGCGTTCCTCGGATTTCGAGTCGGCTAGTCCCCTTTCATCGTTCGGTTACCATGCAAAAAGATTGTAGAAGATGCACCGCCATTTTAATCAAAACAAGATTATCGTGGCACGAAACGCAAATCAGGCAATTAAAGTTTCAGCTGAAAAAATGCTACCTCCATACCAAGGACTTCTGCATTTCTTGCCCACCAAAAAACGATGAGTCACCCCAACAAAAGCATCCCGTGTGTCCGCCCAAGATTTACACCACTACCGCAGTGACCTTCACCACCGACCTTGTCTGATACCATCAGCCTAGACCTTGTAGCCTAGGCAATAAAGACGGCATTAGCATGGCCACTTCCTGGATACCACCAGCCAGCTTAGACCTTCCAGCGTAGGTATTAAAGGTGCTATTAGCTCAGCCTTCTGCCAAGACTTATGGCTTGATGATGGGGTGAGTAATGCTGCATGGTGTTTGATAACGGTGATTGATGTACTGGGGATTGGTAATGGTGAGTGAGATTAGTCAACTATGGTGGTACACGTGGAGGGAAGGTTTAGGCTTTAGGGGCAGTTTTACCGGTTTTTGGGAGTTTCAGATTATCTTGTTAGATAAGTTTTATGTTAGTAGCATTATTGTGTTTTAGCAGTTGAAAAGATAGGCCTTCTAGCTTATGCCCGCGGCTTTACCCGTGTGATATTTAGTTTGTCACAGATCGTCATAAATTATAGCCTATATGTTATTCTGGGTTATAAACAACAATACTGTAAAGTTTCATCAAAGTCCGTTCAGTAGTTTTTGCGTGAAAGAGCAAACATCCAGACATCCACACAAACTTTCGCATTTATAATATTAGTAGGATATTTGTGTTGACGTTCTGGCCAAAATTTTCCGGATTCTCCATCCAGTGAGATGCAAGCCAAGAGTTTCCTCATTGTGATTAAAGATAATGTTGACGCGATAATATCCTAACAGACTGCATGCCGATTCGAAAGCCGGTAGTTCGATCCAAGTCGACCGTTGAGGTATTGTGGTGAACTTACTCCTAACAGAAGCATATTAACTTACCATGCAAAAAGAGAGCTTGCTGTCAGAGAGACTGATTTCTGGAGGAGGAGCTGTGAAAACTAAACTTGCAGATTATCTAATACTATGAGCAGAGTCAGTTAACTGATTGCGGATTATCTGTTAGCAAGCGGTGAAGCTGGCCCCCTACCGTTTTCTATTATCATCTCATCATTGTCTCGATTGTTAAATTAACTATTTTCAGTTTTACGGGATCGAGATTCACGGATCGAGTTCGTTAGCCTATCCCAATTTCCAAAGCCTTACTCTGAACTGGATGCATCAATTTCGAGCCAAAAACACAAAACGGGTAACAGGTCGTCCGGAATGAGTTCACTGGGTCACAGGTACAGGCGCGGGGGATGCGCGCTCCGTGCGTCGATACTCTGCGTTGTTGCACGTAAAATCAATTACTCTCAGTTAGTTCCCTTTTGTATGGTTCTGAGTTCTGACCATCTGAAGAGTGGATATGGTTTGGTTAGAGAGAAATTCCCACAAGAGACAATAAGGTCACTATCTCCCCGTGGATGAGATAGAGGCGACTAAGGGACAAATATGCGAATAGCAGGCAGACCTCACAAGTCTGGTAAATCAGAGACCGCCACTAATGCAATAGTGCGAAGATGTGCGCACCTTACGTCGATACTCTGCGTTGTAGCACGTAAAATCAATCGCTCTCTGTGTTTTGACCAGCTCTAGATATCGTGAAATGGGACTGAAGGACACATGCTCTAGTAGAGGCCCACCCCTATTATACACGTCATACTCGTCCCATAGATATTATATTATCCCAACTTATAATATTATAAATGCGAAAGTAACTCTGTCTGTCTGTCTGTCTGTCTGTCTGTTACGCTTTCCCGCTTAAACCTCGCAACCGATTTTGATGAAATTTGGCATAGAGATAGTTTGAGTCCCGGGAAAGAACATAGGATAGTTTTTATCCCGGTTTTTGAAACAGGGACGCGCGCGATAAAGTTTTTCTGTGACAGACAAAATTCCACGCGGGCGAAGCCGCGGGCGGAAAGCTAGTAATATAATATAATAAAGCATTTATTTCTTTCTTTCACAATCCAATAATACAGTGAAACACAAATTGCTATGTACTAATTGAACAGGGCAAGATTGTGAGAGAACTGGAGTCTGAACTAGGCGAGAAGCCTGTACTACAGAGCGCCAGTACTCTCCTCTCTCGATAATGGCCGGAGCACATAGAATTTATTTAAGTTATTTTAAAACTAGACAAAAAGCTATACGAGTATTGAAAGATAGTGTGTAAGGTGAAGTGTAAGTGATGTGAGAGTGAGTGAAATGAGAGTGTGAGTGTATGTGAGTGTAGGTGTATGTAAGTGTGAGTGTAGGTGTATGTGAGTGAGTGTGCATGTGTGTTAGTAATGAACCAGGAACAAATATGCGAACATCTAGCCAGCGTGGGGAGTATATCTCAAATCCCATCCGCTGTGTGCATCGATACTCTGCGTTATTAAGTGCACGTAAAGTCAAATTATTCTTAGTTGGCTTTTGCCTTGTGGTTCTGACCATCATATCCACTTTTTCCGTGGATGTCGTAAAAGGGGACTAAGGGAAAAATATGCGATTATCCGGAATGAAGATCATTTCAAACGTCTCAGCCCAATGCTAGACCTTCTCCAAGGAATACCACAAAACACGATTTTTATTCAGCCACTGTCAGCATCTTCATGATTTCGTCGATTGGGTAGTTACCACCACCAATTAATCGAACGAAATACACTTAGCTGTCAAAGCAACTCTCGCAAAACTTTCTATAGGTGAGTAGCAATATGACGGCACATATTCGCTTAGGTACTGGACTTTCTATTATTGTTTTCAAAGCCTCAAAAATGGTACGTTACAGATTTGAGAACTAATTGGGAAAAGTTTTAGCGAACTACTTATTACAGTTTTTTTTTACAAAAAGGGTATGAATGCGACTCATTTTCATGCTGTGGAAGTCACGTTCAGCTATTTTATTAATACAGCCTTCCACAAGGCCTTAAACCCAAACAAAGCTCCAAGTCCAGGGATCCGTAAGTTCACCCGGGAGCGGGGTCATCGACCCGGGTAACCGGGTCACCGGGATGCACAGCCTCAGTACAAACTTGTCTCTGGGTCGATACGGTGTATTTATGCCTAACCTACTTCAACAATTGCATTGTCGAACGTATCATTATCTAATAAACCCTTATGAGTAATCTTAATGACTTGTTAAAAATATTGAATAACCTGGATGCGGGCAGCGCAGGTCGTTACGGAAATCCTTGGGGGATGCCTTTGTCCAGCAGTGGACGTCATTCGGCTGAAACGAACGAACGAAGCGTGCACATTTGCAACGACGAAAGTTATTCCAAACTATAATTTTAAATAAAATATTATACAAGCACTGCATTCAGCGATTAAATGAGGATCTATTGAAACTACGGAACCTAGGTTTTTATCAGGTATACCTATTTGGTGTTTTCTCGATTATTATTATGATGTGGTTTTAGTTAGAGTTCCCGATTCCCTTATAGAAATTTTCATCGGCCGTTAGTTTAGTCGGGCTGTTAAGGCCATGATTTCCCAAATTGTCGATATTTGACCGATTTTGTTTGCAGATAGCTTCTAAATGAAAAGATATTTTAGCAAACAAAAAATTGTACGAGTAAGTTAATGTCTTTAACTAGGGCGACAACTTTTCCAAAACACGATATTGCATAGTTTGTCCGATAAAAAATGATCCCAAAGAAGTACGTCGACGGCTTTTTTGTTTTACTCTCATATATTCATTTTTAACATTTTACACTTAAAATATATACTAATAGATAGNGTTATGTTATTTAAGTATTTTCATATCCCATAGTACAAGCTTTGCTTAGTTTGAGACTAGAGGCGCAGTGTTAAAATATTATGTCGAAGGATATTTAATTTTATTATTTATTTATTAACTATCTGAAGATTACGTGAACCGTCATCCAACTTACGGTTTGTTTTACACTGTGGCGTCAACGCGTCGCGCGAGTGTCAGTGCGAGGTGTGCGGGGGCTGAGGTAAACAAATGCACGGCATCGAGGCGGTAAATCCTAGCCTTAATCACTATACTACACCGATTTAGTATTGACCAATTCCTCAAACAAATTGGAAGTACTAACCTAACCAAATCACAAAAGTCCGTCGACTAAGTAACTATTTTGTTATTGAAACAATTTACTTCAAGGATTTTAGGATAGGAGGTAGATTGCTATGACGTCATAGTTTCCCAGCCCTTGCTAGGGCAGAGGTTGGGGACCTCAGCTATCTAGGTCACTGGGATGCACTGATAACCACGCCCTCAGATGCTATTTCCATTTGTAAGTGATCTATAAATCATTGCATTCTTAGAAAGGTTTAATACTTTTTTAGCCATCTTTCCTCTTTGCAACAACATAAAATTGTCAATATTATAATGTTACAAACTTCTACATTCTTCGAGTTAAATTCGTTGCAGTAAATAAGACAGTTTGCCTCGGATTTGCTAAACGTTCACTAACTAGCTGGTTGGGGGTGTCATTGACAAACTCTAGATGCGCATATACTTACATACAGGAGTTACAACGTTGGAAAAGAAAGCTGGGATTAGTCCTGGATTTTCTGTACCTACCTTTTACATCTTATTCTTTCATACACATAAAACAATGTTGACTCTCCCTTTCTTATTCTCAAAACAATATAGATATCAATTTCTTATTTAGGCTTCCGTGCTTTTGCAATGAAAAAGGAAACCTGTATACTTATTGATGAATCTTTATGTCTGGTATGTAACTGTGGTACAGATCACGATGACGTCACATTCCCTCATCCCTGCCTAGGGCAAAGGCCGGGGCCAGCTATCTAGGTCACTGGGATGCACCACGCCCTAATGTGCTGATGCTCTGAAATCCGAGCACATTTGAAACATAATTTCGGGCTATAGAAGTCCGAATCACGTTACCCAAAAGACCCTAATTTTAAAGTAGATTGCGCTATCATTTAATAAGGCACAGTCGACAGGAATTTAGTCAAACTACACATTTTTGCTGCAAAACTGCATCTAAAAAGGATAACTGGATATTTTTATAACCTCATCTTGTAAACATTCAGGAAATTCAATACATGTTTTGACTTTGATACTACGTAGTGCCATAGTGTTGAGTTTGCTTTGTACCATCATCAGTACAAAATTATTGTATTACAGACTATGGTAACTGTGGTCAGTTCAGTCAGCTAATTATAACAAGTTAATCATCCAGATGTATGCAATCATGATGATTGTTAGACAGGTTCAGGTTGCTCACAGCCCGGGTGTAACAGACAGCTCATTTCAGATTTTCGTTTTGAACTGAAGTTTTATACATTTGCCTTGTTTTTTATTTTCGGTTTTTCGGTGTTCCAGAGGCAAATGGAGGATCAGGCCTTTTTTAACGTCGGGAAATGCTTTGAACATACCCACTGATCGATGGGGACGGCCAGTGGGCTATGTGGGACTCTCCCCGCCTGCTCACTAAAGGCGGGGCCTACCCGCTTAAACCCGAGTGTCCACCGGAGCCCAAACAAACGGAGCCGCGAGTTATTGTCTTAGCTCGGACTCACTGAAGAATAATTTACTTAAGAGCGTTGTAGCAAAAAGTTGGCGTTCGAATTTTATGTTTTTATTGCTTGACGTCGCGTAGTGAGTGCGCAAACTGCATTTATCTGTACAATTTCAACGCTGCGTCGACTAAACGATCTTAATCCGTAGTTGTATCGTACCTAAGACAGTACATCATCCCAACTAATATTATAAATGCGAAAGTAACTCTGTCTGTCTGTCTGTCTGTCTGTCTGTCTGTCTGTCTGTCTGTCTGTCTGTCTGTTACGCTTTCCCGCTTAAACCTCGCAACCGATTTTGATGAAATTTGGCATAGAGATAGTTTGAGTCCCGGGAAAGAACATAGGATAGTTTTTATCCCGGTTTTTGAAACAGGGACGCGCGCGATAAAGTTTTTCTGTGACAGACAAAATTCCACGCGGGCGAAGCCGCGGGCGGAAAGCTAGTAAATAATAATAAAGAAATAATGTATAATTTACCTATTTGATTTTTTCTCAGATCAGACTTTTAGCAAAATCAAGTTACGTAATTAATGTATTTTTTAGACTAGTAGGTAAATCCCGCGACAAGTTTTTAATCTTTAAATTGAGTAAAGTAATAAGTTGATGGGTTTGAAAGAATTTATGTTTTATTTTATTCTTTTTACAGCATCAAAAGCTTGTTTATGAAAAATATTTACTATTTAAATTTTACTTTTAACTTTTTAGTTTTTATGATGCGGGATGGAAAAATTAAAATTTATTCTGATTTTGTGACGTTTCCGCACAAAAATATGGATAGGTTAAATAAATAGAATGAAATGTATGAAAACGAGCGTGCCATTTTTTAAACGTTATCTATAATATCTGTGTCCATCAAAGAGCTCGTAACTAAACATCGTAAGCGCCATTCAAATTATTATCTAAAAATTAATAATAAATATTTAGTTTTTGTAAATCTATACAAGTCAGGAAATCAAAGAGGTAAATACTGATATCATTGTGATTTTATAGAATTTATTATTATAAACCACGGTCGTATAATGCTAAAAAATCAGAGGTAACTTTAAGATTTTTATCCATAGAACAAAATTTATCTAATCGTGTTTTTAAACAGCTATCCCATTAGGTACACATGCGTTCTGTAATACAAACCCATCAAAAACAATACTTGTCAAAAAACCAAGTCTCACTACTCAGTTGTTCTACGGTAAAAAGTTTTGAGATCCATGTAATACCAAGTCCAGTCCAGGAAATCATTAACAAAACGTTAATGACATAAATATATTGACTTGGCCATCGCATGAAAACACGTGTAAATTAAATTATTTAGTGCGAAATGAAACGAAATTTTGCATGCCTGTGTAGACATGGAAAATTTCAGCTCAATGGAAAAACGGGAAGTAAGTAAATTTTAAGTTGCAAGATTTTGCAACTCCAGATGTCAAAGAAAATAAAAGCTTGTAGATAGCTTTACAAAGAAAAGAAAGATTTATGAAGAAAATAAAAAGTACTGTCTACGATACATTTGTTAGGCCGTGTTGCACCGTCTTACTTTAACATTGACATCAAAATTTTGGATGTCAAAAATCTGTCTAACATAAAACACCGGTTATTGTCAGTTACGGTCAAAGTTAGGTGGTGCATCTCAGCCTTAGTGTATTTTAATTAAATTTAATACAAATAAGGATGACGAAAATAATCGATAAGTGATCTCACTCGAATATTTCTTATAGTAGGTATACAAGATGTCGAACAAATGGTTACTTACTGAAAAAGTGCTTCATGAGACCTAGCAAATGGCATCAATAATATGTTTAAGAACGAACTGAATCTATTCAAAAAACCTATATTTCCAGCTTCCATACATTTAATACAGTTACAAACAAACACGAAATCAATGGTTTCTGAGAATTCTGAGTGCCTTAATGCCATCCCTATTATCTGTTTATTTAGTATTTATTAATTAGTATCTCTTGATGATATATACACCGTGTTACTTTGCATTCTTGCCATATTCACAGTGATAAAAGTAGGGACCAATACCTATTATTTAATATAAACAATAGACTCCCATGAAGAAAGTACACTGAGTTTTTAGTAAATTTTGTTTTGCAGTACAAATTGGAATAAACCAATTTTGTCTCGCACTTTCTACAGGTGCAAGTGGAATAAACCTAGTGGGCGTGGCCTAGTTCTTATTAATCTGTGATGTTTTATGGCTCTGGGTACCAGCCTTTTTATCCAGTCATAATAATTATTTTAAAATACTCTTCAGTTGATTTTAGATTTTCCTTTCTACTCTCAGATTCTACTTTACGGGCTTAGGACCGTCAAAAATACGTAATAATTATTAGGCTTTTAATTAATTTATAACATTGTTCCCTATTTTTACAAATTAATAAATTAAGTATGAAATGAAATCACCTTATTCAAAATAATTAATCATTTATTTATGAGTTCCTACTTACAAAGTTTACGTACTGCGAAGCAAGTGTTCAAAGTGTCTTCCGTTCTGATGAAGGCACAGTCTAGCACGGCGAAGCGTAGGTATTTCGCTTTAGTTTTCGCAACATTATGTTGCCAAATGACTTTTAGATTATGAGATGTGACCTGTTTTCTTGCAGTAATTTTCTCGAATTTTGACTATCTTAGACATGATAAAAATGCATTTTAATGAATTAAACATCAAAATTTTCTCAATACACTTTCTTCTTCAGGGTATGCTTATTCTAATGAATACATTCTATCTTCTTACTTAGAAATAAATTTGTTGTAATATTAGTTCAAAGTTGTGCCTTCGCGAGTTACCTGGAAATCAGGCTTTCGAAATTCGCTGTTTTCGTAGGCAAAAATCCAATTTGAACGAGATTTTGTCAATAGACATTCCGTAAAAACGTATGATAATTACGATGATATAAGTCAAAAGAAGCTATAACAATAAATTATATGACTAAAATCATTTCGAAATCTGCCAAATTCTCGATTTCTGCATGAAAAATGTGACAACGCTCTTAATATAGGGTTCAGACTGTTGGAGAGGCTCGCTGGAGAGCGAGACTCTAGCCTGAGACGGAGCTGCAAATGTCTAAGTTAGGACAATAACTGGCGACTCTGTTTCATTGGGCTCCGGTGGACACCGTCGGACTTTAGTGGGTAGGCCCCGCTTTTAGTGAGCAGACGGGGAAAGTCCTACATAACCCACTGGGCGTTCCCATTGACCAGGAGTCTTCTAGCGACTTGGCCCACTCATAAAACTCATTTATTTATGCAGGTAGGCTTTTAAAAAGCACTTTTACACGTCCCAGTATTAACCCTACCACTGCTTCAGGACAATAAATGGGCCGGTGCTGGTTTGGTTGGATCATGGAAGAAAAATGTTTAAAATTCAAACCGCGACTAGGCCCGTGGACCAAGGTAAAAGTGGGCCAAGTCGCTAGAAGACTCTTGACTAGTTTTCTTGACATTTTCAGACGTAATTAAAAGTATTTACTGGCTGTTTTTCCTAGACTAGAGGAAAAAAAGGAACTGGTACGATGGTGGTGTTATTAGAGGCTTAGCTATAGCTACTGGAGATTTGCGAGGAATTTTCCTCGTTGGGCCTGGTGGAATGGTGTGTTGTTTTTTTTTGAGAGTAGGTGCGGTTTTTACCTCGATCTTACTTAGTAAAATAATAACTTTATTAATTTTGTCATATCGGGCAAAAATGTAGGGTTTTGATCAAATAAAGAATGTTTTTCTTGATAAAACAACCAGTTTTATTGGGAATTCACAATCGTTCACAATTTGCACGCAAAGAGAAAAACAGAGGCGCCACAGAGAGTAGCGGCCAGAAAAGGAACTACTTGGGATGCGTTCCATTTCTATCACCCACCCCAGAACGCAATCCCATTCTAAATACACAAAGCAAATGTTTATCTACTGTTGTACCCTTAGTTAATATATCAGACACATTTTCTTTACCTTTTACATAACAAAACTTTAAACTTAAACTGTTAACATGCTCTTTAAGAAAGTGAAATCGAATGTCTATATGTTTGGATCGCGGTAGATAACAGTCGNAAAGAATGTTTTTCTTGATAAAACAACCAGTTTTATTGGGAATTCACAATCGTTCACAATTTGCACGCAAAGAGAAAAACAGAGGCGCCACAGAGAGTAGCGGCCAGAAAAGGAACTACTTGGGATGCGTTCCATTTCTATCAAAAAAGTCTAAATTTTTTAGTTTTTTTTGGCCTCTTTTCTCTCCATTGTTTTTGTACTTTTTTTATTAGTTGTCAAATAAATATTTTTTCTTTCTACTTTCTTCTTTTTTTTTAATTTGGGCATTTTGAATATCAGAGAGAGCGCGGCGCTATCGGTTTACGCGTTGCTCTCTCCTACGTGATTTAGAATTTTAATTGTTGAAAGATTTTAGGTTGCTAACTCTGTTTTCAATGTGGTTCTTTCTTCTTTCTTACTAAATCCTTTTCGTACGCGTACGATATTAGCAATATTATTAGCATTATCGTAGAACGCAAAGCATTTTTTTTTATTAATAACGTGATTTCATGATCATAATAATAAATAAATAATGCTCACATTGTTCATATTCATGTGTCATGTTATTACCATTACATAATAAATATGTCACAGTGTTCAACTTGACATGCTGTCGACTGTACACTGTACAATCAGCGTCAAATAGTTCGTGACACCTTAAGTAGCCAAAAAGCTCGCAACGCGTCCTTGTTACAATAGGGATGTTTCCTGGGTCAAAAAGCAAGAGTTTTAATTAGTCCATCAGTTAACTTATCAAAAAATACTCTACACGTATTTTTCACTTTTTCAAATGAAAATTTAAAGAGATAAAGCGCGCCAAAGTTCATAAGAAGAGGCCCGTGACGTCAATGCTTGCAGAAAAGTGCCGCACGTTGTGACGTCGTGCGGAACTTCAACGCACCATAACTATGTAATAATTTGTTAGATTGACAAATAAAAATATATGTGTCCAATATTTTTTTATATTAAACATGACGGACTAAAAAAATTTTTTTAGGAAACTAGCCTATTGGAATAAGGTTGTGTTGTCAACTTTTTGGCCACTTCGGGTGTCACAAACTATTCGACGCTGACTGTAGGTACAAGACAAAGTATACTTATAATTCAATAACACATAACTGTTTTATTTCCTTCACACAACATTATGTGGTATGCCTGTGCTTATGTAACAAATTATTATATGTATTATCACCATAAGGAAATAATCGTATATCGACGATGAAGTACCTACATAAATAACGTAGAATACAGGATGTTTTTTTTATGCATAGTTGATCGAACAAAAAGGATGGATTCTACTTTTCTTATTATTTACTGGTATATTCCATAAAAATTGGTGTATTTTACGCTGTAGCAGAAACTTAAAAACCAATTGAAAATCCACGCAGGATTTCCCATTTTGCAAATTATTAAAAAAAAACCCTAGGTTTTCCAGAATGCAGATATTTGACCGAAGTGTGTGGTCATCTTAGTCCTTGCTGAGTTGTTTTCCAACTTATTTTTTTATCCACAACGAGAAAGCTCTTTTTCAATCGTTTTTGGACCTTAAAGCAAGCGAATAAGGTTCAAGATATGTATAGTGGGAAGTACCTATATTCCCACTGTCTTTTAAAAGACTAAACCAAAGCTTTGAAGAAAGATCAAACAAATAAAATACATTGAGAATTATCCCCAATCACGTAAAGTGACTCATTCCTAACGATCTGGGGGCACGGCAGTGCCCCCACCAAGTCGAGCAAAAAAGCGGCACGGCCGTACCATCCTTTTCTCGAAGCAATTCAGGCCATTTTCGACCGCCTGTAACTTCGTTGTGGATAAAACTAGAAGGCTGAATTTTCATTAGCTATGTAGGCATTGTAAAGACACGGTATATTTAAAATTTCATTCAATTTGAACCAGTAGTTTAAGAATTATAACGGGTCAAAGTTACTTAATTTTGTCACTCACTGACTGACTCACCGATCATCAAAATTCTAAGGCACTTCTAGCAGACCTAGAAGCTTCAAATTTGGAATATAAGTAGTGTTTGGTGTATGAATCAAGGAAAAACTAAAATATTTGGGGGCACGGTAGTGCAACCGCCAAGTCGAGTAAAATTTTTCAATTTCGGTCCAGTTTTCTAGATACATAACTGCTGTCTACAAAATACAAAAAGAAATGAGATCCCATCAAAAACAATACTTGTCAAAAAAACCAAGTCTCGCAACTCAGTTGTTCTACGGTAAAAAGTTGTGAGATCCATGTAATACCAAGTCCAGGCCAGGAAATCTTTAACGTTTTACATAAATATATTGACTTGGCCATCGCATGAAAACACGTGTAAATTAAATTATTTAGTGCGATGGCCAAGTCAATAATTTATGTAAAACGTTAAAGATTTCCTGGCCTGGACTTGGTATTACATGGATCTCACAACTTTTTACCGTAGAACAACTGAGTTGCGAGACTTGGTTTTTTTGACAAGTATTGTTTTTGATGGGATTAACCTTTCCCATTCAGACCCAGGCGATAACAATCTAGCCTAATTTTTATGCCCTTACCTAAAAGCCTAGCACTGACCCCCAAGTCCAAAGTAAACCTTACCACTCTAAAAATAGAGTTGAAAATACAAGCATAAGATTACATAGGCCTAACAAGCCATCGCAAATGTAAAGTCAACCTTACGTTGTTAGTGATAGAGTTGGAAATGCAAGCGTTTGTGTACATAGACTTTGAACTTGCAAGGGCATTGGGTCATGGCGCCTACGCGCGTTTCCGTTGACTATTAAACTCCTGTACACGATATCCGAAACATTTATACTTTTTGACTAAGTAGGTATGTTTTGTTTCTCTATTTAAGGTTGGATTCGACCAAACAAGAGTAAATATTAATCTCAGAATACAAACAAAAGTAAATAAATTGTCATTGTTTGTCATTTGACACAACTTGTCATTTTGACATAAATTTCCCATACTGAAACTGTCAATGTGCCATTTATACTAGAAGTTATTCTCCGATAAAAGTTTGGTTGAATCCTTGAAGTTTGCCTTAGTGATTCAGCAGCCTTTTCTTTTCTTTATCTTTCTTTATTTATTTTTTTCTCTTTCTTTCTTTTTTTTCTCTTCCTCTTCTTTTTATTTAGAGATCCCGGGTTTGGCTGGTGGTAGGGATTATTCAAATCTTGACGTCTTAGTACAATGGAAACACTCTTGTAAGACTTCGTAACTCTACTAAATGTGTTGTTTATTTTGTTTGGACATTATGCAATGAAGAAAAAGTTAATTTTTTTGTAATATCAATCATTAACAACATTAATTAAAATCGTAATAATTAGTATTGTAATACATCGAAATAATTGATGTATTACATGTAAACATTCTTATGTAAACAAAAATCTGTTTTTACACAGGCCTATCCAACCCGTCTGGCCAGCGTGGGGAGTGTAGGCCAAATCCTCCATCTGCCTCTGGTAAATTTACGTGCTCCTGCAGTGGAGACTAAATGTCCTGATGATGATGATTTTAAAATTATACTGCCTATTTATTCTGTAAACTGGCTTCCCAACCCGTCTAGCCAGCGGCAGCGTTGGGAGTGTAGGCCAAATCCTCCAATTCATCATCATCATCATCATCATTTCAGCCATAGCTCGTCCACTGCTGAACATAGGCCTCCCCCAATGATTTCCACAATGGCCGGTTGGTGGCGGCCTGCATCCAGCGCCTTCCCGGTACGAGGCCTCCACTCCAGAACCTTGCTGCCCCATCGGCCGTCAGTTCTGGGTACTATGTGCCCTACCCATTGCCACTTCAGCTTGCTAATCCTTCGGGCTATGATGATGTTGTTAAACTTACTAAACTATATGCACTGCATATTTATTCAGTGAAATACAAATGTTATTTTAATTCAAATTGGGCCAACCAATTGTATTAGTATTTTAATTATTTGATAATAATGCGTTGGCTATAAATTAACATGGACATTCAATGAACGGGCTTAAACAATTAATTAATATTGATAAGGCTTTAAACGTATGTGAAGGTAAACACTGTCTCTTGTGTAGTTGTAATTGGGGCTATTTTTGAATTAATTTACTGTAAATTATTGCATTTTCTGCGCAGTGTGTAATTCAAATCAATCATAATAATTTATATCGATAAAGAAGTCAAATATTGTTTTAATTGCTCAATGAATTATCTTTTTTTTCTTATACAGTTTTTGTTAACTTCCTTCAAATTATAAAAGAAAATAATCAAGTTAATAAAAGTAAAAAACTTATTTAACATCATTTACTACACTGACATCATTCAATATTGTTTAGATTATCAATAAAAACAAACAATTAAATCTTTCCTCTTTATAATATTAGTATACACATAGTTACATACATTGCTCCTATACATGGCATAACAAGGTAAATTGTAGCATCTTACTCAGTTACTTGTTGGGTATTATACACCAAAAAATTCATATACATACTATACTTTTATTGGTAAAATATCCTTGGACATTTTACACTACGCTTCTAGTCCCAAACTAAGAAAAGGGGCCGTTCAAGTATTACGTAAGCACCAAGGGGGGGTGGGGGGTCTCTGTTTTGCTTATTTTGATGACATGGGGGGGTAGGGGGGTCTAGATGATGATTACGTCATCGTTAGTTATTTACGTTTTTTCGGGGATTCCCGCAAATATGCGTAGGCACTCTCTTTGAGAACTGATTAAGGGAATTACCGCACATTAGGGAAATTACCGTGCGCTATTCACTTGTCTAATAATTAACTCTCGTGCCGACATTGCCCATTGAAATTTGGGAGTCGTAGTCCGCATAAAATATTATTTTACGCGAGGCCGGCCTCCCGCGCGCGTGTTTTGTTTGGATACTAAAGTATTGTATCACCAAGTACAGTAGATACTAACTTACGTACTACCAATTTTGTTTTGAGAAATTATTAAGGTAAAAGACCCGACCATGGGACGGGTTATGTAGATGTCCTGAATATTGCGAGTACCTAATTAAAAAAAATGTAGACTAAGTATAAATCTTTCTTTTTCTTTTTTAATACATAATTTGATACCTTTTAGAGTAAAAAGGCGCTTTATAAGTTCAATTTTAATGCAATTTAAAGAGAAAACAATAAAGACTGCCTGATTATTGATTATAATAACGTTTTCTTTATTTTTCCCTCAAAATATGAGCCTTGTAAGGAAGTTTCGGTTTCGGTTTCGGTTTCGGCCGAAATAGACACCGTTGCCGAAATTCGTTTTCGGTTTCGGTCGTAAAAGTAGTTTCGGTCGGAAAACCTAATATTTTCATGAATTTTCCTATTTTAAAAATGACAATATAAAAAACATTTATAACAAAATGTTTACGTAAGCATAGGGGGAGGGGGTAAGTGCTTTGCTTACTTTTGATGACAAGGGGGGCGGGGGGGTAAAAAATGGTAAGAAATCTGCTTACGTAATACTTGAACGGCCCCAAAGCTTGTACTATGGGTACTAGTCAACGGATATAAACATACCTACTTAAATACTCTTTTTTTTGTAAATACTTACATAAGTGATTAATACATAATGATTATGTAAATCTGACTTTTTTTTCATATTATTATATTTAATTATAGTTTTTCCCCAAACCTCGTAAGGCAACAACATAAGCGCCATGCATGAGTCACAGCAGAATCCACTTGGGATTTTATATGGGGTTCCCATCGATAAAGCTTTTAGAAATGCAGATGGAATTGTCAGTTCTTTAACAGTGGTAGTGTGAGCTAACAGTCGTGGTTGTGCAGTGGTTTAAACTTTGGATTTATAGTTTAAAAAATAGTTTAAAATTGATTACATATTTGTGTTTGTATCAAGTTGATCCTACTTTAAAAGTGTCGTGTAGTCAACTTTTTCCCCCTTTTATTTAATTTTCGTTGGTTATTTTATTGTAAGTTTTTTTATTCGATTATTGAAATGATTGACGATTTCAATGCAATTTCGCTTGTTGTTTAGGGTGGTATGTTATTTATGTTCAACTGTCTGTAGATCCTCGAATATCTTCAAACAAAATAATTTAAGAAAAAGTGTGTCCCATCTGAGAATTAAACTTAGGATTAGGACTGCTAGACCGGTCACATAACAGCTCAACTCATGCTAGCAAAGCGAAAGCGACATCTGGTGCGCGAAATATCTTTTCAGTCCCTCATTAGCTAAAGATTACTTTAGTTAAAAATGGATTACATTAATCTTTGACCTTTTTTGTAATTTTATTATTCAACCAAATTAACGTCTCATTTTCCTTGTTACAGATTTATGGCGTCCAACATAGTGAAGAAACACCGGATCAAACCATATCACGCCCCCTCCCCATCCGCCGCCATCTTGGATTAACGTCAGAAACATGCACTCCGTCGCACGCCGTCCACTGTCTCAATCCATACAGCCCAACGCGAAAACCATAAACAACAAAAAAAAAGAAAAAAACATCGAGCTTACAGAATACCATGTGTTCTATATTTCAAATTTGAAACGGGGACTATTCTGAACACCCGCGCGCGGGGTTTTAATTTTTTCTTTTTAGAAAAAAAACAATTGCAGCTTTAAAAAGTTTTTCGACGAAAACCTCTTTTTAAGATACAAGTAATTATAAAAAATATAGTTGCCTTCTATTTGTAGTCGTAGTATACCGTGATTGGTCCAATTCTTGTAATTTGTTAAGAATCTTTCCCTTTCATTTTTTTTAAATTGATGTTAAGAATCTATACGATATACTTAGAAGAAATATTTGGCGTAAGAATAGAAGGTTGGTATTATTTTATCTAAACAAAAATCCCCGTATATTTACAGCATATTTTATGAGTAACGTTAAAAATACCGTTATTTTTCAGAGCAAAAACAGAAAAAATGGAGCGATCTGAACCTGAAAAACCGACTTCTGAGGAAGGAAGCCAACTCAATAGAAATAGAGTAAGTATTTTTAGTTCTATTTATCGAATTCATATGATTAAGTTCAAAGTTCAAACGCTTATTTGCCAAAAACGCAGTAATACCAGGTGATCTGAAATACTACAGAATAATTACCAGTTCAGAGGGGTCACTACTTTAAAAATACGATATTATGCCCACCACGTGATAAGTCTTTCGGTGATAGGTAGTCAAAAATACACGCAGGAGAAGCCACGGGTGTTGTCTAGTATGTTACAGTTAATGGCGTTTGATACTGAAAGCGCTAGCATGTACTAAACAAACAAAACTATAAAATTATTTATAAGATACACCATACTCTATCAAAATTTACGGTCATAGTTTACTATCACTAAAGTCTGATGCAGCAGATGTTAGATGTGTGGAATAACCACCGCACATTCCAATTCTTTAAACTTCTTTTAGTTAAATTTAATCCAGCTAAGTGCGATTTTGATTTGCTTGCTGTCTCTTCAAAACATTTTTTTTCTCACTCTCTCGGTCTCCTAATAGTTAGATTAGTTGTTAGATTAGCCTTAAAATTTTATCATTCTGGGTTTATTAAGATTGTTTAATTTTTTCTCCAAAACTTTTTAATATGAAAAGTTTTATGTTATTATATTTTAAACTCTATTGCAACGAAATAAGATTCAAAATCTTTTTTTTTGTAACAATTTCCTCATTTCCCATTCCAGAGTTTCAAAACAAAGCAACTCGTGCGCAGCCAAGCGATCCGCGAGTCCGCCTCCCCGCCGCGCACCATATCACCCGCGTGCCCCGTCGAAATAACGAATAACGTTACTGGTACCGATACCGTTACTAATAACGTTATTAATAACGGTGCGGAGCGCGCGAAGGACGACTGCAGCGTGGCGAGCTGCGACGGTGATGAGCTGAAGAAACAACCGGTGGAAATACAGGCAAGGCACTTAATCTGATTTCAATAAGACGATTTAATTAATTTTGCACGACAAATTACTCCAGAATTCCAAATATTGACTTAAAGGATCATAAAACTTTTTGAGCCAGCTCCTAGAACTGATAACCGCTAGGGTAGGTCTTGAGTGGTAATCGCGGATTGGAAAAGTAAAGTTGTAGACAAATCTGCCGCCTCTTAAAAGGATAGTGCCAGGGTCTGGACCAAGTGCTGCCCAGAATCAACCCATAGTGCATTTTGTTCCTCAGACCAATACTAATGTGTGAACCGAAGCGCACTGCAATCTATCCCTGGAGTTAAGAGAAAAAAAGAGTTGTTTTGAAATATTTTCATACAAAATATCATCGATGTATACGTACTACGCATAAGATTTCGTGAATTTGGCATTAAATAACACTCGCTATGTTGAACTTAACCATACTGCACCCGTACACCTTACTTTAGTGCGACTTAGACATTCTTTATAAGCGATCTAGCGCTGTTGCAATAGTTTGGTTACTTGACAGAAATCATTATTTCCAAAATGAATCAAGAAGTTTTAGTTCTCTATCCTTGCGAAAAATCAATTTATTGGTGTATTACAATCGATTATTGAAGTTATTGTAAGCTAAAACTTCTTGCTCTATTTTGGAAATAATTAATTTCGGTCAACTAACCAAACTACTGCAACAGCACTTGATCACTTATAAATAATGTAGAAGTCGTACTTAAGTAAGGTGTACGGATGTAGTATGGTTAAGTTCAACATAACGAGTGTTATTTAATGCCAAAATCGCGAAATCTTATGCGTAGTAGGTTTACATCGATGATATTTTGTATGTAAATAATTCGAAACTAAACTCTTTTTTTCTCTTAACTCCAGGGATAGATTTCAGTGCGCTTCGGTTTACAAATTAGTATTGGCCTGAGGAACAAAATGCACTATAGTTTCATTCTGGGCAGCACTTGGTCCAACTTCCATACATGGATTGGCACTGTCCTTTGCCGCCCTAGGCTTCAGCCTACTCAGCCTGCTGGTAAATCCGCTACTGGACAAATCTCTCGGTGAATCGAAGATCTGGAGACGGTTGCAGAAAGCGCCTGGATGCGGGTAGCTTAGGGCCGATCGTTGTGGAAATCCTTGGGGGAGGCCTTTTCCCATCTGTGAGCGTCTTTCTGTTAACATAGCATAATGTATCCTCATCAACATTTCAGCCATAAGACATCCACTGCTGAACATAGGCCTCCCTCAATGATTTCCGTAATGACCGGTTGGTAGCGGCCTGCATCCAGCGCCTTCCTACCTTTATGAGGTCTTCAGTCTAGGATTCATAGAGAATTTAAGACTATAATATAATATTATAGCTTAGCTAATATTATAGCTTTTACGCAGGATGCTTTACGGTATCCCCCAATCCGTCCCCCGGACACGGCCTGAGCCGAGGTCAGAGCCTACCGTGGCGCCCTCAGGCCGCGTCCGTAGTCCCCTCGATCGGGCCCACTAGAGTGAGCCCGCCGTAGGCTGGACTTTAGTCCAACACCGCGGAGGGCAACCCTCTAGTTGGGTTCGCCACTCGGTCTGCGACCGACGATCGCCAAACGGCTAGAGTACCTTCTGTACTGCCACTCTGCCGGGTGAAGCTGGAAAAGCTCCTCAAGCTACCAGCGCGCGTCCCTTCAAAAAAAAAAAAACTTTACGGTATGATTGTCTATAAAAACTGATAACTTTATGTCCTCGTCTTGTATTGGTGAAAAAATAACGTTATCTATCTAATCTTCTTTCCTAGATCACCAGCGGCCACTGGGACGAAGCGAGCCCCGCTAGGCGACGCACAGGAGGGGGCGGGGAGCCAGCACGTGACCTGTTGTCGCACAACCCGCGCGTGCACTGCGTTTGCGGCGCCTGCGCACAGTGCCCGCACTGCAGGTGAGATATACTCGTAGTACAAAAAGCAAGACATCTATGAGCGAGGTAGCCTTTTGAACTAAGCGTCACAGACGCAACGTCTTTAGCTTTGGTCTTGTGCCACTAACGCCGGGTCACTTACTCGCTTCCAAAGGCTACCTTTAAGACCAAAGCTAAAGGCGCCGCGACTGTGACGCCGCGACAGAGCGACAAATAGATGTTCTATGCAAATGTATGAAATTCTAGGGAACGACATTCGAACGCAGCGACACTGACGCGGCATTGGTGGCACTCAAGACCAAAGCTCTTTAGCTTTGGCGTAAAGACGCTGCGTCTGTGACGCTTAGTTCGAAAGGCTACCTTTATAGGTACGTCATCGCCAGCCGTCGGTACGAAAAAGTTGTCCACATGGCACAAGTACAAGACATGGAGGCACTTCAGGTACGTGCGGCCTTACTAGCGAGCCAGGCACTTGACGTCACCGGCTGACGTCATAACTAGCGGGCGGCGGGGAGCCAGCAGGTGACTTGTTGTCGCACAACCCGCGCGTGCACTGCGTGTGCGGC
The DNA here is from genome assembly GCF_004193835.3 of Ostrinia furnacalis. Lineage (NCBI taxonomy): Eukaryota > Metazoa > Arthropoda > Insecta > Lepidoptera > Crambidae > Ostrinia > Ostrinia furnacalis. The sequence goes on along the minus strand of NW_021131371.1, from coordinate 612,490 downwards.
GCCTGCGCACAGTGCCCGCACTGCAGGTACGTGACGTCACCGGCTGACGTCATCACTAGCCGGCGGGGGGAGCCAGCACGTGACCTGTTGTCGCACAACCCGCGCGTGCACTGCGTGTGCGGCGCCTGCGCACGTTTCACGTTTCAGGTACGTGACGTCACTGGCCAGCAACGGAGGTGAAGCACGTCTTCTTTAGCGAAATAATCCAAATCAGCGGAACAAATGTGCATCGACGACGCCTGGAAAAAAAGTATGCACACGAGCCCTGAAGACCACGGGTTTTTATTTAGCTTTCTGTTTGTACTTTTTCTCGTGGATGTCGTAAGAGGTGACTAAGAGACGTACAGTCTGTTTTCTCAGTCCGTCTGTCAGACAGATATTATGCCTAAGTATAGCAGTACAATTTATATGAAATTTAGGTTGAGTTCCACCATCTTACTTTAACCGTAACTATAACGTACTGGTGTTCTTTTGTATGGAGTTTGACAGACTTTTGACGTTTGTTATAGTTAGAGTAAGATGGTGCAACCCAGCCTTAGAAGGATAAGGCCTCCCTAACCCGTCTGGCCAGCGCGACAGCGAGGGGCGGCCACATTTTCCATTTGTCTCTGGTAACCCAGAGAGAGATGATTGATGAGAATAGAGTATAGATAACAGTGGTATATCTTTGAATGTTGTTCTCAGAGGGCGACGGCGGAGGCCGGCGTGCATCAAGCAGGATTCCGGCATCGCGTGCTCAGACGACTGTCCCGACTGCTGCGACAACGACCACGGTGAGCATCGTATTATACACTAAAGTCCTCCCGCAGCCTCATCAGACTAAACAGGGACAGCATCCGCAAGGTCCCGAGTGTTATAACAGGACAATGTATGTTAAGCCCCTACAGACAGCCCACTGTGCAGGGGGTGGATGGAGGCAGAGGAAACACCGCAGCATGTGCTCATGGAGTGTAGCAGCGTAGCAGAACAACGGGCTCAATTTCTCCGATCACCATCGTCGCTACAGGAGGCCTGTAGCAGCCTAGACGTGGGGTTCTCTGGGGTGGTTGGAGTAGGAAGATAAACCACAAATCGCGCACAAGTGCGGTATTCGATTGCGAAACGATTCGGGGCGAACGCGGGGAGTGTAAGGCCTCAGCCTCGAACTTAGCGGGCAGCGGGGCGGGAGCGGCGGCGGCGCGGGAGCGGGGCGGGCAACGCAGACCCGTTCTCGAAACAAGCGGGCAGCTCGCGCGGCGCTTTAGCGGCGAAGTGTTGTGTTCGGGGTTGTGTTGTCGAGATATTTGTTTTTATTCGCAAACGAAATGTCTGAACAACGGCGACAATTTTATTTCGATTCAAATTTATTCCTAACGCTCGATTTATTGTGAGCAAAAGAAGGAGTGCGCTGCCCGCTCGTTGCCCGCTCCCGCGTCGCTGTTTTCGAGAACCGGTCTATTTCATTGAATCAGTAGTTCCATAGATTACTTCATTCTTACAAATGCATTACATTTTCAGGTGGCCAGGACGGTTTAAGAAAATCAGAAAGTGTGGAGATTGAAGAACAAATTTATTACTGCAGGTATGTTACATTTAAACTATAGCATATCGATCAAAACAGTTGCTGTGGTTTTTATCTATAGTCAGGTCTGCGAGCACGTAGAATTTTGTCCAATGACCCCTAGCTACACATCCTTATCGCTCGCGCGTAATTATATTGCTGTCGCGACTGTGCGACGGGCGCCCGCAGTGAGTGTGCGAGCGCGACAGCAACATAATTACGCGCGAGCGATAAGGATGGGTAGCTTGGGGTCATTGGACAAAATTCTACGTGCTCACGGACCAGACTATAGTATAGACAATAAGGCTTATTTTCCGACAAAAATGTTGTATTATGTGCTGGAGACTATAGGTATGTTTTTTATTTATTTCAGATGTCCCGAACGCAAAGAGAAACCAAAGTATATATCATTAAGTAGAACAGATTCAGGTACGTTTATATTTATTTTATGTACTAACAATTATAATAAAACAAAGATTTATCACTTGAAAAATTGCTTGAATCCATCTAAGCGAGCAAAGCAAAGCCCTCAAAATTATTGTGTATCTCATGCCCGTTTTCACCATCAATCCCTAATTTTTAAGTGACCCCTATGAAAACAAAATTCCAGTTATGTGTTACCATAGGGGTCACTTAAAAATTAGGGATTGATGGTGAAAACGGGCATCAGACTCTCAGTTATTGATCCCGTTAGATATTTTCTTCAATATACAATATTGACTTATAATTTTATTGTAATCGAGCTTTATATATTATAGATGTGGTGACTAAACATGTAAGCGCTTTGGGTTTTCTGTAAGCTTATTATGTTGCTCATTAAATAAATGCACTAAATTCGGTATCCTGCTCCCACACAAAATTTCCTAATAGTTTTCATTTCAATTTATCTTTGTAACAGAATTATTTCGCTCTGAAAAACTATATCGAAATTAAAACTATCAAGAATATTACTTTTCTAGGAGGTCTTTTATACAGGGTGTCCCAGAATGGGTGAATCAAACTGATGGGGAGGTATCCCTGAAAAATATGAAAAAAACATTTTTGAGTTCGGATTTTTTTTTTAAATAAAGTGCTCGAAACTCGAAATCTAGTCATTATTTTCAAAAGTTTGTTTACAGATAAACGAAGCGATCATGTACAATTAATATTAGTAAGAAAAAAGTACAAATAAACTCCAAACGCAGCAATTATAGCCAGATACTTAGACAAAGCTGATTTATTTTCACTTTTTCAAAAACATTATTTTTGTGTCATGCGTTTTTTTTTCATATTTTTAAGGGATAGTACATTAGTAGAGCTACCTCCCCTATCACTTTGATTCACCCATTCTGGGACACCCTGTATAAATAAAACTAACGACATAATTTATCGACAGACGATAAAGCGGAGCCCTCCGGTCCAGAACTCATCTGCTTCCTCAAAGAGACCCTCAACAAGAACGGGAGGGACCGAGTCACTCTGCTGCGGATTGAGAAAGAACTGCACGCGCTCGTCAATGATTCCATGTGAGTTGATGAAACATCATCATCATTTACCATCAGTTTTTGTAAATCTTTATCAGTCTTTTAAAGTCCGGTTGCCGAGCAGATAAAATTTCGTCCAGTGACCCCAAGCTACCCATCCTTATCGCTCGCGCGTAATTATATTGCTGTCACGCTCGCACACTCACTGCGGGCGCCCGTCGCACAGTCGCGACAGCAACTTAATTACGCGCGAGCGATAAGGATGGGTAGCTTGGGGTCATTGGACGAAATTCTATCTACTCGGCGACCGGACTTTTGTTAATAAGAGACCCTCAACAAGAACGGGAGGGACCGAGTCACTCTGCTGCGGATCGAGTAGGAGCTACACGCGCTCGTCAACGATTCCATGTGGACAGTCATCATCATCATCATTTACCATCAGTTTAGTTTAGTCATTAGCCGGTCGCCGAGCAGAGAGAATTTCGTCAAATGACCCCAAGCTACCCATCCTTATCGCTCGCGCGTAATTATAGCTGTCACGACTGTGCAACGGGCGGCCGCAAGCTTGGCTAGCTTGGGGTCATTGGACGAAATGCTATCTGTTCGGCGACCGGACTTTAGTTCTTAAGAGACAAGAACGGCCCTGCCGAATCGAGTCACTCTGCTGCTCTGCTCTGCGGATCGAGAAGGAACTGCACGCACTGGTTAACGATTCAATGTAAGTCAAATAATTTTAACAGAACGCCATTTTTCATATCATACGGTTGAAAATGACATGTCAAAGCTAATATAAGTCTAGGCCAGACCACCGTTTTTTATCGGCCGATAGTTTAGTTGGGGAGTTAATCAGTATGGGTATTTATGGAAGTGCACACATTACACCGATTGATTCTTCATACAATTAAGAATCGGGCCCAACTGTCGGCCGACTAAAAATCGGTGGTCTGCGCCTAGTCTTATACGAGAGGGTGACCGTAAGATTACCTCACTTGATACTAATATAAGCTCTTTGGCACACGTTCAGAAAAGTGGTGCTGATGTTATAAAAAGGAACCATTTGATTCTTTGTTTGTTTGTATTGAATAGGCTCCGAAACGACTGAACAGATTTGAAAACAAAACGCCATTATTTCTGATAAACATAGGCGATACAAAGTTCGCCGGGTAGCTAGTTGTTAATATTTTAATAAGTATATTGTTGGTGTAACTTTTGTGATCTAAACAAAAACAAAATAATCTTACGCCCGGATTCACAAACGATGCTTGCATAAGTGAAGCAGCAAATCGAACGCACAGCGTTGAATAGAGCTCTGTTATTTGTTCGTGTATCACCCTGTGCGTCCACGCGCACTATGAGATCTCATAGTAATGTTTGTGAATACGGGCGTTATTCCCGAGGGCTGAGTGTGAGTTTTTTTTTTTCAAAACAAAAAATGTCATTAAGGCGCTACCTCGTCAAAGTTTTCGGCCGACTGAATGCCTCGCACACAGAGGGATAGAAATATGATTTCTCAGTGCGAGGAAAGGGACAGCAATAGCGCGCGCGGCGCGGAATAAAATAACGTAAGCGACAAAAATCGGAAATCATTTATTGAAAAACCAAACACTATTTAAAGAAAATAACTCGACCAGTACTTAAAATATGTTATTACCTTACCAATATACAAAATTTGGTATTGAAATATTAGCCTATCTGCTTATAAAACGAAAAACCTAGTAATAGAAGGGTCATCTTTGGATTTTTTTTCTATCGAGAAAATTGTTTCCATTCATGTTTCGGCTTCGACCAGACACTAGATTTATTAGTCAACTATGACATATTTCAAAATAAGAACATAAGTAATAAGAAAAGTACGATTAAAACTAATTCTGCGCTTCTTTAAAACGCCCAATATTCGCAAGGCATCACCTTAAATGTATGACGGATTGTACAGCGCCCCTAGCGGGAATTTTTAAACTAAAATTTTCATACATTTTGTAAACTCACACTCAGCCCACCGTTCTCTCTCTCTCCCACAGGCGCTGCATAGTCCGCTTCCCGGTGATGTCGTCATACGGCCGCATGCTGGTGCACCGCTGCGCCGCGCTCTTCCAGCTGGCGCACCATCCGGACCCCATGAACAAGAACCAAGTGGTCGTGTCCAAGAGCGGTGGGTGTCTCTCTCTTTCTCCCTCTCTCTCACTCTCCTGCTATCCCTCTCTCTCAGTCTTGTCCCAGTGAGATCGTCATACATGATCAACAAGTGGTCGTCTCCAAAGGCGGTGTCTCTCTCTCCTACTTTCTCTCTCTCACTCTCCTGCTATCCCTCTCTCTCAGTCTTGTCCCAGTGATGTCCTCATATATGAACAACAAGTGGTCGTTTCTCTCTCTCTCTCTCTTTCTCCCCCTCTCTCACTCCTACTATTCCTCTCACTCTCATATCCCTCTCTCTCCCTTCCTATTTCTCCCCTTTTCTCTCACACTCTTACTATCCCTCTCACTCTCCTACTATCCCTCTCACTCTCCTACTATCCCTCTGTCTGTCTCGTCCCAGTAATATCGTCATACATAATCAACAAGTGGTCGTCTCGAAAAGCGGTAAGTGTCTCTCTTTCTCCTACTATCCCTCTCTCTCTCTCTCTTTCTCAGTCTCGTCCCAGTGATGTCGTCATACATAATCAACCAAGTGGTCGTGTCCAAGAGCGGTGTGTCTCTCTCTCTCCTACTATCCCTCTCTCTCCCGCGTCCCGGTGACGTCATACGGCCGCATGCTGGTGCACCGCTGCGCCGCGCTCTTCCAGCTGGCACACCATCCGGACCCCATGAACAAGAACCAAGTGGTCGTGTCCAAGAGCGGTGCGTGTCTTTCTCTCTATCTCTTATCTATCCTCCTACTATCCCTCTCTCTCTCCTACTATCCCTCTCTCTCTCTCTCCTACTATCCCTCTCTCCGCGCGTCCCGGTGACGTCATACGGCCGCATGCTGGTGCACCGCTGCGCCGCGCTCTTCCAGCTGGCGCACCATCCGGACCCCATGAACAAGAACCAAGTGGTGGTGTCCAAGAGCGGTGCGTGTCTCTCTCTCTATCTCCTATCAATCCTCCTACTATCCCTCTCTCTCTCACTCTCCTACTATCCCTCTCTCTCTCCCCATACTATCCCTCTCCTACTATCCCTCCCTCTCTCCTACTACCCCTCCCTCTCTCCTACTATCCTTCCCTCTCTCCTACTATCCCTCTCTCTCCCGTGTCCCGGTGACGTCATACGGCCGCATGCTGGCGCACCATCCGGACCCCATGAACAAGAACCAAGTGGTGGTGTCCAAGAGCGGTGCGTGTCTCTCTCTCTATCTCCTATCAATCCTCCTACTATCCCTCTCTCTCTCACTCTCCTACTATCCCTCTCTCTCTCCCCATACTATCCCTCTCCTACTATCCCTCCCTCTCTCCTACTACCCCTCCCTCTCTCCTACTATCCTTCCCTCTCTCCTACTATCCCTCTCTCTCCCGTGTCCCGGTGACGTCATACGGCCGCATGCTGGCGCACCATCCGGACCCCATGAACAAGAACCAAGTGGTCGTGTCCAAGAGCGGTGGGTGTCTCTACAGCTTTACGTCTCTCTCTCCCTCTCTCCTGGGCTGCGCTGTTCCACACGCTGAGCCTCAGTTGATCAACAGCCACAAAACTACTGAGCTTATGTTGGTATATGGAACTGTAGACAAGGACATCTACCACCGCCGCGTTACATGTACTAGCTAATCGCTCGTAACCAATTATTAGGAGCAATGAACACGAACTCTATACGAGTACCCAAGGGTTCGGCAGTTCGAGAAACTGTGGCCTAATCCCATTGGTGTAGTTACACTATGCGCGAACTTGATCGAACACGCGCAAGAAAGAATGAGCGACACACAGCGAATCGAACTTAACTACGTATTTAGTTTACACTGTGTGATTTGACCTAGGTAACGCAAAGTATAACTGCGCCATATTCCTAAACTTTCGGTTTCAGTGTTGTACCATACAAAAAGTTCCGTCTGCACACCAAAATCGTCCCTTTTACATTATGTATTATTATAGGATTTCTTTAACGTGTGTATTACATTCACCAGGCACCTGCGGCGGGCGGATCCCGTGTACCAGTTTCCGACAGTGGTGCACCGTCGCATTCCCGCCCAGCCCGCGACGCCACCAGACCGTCACCGACACCACCAATGCCAAGTAAGACATTTTAAAACAAATAATAGACTACACTCGACATCACACGTCGAGTAAGCTTCCCTCGATCCCTAGGCTGGACTTTGGTCCAACACCGCGGTGGGCAACCCTCTAAAGCCTGGTCCGTGAGCACGTAGAATTTTGTCCAATGACCCCAAGCTACCCGGGCGACGGACGACGGGCGCCCGCAGTGAGTGTGCGAGCGCGACAGCAACATAATTACGCGCGAGCGATAAGGATGGGTAGCTTGGGGTCATTGGACAAAATTCTACGTGCTCACGGACCAGGCTTTAGTTGGGTTCGCCACTGATCGGGCGCTTCATGCGCTCGATACGGCCCGATCGGCTAGAGCACCTTCTGTACTCGCCACTCTGCCCGGTAAAGCTGAAAAAGCTCTTAAAGCTACCAGTGCCCGTCCCTTCAAAAAGAAAAGAAAACTTATCCTTTCTTCTGGGGCAGTCGGGTAAAAATGTCGAATAAGCAATTAACAGTATTTAAGGTCAGATAGCCGTTAGAATTGATTTGGCCTACACTTCCCATGTTGGCCAGACGGGTTGAGGAGGCCTGATGTTCGCATATTTGTAAGGACAAGGCATTTACCATCATTTCAGCTTCAGTATGTTCACTGGTAAACATAGGTATATCCCAATCGCAGTTGAAGTGGAGACTAAATGACTTGATTAATCTGATATAATTAAACAAACACCAGCAATATTTAAAGAGGTATATTATTATTTTTCACCAGTGCTGATGACTGGGAATAACCAGTCCCGTTTAGGGCTTATACAGGGTGGCAACGATAAGTGATCTCACCCGATTCTTTCTAAACTATACAAGATATCGAAAAACTGGTTACTAACCCTGAAAGTGCTTAATGAGTTCTATCAAACGGTATCAACAATACTAAGTTACAGAATAAACTGGATCTATCCGACAATTTAATTCAATTTTCCAGCTTCTAAGTAGTTTGAGTATCACTGAACCACAACATACATAATCATTTGTTATCCAGGTCAATACTGAAGCGCGACACGCATTCCCTGGACGAACCGGGCAACGGGTCATTGGCAAACTCCCGAAGCAAATCTCTAGAGCAACGGGAACGGGACTATGAGCGGATGAAGAGACGGATATTCAGCACGGTATGTACGGGACTATTCCCACCTCTCGTTCCCACCGCTGCAACTCCTGTGTAGCCAGGATCTACAGCTTGACCGCCAACAACCCAACCAGTGAAAGTCAAGTTTGTCCCGGGGGAAAGTTACTGTCATTGGACACCAAATTAATCAGAAGAACATAAGAGGAGTTCAAAGTTAAGGGTCTACTTCTCTCCAGTGCATGGCGAATTTAGTCAAATTTGTATTGCAAAATACTAGTACTAAAGCTGAGTTGCACCACCTATCTTTAACAGCAACTATAACGATAACCTGCGTTTTTTGTATAGAGTTTGACAGATTTGTTAAAGTCAAAATAAGATGGTGCAACCCAGCCTAATTTTATTGTTGTATTGTCGTGACATTTGTAAGTCTATCTTTCATTCATCAACTAAATTTCACTCGTTAGTTTATGTGATATTGGTAATTCGGCTTTTATAAACAGAGCAATAAATGAAATCATTATTTATGACCACTCCAGTCCCATCATCAGACCAGCTCGATGGTACCATAATATTGTATTGTCATTTAATCTACATTATAATTGCGAAGTTTCATGATGATTCAAGAATTAGAAGTGCGTGTAATTCAGATTCTTAGTTTCCATTACATAGTTACATACACGACGACCTAACAAAAGCGTGTTAAAAATACCACAATTACAACACTATTGATATCTATTCCAGGACAACTGCTCTCAAGACGAGTCCCAGTGGCCCTGGTTGGGTGCCCCGGTGAAAGTACTCACTCCGGAAATTAACAGGAACAAACTACTCAAAGTAAGCCATCTTGTTATTTCAATTTATGTTTCAACTCTAGATTTGACAATGGTGACACCCATCTTTTGTTTATTTATTTCCACATTTTAACAAATGATTTATCACTGGTGACATGCTCAACAGTCGATAGAACAGGTTGGAGTCTGGTCTCAAATACATGCTGAAAATTAACGTCGTGGTATACATAAGTAGGGGTTTTATTTTCTGGGGTATTCTATGTACTTACTCAATGCTTTATTGCTTTACCAGTTAGGGCACAGCAAGTTTTGGAAGGAGGCATACATCCCCTTTGATTCGCCTCATTAATGGAGAACTTTAGTTTAAACTGAACTTTCCATTTAGTCCTTTGAACTTTTCTCCCATTGAATATCAAACTCAAAATTTCTTTATTTGTATAGATAGACTAATTAAATAGCACTTACAAATCGTCAAATATTTTGTTCTTATGGTGCTTTACATGTCTCATAATGTTTTCAATATGTGTATAATAATATTAATGCTATGAATCAAATAGGGATTTGTAGAAGCAAAGTTCATAATCCCCTATGGAGTGAGTCGATAAATAACTTCTTTTTGGAACGCTTTGTATTTTGCTAATCAATAAACAATTTATGATATTTTAATTTGATTTCGAATTTTCGATGTTCTGTCTTAAGTTAATACTCTAGTCCATTGGTTCCCAAAGTGGGGGGCGCGGCCCCTAGGGGAGGCGCAAAGCCCTTTAAATGGGAGCGCGGGTCGTCTGTGTGCCTAAGATTAAAAAAGAATGCATTCCAGCCTCGATACGACCAATAAATAATCTTGACTGGTAAAGGGGGGGGGGGGTTGTATGGTTGAAAGGGGGCGCGTCTCAAATAAGTTTGGGAACCGATGCTCTAGCTAGTCTATGCTCACATCAATATTGTTTGCCAGGTGCAATCCCTGGAGAGTTCGGGTCTCCCGGCGCGCGGGGCCGGGTGCTCCCGGCGCGGCGTGGCCAAAAGCCACAGCTTCGGCGGCTACGCGCAGCCCGCGCCCGCGCCCAAGCCGCTTCGGCTGCTCAGCAGACAAGGTGGGTCTCATCACCAGCAGGCCAGGTCTATCCTGGCAAGAGACACAGTCTAAATAGGGCTCTGGAACAAGTGCCACAGCTTCGGCGGCTACGCGCAGCCCGCGCCCGCGCCCAAGCCGCTCCGGCTGCTCAGCAGGCAAGGTAGGTCATCATCATCATCATACCACCATCCCCTAGTGTCATTATCTCAAGATAGGAGGTCCTGGATCGGATTGTAGCTTAACCAACTACGCTATTACTTAGCTAGTGAGATTGGTCTCATCACCACTATTCACCATCATCCGTCATCGTCTCCAAGTCTCTTCCGATAGGGTTAACTATAGCTTTGGCGGCTACGCTTCCGCTGAAGTACTAAGCTTGGTCTCATCACCACCATCATCATCTCTATAGATATCTTCTGACAGGAGTAACACCAGTCCGTAAAAAATAGTTTAGTCTCGTCACCGTCATAATGTCATCATAATCCCCCATCATCTGTCATCGTCTCCAAGCCGCTCCGGCTGTTGAGCAGGCAAGGTGGGTCTCATCACCAGCAGGCCAGGTCTATCCTGACAATAGACACAGTCTAAATAGGGCTATGGAACAAAGAGAGCCGTAGCTTGGGTAACTACACGTAGCCCGCGCTGCTAAGCAGTCGAAGACTGCTGATCTGACAAGGTTAGTCATCATCACCATGTCATCATCCTCCATCATCATCTTTCATTGTCTCTAGAATAGGAAGTCCTGGATCGGATTGTAACTTAAGCAGCTACGCTACTGCATAGCTGGTAAAGTAAGTTTCATTACCGTCATTATCACCCATCATCATCATCCGTCATCTTCTCCAGGTTTCTTCCGAAAGGGTTAGCTACAGCTTTGGTGACTACGCTCCTGCTGAAGTACTAAGCTTGGTCTCATCACCATCATCATCGTCTCCAGATAGACACCTGGATCCTACAGGTGCTAGAATTTCGGCGTCTATGAACCTGTTGAAGTACTACGGTTAGTTTTATCATCATCACTGTAGTCTCTGCCAACCAAGAGCCATACCTGCACACTTCTTCAGCCACTGAGCTGGTGATACGATTCTTAGTACCACCATTACCATCATCTTTCTAGATCCTTCTAGATAAGACGGTTTTAGCTACTACGCTCCTGCTGAAGTACTAAAGTTGGTCTCATCACCATTATCGTCTCCAGATAAAGCCTGGTCCGTGAGCACGTAGAATTTTGTCCAATGACCCCAAGCTACCCATCCTTATCGCTCGCGCGTAATTATATTGCTGTCGCGACTGTGCGACGGGCGCCCGCAGTGAGTCTACGTGTTCATAGACCAGGCTTTAGAGACCTGAACACGCTAAGAATTACAGCATTGGCAGCTGCGCGTTTGATGGTAAGGTTCATCATTGAGTCTCATCACCACCATCATCTCTATAGATACCTCCGATAGGAGGCACAGCACAGCTGCTGTCTAAATCTTCTGCTGCTGAACTGGCAAGGCGAGTCTCATCACCACCAGGCCAGGTGTACAGGAGACAGGACTCCAAAACTAGACGTGTTCCAAGTGAAAAAAGGCGTCAAGATAACGAAAATACGTGCTACTGAAACGACCCGCTGAAAACCAGCTTCGTGACTTGACGACTTGTGTCATGTCACGATTTTCGCTGAGCGGGCGCCTTTTCAGCATGGCTCAGTAATTTAACCTCTGTACATGTATGCACACAAATGTTAACCTCTCCTATGCTTTGTCTCATATCTGTGCAACCTCTGTCAACTGCTTTGTCTCAGATCGAAGACAAGACTATTTTGGTCATTTTGAAACATCATTTGAAAACCGTAGCAGTTGGGGGTGCAGTTTTGCGCGGCTCAATAGCACGCCAATATTATAAAGAGGATAACTTTGTTTGTTTGTTTGGTTGTAATGAATAGGCTCAAAAACTACTAGACCGTTTTTATAAATTATTTCACCATTCGAAAGCTACATTATCCACGAGTAACATAGGCTAAATTTTATTATGGAAAAAAGTAGTGCTGCTTAAAGGTATTCTATTGTACTCGGTCATCATTTTACACCCGCTAAGTCTACCGTTTGTTTGCAGGTGACCTAGCGTCCAGCAGTTGGCGGCTGTCGCCGTCCAGCTCGGGCTACAAGACGCTCAGCCTTCGCAGCACCGACTCCGTTACGCCGTCGCCTACAAGTATGTTTACTTTTTGATTCATTTCTGCTGCTTTTCTACTCAAGACAGAGTTTGCAACTTAGAACGAGGAGAACTTGACCTGGAGGAATGTGAGCTAAATCCTTAATTTGTCTGTATTCGTAGAATAATGGACACCCTAGATATTAATTTGACAAGGATGTCAAAATAAACAGGAGTTTAGCTGTTAAAACGCGACTCTTTCGTAGATTTGGTGGTATTCAAGGCTAGATTGAAGAGAGAATTATTGTTGATGGTGTCAATGTTTTCAGCATTGGCTTATTTTTATCCTGAAGAATAAGGAAGGGTTAGAAATTCTAACCCTTCCTCTAGCTTCTAACTTAGAATGATATTGGAACTTATAAAAGCACAGATTTGTTTTTATCCAAAACAAAGCAGGTATTTGACTACAATCACACCTGAAGTTAAGTAAGATGCTGTCTAGGATAGTACATATCTGCCTATTCACTCTGGCCTTGAAAGGGTCCGGATTATAATGTTCGAGAAAGTTTTTTTTTAAGGGACGCGCGCTGGTAAATCCTGGTCCGTGAGCACGTAGAATCCCGTCCAATGACACCAAGCTGCCCATCCTTGTCGCTCGCACGTAATTATGTTGCTGTCGCGCTCGCACACTCACTGCGGGCGCGCGTCGCACAGTCGCGACAGCAATATAATTACGCGCGAGCGATAAGGATGGGTAGCTTGAGGTCATTGGACGGGATTCTACGTGCTCACGGACCAGGCTTTAGCTTGAAGAGCTTTTCCAGCTTCACCGGGCAGAGTGGCGAGTACAGAAGGTACTCTAGCCGTTTGGCGATCGTCGGTGCGCGTGCCGACGAAGCCGAGTATGGGCTTCGCGAAGTCGGTCGAAGACCGACTTCGCGATCGTTTGAGATAGTCCTTAGCTGTTCGCATTATAAGAGTTATCGAAACGTGCGAAATAGTGGAATGTCGACAATAGAGGGATGATACGCTAACCTGCGTCTGGTACCTCAGTAAGGGAAGGTGGTGGAATTAGGTCGTGTAATTCCTTTTCACATTCTCCGAAGTGTAGTGTGCTCCTGCAGTGAGGCCTAAATGACCTGATGATGATATTCTATCACTCCCCAGGCGGAGCGAGTCCAGAGCCATGTTTCGTGCCACCAGCGTGTCAGTTGGCACCGCGCTGCGTGCCCGGCGTCGTGTGGTGCGTCACCGACCTGTCCCGCGTGCCGCCCGGCGCCTGGCTGCTACACCCGCAGGTAACGTGACTACAGACTAAAGCCCGGTCCGTGAGCACGTAGAATCCCGTCCAATGACCCCAAGCTACCCATCCCTATCGCTCGCGCGTAATGAGGGCTATCGTTTTTATACTTAACAGTTGGCACCCCTGGCGATTGACAGGACCTTACTCTACAGTGGCGCCATCTTGATGAGTGCAAATACGATAGTCCTCCTACCACTTTAGCGCTCACCAGTTGGTGCCACTGTCTTCGCTACTAGCAAGTGACAGGACCTTACTCTACAGTGGCGCCAACTGGTGAGCGCTAAAACGATAGCCCTCATTATGTTGCTGTCGCGCTCGCACACTCACTGCGAGCGCCCGTCGCACAGTCGCGACAGCAACATAATTACGCGCGAGCGATAAGGATGGGTACCTTGGGGTCATTGGACGGGATTCTACGTGCTCACGGACCAGGCTTTAGTGGCAGGCATCGCCCGATAGATGGCGCTCATTACATTACTATGGTGGCGTGTGCTGCTTCACCGACCTGTCCCGCGTGCCGCCCGGCGCCTGGCTGCTACACCCGCAGGTAACGTGACTACAGACCAAAGCCCGGTCCGTGAGCACGTAGAATCCCGTCCAATGACCTCAAGCTACCCATCCTTATCGCTCGCGCGTAATTATGTTGCTGTCGCGCTCGCACACTCACTGCGGGCGCCCCACAGTGATCAATAATCAGAATTTAGGATGACAAAAATATTTTAATCTAAAATTACAATTATCTAATAATGTTATTGAAAATATCATTAAGTAAATAAATATTTCTTTATTAAAATAATGTATTTGAGACTACAATCTTAAAAAACCGGCCAAGTGCGAGTCGGACTCGCGCACCGAGGGTTCCGTACAAACCTGTAGGTATATAACTTTGATTTTGTTACAGCTTAAAGGTACTATGGACCTGATTATTTAATATGAATTTCAATTAAATACCTCTACGCGTTCATGAGGAAAGTAGTAGACTTTAAAATTCTCATTTTATCACTTTGGAAGAATCTCTCGCGCAAACTATTCAGTTTAGAAAAAAATGATATTAGAAACCTCAATATCATTTTTGAAGACCTATCCAGAGATACCCCACACGTATGGGTTTGATGAAAAAAATATTTTTGAGTTTCAGTTCTAAGTATGGGGACCCCCCATGATGCCCTTAGTTCAATAAAAGAATCAATTAAAGACTAGTTAATTTCGATTGGGTAAAAAGTGCTAGTGCCTATTTTGTCGAATACGAAATATAATTCTGTAGACTGCCTCGTGACTTAACAGTAAATTCAGGAGATGATGATGAAATGTTATGAAGTGCTGAGGCAGCCCTACGTTTTCCGACTGAATGAAGTTTCATCTTGGCTGCTAAGCACAATAACTATTCTTCACTTCTGGATGATACTTCGTCTTTTAATCTACTACGCTTAGTTCTGTCACCTAAATCGATGAAAGCCTTTTTCGGGCGTCCTCTACCTACAGACCCTGAAGTTGAAGGCTGTTCAATAATGATCTTCAGATGTTATTATGCATTTACACAACTAATTCTCATATTTTTTTTCAAATTGAGAGATATCTTTGCCGATTTTAATCAATTTCTGGAAGCTGACAAACAAAAGCTATTTTTTGAATTTCTTAACTCATTTCGCTCTTGTGTTATCAAATCTGATACTCTGACGACCTCATAGACATAGTTTAATAATATATCTTTAGATTGCTTAGTTGCAGGTTTAATTGGAGGAAGTTTTTTGAGGTTTTTAAATAAATCTGAATTTCTAACTGTACTTTCGTTTCCTGCAAAAAATGAAAAGTTTGTTCAGGCAGGGGTAGTTTGGGGTAAACATTTTTATTGAATATCATAATACAGACTTCCAGCTATCTACCAGTACCAAAATTTCCATGTTCTAATATGTTCCTTGTAAGATACAGGCTTTAAAATAAAATAAAATACCTAAAATTTTAAGCTAAGTTTTGAATATTTTTTCCAAATTACTATAACAATTAACAGTTACAAAGTGTTATAGAAAATGAAGTATATACCTTCATTAATGTGCACCATATTTCATAATACGCAATAATGCACTGTATAAGTCAAACCAAACGGATAACTGTGCGCGAAAACAGGAAGTAAATAGAACAAATCAGTACAAATTAGCGAGAGCACTGCATTTACAAGCTGGTATCTCAGTAATGACTTACCTTTAAACGTTCATATTCAACAAGAATATGAGGTAAGTACCCCCAATCACATCGCGATGATTTGTTTTAACTACCCTCACAATGTCAAATTTGAATATTATCCACCTAATATCTCATTATTGATCACCGTGGCCCGTCGCACAGTCGCGACAGCAACATAATGAGAGCTATCGTTTTAGCGCTCACCAGTTAGCGCCACTGTAGAGTAAGGTCCTGTCACTTGCTAGTAGCGAAGACAGTGGCACCAACTGGTGAGCGCGAAAGTGGTAGGAGGACTATCGCATCTGCACTCATCAAGATGGCGCCACTGTAGAGTAAGGTCCTGTCAATCGCCAGGGGTGCCAATTGTTAAGTATAAAAACAACGATAGCCCTCATTATGTTGCTGTCGCGCTCGCACACTCACTGCGGGCGCCCGTCGCACAGTCGCGACAGCAATATAATTACGCGCGAGCGATAGGGATGGGTAGCTTGGGGTCATTGGACGGGATTCCACGTGCTCACGGACCAGGCTTTAGTTGCAAGCATCGCCCGATAGATGGCGCTCATTACATTACTATGGCGGCGTGTGCTGCTTCACCGACCTGTCCCGCGTGCCGCCCGGCGCCTGGCTGCTACACCCGCAGGTAACGTTACTACAGACCAAATGTTCCCACCTCTCGTTCCCACCGCTGCAACTCCTGTGTAGCCAGGATCTACAGCTTGACCGCCAACAACCCAACCAGTGAAGATCAAGTTTGTCCCGGGGGAAAGTTAAACTGTCATTGGACCCGCAACTAAATTGATCAGAAGAACAGAAGGAGTTCCAAGTTAACGTTCGACTTCCCTCCAATGCAAAGCGGATGACAGGTGACACACAATTCCGCTCCGCGCCGCGCCGCTGTCAAATTCTGTAGAAAAAAAACATCTCTCTTCTCCGCTCTGCTCCGCTTTATTGGAAACCGGGTCTTAGGCATAGCTGGGCATTAACTCGTTAATCCGTTAATTAACGAAGTTAACATTTCTATTAACGGATTAACTTTTAAGTTAACTTTAAAAAGTGTTAACGGACTCGTTAACTTCCGTTAAATTATCCTAAGTCCGTTAATCGTTAATCCAGTACCTACTATTTACCAAAAAGATTCAGCAGACACGCTGAAAAACGCGTTCTGACAAGTACGTTCGGGCTTCCAGAACTTCCAGAACCCAAAACAACAGTAACAGTTTTGTAACCAGATTACCAACGCAACGATATAAAAATTGCATGTTTTTAAATTATTTATAACTGAATTTAAGACCAGTTTTCCTCAACCGATTGAGCTGGGTATACTTATGTAAGTATAGCCCGACCAGGAACATAAAAACCCTCGCCATGTTGCGGAAAACTAATGGTACTAATTTCTTTTAATGGCAACAGTAACTGAAAACTTCATTGACATGTCACCTTGCATATCAGTCTATTGCTGTCAAAGTGTAAACAAACTTTATTATGAATGTGCGCAATTGATTTTGTGAATTAAATTGCTAAAATCTTTTTATAGTCGTGAAAGAAAAGTGGTTCACAATGTGTAAAAGTATTTGTCGAAGAGAAATACTAAGGGTTCGGACAATATTTTCATTGAATAAATGTTTCCGACAAAGGTTGTCAAATTGACTGACATGTTTATCGTATAGTACAGTCCACTATGAAAATTAGCTGTGGTTTGTTTCAACTACCTATTTTAAAGTTTTTTGTCACTTTCTAAGTGTTGAATTTTATGGAATTGGGAAAGAAGTACCGAGTTTGAAGCGTTCATGAGCAGACATTGCAGTTGAATATTCAAGTTCTGAATTTGATTATTGATGAATAATAAAATAAATCCTACTAGCTCGATTGATGGTTTATTTAATTTATTTAAACCAAATTACCTATAATAATATTTTTTCGTTAATTTATGAAAATATCAAATTAGCCCGTAATCCTGAATCCTGATACATAAAGTTAGCCTATTAATTTAACACAGGTACGACTGTACTCAGTGTTGCACTATCAAATGCAATTGACGCGCGTCTATGCCAGGGTTTTTATGTTCCTGGTCAGGCTATACGATGACAATGCAATGTTATGGTACCATTGAGCTGGTTTGATGATGGAGTCAGGAGGTGGCCATAGAAACTCCTAAATGAAACGGCGGAATCGCATCGAATTTGGGTTCGTTGGATTTGTCATTTTGAGCACTTTAGTACTAGTTGATGTCCAGGGTCCTGATGATGGAGTCAAGAGGTGGCCAAAGGAATTCCTAAACGAAACGGTGGAAACTTATCGAGTTTGGGTTTGTTGGATTGGTCTTTTCGAGCACTTTGGTTGGTGGTAAACTGTAGGTATTGTATTTGTAATTGTACAAGGCTCTGAGATTGAGATACAACTAAAGTGTATGATAAAAGCTTTTATTCTGAAATGCAGTTGTACTAAAACGAAAAAAATTATTGTACTTATGCAAGGTTCAAATAATTTCGAAAGCTTGTAGCGCAAACATAAAAGAGGAATAAATTCCATGCGCGATACAAGCGTTCGAAATTATTTGAACTTTGCATACAATTTTTTTTTCGTTTTATTATCACGTGTTAACGGATTAACGATTAACGTTAACTTGCGTTAAATCATCCGAAATGTAACGTTTTAACGTTTAACGAAGTTAAGTTTTTTAGTAACGGTTTAACGATTAACGAAGTTAACTATTTGATTAACGGTGCCCAGCTATGGTCTTAGGGTTTCACGAGCTATTGCCAATACGCTTTTTGTGCCCCTCCCTGTTTCTATTGATTTTTTTTTTCTTTGTATTGCAGACGGGACGCCCCCTATCGAACCCTGACGGAAGCGTGTACAGATATGACCCTAACAACCCGCCCGTACTGGACGAGACATACCACCTTGAAGATGACCAGGTAAGTCGTACAACAAAATAACCCTACAATGTATTCAGTGCCATATGAGGGACAACCAATAAATAAATAGCCGAACGGTCAAGGTGTCGGACTGGCCGACTCGTGATCCGAGGAACGCGGTTTTGATCCCCGCTTCCGTTTAACTATGGTGGTGAGCCCACTAACAAGCACTATTTAGCTTGCACGAGGGGTTAATGGGATTATTGGCAATTTGTAAATACAAATAACTAATATTATTTTAAGAAATCTTTATTTACAAACAGCATTTCTCAGGTAATGATGACCACTTCTTCTGCTAGGCTCGAAGCCTGTATAGCAGTAGTTGTTTTGAGTGAGCATTAACACATTATGTATTATGTCCAAATTGAACCAACTAGCGACAGCTATAATTATGAAAAGAAAGTGACAATAGTGAATTAATAGAAGATAGATGGCAGCACCGCCTCATTCAGCCAATAATTCAATTTAAAATTTTGATCATTTGCCGCGCGAATAAAATTTGAAAATATAATAAAAACGGTTATTGACGGAGTGCAGCGACTCAACAAATCTATGTGCTAAGCAAAGGTAAGTATATTTTTTTGTATTTGACAGTGTTTTGATGCTAAAATTATACAATTACTGTGTGTGCCCGATGTGTCACTTCATGCAGTGACTTCATCCAATTTTAGGGTTTTTTCTATAATTGCGTGAGGCGTCCACATGTTGACTATCATGGTGATTACCAACGTTGGTGCCAATAGTATTTTTATGCCCACACGTTGGACGTTTGGCGTTGGAACCAATGTGTAGCCAGCCTTAGGTCCTGTCACTTGCTAGTGGCTAACGCCCGTATTCACAAACATTACTATGAGGTCTCACAGTGCGCGTGTACGCACAGGGTGACACACGAACCAATCACAGAGCTCTATTCAACGCTGTGCGTTCGATTTGCTGCTTCACTTAAGCAAGCATCGTTTGTGAATACGGGAAGAGTCAGTGTCGTTAAATACACTTGACATCAAATAAATCGCACCTGCCGCGACATGCACTTTCAAACGTATGCATCCCCACTTCCCATCAATATTGGCACCGTTTAAAAGCTTAGTTCTAAACTTCATTTCATTAAAGGAAAGGTTTTTACGCCAAAAATATGTCTTTCGAAGGATCCAGTCACTTCTTCAAAAAATAGGTAGTTACGCTTGAACCAAATTGTATGGCTATAAAACTGTTAAGTTGGGATTAATCGTTATCCATCTATTAAAGAGGACACGTGAGATCATTATTTGGTTTTATAACCATGAAAATTGGTCTAATTGATCTCAGAGGTGAGCCCCAAGTGAGGTCCATTTTCAAGTCATATTTATGGTATATGTAAATCGTTTATTAAGAAATTAATGAGTTTTTCTTTAAGTTTATTTATTGGGCTTTCAAATAACACCAATATTGTTGGGGCACCATGATTGTGTCAGAAGAAAATCTTTAAAGTTCGCGTCGCGGAATGTGCGATTTATTTGATGTTGAGTATATTATGAGTAGCAAAGACTATAAATATAATTTATAGCGTATTATTTCCGTACTGATAATAACGTGTGTTTTGAAGCTAGTTTTCCTTAATATTGTAGCGCTTAACTGTAACTGAGTCAGGAACTATTGGGCTGATTTGAAAGAATATTTTTGTGTTGGATAGCCCATTTAATTTCAAGGAAGGCTTAAGGCTATACAGGGTGGAATTTTGTAATGCCACCTGGAGGGAAAGTACCCTTAATAGTAGATAGAAAACTTTACTCAAAGAAAACATTTATTTTTGAAAAGAAAGTAGGGGCAGATCAGTAAAGAAAAACGGGATATAATACAATATGAACGTCAGGACGTCCACTGCTGAATATAGGCCTCCTCCAATGATTTCCATGTTGATCCGTTGGGGGCCTGCGTCCAGCGCCTTCCTCCTACCTTTATGATGTTGTCGGTCCACCTTCGTCAGTATAGACCCAATACACTGAACTGTCCCAGCCGTGACATTGACAGGGGGGCGCCACCGTCAATACCGGATCGCTGGTTCCGATTTTTGCTATGTTGGAAACTATATCATTGAACGATGGTGGCTCCCCCTGTCATTGAGTTTGGGTGGAACAGTTCAGTGTAGGTCGTCTACATATAAGGTATACAGGTAGAGTCAAAAATAAAAACTGAGTTTGTTCCGGCGTTTCTTCTCAGCATTGCCATATGTTTGTCTCGAAGCGCTGCTGGTAGGGCCCAAAAGATAAGGAGACATGTAAAGTGCCCAATAAGGGCTACCTTTTTTTCAACCGACTTCAAAAAAGGAGGAGGTTCTCAATTCGACCCGTATGTTTTTTTTTTTCTATGTTTGTTACGCGATAACTCCGCCAATTATGAACCGATTTGAACAAATCTTTTTTCGGCGTATAGGTAATACCTCAAGGGTGGTCCCATTTAAATTTAATAATAGAAAAAACAACCCCCAAGGGTGGAAAATTGGGGATGAACTTTTTATACGCAATATCTCCGCCGATTATAAATCAATTTGAACGATTATTTTTTTGTTGAATAGGTATTATCAAAAGGGTGGTTTCATGCGAATTTGAAGAAAATATTTCACCCCCAAGGGTGGAAAATTGGGGTTGAACTTTTTTATACGCAATATTTTTAATTTTAAGTTTTTTTTTGTGTCCACGCATTTGAAGTCGGTTTTATTTTTTTTAAAAGTTAATTATTATTTACTATATTTTGACGTTCATAAGTGCCACTTGTGGTCTAAATTGAATAAATATTTTTGATTTTGATTTTGAAAAGTCCATAAGTCAAAAATAAAAGTCCATATTGTGTTAATTTTATTAAAGTTTTAGTATGTGTACAGTGAACAGTATATCGGATCAGATTGTACAGTCGACAGCACATCAAGCTATACATTTTCGTTGCAAAGTCGCCCCTATCGCAACTACGTAAGATACCACAGTGTTTACGTTGACGTGCTGTTGACCGTACAATTTTGTTGAAAAATAGACCCTACTACATTCACATAGTTATCAGTAGTGGACTTCACATATCGCCAGAGAAAATAATCCATAGGTGTGAGATCACCCGATTGTGGAGGCCAATTCAAAGATCCATCACGTGAATTTATGCGCTCATCGAATGTTTCCCGCAATAAATTGAATGTGTCGCGTGCTGGATGGATGGTAACACCATCTTGTTGAAACCATAGCTCTGCCACATTAATATCATTCATCTGAGGAATGAAAAGTTACGAAAATTACGAAATATGGACGTTTGTATGGAAAACTAAACCATATTTTTTAAAATACATTTTTGCACAATTTGCAAGCGTTGTTTTGAAGTAATTCTATTTAACAAAACATACTGTCCACAAATGTACCACCAACTATCAAATTAACTATCACTAGAAACAGTGTAACCAATTTAAATTTGTATACCTCTAAAAAAAACACCCGTTACATTAAGCTTATGGTTCTATTTATATCGGCGCTTATCATCACCATTTTAGTCACAGGACGTCCACTACTGAACATAGGCTTGGCCAAATGACGAAAGAATTTATATTCCACTAGCTGACCCGGCGAACTTTGTTCCGCCTTAATGGCAATAAATAAGCAGACTTTTTTTTATTTCGAACGGGACAAAAAGTATCCTATGTCCTTCTCCTGGCTCTAAACTACCTCCCTGACAATTTTCAGCTAAATCGGTTCAGCCGTTCTTGAGTTATAAGTGGAGTAACTAACACGACTTTCTTTTATATATATATATTTAATTCCTCATCATAATCAACATTAGAAGCTTCTGTTTCAGTTTCATAACAAGTATTATTAACTTTTACTTTGCCTCCTGGACAATCTTTATTTGTCATGATGTCCCCAGTGCCATTATTTTTGTACTCCTCGATGTTCGGTTTGTAAAAAGCATCAAAACCGCCGGACCCTGTGGAACCAGAGGCAGCGGTTGGGGCCGAGTCTGCGGTGGCGATCACGGTGACGCACCACGCCAATAGTGCAGCTAGCTTCAGCATCATTCCTGTAAACATTTGATTCTTTAAATCTTTCGGTAGTCATCTATACTTACTAATATTATAAAGAGGAAAGATTTGATTGTTTGTTTGGATATGAATATTCGGTTATGGATAAGGTTACAGATATTAGAATAATATTATACCGGTTTCGGTTACGGCACAGAATAATAATAAGTACTACGTACAAGAGATTTGGGGATACAGTTCATAATAAACAACATAAGGCATGGAAATTGTGGAAGAGTAAAAGGACAAGTGTTGGAAGGAATGATATGAATGGCTACAAATTTTATAAATGAAAATATATTATTTAAATAATTAATTATACATTAAACGTATCCATATTGTATGAAACACACATTGTCATAATGATGTTATTTGTCACCTTCTATAATATTTATGAGTAAAATATGTAATTTTGCTTATTCAGTTGATATTGGTTGCATAATAATGAGCACTATGTAGTAAGGTAAGTATATAAATGCCACTTACCTAATCAAATCAAATAGTGCAGGCAGGAGACACTGCGATTCGGCGGCGACTTGCAGGGCCGACTGCAAACAAAAAACACGGTTATTTATTTATTCATTGCGGATTCATACAGAGTACTAAAAGCCTAAATTAGAGGACTCCATATTAATTTGCATTGAGTGAAAGTTGAAGCTGAATTCCTTCCTCAATTTAATCATTACTTAAGTGTAAGTATTTAAATGAAAATAAATAAATAAATATTCTGGTCCTTTATGGGGCAGCCTTTAAGTCTGGAGTGGAGGCCACGTACCGGAAAACGCAGGGTGGGACATCCACCCACAAGGTGGACCAACGACCTGAAGGTAGCAGGAAGGCGCTGGACGCAGGCCGCTACTAAGGCCCAGAACAGACGGTGAAACGCAACTGCAACTGCTAGTTACTTTTGATTTGCATCTAAGTTTCTGCCATAGCGTCCGTTGAGAGACCACACATGACGCGACCAGTTTGAAACCTTTAGTTTCATTCATCAGAATCACCAGAAAGTTGCAGTTTCGTTTCACCGTCTGTTCTGGGCCTAACCGGGCAATATGGAAAGCATTGGGGGAGGCCTATGTTCAGTAGTGGACGTCTTGTGGCCGAGATGATGATGAAAAATATCCTTTCTAAACACATTAGGGGCTTACAAATTGAAGTCTGTGTCATTCTACAGAACTTTAGATTAAAGCAAAATAAATAATATTAACCTCGCTTTCTTTCGACGCAGATTCCATCGTCGCCGCATCGCTTCCACGGCTCCCTGCGGCCAGCCCACGACGACGAAACATGCAGCAGTGGGGATTAGTATACGGAAATGATACCTACGAATGAACTAAATGACTGGGACAAAGTAGGGGAAAGCAATTGATCGGTAAGGACAATAGTTTCACTAGAAATTTTAAAGTGCAAGGAGNGTAGGGGGCAATCGTGCGTGTTTTGTTTTCGATGTAAACTCGCGGAGATGTACAGGCCTGGTTACGGTTACGGATATGAAATCATTTCGGATTATCCGAAAGTTTCGGATAATTTCGGTTACGGATATCAGACTTCTTAAAATACAAAATTCAAATAGCAAGATTCTGCGCGACCCACATAGCCACTTTATGTACAATGACGGAACCTATGTTAAAGGTGAAACAAACAGGCGGGGATATCTGATTGTTCCAGGAAATGCCAGACAAGTAACAAATATTTTTAAAAACATTTAAGATTTAGACTCCGCCTTTATCCGAAACATTTGAATCGGTTACGGTTACGGATATTTTTTTTTCGGATATCCGATAGTTTCGATTACGGTTACGGATATCCATAACATCCCTGCTTTCAAAACTACTGAATTGACCTATGAACCAACTAATAGTTAGTATTTATACAGTGTGAGTCTTGATAAAGTGAACATAACGTTTACTTTACAATCAGTAATTGAAAGATAAAAAATTCTATAAAAAATATAAAAAATCTCAGATATTTTTTGTCATTTTTTCGTTCGATAAAAATGGGTCTAGTTTCACCCATTTTCATATGTGCACTTTATCAAGACTCACACTATATTTGTTCGGTTTATTGCTTGCATTAGCCCTAGGGGACACAAATATAATGTGCTCGTTATGTAATATTAGGTCCTTACCTATGAAATTAGCGTTTTGTTTCTTCAATATTCATTATAATTTCTTTTATATTATAGCTATGTGTTCATCATTATTGTTTTATTTGAAATTCTATTTCAAAAGACTTACTTTTACGCTTAAAATGTTTAACTAATTTTTATTTTTTCAATTAGAATTAGACCTTCAAAGACCTAAAAATAAAATATACAGATACAATTTTTCAAAAATGTCCTCTTTATGTTTCTACAGTTAAATGTTGTTTTAATCTACCCAAAAAAAATCATAAAATTTAATTTGTGTTTCATTAAAAACCCGCAACAATGTTAGTATGGAAAAAAATATTTTCGTGAAATGCTCCATACAAAACGCTAATTTCAATTTCATAATAATTGTATTTGATAAACTAAAATGTATTAGTGTAACAATGTATTGGTGAACCAAATAAATAGGTAGGTAGGTATGGAATACTTACTAAACATAAAGATGGACGATTTTTCTTGTGTTCTGGAATACTTTATAAGTATTGTGTAATTGTAAAGAACACTTAAGTACGTCACTTTTTAAAGAGGCACTGAATGTGTTAGCCAGCCTGGTGTTTAAGTTACTACAGCTATTTTAACATTACAATATCCTGTACCACACACGTGACGCATCTCCCTGAATATCACTAAATATTGAGTAAACAATATAGGTAATGTACCTATAATGTTACAGTCAAAACTCACATTCGGTCGAAACCACTTTTGACTATATTTTTTATTAATTTAGTCTGTGCAAACAAACAGTTTAGTTAGACCATAGAAAAAACAAATAAGAATGCCAACTCGAGCCCCGAGCGAGCGATAAAGCCTTGATCACACGTACCGAGCAAACGGGCGAGACAGTGCTCTCGGCCAAGTACTCGATGTGTATGAACATTACGCCGAGTGCTCGACCGAGCGCTCGAGTATGTGACCCGCTTACCCAACTGTCTCGACCGAGTAAACATTTTACTGTCTCGCCCGTTTATTTATTTATTCAAGGAAAATCTAATACATAATTACAAGTACCATGCTTAAATTATATAGCAAGTAATGCCAATTACAGGTTTTCCTTAGTTACATAGTAAACTAAATGCTAATCGGATACAATGATCACACACAACCGTTTACTCGGTACGTGCACAGTAGATAAATCAAACAGTACGGAAGCTTCATACAAACGCTCGAAATCAGACTCACTCACACAGACGCACGCTTTACACGAGCTCTAAGCGAACCTCGCAGTCCATCCGTCGCGAGTGTCGCGCGCGTTGTGTTTATAATAATAATTTTATTGCATGCACGATCCGCTGTATTTTTAAAAAACATGCCACGTGTGTATTGCGTAGTATACGGCTGCTTGAACTCGACATCTTCAAAACCAGAACTTTCATTTTTTAAACTTCGTAATAATTCTGAATTGTAAAAATTATTAAATATTACTTTTTAAATAAACTGCTGCTTACATCTGATTTTGTAATAGTTCTTTTTAAATTACGTAATTACGCTTTTTAACAATTTATGTGTTCTATTTGATAAAGTAATTTGCTCCGCGCGCTTTGGTACTAAGTGATGAACTGAGCCCCGATTACGGTAACTTTTATAACGTCTACAATCCAGACGCGTTTCTGATTCTGCGATACGATTGGTCAAAACAGCTGACGTACGCTGTTGAACGACCAATCGTATCGCAGAATCGAGAAGCGTGTCTGGATTGTTGACGTTAAAAATTACCGTAATCGGGGCTCTGTATTTAAAATGAAGCAATAGCTATGTGAAAGTCGGTATTTTATTTATGAGAATAGAATATCTTCTACCGGCCTCTAATAGTACTTAATCAAATTATTCGATTATGTATTCGATCATTATAGAACCTAATTCACGTTTTATTTTTTTGTTAACTACTTAGTCAATTAATTTATTCCATTAGGTATTTGATAATTAAAAAACCTAAATAACCGTTTTAATAAATAAGTAAATTCAGAACCTTATTAATTTTATAAAGATTAAGAGTGCCAATCCTAACACTCAGTTGAAGTGTAGGTATTTAACTCGCCGAAAGGGCTAAGTTTCCGTACTGCTTTAGCTCATTTATCTACTGTGGTACGTGTGATCAAGGGTTAATAGCGTGTGAATAAGGTATTCAATCGTCAAAACTGCATTACTCAATTTAAATATAAAATAATTTCGGGACTTACTAAAGAGTGGCAGACTAACATACAAGGAAATACTTTGTATACTAATATACAGGGTGTCTAATTTTTTTTATGATCTTTTGTATTTTATTTTTTGTATGCTAAAACCGACGTTGTAGAAAATTTTATAATATTAAGTTTTGAAATCAAATACATGGAATAATAATAGTAATACTTTATTCAGCATAATTAAAAAAATAGAGTACATGATAATATTACGCGAAAGCGGCGTTCTGTTTTATATCATCATCATTTTAGCCATAGAACGTATACTGCTGATCATAATCCACTTCTTCCGATCGGCTTCCACGTTCATGATCCACTTCTTCCAATTCGCTTTCAAGTTCATAACAATTTTTACCTATCTTTGATTTACCTTTTGGACATTCATCATTCTTAACAATATCATTCATGTAATCAAAATCATCACTCAATGGCAAAGGGGTTTTAGGTGACCAGTTTTCGCGGGCAGATGGCTGCGGCCAGCTATTAGAGGCCCCATTCTGGTCGTGCGAAGTAGTTTCATATGTCTTGGAAGGCCGCATGCTTTCGCCGGTACGTAGCAGTCCCCAGCTATAAGGGACTCCATTCTGCTCGTGCGGCGTAGTTTCATATGTCTTGGAAGGGGACCAGTTTTCGCGGGCAGATGGCTGCGGCCAGCTATTAGAGGCCCCATTCTGGTCGTGCGACCTAGTTTTATATGTCTTGGAAGGCCGCATGCTTTCGCCGGTACGTAGCAGTGCCCAGCTGTAAGGGACTCCATTCTGGCCGTGCGGCCTAAATCCATGTATCTTGGTAGGCCACCAGGCCTCGCGGGTAATAGGTTGTGGCCAGCTACCTCTTCCGTAGTATATGTTATAATTGCGCGCGTTATACGGCCAGCCATTAGAGCTTGGGGCCGAGACTGCGGTGGCGATCATGGTGATGCACCATGCCAATACTGCAGCTAGCTTCAGCATCTTTCCTGTGAACATTTGGTTCTATAAATATTTTGATCGGTTATAATATAAATAAATGAAACATACTCCTACTCGTACTTCTATCAAACATTTCATGAAAGGTTGGCTAGGCAAGACACTTATCCCTATGCGTTTATATCATATCTATTCTATGAGCAAACGGATGGTTCAGTATTTATGTTTGTTCCGTTTATTCTTGCATTAGCCTTAGGAAATACAAATGTAATGGGTACCATTTGATTGATTAGCTTATTTATTATTTAATGAAAGAAAGAAAGAATGAACAGAATAAAATATTTGGTCAGCTACAATGGCTACATGGTCAGCTTTTCCAAACTGGTTTGTAATTAATATCATAATGAATTGCACTAAATTATTTTGGTCAACAGAAATATTTATAAATATTTAAGCCCACAGTATTGGGACTCCACGAACAAGACGGGATAGAATTAAACGGCAACGCATGATTGGGAAAGCCGCACCCAAGTAATGGGATGCAGAAAAATATAAAAATATTAAGCAAATCACAACTAACCAAAGTTTGGAAAGCAGTCGATGAGTAAGCAAATTGTTCCTGATCAATTACGAAATGGCCGCCACTCTTAGAAAGTGGGTGTATCACAAATGTAATGAGTTGAGTTGGTATGGTCTAAAAAATGATACATTTATTTTGGTCCTTTGACCCTTTGGGATATGAAATATATAAAAAAAACCGGCCATGTGATAATTGACCAGCGCACCAAGGGTTCTATATAAAATTGTATGTATATAATAGTTTATTCCTAAAATTAAGATTATCGAACAAAAAAACAATGACAAGATTACATTTCTTGTATAGGAGCACCTAATTAGATATTTATTCCAATCTGTTTTATTACTTTTTGTTGATGGACCATCATGTTGAATTCATTTGTAATTTCAATGCAATTTATAATAATTTAAATTTTAAATTCCTTGGTTTTACATTATGACTGTGTGTTGAAAATAAATGACTATTATTATTATTTACACTTACCGTACAATAAGATATTCAGCACAATATAATTATACAACCGCTCTATTAGTAGAATATCCTAAAACTATTTTAGAAATTCTAATATTTTCCTCGCTTGCTCCCATATCTGATAATTTCGTAATAAGGAAAATGTTAAATAAATTACTGTTAAATAATGTTACTTAAAATATTTGGCTGTGTAACTTAACGTAACTTTTAAACTAAGAGGTATATCCTGATAAAATGCAAACAGTAATAATGTCTATTTTTGCAGTCAAAATTGGTTTTGACCGATGCCCTTGGTTAATAATATGGACTGATTTTGACTGCAACATACACACAAAACTTTTGAAACGACCGTGTTTTAGCAAATAGATAATTCTCATGTATAACACAGCCAAATATATTTAACGTTTTCCTTATTACGAAATTATCAGCAGTTCTAATGCATAACTGAGTCAGTGCCTGAGATATGAGAGCGGCACGGGGGCTATAAATATTGGCAAATATTAGAATTTCTAAAATCGTTTTGGGACATTCTAACAGAGCGGTTGTATAATTATATTGTGCTGAGTATCTTATTATACGGTAAGTGTAAATAATAATAATAAAGTCATTTATTTTCAACAGACAGTCATAACATAAAACCAAGGAATTTAAAATTTAAATTATTATAAATTGCATTAAAATTACAAATGAATTCAACATGATGGTCCATCAACAAAAAATAATAAAACAGATTGGAATAAATATCTA
Organism: Ostrinia furnacalis; assembly: GCF_004193835.3. Taxonomy (NCBI): domain Eukaryota; kingdom Metazoa; phylum Arthropoda; class Insecta; order Lepidoptera; family Crambidae; genus Ostrinia; species Ostrinia furnacalis. The sequence continues at coordinate 582,722 of NW_021131371.1, read as the reverse complement.
ATTAGCTGCTAGGTCCTATACAAGAAATGAATTTTTTCATTGTTTTTTTGTTTGATAATCTTAATTTTAGGAATAAACTATTTAAATACATACAATTTTGTATAGAATACTTGGTGCGCTGGTCAATTAACACAAACATGGCCGGTTTTTAGGGTTCCGTAGTACTGACAAGGTCTGTCTGTCTGTTTTGTCCGTTTGCAAAATGTTAAAGCGCCACTTTTTGTTCGAGTAGGGCGTCACTCCCCCCTAAAAACTAAACCCATGGCTTGAAACATTTGGAAAAATTCATGATAACAGTGATTTTTATGAACTTTCAAGGAAAACTATAGCAGTTAAGATATATTAGTTAATTTAAGAGTAATAGTCGTTTTACTCATTTATTGTATTTCATACCTAATAAAAATTCCTTAGAAGAAAATATTAAAAGTGACTTTAGATGAAGTAATTGCTTGCTTCTGAAATATACCTACTGTGGTAACGAAGCACAACTACGAAACCCTACATTGCGTGTGGCACGACACGCACTTGGCCGGTATTTTTTTTTATATTTCATATCATACCCCAAAAGGTCAAAGGACCAAAATAAATTAAAAAATAAATGTATCATTTTTTAGACCATACCAACTCAACTCATTACATTTGTGATACACCCACTTTGTAAGAGTGGCGCCCATTTCGTAATTGATCAGGAACAATTTGCTTACTCCTCGACTGCTTGCCATACTTTGGTTAGTTGTGATTTACTTAATCTTTTATATTCTTCTGCATCCCGTTATTTGGGTGTGGCTTTCCCAATCATGCGCTGCCGTTTAATTCTATCCCGGACGTCTTGTTCGTGGAGTCCCAATACTGTGGGCCTAAATATTTATAAATATTTCTGTTGACCAAAATAATTTAGTGCAGTTCAGTATGATATTAATCACAACCCAGTTTGGAAAAGCTGACCAAATATTTTATTCTGTTCATTCTTTCTTTCATTAAATAATAAATAAGCTGATCAATTAAATGGTACCCATTACATTTGTATTTCCTAAGGCTAATGCAAGGAATAAACGGAACAAACAAACATAAATACTGAACCATCCGTTTGCTCATTGAACAGATATGATATAACATAAGGATAAGTGCCTAGCCAACCTTTCATGCAATGTTTGATAGAAGTACGAGTAGGAGTATGTTTCATTTATTTATATTATAACCGATCAAAAGATTTATAGAACCAAATGTTCACAGGAAAGATGCTGAAGCTAGCTGCAGTATTGGCATGGTGCATCACCATGATCGCCACCGCAGACTCGGCCCCAAGTTCTAATGGCTGGCCGTATAACGCGCGAAATTATAACATATACTACGGAAGAAGTAGCTGGCCACAGCCTCTTACCCGCGAGGCCTGGTGGCCTTCCAAGATATATGCTTCTAGGTCGCACGGCCAGAATGGAGTCCCTTATAGCTGGGGACTGCTACGTACCGGCGAAAGCATGTGGCCTTCCAAGACATATGAAACTAGGTCGCACGGCCCGAATGGTGTCTCTAATAGCAGGCCGCAGACACCTACCCCCGTAAACTGGTCACCTACCCCTTTGCCTTTGAGTGATTTTGTTTACAATGATGATTGTCCAATAGGTAAAATAAAGATAGGTGAAAAATGTCATGAACTTGAAAGCGGATCGGAAGAAGTGGATTATGATAACCAGTAGATGACCTGTGGCTAAAGTGATGATGATGAGCGTTCATATAAAACAGAAATAAATACACAGAATGATGTCGGTATCTACATAATATACTCTAGACCAGTGGTTCCTAACCTCGGGGTAATTACCCCCGCAGGGGTTAACGGAAATTCTAGAGGGGTAACACGGGATGGCACGAAAAAGTATTAAAATAGCAATGAACAAAATAATAGTACGGTATTGGCCGCGCCAAACTTATTTAGCAAAAAATTGCGTGGTGGGGGTAAATTTGGCCGTCGTAAAATGTATCGTATGCCCTCGGTTACAGAGTACATGTTACGATGGGTAATTTAACTCCCTCCACGAAATTCTTAGATTCTGTAGATCCGCAGGAGACTTTAGCTAGGGGTAAACTCAATTCTCATACTTGTTCACAGGGATAGTGACATTGAAAAGGTTAGGAACCACTGCTCTAGACTGTAACTTGTGTTGACTGGAAGCACGAAACGATCACGAATTTGTAACGAATGTTACAGTCTAGGGGCCTTACTTACGGAGGCCATTACTACTGTACTGTTTTAAACAACTTTTATAATGTCAACTGACAATTTTGATAATAACATTAACTGATGATGTGCACATACTAAAACTGATTTTCATAAGAATAATAATATAAATAAATTAACACAATATGGACTTTTCTTTTTTATACCTTACTCCTCTTATAAAATGTAGTGTCAAATATAAGACTGATTTCACAATGTCAGACAACCGCTGATGTTATTTATTAGAAGACGTGTATAGTTGTCGAATGCTTTAATTGCATTGATTTTTACGTAAAAAATACCAAATGTAAGGCGGTCGTAGCTGCCCAAAATGCATATTTTCATGCACGTATAAATAAATGCAAGTTAACATAAAGGAACTTATTAAAATGTTTAAGTTTACTCGTATACCTCTTAAATAGGAGTTATTTTTTCATACTAAAATAAAATTTAGTAGATCGCTCTAATGTTTGTAAATCTACGCGCCTCACCAAGATAGACTAAGCAAACGAACGTCACATCATTACAGTAACAATCCCAACTAATATTATAAATGCGAAAGTAACTCTGTCTGTCTGTCTGTCTGTTACGCTTTCCCGCTTAAACCTCGCAACCGATTTTGATGAAATTTGGCATAGAGATAGTTTGAGTCCCGGGAAAGAACATAGGATAGTTTTTATCCCGGTTTTTGAAACAGGGACGCGCGCGATAAAGTTTTTCTGTGACAGACAGAATTCCACGCGGGCGAAGCCGCGGGCGGAAAGCTAGTAATAAATAATGTGTACGGTCTTTGTGGAAATCCTTGAGGGAGGCCTTTTTCCAGCAGTGGACGTCTTTCGGCTGAAACGAACGAATGAACGAATATGTCCAGACAGTCTTATGAAAACTGGAAAATATTTTTTGTTCACATCTTCATAACTTTTAATGTTGACGTTTTGTTTAATGAATTATGTTAAATACCACATGTGTACAGTGACGCGGAAAATGTGTGGTTTCTCACTAACCCAGTATGGCTGTTTTTCCATAACTGAAGTACCTAATATACTTTAAACTTTCTATGTCATGTTCGGGAAGTAAAGAGGATCATTTTAGTTTAAATAATACAGCGGAATTTTTGAGAATTAAAATAAAATCGATTAATCGAAAAACAGTTTTATACACTCGGCATCAAATAAATCGCACCTCCCGCAACAAGCACTTCTAAAACGTATGCATCCCCACTTTCCACCAACATTGGTTCCATTTGAAAGCCTAGTTCTAAACTTCATTTCATTAAAGGAAAGGTTTTTACCCCAAAAATGTGTAAAAAGAAGGAACCAGAGTCACTTCTTCAAAAAATAGGTAGTTACGCTTTAGTGGCTATAAAACTGTTAAATTGGGATTAATCGCTATCCATCTGTTAAAAAGGACACCTAAGATCATTATTTGGTTTTATAACCATAAAAATTGGTCTAATTGATCCCAGAGGTGAGCGGTTCTATATTGGCTCACATAAAATTCTAAATCCTATTCTTTGTCTTACTACCGATTTGTGTTCATAATAATCTCTCTTCATAATTTTATTTTTCATACTTTTTTTATTCATACATTTTTATTACTACCATCGGAGCTCATAACAGTTAGTAATCATAATTTTTTTATCAATACTGGTACTACCAAGAACCATTTAAAATACATAATTTTTATTTTCAGATCTTTTTTCTTCATAACATTCATTGATCATATTGTTTTAATTAATAATGTTGTTACTAAGAACATACTTCAACTCATAATGTTGTTGTTCAGAATAATTTACTTTATAACAGACATACTCGTATCTTTAAAAAAATCATATATAATCATGCATTGGTATCTCCTCGTCTCCGGCGCTGCGGGATGTGCAGCCCTTCCGCCCTTGCGTAACGAGGCTCAGGCACCCACGCTTGCTTCCGCAGCTTCGGCTTTTTGGATCGCCATCGGCGCCTTCGGCGCCTCGGCGACCAGCCTCAGCCGCTCCAGCTCACCCGGGCGCCTGAGCCTCGTTACAGCGGGCGAGGGCTGCCCTCCCTCCGCGCCTCCGGCTTTTAAATTACACTCTAGGGGTAGGGCAGACAAGACTACGTGGAGTCGGTTTTGCAGCGATTCGTTTCTGTCACGTTAGTTTTGTGGCACAAAATATTGCCTGTTTTGGACCATTTCAAATTAATTTAATGTTAAAATACGATTTAATACGAATATAGACAAATCATGATTTTCAATAATATGGATAAATACACTTATGAGTAATAAATTTATGAAAACAAATATTAGGATACATCACATTTATGAATATTATAGTTATTTATTCGAATGATTATGAGTTTCGATCGTTAGTATAGAAAAATATATGAAAACAAATATTAGTAAAAACTAAGTGTATGATTAGTGATATTATGAATATCAATGATTATGTTTTTAAATATGTAGGTTTTAAATTTTTTATGAAGAATGATCATTATGGTATCAAATTGTATGAGAAATATTTTCGGACCTTCAATGATAGGAATTGAAAAGTTATGTAAGAAAATGCGCTACCGAGGTGAGCCCCAAGTGAGGCCTTTTTCAAGTCACATTTATGGTACCTGTTAATTGTTTATATGAAAATTAAATGTGTCTTTCTTTAAGTTTATTTATTGGGCTTTCAAATAACACCAATATTGTTGGGGCGCCATGATTGTGTCAGAAGAAAATCTTTAAAGTTTGCGTCGCGGAAGGTGCGATTTATTTGATGTTGAATATATTTGGATCTGAGAAAGCTACGAGATTCTTTTAAGCTTTCAAATACGTAGAATAAGATACTCCATCTATGTACCGAACATTGTAATGGGTTAACATGCTTAGTTTACCCGAAAATCGTTTTCTAAATAATAATATTACTTACCCTATTAAAAGTAGTCAATTTTAAAAAAATATTTTGTAAAAACTAGACATGCTAGCTAAATGGAGATTTCGTTGCTATCATTTAAATCGCCATATCTAGCCGCTTCTTCAATAAAAATGCAATTTCCGAAAAATGGTCTTCATAAAACACTGTGCACTAGACCACAGAGGTTACATTTTGCGTTTGATTTTTTTAACAATATTTTGTTTTTTGTTACAGATCGACCAAAACGACAAAAAAAGAGGCAAGCTGGAGAAACAGGACTCTTTTATAGATCACGGAGGTAATGACAATCTATTATTTAATTAAATATTATTTTTAGCATTCGATTGTGAGATAATAATATGCTGAGACGAAGACGTTTTGCCGCAACTCTGCTCGTATTATTCTTTTTTTATTATTACACTAGCTTTTGCCCGCGGCTTCACCCGCGTGAAATGTAGTATTACAGATCGGCATAAATTATAGCCTATATGTTAATCTGGATTACAAACAATAATACTGTAAAGTTTCAACAAAATCCGTTCAGTAGTTTTTTCGTTAAAGAGTAACAAACATCCAGACATCCAAACTTTCGCATTTATAATATTAGTAGGATTGTTAAATATTGTAACGTAATGTCCGTGGTGCATTCGTTCGTTCGTTTCAGCCGAAAGACGTCCACTGCTGGACAAAGGCCTCCCCCAAGGATTTCCACAAAGACCGGTCCTGCGCCGTGGTGCATATCTTTTCTTAAGTGTTTTACTTAACCTTTGTTTTGTCTCCTGTCATCCGCTTTGCACTCTGAAAGGAAGTCGAACGTTCGAGTTCAAACTCCACCTAATATTATGTTCTGATTAATTTCGTTGCGGGCCCAATGACAGTTTAACTTTCCCCGGGACACACTTGACCTTCACTGGTTGGATTTTATTGGCGGTCAAGCTGTAGATCCTGGCTACACAAGAGTTGCAGCGGTAGGAACGTGAGGTGGGAATAGTTCCGTAATTGTAACTTGGTCAGCAATTTTATGTAAGTGTGCAGCAAATAAATGTTTGCTTACTTCCAGAGTGCGACTGCCCACCGCCGGAAGAGACCCGCAACAAATGTTGCTGCGAGTGCCGCCAAAACGACGCCTCTCAAAGGGACGCTGATAAGGTAACACTCATCATCATCATCATCATCCCTAAACACTTAGGCCCAGAACAGACGGTGAAACGCAACTGCAACTTTGTGATGATTCTGATGAATGAAACTGAAACTGAAAGTTTCAAACTGGTCGCGTCATGAGTGGTCTCTCAACGGACGCTATGGCAGAAACTTAGATGCAACTCAAAAGTAACTAGCATTTGCAGTTTCGTTGCAGTTGCGTTTCACAGTCTGTTCTGGGCCTTAGGGGCGTATTACAAAAAGTTAAACGCACCTTGAAACTAGTTTCAATTGTCATTTAATGACGTAGCACACTTATCAACCCGGAAAGGGATCGTAACCGTATCAACTCAATGCGGTCAGTATTCTTTGTAGGAAACTCCATACAGCAACGCCCACTTATCCGCACCGTAACGTAAACGCCTCGCCTACTGACAGCGCGCGAAAGGCGATGAATGAAAAGTTCTTTTGGCATGGCATAACATAACATAACAAGCATATAAGTAGCAGTGGCGGCGTAGCATGGGTTGGCACCCGGGGCGATCCACACCCCCCCCCCCCGTCCACAAGTCCTATGGCACCCCCTGGTACCCTCCAGGATTTTTGGGGTTACCTCGCGATTCGAAGATTGAAAGACAATCGCACCCCCCCACCCCCCTCGTATCATGACATAGACGGCAGATTTGCCATGCAGATGTGCCAGTGAGTACTAATCTGCGCGACTTGTGTCACCCCCTGATGCTTGGCACCCGGGGCGGACCGCCCCCACCGCCCCCCCCTTACGCCGCTACTGATAAGTAGCTTACGTTGGGGCTAGCTGGCGGTGTGTGAAATTGTCCAAAGATTTATTGTTATTATCTTTACAGCATACGTCAGACGAAAAGCAAGAGCCCCGGAGCCCTTGCAAGAATAACTACGAGTCAAACAACCAAGATTCAGAACAAGATATACAAAAGTCAGCTGAGAACAATTTTGAATGTGACACACAATATTCGCCCCAGTTGGCGTACGAGAGCTATGAAGGTTATGAGCAGGCCGAAACGGTGGCCGATCAGGGGGCACAATATGACACGCTGGCCGATCAGAATCAGGCTTACGAAGCGGTGGCCAATCAGAGCGGGCAGCAGTTTGACTCAGCTAGTCCGAGAACGCAGCAATTTGACCCGAACAATCAGAAAACGCAGCAGTTTGACACAAACAGTCAGAGAACGCAGCAATTTGACACAAACAATCAGAAAACAAAGCATTTTGACACAACTCGTCAGAGAACGCAGCAATTTGACCCAGACAATCAGAAAGCCCAACAGTTTGACACAGCCGGTCAGAGAACGCAGCAGCAATTTGATCCAATTAATCAGATAGCTCACCAGTATGACCCAACCAATCAGAAAGTGCATCAGTTTGAGCCTAACAATCAGGCAGCTCACCAGTTAGATCCGACCACTAAGAGAACGCATCAGTTTGACCAAAACAATCAGAGATCGCAGCAATTTGACCCAAATAATCAGATATCACAGCAGTTTGACACAAACATTAACAGAACCCAGCCATATGAGCTGACCAGTCAGAGGACGTCTCAGTTTGAGCCGGCCAGTCAGAGAACGCCACAGTTTGAGCCAGCGAATCAGTTGGCTCAGAGTGAAGAAGCGAAAGCCAATCAAGACAGCCACGAGATTCAGTATAACCAGTACGCAGTCAGAACTGATGAGGTAAGTCAGTTTTTTTAGGGTTTCGTAGTCCAAAGAGAATCTACACTACGCTATTTTTATTTACATTTTTACTCATAAAAATTGACTAGGATAAAATGAAATCAGGTGTCAATCGCAGAAAATGGCGGAGTAAATTTGAAGAATATACTATTTTTCAAATCGGTCAAGTAGTTTCGTATGTATTCAAGATGCCTGTTATGTGTTATCATGGGGGTCACTTAAAAATTAGGGATTGATGGTGAAAACGGGCATAATCCTTTCAAAGTCTTCAAACAAACAATGAAATCTTTCTTCTTTATAATAAATAATAATAAAAGTTTATTTAACAACTTTAACATACATTAGGTTAGGTTACATTTCTTTACATAGATACCACACATATTAGTGTAGATTTATGTACATGAAACTATATGTAATCGTTGCAATAATTAAATTACAAATCCTACTACACAGGATTGTTGCTATGTAATATAATAATTATCATATTTCTAATACGAGTTAACAGGAAAACTATTCCTTAATGAGGTCACTTATAACAATATGTTAAATTTTATGATTAATTCATTATACCTACATCTGACGTGACATGTTCTATCACTTTAAATTATCGTGTCAAAGCGCTTTTTAAAATACTATTTGCAGAAAATAAACTACTTTTGACTTTACTAGCTGACTACTACGTACAGCCTATGTTACTTTATTTCTTTTTTTTTGCTTTATTTTTAGTAGTGCTACCCCCCTTTATGCCCCCCCCACTTGCCATATGTTTGTCTCGAAGCGCTGGTAGGGCCCAAAAGATAAGGAAACATGTAAAGTGCCCCTTAAGGGCTACTTTTTTACTGTATTTTGACGTTCATAAGTGCCATTAGTGGTCTAAATTGAATAAAATGTATTTGATATGATATTGTGCCCCCCTGCTGACAACAGAGGGCCCCCGCTGAAAATCAACTTCGAGACAAGCCCTGGCGCGGTCTTGATGTATGCTGAGCGGGTGCCTTTTTGTCAGAGGGGCACAAGCAGTTAAAGCCTGGTCCGTGAGCACGTAGAATTTTGTCCAATGACCCCAAGCTACCCATCCTTATCGCTCGCGCGTAATTATGTTGCTGTCGCGACTGTGCGACGGGCGCCCGCAGTGAGTGTGCGAGCGCGACAGCCCATTTGTCTTTCATTATGTACCTATGTCTTTCCTGCTTGTATGTCTTTCTTTCAAATAAAAACTATTCTATTCTATATCCCTAAAAGTCCATGTATCCTGCAGGTAACATCGCCGCCTGAAAGCCAACCGTGCCAGCCGACGGAGTTGGCTCTCCAGAGCATGGCGCAAGCGAAAGCCACGCCCGTGTCTATACCAGACCCACACTTAAGTAAGTACACTTCGTTTCAGCCAAATGACGTCCACTGTCCACGACAAAGGTGACTGATGCCCGTTTTCATAGTGGTCACTTAGCAATTCCCTGCATGATCGAATCCGAAATGAGGAGATCCGCAGGAGAACCAAAGTGCTCGCAGAATTGCTAAAATCAAGTGGCAGTGGGCGGGGCACATAGCTCGTAAAGACGATGGCCGTTGGGGCAGAAAAGTTGTCGAGTGGCGACCACGGGCTGGAAGACGTAGCGTGGGCAGGCCTCCTACTAGGTGAACCGACGATCTGGTAAAGGTCGCGGAAAGAGCCTGGATGCGGGCAGCGCAGGATCGTGGAAAACCTTGGAGGAGGCCTTTGTCCAGCAGTGGACGTCATTTGGCTGAAAGGAACAAACGAGGGGTCACTAGGGATTGATGGTGAAAACGGGCATAAGTTTCTTCCGCCACTTCTTCTCAGCACCAGCCCATATGTTGTCCCGAAGTGGTGGTAGGGCAAGCTATATTTGGGACGTGTAAAAGTGTCCTGGAAAGGGCCTATGTACTGAATAAACTATTTGAATTTGAACTGCTGGTCAAAGCCCTCCCCCAAGGATTTCCATAACTACCGGTCCCGCATCCAGGCTCGTCCAGCGACCTTCACCAGATCGTCGGTCCACCTAGAGGGAGGCCTGCCCACGCTACGTCTTCCGGCCCGTGGTCGCCACTCAAGAACTTTTCTTCCCCAGCGGCCATCAGCTCTACGAGCTATGTGCCCCACCCACTGCCACTTTATTTTAGCAATTCTGCGAGCTATGTCGGTGACTTTGGTTTTCGAAAGTACACTAAATCATCATTATCGTCATCATCATCAGAGGTGGAATTGTGTAAAGCAATCGTAATCATTTGACAGTTCATAACGTACGATAAAGTCAATTAAACAAAGCGTTTGACAGAATAATCGTATGTTATGAACTGTCAAATGATAACAATTGCTTTACACAATTCCACCTCTGGTCCCCACTGCCAACACGACCCTCTCTTTACCAGAGGCAAATGGAGGATGATAAAGCTGAAGTTCGAACTCTTCCTATGTTCTTCTGATTAATTTCGTTGCGGGTCCAATGACAGTTTAACTTTCCCCCGGGACAAACTTGACCTTCACTGGCTGGCTTATTGGCGGTCAAGCTGTAGATCCTGGCTACACAGGAGTTGCAGCGGTGGGAACGAGAGGTGTGAATAGTCAATAAGGAAAGTGGGAATAATCAAAACAATTTGTTCACAGGGCCGATGTCAATCAACAATGTGGTTTACCCCACGATGCATCAGGGGTACCCATACATCAACCAATGTCGCATGGTGAGTAACACATAGATTAAGGTAAAGGTGGAAATACATTACAACGATCGCGCAAATGGTACCAATGGAAGCAAAAATTCAAAATTCCACGCCTCTTTTTCGATGTCTTTATTTCTTGTTTAAAAAAATAATGGCTAGTTCGATTCAATAACATACTTAACCCCTAACCAAGCTCTGGTATCCACAGAGCCCACATCAGTTTAAACTCTATGCTGTGAAAATACGGTTGAAAACGAATGACTTTTTTTTAGTCTAATCTCTAAATGAGTTCCCATTAGAGCTCTTTCCGTCGGGGACCTCCTGTTTTTTGCAGCATCCCGTTTAGTAAATAATATATGTGTTTAATGCTAAAAATTCACACGATAATCCGGTTTTTAGTGCCCCGCATAAAACTGATCCGTTCGAATTTGCTATTCAGATTTGTATTTAAACCGTACCTGCAAAAATCGGGATACTGCCGTTTGCCGTTCGGTTTGATGAACACACAAGTCCAGTTTTGCGGCATTCAATAATGCAGGATCTCTTAAAACTGGATTGCTGTGAGAAAGGGCTCTTACAGGTTGCCCATAGTAATGCTCATTGCTCGGTTCGCGTCCTTCACTGATGTAATGCTCGACTCTAACGTTACAAGCAAATGCTCCAGGTGAGTGAGCACCTTAATATGTATAATCCACAATGACAGTGCGTCATCTACTGTACTTTTCTTTAATTTGTTGTTATTAAATTATTAATTTAACATGAAATGATAATAAATATTAGAGCGAAATATTTGTTTCTGATATTCGGTATGCAGACACAAATATGTTTTTCCAAATAGTCATCTACATTAATAATAATATGACTAATAATAATTTATAAATCATATCAAATACATAGCCTCAAATTAAAGTGAACTTTTACTCCAAAAACGACAATGAGGGTTTTTTTTTTAAATTCCGTTTACTTATTTCCAACAACTGTAATAGATATTTCGATAGTATGGAAAAAAAATGATTTTTATAAGTTGCACGTTTGTTACTTTACTGCCTCCGAGTCCTGCATCTACATATTTAGAGCAATGGTTCCCAAACTTATTTGAGACGCGCCCCCTTTCGACCATACAAAAAATTCCGCGCCCCCCTCATTCAGTCAAGATTTATTTATTGGTTGTATCGGGCAGTCTGGAATGCATTCTCTCAGCGGCCGCAGGTTTTTTACTTAAGTACACAGATGGCCCTCACCCCCCTTTAAAGGTCTTTGCGCCCCCCACTTTGGGAACCACTGATTTAGAGGTAGTGCAGTATCTTTTGGGGGGCGATATGTTTTACATCCTGTGAGCTTAGGATCTGTTTCCCCAGGTGTAGCTATGCTTGCGTAGTCCGTGATTTTTTACAAACAACCTGTATAAAATATCCCTGTGACAAACTAATAGTGAGTGAATGAGTTTGTTCCGGCGTTTCTTCTCAGCACTTGCCATATGTTTGTCTCGAAGCGCTGGTAGGGCCCAAAAGATAGGGAGACATGTAAAGTGCCCCTTAAGGGCTACCTTTTCTTTTTTTATTATTTACTATATTTTGACGTTCATAAGTGCCACTTGTGGTTAGAGTTGCCAGGCGTCCGGCTTTTTAGGGACTTGTCCGGCCAAATATTGCCTTGTCCGGCCTGTCCGGCTTTTGTTAGGCTTTTTATTTGGTTGCCGCGCCAAGCGAAAGTCGAACCACAGAATCATATGAAGCGCACGCATCAGGATGTTGGTTAGCAACCGATGCTGAGAGTACTCACTCATGAGCTGACCCTGTGGTTTAAATTGAATAAATATTTTTGCTTTTGAATACATAACTGAATAACCCACAGGAGCCGACGATGCCGGTGTATCAGCAAGTGCTGGGTCCGCCGGAGGATGCCAAGCAGATGACGTCACCGCCCCACCAAGAGCCTACCTTCAGAATCGGTATGCACTGTGCCATTTAGTGGCAGACTTAATGCCACCTGGCATTTAGTCCGCTACTGTACAGTTGTATGTGCAAAAGTGTAAATAAATAAATTTATCCTAACACCTAGAAAACGCCTAACTTACAACCCGATTGAGTTAAATGCGCACCTGTACGGCTAGCACGATAAACTTTCGAGTTCGAATCGTTTGCGTATTCGAATCGCCATCAAAAGATTTAGTACATAAACTACAACAGCGCCTTTGTGAACGTGTCGTAAAGTGAACTTAGTATGAGAAATGGTGGCATGAAACTTATTTTGAGAGTCACTTTATCTATTGATTCGACGGTTGAGTATCGAATTTTGTCGAATACGCAAACGATTCGAAGACGAAAGTTGTTTGCTAGAGGTATGCTGTATTGCTGGCCGCCATGACGTCACATCGCCGCTCTGGTACGGACGGGACGAACGCGGGGAGTGTGGATACAGGCAACTAACCGGTCAATTTTGAAATCATTGGGGGAGGCCTATGTTCAGCATTGGACGTACTGTGGCTGAAATGATGATGATGATTTTAATTATGAAGACAATGAGGCAAATAAGGGTAGTGATCATAGAGATCTAGAGAGATGCCAAGCAATGCGCTGAGTTCAAAACCCAGTGTCGCTTTAGAAATTCACACACACAAAGTAATCAAAATAAAAACAATACCTTACGAAGAGTGTGTGTCAAGCACACATTGCAATAAGTGCGGCTATTCGTTCGCATACCAGGATACAAGTAATGTACTTAAAGCTACTACATACGCGGTCACGGTATTCTGTTAATTTAAATATGCTCATTATTCACTGCGGTATCAGTTCTCAACGTTCGAATAATCTTTAGTACTACGCAAGCAATGTAATATGTACCTACTTAACACATAACGTCAACTGCATGGCATATTGCTGTCGCGAGCAATGTGTTCTGTTTTTGGGCATATTGCTGCGACACCGGCCCCGCCCCCTTTTCACATCTCCCTTTTGTTTATGTGATCTGTAGTGGTGATACCAGGCCTGTTCATCTCCGCGAGTTTACATCGAAAACAAAACACGCACGATGGCCCACCTACAGGATACTATTCGACAAGGCCTCACATACGAGCGAACATGACTCACGCACGCGTATTCTTGTGTATGATGGAAGAAAATAAAGAAAATGGTGTACTAAATACTGTGCAGTATTTAACTGACTAAATAATAATAAAAACACAGAATGTACTTTTTAAATTGCCTCAAGACACTGGGAGGTAAATAAGTAGTTAATATTATTCATGATAATTCATGCTAAATTATGTATTTCCTCCGCCATTTTCCGCAGTTTGGCACCTCACGTCACATCATTTTACCGAAGTCAGCCCTATAGCTTTTGCGCAGTGCCGATCACTGACGTTTGTCAACAAAATGGTGCTAGACTCTTGAGACAGCCAAAATTACACCATATTGTTAATGACATTGAACATACATTTTTTTAAATACCTTCGCGAAGTAAAACTTCTGTACGTAGGTAGTACTTATTATTATTCTGTGGCGATATTAAGATGCGTGTACATTGCCCACAGATCCCAGTTACCCGTACGCAGCGGTTGATTACGCGGCGCAGTGCGGCGCGTGCGTCGATCCCAACGCTATGAGAAGGTACGTAGATATAATATTTTTCAACGTGAAATTGTGAACTCTGTCAGTTTATAATATAACGCGTTAGATTGTAAACTAACAGTGGGTTAGGTTAGGTTAGATTGTAATTTAACTACTTCAGATTATAATCTGACGGAATTCACAATTTTACGGTGACATATTGATACTTCTTGTGTGTTTTCTATGAAACTGTGTTCTTCAAACACGAACTCTTAGGCTGAGTTGCACCACCTAACTTTAACCGTAACTATAACGATATAGATCGTTTCATCCACTCGGACGCGCCCCACCATTCTTCCGCTAATGTTTGAGTGTTATCGGTACACGCTAAATGATCCATGAGTGCACACGCACACTACAGTAATGCCTTACGGATTGCTCGGACCACACTCCCCGCACCCCGCGCGACCGAGACCAAACATTAGTGGGACGCGTCCGAGTGGATATAGATCGTTTGAATAACAGGTGTTTTTGTACGGAATTTGACAGATTTTTGATGTTTGTTAAAGTTAAAGTAAGATGGTGCAACCCAGCCTTAATCGTTTAACTGTTTGTCTGCAATAAATTGTCGTAAAAACAGATCGTTTGCGAAAAAAGAGAAAAATGTTGGTATTAATTTTCATAAATAAACGATAAAACTGAATAAGCTAATAAAATACAAAAAAATGTGTCCATAATGAAACATATTTATTTCGAGAAACTTTTTGGGCTGAAAAACTTATCGAAGTTAATGGATATTGTATAAAACACTATGTAATAATATTTATTTATTTTATTTATTCCATCTTTAATAGCAAAGAGTAGATATACAAGGCAAACTTAATCCAATGAGCATTCTCTTCCAGTTAACCATGTCTTAAACAATAAACTATGTTATATTCTATTATTTTCCAGCTACAACCTACCGTACGGGCAAATGGAGATTCCGCAAGCGGTATTACCGCCTGCCTACCCTGTAGGCAACGTCATCATACCGCAGCCGCATATACAGTACCCGGTGAGTTGTATTGTGGACCTTGAGAGCAGGGTCATAAGGCTACAAAAGTTGTATATTCCCACTGTCTTCAAGTGCTAACTTATTCGACTACTTGCTTTGTTTTTTTCGTAGATAAACTTACCAGAGACGAATCGATTCAATTTAATTCGTTTATACACTTATGTTTACGTCTACCTTGTGGACTGTCTGTATAACTTAGTGGAAAAATGTAACTAAATAAAAATATTATTTTGTAAATCATTTAAAGGACATATCATACTAAAGTCCGGTCGCCGAGCAGATACAATTTCGTCGAATGACCCCAAGCTATCCATCCTTATCGCTCGCGCGTAATTACATTGCTGTCGCGACTGTGCGACGCGCGCCCGCAGTGAGTGTGCGAGCGCGACGCTTGGGGTCATTGGATGAAATTCTATCTGCTCGGCGACCGGACTTTAAATGCGGTCTGGTCTGGTCTGGACATGACAGGTCTGTGGTCAGGTCAAAGTAAACGCAGCCCGCATCCAGTTTGCCAAATCCGTATTGCATTAATTTGCTTCCAGTACCAAGAGGCGGCGCAATGGGCGGGCGGCCCGCTGGTTCCTCTGGGCGGGAAGCTGATACTACCGGAGCCCTACCCTGCGCTCTACCACCAGCTCTACCAATGCGGCCTCGTCTACCCTCCGGTAAGTCTCATAAAAAAAACTCATAAAACTCATTGATTTCTGCAAATAGGCTTTAAAAAAGCATTTTTACATGTCCCAGTATTAACCCTACCACTGCTTCAGGACAATAAATGGGCCAGTGCTGAGAAGCAGCGCAAGAAACTCAGTCGCTATTAAATGCGTGGACCTCTAACTTTTGGGCCCATCGTAATGGCGCATTTTCATTAGTCGATAACTCGTTCGGTATACACAGCATGCGCGGACTCCCCGCATGCGAGATAACGACCAATGAAAGTTGCAAGTCGATACGCGTTCGGTACAACGCCTGCGGGGATTCCCCGCATGCATTATACCGACCGTGCTATCGACCAATGAAAAGACAATGCCGGAAATTGGTGTCTTTTTTTTTTCACGCGGCCATCGACCAAACCATGTTTTTTGGATACAAAATAGTGTAATAAACCAAACTTACTATGACATGTATACCTTTAAACTCAGTCTGAACTGAGTTACGAGCATTAGAAATTTGATGATTTACATACTAGATTTGCTTTTTGCGCGCAAGTTTTGTAAGAAATTGCTACAAAATAGTGGCATTGTATGTGTAAACAAACAATACCATCCATTAAAGGCTCCAGACATCAGTGTGGAGTAGAATCAGCGCAATAAAAAAATAGCGCAATATTTTGTTGCAATTTCTTACAAAACTTGCGCGCTAAAAGCAAATCTAGTATGTAAATCATTAAACTTCTAACGTTCGTAACTCAGTTCAGACTGAGTTAAGAGGTATACATGTCATAGTAAGTTTGGTTTATTACACTATTTTGTAATCAAAAAATAAAGCTTGGTCGATGGCCGCGCGAAGAAAAAAAGACGCCACCTTCCATACAAAATCTGGCATTGCCATTTATCATTCAGATTTTCTGACGCGCCATGCCTGTTTCTATTTTTTAGTAAACTCAGCACCCAGATTGCGGGCCCTGTGGCACGCGTTCCAGAAATCTCTCGCACGCCGCATGCGGACGCTATCGACTAGTGAAATTGCGTCATAAATACACTATTGACTATTATCTTTGTTCATTACATTCGTATGTTACATCGTACGTTACATTCCCTCCAATATGGTCGAGTGAAGCGATGGCTGGTTCACTCGTCATGTCTGTGAACAGGCGCTGCTTTCGGGGACTGGTCAATCCAAGTTATTCAAATTTATGTATGCGAGTCATTTCTACTAGTATCTTAATATGTAAGTCTAGATATTAGCACGTNTTTCTTATACTGCGTGCGGTCGTTGCGCGTGCGCACAAAGGAATGAGACCGCTCGGACACCGAGCCCACAGCGTGGTAGGGGTGGGGTTGCCCGCTCTTTTGTTTTTTACTACTACTACGCTGAATATTGTGTGCGGATAGGCTTGTCGTACAGGGGTACTACACGGTAAAATAAATCTCGGAGGCGAAAGCAGGATAATATAGTAGCATACATTATAATGTGATGTAGAAAGATTAAACTTAACTGTGTCGTATCAAGTTACAACATTTGTTAAAGTAATATCAAGCTTCTCAAGTAGGTTACATGATTTACTAGTACGTTTTATACGATGAAGTGGTCAGTGTGACTGTGTTACGTATAAATAAATCCAAGGACCAGGCTGAGAAACGACAAGGCATATAGGGCTTTGTTATCTACTGAAAAAGATTAGACTTCTATGTAGGGACTTACTAAGCTCGTTGTTGTACCTATTGAACTGATATTGCTTACCAATAAGTAGGTATCACATGAACGTCCACACGCAACTTATATTCTCAACAGCTGATCTAATGGAAGTCTTCGATTAAGTAATAACATGTAAAACCCTATCCTTTATGGAAAGATTTATCCTTTATAATAAATAACAAAGATTGACGAAAACTCATCAATGGAACCCAAAACATTAATTAAAATTAGGTACGCGCGTGAAACCGTGGTTAATCCTTAATTAATAGCTTGGTAATCCATACTATAACTCTCCCGAACGATGTTTACTTCCGGTACTTACTTCTCGTTCAACCGTTGTAGAGGCGTGGTGAC
The DNA here is from genome assembly GCF_004193835.3 of Ostrinia furnacalis. Taxonomy (NCBI): domain Eukaryota; kingdom Metazoa; phylum Arthropoda; class Insecta; order Lepidoptera; family Crambidae; genus Ostrinia; species Ostrinia furnacalis. Next base: position 564,781 of record NW_021131371.1, on the reverse strand, counting down.
CGTTGATTGACCTTTGTAAAATTGACCTTAACGTCCTTAGCATTTAAAGAAATAAAATAAAAAAACGTATTGTATTGGATTGGGTTCCAGCTAATTATAATTTTTAATTGAATATTTAGTAGGTAGGTACATTAGGTATAGCACACCATTAATAATTTTCCGAAATTGTTGGGCAGAATAGTGATTTTTATCATGTTTTTTGGCAAAAATGCTACAACGCACCTAGCGTCAGCTTTAGCGCTCAATGTTCTATTATTGGTAAAAAGGGGTCACCAATTTGTAAGCTAAACAGCCACCTAAATGAAAACCCCGTGTTTGAGTGCTAGGTTTATATACATTTGATCCAACATTTTACAGTATTGGAACTTTGTCTAGGATACTTTTAGATTACCTGCTTATTTATTTAGATATCACAATATTTATATCGTGACTATCGTTGATTAAGGCCTTGTAGTCATCACGCGTTAAGAAAGACATGCAGATTTAAAAAAAATCGTAAGTGGGATTGAGTGTATTCGCAAATACGCGGGACATCCGTACGACAAGGTCACATCAATAAATACAAAATTAGCGCGTCTGTATTGCTAACTTACTTTTGCAATGCATTTCGTGCAAACAAACTGAACAAATAATATTTCATATTATGATTCACATCACACAAGCCTCTGCAAGAATAGGTACTAGGTATCTAGTATAAAAAATAAATAGGTACCTAGGTACCTACCTACTCGATGGAGTTTAATGATAATACTCGAATAGTAATCGAAAAAGATGTTGTTGAAATTGAATCTTTTCCCCCGCTTCTTGACAAGCCTTCCTGACGACCTTAGCCCAGTTGCGCAGTGACAATGGCGGCCGATATAAACCGATCATGCGGGCAATTAATCAATCCGTCGCGTCGCGGTGATCGGGTTTAAAACTTAAAAACAAGTTATTTAACCAACGCTCTTGAAAACTTCAGGGTTATGCTTTAAAATGGCGACATGTGTATCTTTAACTGTTTGCCTACTTAACTAACGAAAGAGTACTGGGTTTTTACCCGACTGCGCCAGAAGGAGGGTTATGTTTTTAATCCAATTATTTAGTCCGTACATGAAGCATTTAATTTTGTCAAATCCGCGATTCCGATTGTGTAACTACACCTGCTTAATAGGTACTCGTAATATCTAACGTCACGGTGTCTTTCATTTTCATTAGAAAAAGTTTTACAGCAGCTAGAGTGAAAGACCTATCTACCTAGCAGTAATCTTTCTAATACGAAGATCTTGTTTCGAATTAGTTAAATGGTTTAGTCCGGCGGTGCACTAACTTCATTAAAAAGTTCTTTTATTGCACTGTTCCACCACAACTCAATTAGTTTTGATCCTTAGCTAGATTCAGTTATTTTATTTTATTACAAGATGCTGTTGGGTAATTTAAGACATTTAAGTACTTTTTTACGGCTTAGTTTGGACTTTATTGCTTGTTTACCGATGAAATCATGTAACTTATATTATGATACTTAACACATTTAACACAAGGCTAAATCCAAATAACAACTTTCAAAGTAAGTAGGTATGTCTTATCTTACAACATATTATGATATGTTCTTAGGATTATGTGGTAATATCATAAGTAAACTTTCATCACAAAGAGAGCAATCTATCTATCGAATAAGAACTTCTCGTAATATCCAAGATTCTCAGACTGTGACGAAATATCTGGCCGAAAAAAAAATCGCCTCTTCAATGTAACTCAATCAATACGTTCTCACGTATTTTATAATAATGATCTGTAATTGCCGGTAATTGGTTTTTGCTCTCAAGATATTGCAGTAAAAAACAGCTCCAGTTTTTGTGGCGACTAATATTCTCAGTTCAGTGATCTTAAGTACGATTCATGATATTCAAACTTTTCCGAATTTGTAGTCATTTGTTTTACGTAAACTTACGCCAGTAATATTATTGATTCAAGTATTTTTATTTACCTAAAACAAAATGTAGGTATTACTGAATATTGGTTAGGATAAAATGTCCCCAGAGACGCCGATTGGGAATACGAAATATAGGGCGGATAATATTTAATAGATAGCAGCAAAATTATTTTCCAAATCGCATTTAAATAATCATGTGACATTTTCAATTATGGACACAGAACTGAAGATTCTAATACAAATGGACAATACTCTTTCGTTGCGCTGGTATGTTTGCTATAAGTGCATGATACCTACCTAACATCTATTACTCACGTTTATCTATTCAAAGAGCACCTAATATTATAACTAAGTGCAGTGGTATACCAATAAAGTGCCACTGATGCAATAATTGCATCTTTACTATGACAACATTACACGAAAATGACAGATATTATAATTATTTCGTATTCACCCACTTTAAAATTAAAAGCCACTTTGCAGTAAGACACTTTAATATGGCGAAACTAGTGCCGCAGCTTATTAAGAACATTAGGTGCTTGACAGTGTATTATAATAACGCAATAAACGATTTTAAACCGTAACGTTACGGAAATAACGCTTGTAGAGACTGTCATGTCGGCTTCATAAGTGCACGCATAATTCAATTCTTGCGATAACCAAGTTTGCAGGCGCAAAATATTTATATGAAATGGCGTTTCATTATAGAGGTGGTAGGGTGTGTTGTGTACCTATGCTGCATATCGTTGAATGTACAAATTAAATTATTAAACATAGATTTCATTTTTAACAGATTGATTGGAAGCTAGGTGTAACAACCTATTTTACTTATGAAAAACTAATACATTCGGCACGATATATATACAATTTTATTAATGAAAACTATATTAATATATAAACATTGCTGAAAAAGTTCTGCGATTACTAATCAACAGATAGATTACAAACGAATACGAACGTAGACCGCTTCGAGGTGAAAATTGAATCAAACAATCAGTATAAAAGCATTTTGATAGAAAAAATTAAATCCTAATGTTATTAGCCTCACAGAACTACACAGACAGCAAATTCTCACAGATGTGCCTTATTACATTCAATTAAAAAATCCTAATTGTTTCTACAAATGAATAGAGCGACGTGAGAAATTGTTACGCATGTGGACAGACATTATTCACATTGTTAATTTTGTCATTGTGTGCATACCAATCTACCGATGTGTCTTTGTTTTATGTACCCAGTGATATTAACAGATGATCCGTCTTAGTCGGGGTTTAAAATAGAAGTCAGGATAGATCTATTACATTACAGTCCATTAAATTCACACCGTCCAGGAATAAGTTATTATAATAATTAATATTAACTAATTGCTCGTAAATTGTTTGTCAATTGCAAAAAATATGTAACATATCAATTATATCAATCTATAGATAAGTTCTGTAAGTAACGTTACATTTTGTTAATGATAGACTTGATTCAGCCGTAGTGTCACAGTAAAAGAAAAGAGCTGGAGTTGAATTTTAAAGTCTCTACCTACATAAAAACGTTGAGTAGATCTTTAGCGCCATGTCATAAGACTGACGTATACTAACTTACTCGTAAAATAAAATTGCAGAGATTTAAACGATACAAACGTGTAGAATTTCGGGGGAAGTCAATACAAAAAATAGTACGCCACTCACGAGTGAATAATATCCACTGGCATGTTTATTTCGGGATTGTCTTTCGCTCTCTGTCATTGTACGAGTAATAATCTACTTGCAAGCCAAGTAGTCGCTACGCATTTCGTTTAGCCGATGATATTTTAATTTATTAGCAATTTGACGCTACCACACGTGTAGCAGATTGATTTATAAACAACGTTCAGATGTAGGTATTTGCAACCATATGATTATACTGTTTGATCTACATGATTTAAGTAGACAAATAAATAAATAGTTGTGGCAGTCCGCAGTCCGCATTAATAGGATTAAAGCCTTAAGATAAAAAGATCTTTTTTTTATCAAATCCATTTTCTGAAATAACAAAAGGTTTTTATATCTTTGGATATCATTTTCCTTTTAGTCTAGATCTGTTTGTAGACCGCTTCAGTCGAGGCGGAAAGTTCGAGTCGAACAAACTAATCCTCCGGATACTTCGACAGGCGCCGAAGTGTTTAAATTCAACCCGTAGTCTGAAGTCGAGCTGCAATCGTTATGTTAACTGGAACTCGGTGACAGTATCTTTGTGTTGTGATTGAAATTGCAACTAGATTGTTCAGGCCAATATTATATTGAAAAACATGGTGAATTTTGCATAGAGTTACCTCAGGCCAATACAAAATAGATAGTTTCTCTGAATTTGTCACTTAAATAAGTACACGTCCCAAAAATATGAGTCACCTTTTTCCAAAACCGTAAGATTATTATTATCTAATCGTGCTGGAGGAGAAATGATGAAAGATAATTCATTTTATACGTCATAGTTATCTCCCGTCTGATAACACAAGCCAAGTGGCAGAATCCGCCTCTGAAGATAACATAAATGCAAATCAACCGAAAACAGAATTTGTGAAAAAGAACTATACTTTCAGCATACCAAAATATTTCACTATCGTTGTTATAAACTTTCTAAGCAGTTATAACTAAAGAGTACCGGATAACGAGTGCTGAAGTGTTAAGCTGAAGTTATTATCCCAACTTAGTTTATGTCTCTGGGGAAGCAGGCCGGGCTGAAATGAAGTCTACTTCTGCAAAATAACTTGTTAGCGAAAAGCTTTCCAATAACCTTGCCAATGATATTGGTTTCTTGTTTGTAACATCTTTGTTTTGAAATACAATAAGTCGGTGAGTTACCAATGGACACGTTTGAAGATTGACCAAATGGAGCATAGTTAGTTACTTCTCTTAGATGAGAACACCAAATTCTAAACTCCGAAATAAGAATCACAGTGAATTTCTCAACAATAACAGCATTATTAACACATCTCTTTGTTAAGCTCCGCTAATGAGCACTATTAGAAGGCGTTTCTAATAAACTGATAGCAACTAACACTGCAATTGACTGCATGTAGACGGTGTTAAGTGAATAATAATGGAATGTTCATGCCATTACACATCGCAACTGGGGTGTCACGGGCTGAAGAAAGCGGATACTGGGTGAGAGTTATGCATTCATGTCTGATGATCATGATTGATAACTCCAGGAACATCTTCATGAGGTTAGAACAATACATCATTGAGGTTACATAGGTCAAGTTCAAATGATCTCATCTTAGCCTCCCAAACGATTGTATCGCTCGTCAATTACCGATTTTTAGTGGTTGTTATGTCCAGTTAGAACGCGGATTTGCAAGCTTGTTTTTTTAAGTGGGCTTTTTGTTTTAGTGTTTGAATGTTACCTACTTTATTTTGATTTATGTTACAAGTATTTATGTGTTATTAAACATCTAAACACAAATCTATGTCTATTAGTGGTATTAGTACCATTAGTATCTAGTCGCCTGATTATACATAGGTATCTAATATTAACGTAAATTAGACCTAATTTCTCGATTTAAACTTATTTTTTCTAGAATTTCCTTAACATCGTGTTAAAAAAACAGATATTCCCAATCACGTAAAAATTAGTAAAAACCTAGTTCTAAAGTTTTAGTCTGGCATAAAAGAGTCTAGTTTATTGAGATGTAAAGTTCACATTCGTCTGATCTGTTTACAATTCCTCGTCGCGACTTTTTATCTGTTTCTTATCCCAAAATAAAGCTTGACATTGGATTACGAAAGTTCTATCTTTGCGAAGTCTAATTTTATAAAATGTCGGCACGACGACTCAGCTAGGAACGCTTCTAATTAGTTGTGTTACAAAATTTTTATGTTAAGGTGCAATTCTAAAATAAGCAAAACAAGTAATAAAAAAAATCTTACAACACTTTAATTTCATTTCGTAATATTATGAACACCTTTGTGAAGAGTGATTTGTGTTTGTATTTGTTGCACACACATGAAAATAAAATAANGATACACCATACAAGAATGCATGGTAAATTCAGTGAACTGCTCCTGAATCGAATGTACCTACTACTACTATTTATATTTATTTATATTAACCGGCAGACAGTGGTGACTGAGTTTGTTGCGGCGCTTCTTCTCAGCACTTGCCAAATGTTGATCTCGAAGCGCTGGTAGGGTAAAAAGATTATGAGACATGTAGAGGCTCCTTAAGAGCAAAATGACGATTTGTAAGAACTATTTATTAGTCTAAACAAATAAAGAAATTTTGACTTTGACTTTGACTTTGTTCCCAGGTGATGCCGGCTCCCAGTCCGGTGTGGGCCCCGGAGCCCCGGCCCGCGCCGCCGCCGCGTCCGCACTGCAGTCGCGCCGTAAGTACATATAAAACTTTTAACATTTTGCCTTATGCCGTCCCAAAAATCATTTCAGCCATAGGACGTCCACTGCTAAACATAGGCCTCCCCCAATGCTTTCCATGTTACCCGGTTGATAGCGGCCTGCGTCCATCGCCTTCCTGCTACCTTTATGATGTCGTCGGTCCACCTTGTGGGTGGACATCCCACGCTGCGTTTTCCGGTACGCGGCCTCCACTCCAGAACCTTGCTGCCCCATCATCCTATGTTCAGCAGTGGACGTCCTATGATGATGATGAAGGCAGATATATGGAGCAAAAATAGCAATGATTGATTTCTCGAAAACGATTCGTGTGTGACGATTGTAGTGTGCAGAGGTAGCAGTGTAGGGTTCCGTAGTTGTCCGTCGTTACCACAATATATTTCTGAAGCAAGCAATTACTTCATCTAAAGTCACTTTTCATATTTTCTTCTAAGGAATTTTTACTGATTAAGAAATTGTATAATACATTAGTCAAATGACTATTACTCTTAAACTAACTGATCTATCTTAACCGTTATAGTTTTCCTTGAAAGTTCATGAAAATTAGTATTATTACGAATTTTTCCAGATTTTTCAAGCCAACAGTTTAGTTTTTAGAGGGGGGAGTGGGGACGCCCTACTCGAACAAAAATTGTCACTTTAAACTTTAATAATTAGCAAACAGATCCCTAAATGGAAAAATAGTCTTAGAAACCCCTAAGCCCTTTTTAAAAGACCTATCCAACCATGCCCCACACGATGGGGTAAAAGATGAAAAAAATAATTCATCCACACTTTACATATAGGGGAGCTACCCCATAAAAAAAAATCCAAATTTTATTTTACCGTTTTGTCGGCGTGATTAATATACATACCTCCACAAAATTACAGCTCCCTAGTGCCAATAGTTTCCAAGCAAAACCTCGGACAGACAGACATATCGAAACTATAAGGGTTCCTTGTCAGGACTACGGAACCCTAAAAAGGAATTAGTACGCCATATCCAAATGTTTGTTTAATATGGTAGGGGCTACATTTTCAACATTGATTTAATACCTATTTGTGATTTGATTTGATTTCATAAGACCTCATAGATGCTCCTTGGTTGTTACAGTCGCCGGCAAGACGAGATTCAGACGAGATAGCTGTGAAGATCCAGCAGATCAAGGAACAGATGGCCGAGCTGAATACGAGGGAAAAGGAACGAGGCACTTATAACAAGGTATTTTTTTATCCACAACGAGGAAACTCTTGGCCTACACAGCCGTGCTAGCTAAATCAACAATAAATCCAATATTTTGGTGTAAAATATTTTTTTTTGTTAGTGTTTTGCCAAAAAAATAGAGTTACTACTGATATCGCTAGCACGGCAATACATCTCACCTGATGACAATGATGATCAGACTGAAGGTGGAAGCAAGCTTCACCACGAATCCTTAACCATAGGAACTGGCTATCTTACCTCCAATTAAGATGGATTACTTCTACGTATAAATAAAAATAAAAACTTAGCTGCTGAAATGATTTTGATAAAATTCTATTGTAACTTAAGTCCGGTCGCCGAGCAGATAGAATTTCGTCCAATGAAACCAAGCTAACCATCCTTATCACTCGCGCGTAGTTATATTACTGTGCGATGGGCGGCCGCAGTGAGTGCAAGCGCGACAGAAATATAATTACGCGCGAACGATAAGAATGGGTAGCTTGGGGTCATTGGACGAAATTCTATCTGCTCGGCGACCGAACTTTAACCGGAACATCAAATTAAATATTTTCAAGCTGTTTGTAATAAACGAAGACCTGGGGTTTGCAATAAACATACACTCGAATTGAGAACCTCCTTTATTTTTAAGTCTTAAACATATCGAAATTGTGTTATCATGGAGACTAAATTTCAGAAAATGTATCATAAAACGACGTGATGAACCGACGACCCTAAAAGACAGAAGTTGTATTGTTATACAACTCTTTATTTGGACTCTGTTGAGTCCAAATTTTTTTTTTATTTGTAGACCCTTTTTAGGGCACACTATACACGTCTCAATATAGCTTACTCCATCACCAATTGACAGCTATTGTTGTTGGCTGAATTGATAACGATGATGTTTTACGTACAGGTCGAGAGCACATACAAGGGGCCGCCCCGGGAAGAGTGGCGCAAACGGAACAACGGCAGCGGGATATTGGGCAACTACCCGCACGGCTTCCAGGGACGGACGCGCTTCGAGGGGTTAGTACTTACTTATTAAGGGGGGGGGGCACTTGGGCAGTTGTGGCGCCATTCTAGTACTTATGGCACATGTTTAGCACTCGGTGGAAACCGTGCACAATCAAAAATAGTTATTTTAAAAATTATGTGTCTTACAATAGATTGGTGTTAAACAGTTCAAAATTCACATTCAAATATTTTATTCAGTACATAGGCCCTTTCCAGGGCACTTGTACACGTCCCAAATATACATAACTTGCCATACCACCACTTCGGGACAACATATGGGCTGGTGCTGAGAAGAAGTGGCGGAAGAAACTCATGCCCGTTTTCACCATCAATCCTTAATTTTTAAGTAGCCCCTAACAGGAATTGTTTACATAGGGGTCACTTAAAATTAGGGATTGGTGGTGAAAACGGGTCATCAGTCACCTTTGTCAGCCAGTCGTTAAAATAATAAAACTACTGCACTGATTTCAAAAATTCTTTCACCGTTACAATACTACATTATCCGACTATTCCTGACTAACGTAGACTATAGCAGAAAGGGCTCACAGGCGAAGCCGCTGAAAAATGCTTTTTTGTTTGATACTTAGTCAGAAGGGTATCTTGGACTTGTCATGCTCACTAAAATGTCTTTGGGGTAGTGGCGTGTGAGGCGGGTCGCTACATTCCCTACAATATGGTCGAGTGAAGCGATGGCTGGTTCACACGTCATGTCTGTGAACAGGCGCTGCCTTCGGGGACTGGTCAAGACAAGATATACCTACCTTAAATTTTTTAACATAACAATTAACAATCAACTTGACAGTGGCACGGCATTAAATATAAGTATATACAATTTATTTAAAACTACCACACGGTTTTGTTATGGTGCCTTGCTTTTCTCTCTAGAGTTTTCTTGCCTTGTCTCCTAAATAGTTTTATATCTGGCACTTAGCCAGAAGGATATCTTAGACTTGTCATGCTCACTAAAATGTCTCTGGGGTAGTGGCGTGTGAGGCGGGTCGTTACATTCCCTATAATATGGTCGAGTGAAGCGATGGCTGGTTCACACGTCATGTCTGTGAACAGGCGCTGCCTTCGGGGACTGGTCAAGGAAAGATATACCTGACATAAAATATATGTATCAAAACGCAACAATTAACCTAGAAATTAGCACGGCACTAAAGAAATTTATTCAAAACTGCCACGCGGTCTCATGCTAGATGGGCGTCTTAAAGGCCACCTTCTATCAACGGGAGCGCGTGGTAAGTAACTTGCTTCTGAATGTATGTAACTTCCTACTTTTTTATTTTTAAACCGGCAGACAGTGGTGACTGAGTTTGTTGCGGCGCTTCTTCTCAGCACTTGCCAAATGTTTGTCTCGAAGCGCTGGTAGGGCAAAAAAAGAATGAGACATGTATAGGCTCCTTAAGAGCATTTGACGATTTGCAAGAACTAATTTAATTAGTCTAAACAAATAAAGATAATTTTGATTTTGATTTTTGATTTTGATAACTATGGATGATGAACTTTGAAAACCATGCTGATTTTCTATCTTATGTTTTCGTGTGATTGTGAATACGAAAATTATTTATTTCCCAAATATGAATAAATGAATTGCCAGTGTCTACAGTCCTGACGTATATTTTTTATGAAAGAACTAAAAAGAAATATATAAATATTTTTTATTTATTTATTTATTGTTGTGTTTCACAGCAGGCCGCCTCACGACGACAGCCAGTTAACATCGGCGGCGCGAGCCATCGTCAACTCCATACGCAACATGCAGGCCAAGAACACCTGTGAGTTGTGCTTTGTTTATTCATTGATAAAGATAAGTGATTATAGGTTCGAATTATGGTGACCATAATAATCACTATAGGAATACACTGAGTCTGCCCGAACAACAATCAAAATAAATCTTCATAATTATAATGGGATTTTTTCCCCTTCCACTAAAGCCCGGTCTGTGAGCACGTAGAATGTTGTCCAATGACCCCAAGCTACCCATCCTTATCGCTCGCGCGTAATTATATTGCTGTCGCGACTGTGCGACGGGCGCCCGCAGTGAGTGTGCGAGCGCGACAGCAACATAATTACGCGCGAGCGATAAGGATGGGTAGCTTGAGGTCATTGGACAAAATTCTACGTGCTCACAGACCGGACTATAAATGAAGCTGCACTGAGCGAGCCGATTCTGAGCAGTCTAGGAACTAGAAACACTAGTAGAAGTGTAGAGTGCTGATAGAATTAAGATTTAAAGAAAAAGAAGAGAGTGATGAGACCGTGTATTTTCAGAGAGAGAAGTCACATTCAAATATAGCTATCAAAACATAGAATGTATGTACAGCCAGTTCTGGTTACTTAAAAAGCAGGTTTTTACAAGCAGAGACTGAACGATTGCTACAAGTAAGAGCCAATGGTGATATATACCCGTTTCCCACTCATATAGCTCATGGCGGAAAACCCTGTTTCTGAAAAAGAAACGTATAGTTTAACGTTCACTAACTCCAAAAATATCAATCATGGTATAATTGTCCTAAAAATAAATATCGCAATTACTTTTCAAATGTGCTCTTTTGGTTGAAGTTAGTTTTGATTTCGTTAAAAATTAATTGCCTTTTGAACTAACTAACTTCAAAACACAAGAGAGTAGAGTTATCAAGTTGAAATTAATTTCTTGTGTTTTGTAATATTTCAGTGCAATGGCTATAGTCTCAAGCAGTCTCAAACATTCTCAATGTTGAGTGTTATTTTACTTTGGCTGGTACAGTACTGTTTGTTAACTAATTACCAAAACCCACTCTTGTTTGCAGACCACGACAACCGGCGGTCGGACTACAACAGCTACCGTCCGGAGCGTCCGGACTACCGGCGCCGCGAGCGGGAGCCGGACGCCGTCCGGGCGGAGCGTCCGGACGCGGACAAGGAGCCGCGGCGGTTCGAGCGAGCGCCGTTTCAGTACCGCGCGCCGTATGCCTTCAGACAGGTCAATGGAATTAAAACTTTATTCTTCATCATTTCAGCCATAGGACGTCCACTGCTGAACATAGGCCTCTCCCAATGACTTCCACATCGCACGGTAGCGGCCTGCGTCCAGCGCCTTCCTGCTACCTTTATCAGGTCGTCGGTCCACCTTGTGGGTGGACGTCTAACGCTACGTTATTACACATAAGGTAAAAAATGAATAGATATAAGAGTAATAAGGTATATCTTTTAATTTGTGGTCATAGATAATAACTAGAACTCGATTTCACGCCTAAACCACTGAACCGATTTTGATGAAATTTGGCATAGAGATAGTTTAGAGTCCCGGGAAAGGACATAGGATAGTTTTTATCAGGGACGCGCGCGATAAAGATTTTCTGTGACAGACAAAATTCCACGCGGGCGAAGCCGCGGGTGGAAAGCTAGTGCTAGCTCAATTTACACAAAAAGTATCTTTAAAGTTTGAATTCTGTTACCTTACATACTTATAACAACAGACATTTCCAGAAAAAAATATTGTAAAGTACCTATAAAACAAAAGTTACATCGAAATCGATTCATGTATGTTTTGTTGCAGATGACGCCCGGTACTTGGTGCCGGCGGTCGCCCGGTCCGATGCATCCAGGTAGTTGTATTTAATTCCATATCTTTATAAATAATATTGCTTTATAAAGCCCGGTGAGTGTGCGAGCGCGATAGCAACATAATTACGCGCGAGCGATAAGGATGGGTAGCTTGGGGTCAATGGACAAAATTCTACGTGCTCACGGACTAGACTATAGCTCAATAGCTCAGTGGTCAGAGTAGTGGCAGCATGGTCGTGGTCGTGGATTCAAATTCACTTGATGCTATTGATTTTCTAGAGTAAAATAAAATACTTTTTATTAGTTTTTAGTTGATGGTAGATGTATCTTTGTTAACATAGTTTGAGCTTTATTAACGTAAAATAAAGTTCGAAACCTTGGAAAAATATTTTCCCTAACTAGTTAAATATTTTCCCTAAGGTCTATAAGGATTTGCCAATTGTTAATACATGTTGATTCTTCGACAGCAGACTGCATGCAGTGAACAAATTCTTAAGTCGACCAATGAAACTTTGTAGTTAAAAAAATCAATAGCCTATGATATCACAATACATTAGAAGTTTTTTTTTTTTTTTAAATAAAATCTTGACCAATATTTTACATTTATGAACGTCACCCCTCTTCATAAGTTTCTTTATCTTTTGGGTTCTACCAGCGCTTCGAATAAAATGATCCCTGACCATTTGGCATATTTTATTTTTCAACCGACTTCAAAAAGGAGGAGGTTCTCAATTCGACCCGTATGTTTTTTTTTCTATGTTTGTTACGCGATAACTCCGCCAATTATGAACCGATTTGAACAAATCTTTTTTCGGCGTATAGGTAATACCTCAAGGGTGGTCCCATTTAAATTTAACAATAGAAAAAACAACCCCCAAGGGTGGAAAATTGGGGATGAACTTTTTTATACGCAATATCTCCGCCGATTATAAATCAATTTGAACGATTATTTTTTTGTTGAATAGGTATTATCAAAAGAGTGGTTTCATGCGAATTTGAAGAAAATATTTCACCCCCAAGGGTGGGAAATTGGGGATGAACTTTTTTATACGCAATATTTTTAATTTTTAGTTTTTTTTTGTGTTCACGCATTTGAAGTCGGTTTTATTTTTTTTTAACATAATATTTGGACAATTACAGCGCCATCTAGCCCCAAAGAAAGCAACTAATGTAACATAGTTCTAAACCACATAACTATCTTCTTCGGCCTAACGCTAACTTTGTCGGCCGTTTGGTGTAGTGGTTCGAAACGGACTACTATGCTGGAGGTAGCGGGTTCGATTCCCGCACAGGACAAACATTGTTGTGCATGAACATATTTGTTTATATTGGACTGGGTGTTTTCTATGTATACCCATAGTACAAGCTTTGCTTAGTTTGGGACTAGAAGCTCAGTGTAACATGTCTAAGGATATTTATTTATTTATTTATCTTCCAGTGCTGAACCATCCCAGACGACCGCATCCCGACACAAGGAACCCTCGCCGCTAAGCACAAGTATCTACTAACATAGTATACGGGAATGTGTGGCGGAGTTATGTGTATTACTTATTACCATACAGTTTATATACCTAGCGGAATACAGCAACAAAGAACAGCCTTATTCACGTAACAAAACTTCAACGACAACAAAACACTGAGTTGCGATCCTATCGAGTAATCGTTCTATCAAAATGACCCTTGTGAGTACGGATTTAGAACTGTTTTTCAATGGGACGACTTCTGAACGTCAGCGAGATCTTGACTGTCAAAATACGTGAATAAGGCCACTGAGCAAGCGAGATGTCACTAGCAGCAACACTGTGTGATAAAAAAGAATGCGTGATGCCGTCGCCGTCACGTCAAACAGAACCGTTTTTTTTGCAACTATTTGACAGTTAGGAGGCAATTATTGGCACGCTGAAAATTTGAACTGACATATTTTCAGATTTTACGTTAGTGAAATCGTGGATGTTTATGAGAAATGGTGCTTCAGAAACGTGGTGACTGGTTCATTGATTGAATTATTGTACAAAACAGTGACACACAAATAAATGATATCCAATGTCATCCAAAATTGGTTTCGTTTGACAGCTCGTGGTTATTACTGCTCTATTCCGATGGAATATTAACTTAATGCTTATTACTTATGACATTAAGAAACTGTGCAACTATACAGGGTGAGCCAAAATTTTCTGCAAATAGCAACTCATGACTTCTCGAAAACGGTTTGAGGTAGGGTCGTGCGAGTGATGAGAAAATGTGCATAATTTCATGAATTTTTTGCCACTATGAAGCGTTTCACGAGACGAGAGCGTGCTTTTGTTTACATTTTTTGGCCCAGCCTGTATTCATGCCACCAATGGATATTATAATTTCATTAAATAAACATGACATCCAGGCTAAGATCTTCCTTATTGTGGATAAAAAATATTTTATCAATTTTGCAATTGGTTTTCACCAAATGAGTTATTCGATATTTACCTTGAAAATTAATACACATAACTTTGCCAAACATATTGAATGTAATGTTAACACTTAATTATTAATATTGAAGGTCGATTCACATTATTAATAAAGCCACAGTAGCACAACAGTGCGAGTTATTCATCCATACGATCGTTACGTTAATTGTGAATCGACCTTTATACTCGGATACGACTTAAGTATGTCATAATACGCACATTATTAATCTACAGCAGTGGTTCTTAACCGGTGGTCCGCGAACCACTGGTGGTCCCTGGAGGCATTCCAAATTGTCCACGAAGACATCGTAATAAACAAGTGACGTGACGTGATGAGTCGAGTCAAAACAACGCAAACGGCGCACAGTGGGCGAGAAATCGACCTCTTTTATAGGATTTTGAAAAAAAAAGGTCGTCCCTGACAAGACAGGAATTTGGTAAAATGGTCCCTCGTGACTTGAAGGTTAAGAACCACTGATCTACAGGATGATTTAAGAGCATTCGCTCTTCTAAAAACCAGTTATGGTTTGATAAAATGCCCCATCTGTTAGACATCTCACTCGAACAGTATAACGATAGAGCGAGACAGCTATAGGCGTTTTAACAAAATCTTTCTCGAGACGTATCCTCAATCGAGGGAATACCTAAAGATATGACGTAATAAAAGATTACAAGGGCTCCTTGCAGAAATGTTCATAAAAGCAAAAAATAGACTGTTTCTATTTACTTAACAGAGATACAATAATGATCTAAAACTGTTTTACAGTCTGTTCCAATGGACACTGTCATTTTTTATAACAAATTAAGCTGAATAAAATTGACTAACTTATGTTTGATTGCAAAGCGAAGATACTGACACAGTTCAATCTGTGTTTCAATCGATACATATTACTATATTAACCCTTAATACGGCAATGGAAAAATTCAACCTTACACCCTTGTCTTAAGGTCCAAAACCAAATACAATTTCAGACTGGCTGACGCTTAAGCCTTTCTTTACTGGCGTGGACTATAAACAATTTAGCTTCAATTTGATTGAGATATTGAGCAAGTGAGCCCAAAACCAATATTGAGGAACATAGAAGGCATAAAGTTTCCATATCACACGTACAGATGGCGCTAACCAGTCACAAGTAGCGCAGGCAAATATCTTTAGACAATAACTAGGAATCTAAATTTAATGTACACCTCTTTTCTGGAAGTTTTATAACAGGTTTAATACTGTTTAATAAATTAATTTTTTGCACCATAAGTCCAGCACATAACCTGAGGTATGAGAGCAGCACTTGGTAAAAATAAAACATCCTAGACTTAAGGACGTAGCACATTTATCAACCCGGAAAGGGATCGTAACCGTATCAACTCGAGGCGGTCAATATTCTTTGTATGAAACTCCATACTGCAACGCACACTTATCCGCACCGTAACTTAAACGCCTCGCCTCGCGGTTGACAGCGCGCGAAAGGCGATCGTGTTGATCCCTTTCCGAGTTAAGTCTGCTATGAACTTATACATCTGTTATACAAACTTTCAGCAAAGAAGTCGTATGGGTGTTGTACTGTTAAATATTATAAAACTTGTAAATATACACTGTACTGTAAACTGTCAAATGCCAGCATTTGAGCGTGAAACCAAAACTCAGCCACTGCCACAGTTTTCAATAATAACTAATCAAATTCAAAATGGCAGATTAAAATTTTATTTTATCACACGTTCTGTGCTACTGAAACTAATAATACATAAATGTATGGACATAAAAACGAATCAACGATGATTTAAAATTGTTTACATGAACCTACCATACAATTGGAAGTCCATTTGGAATAAGCATCAAAATTAAATGCAATAAACTTGCTGGCTCTCTCGCCAGGGCACTAAATTACGATTTTGAAATATTAGTCATCAAAAATAATAACAAATTAGTCATAAAAAGTTACCATTAACCTTATTTTAAATAGCGCCGTCTAAAAAACGTTCAACGCCATCTATTATCTAAACGTGACAACTATGAATGTGAGTAAAATACACGGTACAACTCATTTCTTTGCGAGTCTATTTTTCTCTTCAATGGATAAAAAGTAAAGACTGTTATCAATTTATAGACCTGCCAGGCGATTACGAATCTTAATTAACTTAACTGTCACACAATTTGGTGAAAACGCACACCAGTTTAAAATTCATAACTAGCAGAATATAAAAAATAGTTTTTTTACACCTCTGAACTCGCCGGTCAATCGTTTATTCCCTGAGAAGGAAAGTAAAGACAGTTTGATTAAAAATGAGACTCAGTAACGCCATCTATTATCAACTACCAAAAAGCGGTACCGCGTATTCTTCTCACTTCGAACTCGAAGCGACGTCGCGCGGAGATCTCACTGTGAACTCGAACTAGTCATTTTTTATCGATATAAAAGCTCTAGAGCGTAGTGTGATATCTACTTTTTTTTACTATAAATATAAATAAATAAATAAAACGCGCGCGTTCGACGCTTCGGACCCCGGATGTGGATTCTGTTAGTGATTTTTAGTTATTTTTTAGTTACTTCGGTAATGGATTGGAATGTGTATTTTGAGTTTTTAGTCTAAAAAGTAATACAAAAAGTGGAATGACATACCATCTCATGAACTAAAGTTTATTTGTTCCAAAAACCATTGTTGATATTATGGTTGAGTTTCATTCAAAATTCCAAATATACATTCCAGTCCGTGCCATCCTCGTCCCATAATAATTATTTAAACATAAGTTGTACATTACTGTAAGTTTATACAATTATTGTTTATTATATGATTATTTAATGACTTTTCTATGTTAAAATCTCAAATCTGTTATGTAATCAAGTACGAATGTATAAAAAACACGAGTAATGACGATGCTGTTTAAAATGCATAATAAAATTGGTGTAAAACAGTATATAAAAGTATATACGTATATATTGTACATTGCTCTATCAGTAATATATAAAGTATATATTGTATACTAAAATTATATATTCGTACTTGATTATTCACTTAAAAATATGATCACGCTTTTATTTTTATTACATAATAATAAATTAATCATAATAATGTAATGCCATATTAAAACCATTTCAAAACTTTAATATATTGGAAATTCAAGAGTAATTAAATTAAAAAGCGTGACCATAAAGTAATTTGTCTATGCCTGTATTCCTACCATGTTATTCCGTTAACGTCATACATTTGTTACAATATTTTCAACGATTACCGTTAATACCGTTACAGTCGGGGCATAGACAACATTCTCATAAACAAATACCGTTACGTTATTCCTTAATTAGTTCTAAGCTCCTGTGTTTTTGTACAGTTGTCATTTGTAACTTCGAAAAATCTAAAAACTCCAGCCGTTTGTCAACTAACAACGCGTTATTTTTTAAAATAAGTCGACAATGTTATTGTTGAAATAAATAGTTCAATTTGTCGTTTTTAAATTATATTACAAGTTAACGTTAATTATGTATTAAAGCTTTAATTATGTTTCTATTGTGACAAACAGAGCCATCTAGCGGATTTTTGGGGAACTAAAATTTATCATAAACAATAATATTGGTTATTAGAGATTAGTTCTCAAAAATTCCGCTACATTGATTCGAAAAGGCGTTACTAAAGTTGGTTATATTTTAAAAATAATGGGAAAAAGTGGTTCCGTCGAAATGGTTTTAGTCAGTTAATTCACTTTCACTCAAGAACAACATATCTTCAGATAATTGGATAGAATTTATCTTAATAAAACAGTAGCTCGAGGCCATTATAATAAGTACAAAAAAGCATTTTTCCGTTGATTTTAATGAAATCTTTATGGTACATATTGGTGTTAGTTCACATCCACATAGAGAAACGTAGACGTGTTATAGGAGGTAATGAAACTTAGGAATAAATCGTTATAGTCATAGGTGAATGTTTCGAACCATTAACGATAAATAATAATAATAAATGTCTCTAAAAATACAACAGATTTTAACTACATAACCTAATGTTTACGAACTTATCTCATATTGATATAATCTGTGCTATCATTGACAGCTGTCACTCTGACAGATCGAGAAATTGGCGGTAAACTGACCTGCTTGTGAAAACCTTCGCAGATATATTTCCGAGTGAATCATTGACTGAAACTAAACGCAAATGTCATCGAATATTGCGTCTTTTTTTAGTAACTAGACTTAAAATAATCTAACATTTTCTATCATAATTTTAATAGCTGTTTTTATTGTGACTAATTTTGGATAAAAAGGACGCAAGCGATGACAGAACGACGGCGACCACATTGTTAGTTGACAGGCGGGCTGTCAAAACCAAAAACATGTCAAATTTGACAGCGTCGCTGTCGGTTGTAAAATGGCAAGACCGTAGTGTGGTGTAATTTATACGGAAGTTTATTATAACTTGTGTAGAGTATATCGTTGTTAATATTAAAGATTTTAGCCTATACACAACCTGTTTTATTGATCACTAGCTGACCCGGCGAACTTTGTTCCGCCTTAATGGCAATAAATAACAGGATAAAAAGTATCCTATGTCCTTCTCCTGGCTCTAAACTACCTCCCTGACAATTTTCAGCTAAATCGGTTCAGCCGTTCTTGAGTTATAAGCGAAGTAACTAACACGACTTTCTTTTATATATATAGATTAACCAAATTACCTCAACCTCAAAATGCAGCCAAATTGAATCTAAAATAGTAACTCAACCCAGGGGGAAATGACGTTGATTTTCTTTTAAGATCAATAACTTACTTTATTGAATTATATTTGGGAAATAATAAGCTAAATTACATGAAAACAACGCCAGTTATAATGTCTCCATCGCGGACTTTAGTCCGTAAAAAATATCACATACTTTATTTAGTAAGCGCCATCTATTACTTGTAACAGGGCAGAGTACAAAGATGGGTCGGGGCTTACTAAAACAGGGTTCCTCCTATTTTAGAGGAAACTTAGTAACGCTACTGATCGAGAGATGGCGTTACCAGGTTCCTGATATAACAGTACAAGAATTTTCCCAGTTTGTCGGCCACGAGTACCTAATTTGAGTTGAACTTGTCATCGGACAACATTGATTTGATCATGCACGTAGAATATCGTGTTTACCTCTTTCTAACTCTTAATCTCTTACCTACTCTTAATTTTAATGGAAAGTAGGCTAGAGCTCAGGTGTCCTTTTTTACAAATTAAATTCCAGCAACGTTTACTTGGGTCACCAACAAGAACAAGGTTTCAATAGACGTTATTAACTTTTTTCTTCGCGCCATTTGAACGGTCATTCATGTCACTCATTTGGAGAGTAAAAACAAACTTCAACTTTTTAACTTTATTCACAGTAACTCGAATATACAGGGTGTCCCGTAATGCAACGTCAAGCCGGAGCTGGGTGTTGAGCCAAGTTATGCTGGTTATCAGAAAAATATAAAAAAAAATCTATGTGTCATTTTGTCAAAATAATAGGCATTTAAAAAAAAAACAAAAAAATCTACTCCCGTTGACGGTCTTTTTACTCGTGTTGCCACAAATCTTCACTTTTTCCAAATTTTTTTTTTGTTATGTAACCCTGAATAATGCTTCTCTAAATTGTTATCAAAATTACAAAACCAGCTGCTCCAGCTTGGATGAAAAAAATACATTATTCCCAAAAAATTTTTCAAAATAAAAATTTTGCCTAGTTTAAACTAACTGTACTGAAAAAAAATTGTACTACGCGAGTGTGGCAAGTGACGTCATAATTTGGCGCATTTAGTAAGGATTCCAAAATGGTATAACACTTGGTAAATTCTTGCTGTAATTGTCGACAATTTTTAGTTTTTTGGAAATAATCCCGTTTTTAACTTTATCTACCTTGGTTAAAAATTATTATTCTAATGTGCCCAAAATTCAAGTTTCTGTGACTGACTACCGTACAGTCAATCACAGAAACTTTTGTCACCATGACAGTAATTAGTAGTTGACATACTGTGACAAAAGTCACCCGTGCGCGCGCGCCTTTACTACCTGCTCTGCCTGCACTTGTACTTGGTGACAGGGATAATAAGGATGTGAAGTTTCGGTTATGGATACGGTTACGGATATTAGAATAATATTATACCGGTTTCGGTTACGGTCACGGATATGAAATCATTTCAGATTATCCGAAAGTTTCGGATAATTTCGGTTACGGAATTATTAGAATTTTAAAAATGTAGGTATAATTCAAATAGCAAGATGCTGCGTGACCCACATAGCTACTTTTTGTACCAACTAAGACGACACCTATGTATGATAAAGGTAAAACAGGCTGGCATATTAGATGGTGCCAGGGAATGCCAGACAAGTTGGTAACAAATATTAAGATTTAAGGTACAATTCCAAGACGTGCCGCAGACCGCAAACTGCAACCGAAAACTGCAAAACTCTGTGAAATCGGCAGCGCGGCATTGCAGCTGCGGCGTGTATACTGCACATTTCATAGAGTTTTGCAGTTTGGAATTGTACCCTTAAGACTCCGCCTTTATCCGAAACTATCCGTAACTTTTGAGTCACTTTTGGTTACGGTTATGGATATTTTTTTATTTCGGATATCCGATAGTTTCGGTTACGGTTACGGATATCCATAACATCCCTGCTTGGTAAGATGGCCCTCTCCGTTTCGCTCATACATTTTAAAATGGCTTCTCCACCTCAACTTGAATTTTGGGCACATTAGAATAATAATTTTTAACCAAGGTAGATAAAGTTAAAAACGGGATTATTTCCCAAAAACCAAAAATTGTCGATAATTACAGCAAGAATTTAGCAAGTGTTATACCATTTTGGAATCCTTACTAAATGCGCCAAAATATGACGTCACTTGCCAAACTCGCGTAGTACAATTTTTTTTCAGTACAGTCAGTTTAAACTAGGCAAAATTTTTATTTTGAAATTTTTTTTGGGAATAATGTATTTTTTTCATCCAAGCTGGAGCAGCTGGTTTTGTAATTTTGATAACAATTTAGAGAAGCATTATTCAGGGTTACATAACAAAAAAAAAATTTGGAAAAAGTGATGATTTGTGGCAACAGTAGTTAAAAGACCGTCACCGGGAGTAGATTTTTTTGTTTTTTTTTTTTAAATGCCTATTATTTTGACAAAATGACACATAGATTTTTTTTTATATTTTTCTGATAACCAGCATAACTTGCCTCAATACCCAGTTCCGGCTTGACGTTGCATTACGGGACACCCTGTATGTGTGATTATGTTAAATTACTTCCAGAAAAATTCCTGAAGAAATATACAAAAACATTGCAGGAGAAAATTAAATTGGCTATTGGATGAATTTTATTCATTATTAAAGTGATAGAAAACACCTTGTCTTTAAATTATATGTCTCTATAAGCTCAAAAACTACACAAAAGACTAGTTAATTGGCATTGTTCGTTAACAATTATTTAAAAACATTTTTAAAGTATTTATCTCGCCCTGAATCCGGCCCTGCCCGCTCATTGCGAACAACACTGAGTTGATTAATACTACCACCGCATCCTTCTCCCTCCTACCCACCGTTTCTCTCTCACTCTACCCTCTTTCAAGCTCTATGTATAAATAAAAATCTTGTCCATGCTACATTCGGCGTTTCGCTCCTTGAGGGTAGTTAGCATGCCGTTAGGGTATGATATTAGGGTCTCGTTCGTTTAGAATGTATTAGACGCATAATTTTCTTGTTAAGTTTTAAGCTGTTTAGTTATTACTTTTATAAGTAGGTACAGAAATATATTTAATCTTTAAGATAAGTATTCGTTTACGAAACATAGTAGGTAGGTAGGTACAGCCACATTTTTATGAAAATAAAAGATGGCATTTTTAGCGCAATTTATCTATCGAAAAAACATTTAGAAAAAGATAAACTGTTATTTTAAGAAAATGTTGAAGTAAGTACCTATTACCTATTTGGAATGCATAAGTTTCAAAAATCAACACACGATTGACAGATTAAAATACATAATATTAATTACCTACAACAAACTCTACCAAAGACTTGATAATTTACTAAATTCTAATTGAATTTTCTTAACTGACTTCAAAGTGGAGTTAGGTTCTCAATTTGATAGTTTTTTTTTTCAATGTATTTTTGTTATGTGCTGTTTTTCTAACTTAATAAAATATTAGATGTCGTTTTACTTTCGCAAGCTATGTTACCGTTAAAACTAAAAAAGACACTGATATGACTATTCTATAAGATTTAAACATAGCAGCCGAAACTTCAAGCCGTGAGTATATAATGTAACTCATTAATAAACGTCGCGTTAAGACCCGTGTCTTACTATTTTAGATGATTATTCTAGGTACGTACCCCAAAAAAATCCCAAAAATGAAAAAGCAAAAGCCTCGCCCCTGCATACGGGCCTGCGCCCCATCCAATTAGCGATCAGATTAAAGATATGCCGGGGGAGCCATTACCCGGCGAATTAGCCGCCTGACGGCCAAACGCCCGCCCGAGCCTCACCCCCGCAAATGGGGGTGGTCTAATTCACAAGAAAACTGATCATCAGGTCATAAACTTGAAAAAATCGAAGTGCCTGACGCGGGAAGTTTTCAAGTTATTCTTCTTCTTCTTTTCGTGTCAACAACAAACTTAAACAGTGTCAGCCCAAAACTCCGCCACAAGAATGGCGTTGTCAGTTATTTTTAACTAGCGACCCGTCCCTGCTTCGCACAGGTACAACGTATTATACTTAAAAACCTTCCTCTTGAATCCACTCTATTTAAAAAACCGCATCAAAATCCGTTGCGCAGTTTTAAAGATACATGCATACATAGAACAGACAGCGACTTGGTTTTATACTAGTAGTGATTTAATTTGAAAAATGACTAGGTATATGCTAAGAAATTTTAACATCATTAGGTCATTTAGTTTCCACTGCAAGAGCATGGTTCTCCCTATTTGAAAGGCAGGAAGATTTTAGCATACACTACCTGTCAGACGAGCCGGTGTCAGCTAAATCACAGAATACATAATGCTATATTCTGTGAGGTCATCTGTATGCAGGGTAAGGGTTCTATATTGGCTCACATAAAATTCTAAATCCTATTCTTTGTCTTACTACCGATTTGTGTTCATAATAATCTCTCTTCATAATTTTATTTTTCATACTTTTTTTATTCATACATTTTTATTACTACCATCGGAGCTCATAACAGTTAGTAATCATAATTTTTTTATCAATACTGTTACTACCAAGAACCATTTAAAATACATAATTTTTATTTTCAGATCTTTTTTTCTTCATAACATTCATTGATCATATTGTTTTAATTAATAATGTTGTTACTAAGAACATACTTCAACTCATAATGTTGTTGTTCAGAATAATTACTTTATAACAGACATACTCGTATCTTTAAAAAAATCATATATAATTTAATAGAGTAGATAAGCATGCAGAGCATGCAGCATGCATTGGTATCTCCTCGTCTCCGGCGCTGCGGGATGTGCAGCCCTTCCGCCCTTGCGTAACGAGGCTCAGGCACCCACGCTTGCTTCCGCAGCTTCGGCTTTTTGGATCGCCATCGGCGCCTTCGGCGCCTCGGCGACCAGCCTCAGCCGCTCCAGCTCACCCGGGCGCCTGAGCCTCGTTACAGCGGGCGAGGGCTGCCCTCCCTCCGCGCCTCCGGCTTTTAAATTACACTCTAGGGGTAGGGCAGACAAGACTACGTGGAGTCGGTTTTGCAGCGATTCGTTTCTGTCACGTTAGTTTTGTGGCACAAAATATTGCCTGTTTTGGACCATTTCAAATTAATTTAATGTTAAAATACGATTTAATAGGAATATAGACATCATGGTTTTCAATAATATGGATAAATACACTTATGAGTAATAAATTTATGAAAACAAATATTAGGATACATCACATTTATGAATATTATAGTTATTTATTCGAAAGATTATGACTTTCGATCATTAGTATAGAAAAATATATGAAAACAAATATTAGTAAAAACTAAGTGTATGATTAGTGATATTATGAATATCAATGATTATGTTTTTAAATATGTAGGTTTTAAATTTTTTATGAAGAATGATCATTATGGTATCAAATTGTATGAGAAATATTTTCGGACCTCCAATGATAGGAATTGAAAAGTTATGTAAGAAAATGCGCTACCCAGGGTAAGCTTTGATTATGTGAAACTCTATCAACGGGAAGAGTCGGGTATAAGGCGAATAAGACCCGGTTTCTGAATTGAGATATCCAGAGGGTAGTGGATATTAATTCAACCTATAGCAATTCGGGCTATAGATATAAAGAATGGCATATTATTCAAGGTCTAGAGTTATTCAGGATAGCGTGCATTCGGACTAGAGTTATTCGTGATAGCGCTTGTTTTGGGGTAAGTAGATTGAAGGTCTAGTGGTTAGACCACCTGCTTCAGACGCAGAGGTCCCGGGTTCGATTCCCAGTGGGGGCAGAATTTTCTGTTCGGTTTGGTTCGTGGTAGGGCTTGTTCTAAATCCGCCTGGCTAGCTATCACCATATCTTACCTTAGTATGTCGCCATAACAACAATGTTAACAGCATTGTTGTGTTCCGGCATTTAGAGGTAAGATAGCCAGTTCCTCTGTGGTTGAGGATTCCGGGTGAAGCTCGCTTCCACCTTTGGCCTGATCGTCACTTACCATCAGGTGAGATACATGCCAAGAGCTTCCTCGTGGATAAAAAAAGAATCCAATTGGAATCAAGGATCACAATCCAAAAGGGCCAAAAGAGATTCTCTGGTAAAATTTAAATAAATTTCCCCAAAACCGCCATCGCCCACAACTTGCGCCACCCACAATAGCTCTCCGTTTCATTCTCGTCTAATTGCTTTAATCGCGCCTGCTTACTGTTATGTATTGTGCCGATTCCCTTATATAACGAGTAAGTATACGAAACGAGTGCTCAACTGCCTGCGGTCTGTACCTCTAGTAGGAAAAACTTTCGAGTTCGTTTCGTTGCGTATTCAAAGTGTCATCGAAAAATTTTGTATGAAAAATTAAACAGCGCTGTACCTCTAGTACGAAAAACTTTCGAGTTCGTTTCGTTGCGTATTCAAAGTGTCATCGAAAAATTTTGTATATTTTAGAGGTACTGGAGTCTGTACAATGTACATGGTGCTCTAAGGTTTTGGTAGATGATGTTTCACTTTTCATACGATTATTATAAAGATGATTTTAAAAATCTTTTAATATTAGAATGCTGCATTATCCCTGAGTGGACTGCAATGTGGAAATCATTGGGGGAGGCCTATGTTCAGCAGTTCCTATGGCTGAGATAATGATAAATAATTTAAGAGTACCTAGTAAAATGAAAAGGTTTTTAGTTCTGTACCTCTAGTACGAAAAACTTTCGAGTTCTTTTCGTTGCGTATTCAAAGTGTCATCGAAAAATTTTGTATGAAAAATTAAACAGCGCCCCCTATATTATAGCCCCCTATATTATAGCCTCCTATATTATAGCCCCCTATATTATAGCCGCCCTAGGGGGCGCTGTTTAATTTTTCATACAAAATTTTTCGATGACACTTTGAATACGCAACGAAACGAACTCGAAAGTTTTTCGTACTAGAGGTANTTTTAGTTCTGAATATTAAAACAAGTAACGGAGAATTCGCTTGCAAATATAAAAAAATCTATTTACAAATATATAAAAAAGTACTCAGAAAAGCAAGACAACTAGCTGCACAAAGAGAAATTATCCTGGCCTCTAACTGTAATAAAGAAATTTGGAAAATTGTAAATAAAACTAGAAGAGGTCAGACAACTAGAAAAAATAATACACTACTAAAAATAAACGAGAATATTTTAAGTGATCCACAGGAGATAGCTAATATTTTTTCTAACCAGTTTGATAAGGCAAATTCACCACTTAGTAAAAATGATCCTTCTTCAGCAATCTTTATATTGAAACAGAGTGTGAAAGAGGTTGAAGCTAATATGAATTTTTATAAGACTAACAAGAATGAGATTACGAAAATTGTTCAACAAATGAAAAATAAAAGTTCCTTTGGGTTTGATGAAGTTACGATACGAGTTATAAAAGATCATATTGATATTTTAGCGGGACCTCTGGCACTCTTCTTTAATAGTTGTGTCGATCAAAATTTGTTTCCTAATGAACTTAAGTTAGCAAGAGTTCTTCCGATACATAAAAAAGGAAGTAAACTGGATTGTAAAAATTATAGACCTATCTCTTTGTTACCTATTTTGTCAAAAATCTATGAAAAGCTAATAATGTCAAGACTGTTGGTACATCT
The DNA here is from genome assembly GCF_004193835.3 of Ostrinia furnacalis. Classification (NCBI taxonomy): domain Eukaryota; kingdom Metazoa; phylum Arthropoda; class Insecta; order Lepidoptera; family Crambidae; genus Ostrinia; species Ostrinia furnacalis. Next base: position 538,040 of record NW_021131371.1, on the reverse strand, counting down.
GCGACAAAATGGCATACTGAGNACTATGACTATGACTATCCCTGAGTGACATAGGCTATGACAGACCAAAATGAACAGATTCACGCGGGAGAAGCCGCGGGCAATGATTGATTTTTATCAATTACCAATAACATTACCCTACAACTACTACTACATTTTTATGGGTCCAAACTAGCTTTTGCCCGCATCTTCACCCGCGGGAAATTTAGTTTGTCACATATATTATTCTGGGTTATAAACAATAATATTGTTAAGTTTCATCAAAATTCGTTCAGTAGTTTTTGCGTGAAAGAGTAACAAACATCCAGACATCCATACAAACTTTCGCATTTATAATATTAAGTAGGATGGCAAGGCAACTAAAAGTAAATCACGTTTTATAGTTTTATTGATACTTTGACTGCCTAGGGACCGAATTTGAAGTTCAGAGATTAATACGGTTTTAATAAATCTGTCATAATTAATGAATCATAATAATAGAGTGTATAACAGTCGTTACAGTAATTATTCGTAAAAAGAGCGATTTTAATTTCAGGATCACTTGTAGTTTCGTAATTAATGCAATGCTACGGTGCTACAGGCATCGTAACGCTACGCGCTACGAGCATCTACGACTGCGTCTACGAGCTACGAGGACAGTTATTGAACTGTAATAATTAGATTTTTTTAAAGTAATTAATAATTAAGGTTAAGTGCCTAGGCATAAAAATTAAGTTTTTATTTTTATGTTAAGTAGGTATGATTGGTTTAATTATAAAGTAAATAGCTGGTCAGAAGTTGCAGAGGAAGATAGTGGAAACAAATAGAAACACTATTGTGTAACTTTGAAACTTAATTATCATCCATTTTCAGTTTTTCACAGACATTTCACTAGCTCGCACCAAGCTCGCACTAAGCGTTTCGCTAGCTCTTTTATAATGAGATCAACTAGGGACTGGAATTCTCTCCGCCGTCTTTCCTGAACACTGTATCAACTCTTCAAAACGAGAGTGAATAGGCATTTACAATCCAGGCAGGTACATACCATTCTAGACTGTATCTCAATTAACATCAGGTGTGATTGTGGCTAAGAACCTGTCTTGTTTTGCATAAAAAGAGTTTTATTATTGGTAAAACTTCCGCTAGTTACTGTATCTAATTGTCTCTTGTAGAAACAGTAGGTAATTCGTAAAACAACACAACAATAGTACCTACTTAGTTAAAAAGTTCATTTAATGACTACCAAAATGCTTTTTCACTGCTTTCGAAGCAAAATCAGAACAGATCCAGTTCACAGTTCATACTTCGCAACTACAAAACCGCATCAAAAAAACCCTATCATTTAATGGAGAGTGGTTACGCGTAAATATGGCCGCCCGCATTATGGCTGTTTGCTCTGGCATTACCACCGTTTGCTCTGGCCGAGCCGCGGGACTCCATATAGAATCGCCGAATGAAACGATAGATTAGATTAATCACTTATGGGGAAATAAAAATCGTGGTATTTTTGGAAACTTGCGTAAGAGACAGTAATGGAAACTACGTACAGAGAATACCTAGTTAAAAAACACACTGCAAAGAAATATTACCTTATAAATGAAGAGCCGATTTCTACAAACTTAAAATAACTTTTCTAAATAGGTACTTGAAACTTATGACACTACTGAAAATTTTACGCTATTACTGGGCGGTTTAACGTGCTTCTTAAAGCTTGTACGCGAAAATTTTAAAGTTTCAGCCATCTCCCACTGGGTACGCCCTTGACTTCTATGCAACACTATTTGAGCAACTTGAGCTGGAGTAATGGGCATTACTTATTCTCAAATTCTAGAAACGGGATAACCTTAAGATTAATTTATAAAATAAAAACAAAACGCTAAACCCTTACAACATTTAATATCGAATTTAAACTTAAGTACCCGTAGGTACTCTTTGCGCCCCAATAACAAAATGCGTTTCTAGAGTCACAAAAGTTAAACAGACGCATTTTATGAATCTAGCCTCTTAAATTAACAAAAACAAATGTTCTGTTAACATGTCACATAAAATGTATGTATACCTACAACACATATTTGGCCTCATTTGGATCTGGTTGTTCAGGCTTGGGCCAAATTCCGTGCCTCAGAGTGTAGTTCAAAATCAAAATCAAGTTAACGAGAATTAGCAATTTGTGGAATACAAATTGCTACTTCTCTTTTAAAATATTATTATTCCCTCTAGAATTGAACCTCAAAATCTAGAAAGCGAAAAAATAAAACTAAATACGACACAGCGGTATTGTTATGTAAGCAAAAAATTCCCCCTTTTTCAGCAGATAATCAAAAAACAAAGCAGTCAGTGTACCAGTAGCGATATTGACATACACTTAGAGTCACTTATCGTCACTTAACGTCAATTAGTGTCTGCCGATAAGACTGATAACGGAATGGAAGCTCGATTGAACAATGTTTGCTTTGGTTAGAGCTTCTGAAAAGCTTTGAGTTAATGTATAACTGTAATGCAGACGAATTGTTACGAAATTGATAGGAGTAAGCTTTGTTTAAATACAGCGGTAGGGAAAAGAACATTGAGTAATATTTATTAAATGAAAGTACGAACTTTCTCACTTATACTTTACATACTAATTTACGCATAACTACTATTTTTAGTGGCAGACTTAATAATGAGTGTCCTGAATTAGATATGAGGGCAAACAGATTCGACTTGTTCCTATAAGTAAGTGAAAAAGTCCAATTTCAATGTCCGAAAAGACTAAAAGTGCGATGTTATCTACATATTTTACATATTTTACTATCACTTTTAAAGCAAATAAATTCGATTTGAGTAAGATTCCTAAATATTCCTTTACATGTCTCATAATCTTTTTAATTGTCCTAGCAGCGCTTCGAGACCAACATTTGGCAAGTGCTGAGAAGAAGCGCCGCAACAAACTCAGTCACCACGGTCTGCTGGATAAAATGCAATAAATAGATACGGTAATAATTCAGCAGCCTCTGAATTTTCACGCTCCATGGCGATAAACATACTCAATAAAAAATCATTATTAAAAATACTTTTCTCGCTTGAAATTTTTACAAGTTACAATTTCTACAAATTACAGACCCTTGAAAAGGAGGCCGACAATAGTGCCTGAGTTTCTTGCGCTGCTTCTTCTCAGCACTTATTGTCCCGAAGCAGTGGTAGGTTATACTGGGACGTGTAAAAGTGCTTTTTAAAAACCTACTTTCAGAATTAAATGAGATATGAATTTAAGACTGTTTTCCTTCCTACGAAGTGAAAACTATTTTTTTTTCAAGCCACATCCCCAAACAAGTCGCTGACAAGTTAATCGGTGGGAACTGAAATTATCGCCTGTTTGCGCTTGCGCATGTCACCGCTTATAAAATGGAGATTATAAAGCGAACATGTTTGGTGATAGCTTATCACTGACTGACGGGTGGACACAGTGAAGAGGAGAGGCAGTAAGTTGGGACACTTATGAAAGGTGCTTCATAATCACTCGTTACAATGAGAACCTCCTCCTTTTTTTGAAGTTGGTTAAAAATTACCCAACTTTTGTGGCTTACAAGAAAAAAAGCTTTTGAAAATAACTTGGGACTTGTGAAAGTACTTTATAAAGACTGATTGTAGGAAATAAACTACTTTTGTGACTACATTATACTGATCTAAGTCTATTTTATGTAAGTCTAAAACTAAATCTAAGTCTATTATGTCAAAATAAGTTCACTAAGTTCTTGTTGGAAAGATAGATGATCACTTTATAAGTAAAGTACTAATTAGTACAACTTTACTAGGTTTAATTGCCATGCAATTTAATTGCCTGATTGCCCATTAAAATATTAAATTTTAATGAATGTCACGGACTTATTCAGTCTCATAAAGTTTGATCTTATTCTTACATACAGGAAAAGAAAAAAAATCTTATACAATTCTAGACCTTAACTGCTTAGAGGTTTATTACTTATCCTTTTACAAGTGTTTGTTTATTTTACTATTGATTGTAGCATTTTGTGTTTGTAGTAATCTTACTGGCTTGATTCTTTACTGTAAGTATTTGTCATGATATTGTAGATCGATGAAACGACAAGATTTATTTTCTCATCTGTATGACAAACCCATTTCGATGGCTGATAACTGATGATGATGGTTTAATCCAAATTGTGTATTTGCCTTCAACAAACTATTAAAATATGTCAATATATAAGTTTTTTACATAGTTTTGCTTAAAGTCTGCGTTTAACCCTATTTTAGCATGGTAAGTGATAGTTACCGAGTTTTTGCGCTTCTCTGCCCTGGCCCGTTTATTGTCCCGAAGCAGGGACTTATAAAAGCGCTTTTTAAAAGCCTTTTTGCTGATAATAATGACTTTTAGATCCAATTGTAAGATGGTGTACGCTTACTCATTAGATAAGGCAAATACCTACCTAAAAGTCGTGTCTCGCAGACACTCAATGGAGTATTAAAACCGACGTTGGTAGAGAAGTCTATGTTTTCCATTGCTGTCAGCATATACGTGGAAGTAAATCAGTAGCATTTTAACTGTGCAGATGTCCCAGTATAAACCTTGACAACCTTGTTGTAAAATGATTATGAGGATAGAGCTTTAGTTAGTTAGGACTTTGGGCTTGACCAAACTTTTTGTTTTAAATTAATCCGTTGAGGATCTAATTTAATATAGATAGCAGATCACCTATATTTTTCCCAAATACGAGTAACACGACCTTCACGAGTTGGGTTTTGGCAGGCAAGCTATAGATCCTTGCTACTCGTACATAGTGGAAATCTAACTGACTTAAAATTGCAGGATATTGGAAACACTAACTGTGAGTCAACTAGTTCTAACTTTCCAAGATACTGAGATAAGATTAAGTCATAGATAAACTATAAAATATTGTGAAATGACAGGTGGTAAATAGAGACCGGTTATCATGGAGAAGTTTTCTAAAAGTGTGTTCTTATGAACCAATTCATATACCTATCATCTGGGCATTTCCGTTTAAAATTGCCTAAACAGTTTGATAAAATCTTTTAACTGGGATGACTGTCTCGGATGAGATTTGAATCTTGGTTACAAGTACCTCATGATTTGTTAAATAGAATGTATCTTAGTACTTAAAAATATAGGTACTTAATGAAATAAATGTTGAGTGGTTTCATAACGCACTACTAAACTGCGGGTTCGATCCTCACATAATACAAATATTGTGTGCAAACATGTCTTTTAATAGTTTAAAAACTAAAAACACGCTTTTAATCACTGCACTAAATCATAAATCATCTAGCACCAAAGTGAAAGAAAGAAAGAAAGAAAGAAAGAATAAATATTTATTTGGTACTAAAGTGCTCGAAAAGACAAATGAACCCAAACTTGATGCGATTCCGTCGTTTTATTTAGGAGTTACTATGGCCACCTTCCAGTCCCATCATCACACCAGCTCGTTAGTACCATAATATTGTAAGTTTTTTGTTTTATGCATAACAAGGCAGGTATTTAACCACAATCGCACCTGATGTTAAGTGGGATGCAGTCTAGGATGGTACATATCTGACCTGTAAGTGCTTATTCACTCTCGCCTTGAAGATGCCCGGATTATAGTTTTCGGGAAGTGCGTGTAATTCAGATTCTTAGATTTCATTACATAGGTTACATACACGACGACCTAATAAAAGCGTGTTAAAAAGGTATTTTTCTTATCCTTTGTCTGGTAGATAGGTACTCGAGTAGCTTCGCTAAGTTTGGAGCTAGATGCTGTAGTCTTTAATTACCAATTTTTTATTTGTCTACTCACTATGAGGTATTGACTACGCACCCGCACGCCTAGTCATACATCTTGAGTACAGCACACTGAGCACACCTTATCTGAATCACTTCGTAATTTCCTCCCATTTGCCCGTGACAGCTGTCTGACACCTGTCAGATAAAGCCAGATTATGTGTGAATTATTTGCTTTTTAAATCATTTATCTGGGTTTGTCAACTCTTGGTACTTATCGTTATTTCGTTTGTATCAATACCTAAGTGGATCATTCTACTTCGAGATATTATTAATAGGGACTAACGCCCATATTCACAAACATTACTATGAGGTCTCACAGTGCGCGTGGACGCACAGGGTGACACACGAACCAATCACAGAGCTCTTTTCAACGTTGTGCGTCCGATTTGTTGCTTCACATAAGCAAGCATCGTTTGTGAATATGGATTAAAAGATTCTTACAAGAGATACATTGTATCATAGTCATCACGTCTTCTGTAACGTATTCTGATCTTATGACATTATGTTTATTGTGAAAGCTAGAGCTTATACCAGCTAGAATCATATTTCATAAACTGTTAATTATTTCATACGAGGGCAAGATTTCCACTTTAAATCTTAATAAACTGTCTGTCTCTACGCTCTAATTTTACTACTCAACGGTTTTCATCAATCATCATCAGCCACAAGACGTCCAATGCTGAACATGGTTCTATATTGGCTCACATAAAATTCTAAATCCTATTCTTTGTCTTACTACCGATTTGTGTTCATAATAATCTCTCTTCATAATTTTATTTTTCATACTTTTTTTATTCATACATTTTTATTACTACCATCGGAACTCATAACAGTTAGTAATCATAATTTTTTTATCAATACTGTTACTACCAAGAACCATTTAAAATACATAATTTTTAGTTTCAGATCTTTTTTCTTCATAACATTCATTGATCATATTGTTTTAATTAATAATGTTGTTACTAAGAACATACTTCAACTCATAATGTTGTTGTTCAGAATAATTTACTTTATAACAGACATACTCGTATCTTTAAAAAAAATCATATGTAATTTAATAGAGTAGATAAGCATGCAGAGCATGCAGCATGAAAGCAAGCATGCAGCATGCATTGGTATCTCCTCGTCTCCGGCGCTGCGGGATGTGCAGCCCTTCCGCCCTTGCGTAACGAGGCTCAGGCACCCACGCTTGCTTCCGCAGCTTCGGCTTTTTGTATCGCCATCGGCGCCTTCGGCGCCTCGGCGACCAGCCTCAGCCGCTCCAGCTCACCCGGGCGCCTGAGCCTCGTTACAGCGGGCGAGGGCTGCCCTCCCTCCGCGCCTCCGGCTTTTAAATTACACTCTAGGGGTAGGGCAGACAAGACTACGTGGAGTCGGTTTTGCAGCGATTCGTTTCTGTCACGTTAGTTTTGTGGCACAAAATATTGCCTGTTTTGGACCATTTCAAATTAATTTAATGTTAAAATACGATTTAATACGAATATAGACATCATGATTTTCAATAATATGGATAAATACACTTATGAGTAATAAATTTATGAAAACAAATATTAGGATACATCACATTTATGAATATTATAATTATTTATTCGAATGATTATGAGTTTCGATCATTAGTATAGAAAAATATATGAAAACAAATATTAGTAAAAACTAAGTGTATGATTAGTGATATTATGAATATCAATGATTATGTTTTTAAATATGTAGGTTTTAAATTTTTTATGAAGAATGATCATTATGGTATCAAATTGTATGAGAAATATTTTCGGACCTCCAATGATAGGAATAGAAAAGTTATGTAAGAAAATGCGCTACCGCTGAACATACATAGGTCTCCCCCAATGGTTTCCATATCGCCCGGTTGGTAGCGGCCTGCATCCAGCGCTTTCCTTCTACCTAAGAGGTCGTCGGTCTATCTTGTGGATGAACAGTGGGTTTTTATCAATAAATAAAGCAAAAGAGCAAGGTAATATTCGTTTACTTTGTGTCTGTATTGCTCCCATGAGCATTCAGAGATTAAAAATGAAGAAAACTCTCTTCTGAACATTTCTTTTGCATCCAGAACTCAAATAATTACGTGGAAGCGAACATGTGACATCTATACTTCTATACTAATATTATAAATGTCTGTCTGTCTTGCTTTTACGTCTAAACCACTGAACCGATTTTGATGAAATTCGGCATAGAGAAAGATCCTGGGAAAGTTCAAAGAAGAATAGTTCTAATCCGGGTTTTTGAAACAGGGACGCGCGCGATAAAGTATTTCTGTGACAGACAAAATTCTACGCGGTCGAAGCCGCGGGCGGAAAGCTAGTAGTCTTATATGTATTTAAATGAACATGCCAACCCAATCATTGGTCGATTCAGCCCATTATAAATGTCAAACCATATGATTTAGCTATCTCTCTGCGGCTGGCGGCCGCGGACGCAAACAGTGTAAGTACACAAACAGAATACCTGATAATCTGACTGTGGGAAAGTTAATGTGAATGTAATAGTGCTGTTTGGTTAATAGCTATCTATGGGAAAAAGTCTGTAGGTATTACAGGTGAATTTTTCAAGTGTTTGGTAAAATTCGTGTGGTAGAGTACGATTACCTACTTACATTGTTTACTTCCTAGAATTTTATCCTTTTATGTGACACGCTTACTAATGTAAAAGATACAGCTTGTATTTTTTAAATAGCTCAATACATTTTGATACGTTTTCACGATTCACTTTTAAACATTTTCTTGTAAAATGTTACCAAAAGTTAGAGTAGACCATAATGGCTCGCTCTATCAAAAAGTTATCAGATTTCTTAAATATAATAATAATAAATAAATAAATAAGCTAGAGCCAAGCTTCTAGCTCTACACGCCATAACTTTACAAACTCCACACCTTAGTCAAAATATTATGTGACTTGGTTATATTATTTTCCATTTTAGTTTACTAATGAATTCTAATGTATTGTTTTGCATTTTCATCATATGTATTATCTTCTTACTCACTCTTAATATAAACATCAAAGTAACATAACTGTGGTTAGATATTTCTAATAACCGAGCTAAAATGGACATTTAACAAGTACAAAACCTTTTTGATCCATCGTGCCAAAAGCCTCCGTCCCAGCGCCACGACGTAACAAACATGGCCGCCGTTATTTATGGCCGAAGTTTGGCGCGCAAATTGGACTCCACCGAAATAAATACGATTATAATGTCTCCCAAATTGCCCTGGTGAGTTGGGACAGATTAATTTTAACAATTCGTGAGGGGGCGGCTAATGAATAGAATTATAATTTCCATTCGGAGTTTTTGGGAATAAAGGGAAGAGTTTTGACTTTTGGGCCGTTGTGTTTTGAATTTGGAACTGTTTAGTATGCGTTAATAGAGTTATGCAAGCTTGCAAACAAAACGGCAATCAACAATAATACCAAATTGTTTAAAATATGTCCTTTTCTAGTAATTTGTATAATTTTAAACCCATTTTTCACCGCAAAGTGAATTGTAGAGATCACTGAAATCTTAACTAGTTCTCTGTTTAGAAAAAGATCATAGTATCTTAAGATTAATTACAGAATTGATAAAATCGATTGACATTAATGACATGATGACAGTAAAAGCAGTAACAAACACAGGATTATTATTAGATCCCATTATTATTATTAGATAGCGTGGGCAGGCCTCCTACTAGGTGGACCGACGATCTGGTAAAGGTCGCGGGAAGAGCCTGGATGCGGGCAGCGCAAGACTGTGCATTGTGGAAAACCTTGGGGGAGGCCTTTGTCCAGCAGTGGACGTCATTTAACTGAAAGGAACGAACGAACTTTATAGTTAATGCGGTTTACTTTTTTAAATCGAATTCAAGTGTGTTTTTGCGATAAAACAGTTTTAATTTTAAACTACTTAGTACTCATAGTTGAATCTGCCAAGCTCTCAGACAATGATTATCTACAACTAGATATTCCCACTCAAACAGTATTAAACAAAATAATTCTCCACCAAAAGCTCTTCAGTCCGCAACTCATTTCAAACCATAAACATGCCAAAAGAACACCGTCTTACTCTTTCTTTGTCTTAATAAAAGGGTGCGCCGTCCCACTCTAACCGACTACGCGATTGGCTTAAAAAGTTGTTACCCCGCCCTAAACAATGGAGTAAAAAAAGAATAATACCTTCTCGCTCGCTCAGTTCCGTTCCGAAGTGTCCAAACGTTGTTTTAAGTAGGAAATGTCCCTGGAATTGCCTGATTGCAAAATGTCTGGAATCCGATTGTGTAGGTGTGCTCTGATTCGGGAACGTAATGGAGTTACCGTCGATCGGGTGATTATTTTCATGATGGGGAGCTAGTTTTTTGAAACTAAATTGAAGGTATCTTAATTGAAAGAGAAATGGGTTATAAACGTAAATTGATGAAATAATCGTTATTTCAAGCGGAGGATTTTTTTAATCATATTATTGTTGAACGAAAGAGATACTAATTAAAATTAAATATGTCCATATAGGATAGGTTAGAGTTGATGAAATTAATAAAAGTATTATAAAGATATTTCAAAAATGCAACAAAATTAGGTAGGCAGACTACGAATAATTTTAAGTTTTAACTACAAGAATTGAAAACTTCAGCTTACGTCGTTAAAAAAACAACGAAACATCTTACTTTTCAATTAATTTAAAGTGCATTTAAAAGTAAAATAGAGCTTTAAGCTTTTACTCACAATAAATAAATACATTTAGATAGAGCTTGTTATACATTATCTAAAAACTAAAATAACAATGAACCGGTAAATTGCAAATAAGAAAACTCATATTTTCATGTTCTAAAAGTACAAAATACAATAAACAAGTGCACAAGTCTACTTAATATTTTAAAATAACTTCTACTACGCTCGTAAATAACCAGATTAAGTCCAAAATTACTACATTAAATTGTGTAATGTCCGCCGCTAAAAATACACGAAATCTCGCAAACAAAATGAGCTTAAGCGGAAAAGGTCCTAGTTTCGTTCGACAAATAACAAAATCCAGTATTGTGGTTAGCGTTTGCTCGAACAGAATGCAACCACTCATGCGTACATTGCTTTGGGAGCGAGGAAGACAGAAAATAAGAGAGCAGGACAAAACACAATGGGGTGGGGCGTGAACAACAATCCAAAATACAATGGCATGCAATTTTAAGTGTCGCGAGAAGGACAAGAGCTCAATATTGCTTGGTCGCTTAGTACCGCCCAGCAAAGTCCACATACGATACAATATGGGCCGATAATGGGCGCCAGCCATGGCACTAATAAAATAATTCAGTTGTTACTAACTACTGCGCGGGGCAGGTTTCGGAACGCGCGTTCCAATTTCGAATCGGATCAAATTTGGCGTGAGTGAGTGGACTCTGTTGTGAAGTGGTTTTTAATCTGTGCAATCGGTTTTTTTCTTTTGTTTTTGTGAGGTGAGTTTTTTTAATGAAAGTTTTTAAATTAAAGAAAAGTTTATGTACATTTAATATTATTTCAAATTTTACAAAACTATTTATAATATTTTCAAAAAAGTTTCAACATGAACAATGAAGTAAAGTAACTAACATTACCATTTTTAAACCTTTGTAAGTTTTTACCCAACATGAAAACCTACAGGAATTTTAGATTAGTCACTCCTAATAGAGTAAACATTAATATTATTAAGGAGAGACGAAAAACATTTTTTTAAAGAAAAATGTGGTAGGTTTCACGATCACCTGAATAGAATAGAATAGAAGTCATTTATTTGCGTAAAAGACACGGTACATATTTGTTCAAATTATACATAAAGCAGTATGTAAGTGCATGCATGCTCTACCGAATGTCAGCATGCAAAAACTTAACAAAAATGTCACATTAAATAAATTAAAATTAAAAAGATCCACTGAACAGGAAGTTTGACCGGGCGTCACCTGAAATTGCAGGTTCAACCCCCTCAAGGATCTATTGTTAGTGTGATGAGTATTTTACAATTATTATTAAACTCAGAGCCTTCGGCGAAATTTGGGGGTAAGTTTAGTTCTGGAAATTCATAGAACTAAATTCTTGCCTGCATCAATACATATTATGTAGCGGTAAATTTGACTCTTACATGAATTATCTCTAAATAATATAACTCAAAGGTGACTGGCTGACTGACTGACTGACATAGTGATCTATCAACGCACAGCCCAAACCACTGGATGGATCGGGATGAAATTTGGCATGCAGGTGGATGTTATGACGTAGGCATCCGCTAAGAAAGGATTTTACGAAACTCCACCCCTACCTAAGGGAGTAAAACGGGATCCACGCGTACTTAGTCGCGGGCGGCCGCTAGTTATCTAATAAAATCTTAAAGGTCAACTAAACTTAAAATTTCAACTTAAAATATAATAACTAAGTAGTTATAAGTCGTTTGACACGTTTCCAATATTTTATAAATTCATTATAAACAAGTAATAGCTGAAATGTTACAATAAGTAACAAAAGTTCGTTCTTTCTCCGATCATCATAAAACACGTACGACACACGTCTCACGCAACTTCGAAACATAATAAACACGTCCCAAAGATGTACGTGTAGAGAGGACGTGAGAATGTGTAAGTGCCCCTTGTGGGCCCATAAACAAATAAAGTTTCTTGACTCGTGTACGGTGACCAAATCACTCCATACACAGTCATAGGGTGCCATTTTAAGGCATATTTTTAGTGCAATATGCACTTGAAACCAATTTTTATAACCTAAGTTTTTTCATTTACTTGTTTTTTTTACCGCAACCCCAGTGCCTCCAAAGATCCTACTGAAATCAATGTCGGGCATACATTGCTCTTATTCTTTGATATAACCGGCTTTTGCCCGCAACTTCGTCCGTCAGTATTTATAATAGCATTAATTAATATTAAGTAACACTGTAAAGTTTCATCAAAATCCATCCTGAAAAACTTTTACAATAGGAACACTTCCCACTATTCCCGCGGATGTTGTAAATAAACTTAATTTTCAGTTTTATCAGATTAATTAAAGCTTGCAATGTTCTAACAATTAGTCAAAGCCCTATAAAAACCAAAATAAGTGTATAATTCTTGCAACTCACGAAGGCGATGGAGCTTTACTTGTGTGTGTACGTGTACATGCACATATTATAGTGTAACTTTGAAAAACCACCACCACACATGTAAAACTCATTCGCCTTCGTGAATAATAAATGGATTTGAAACTAGACGCCTCAATTGCAACAACTAGTCTATTTCAGATCATTGAATCTATCATACTCTACCATCAGACCAAAGGAAACGTTCGTTTTCACCACTGAAACTTGTGTTCACTACAGCCCACTTCAGTTTTATCGCCAATGAAACAGAACCGTAAACGTCGGGTAGACCCGCGGGAAAAGTTTATGTGTCTGGGGACCCGCAACCATATTGATCAGTAAATAGGGAAAGTTCTAAGTTTAATCTACCAAAATCTAGAGAAAAAGGGATGACAAGTGACACTTTTAAAAGTATGAAGTCATTTAAAAAAAACATAATTTATAAGTTAATAAATTGATTGTTCTGCTTTGTTTAAATTAAAGAGTCAAAAGAATTCACAGCGCAATTACAAACAACTATGTAGATACATTGTACTAACTTGATCTTGCTATATTTAAACGAGACTCATAAAACTCATTTATTTCTGTAAATAGGCTTAAAAAAAGCACTTTTACACGTCCCAGTATTAACCCTACCACTGCTTCGGGACAATAAATGAGCCAGTGCTGAGAAGAAGCAGCGCAAGAAACTCAGTCACTACTGTCAGCCACTTTTTCAAAGGTCTACAGACTTTAAAATGTACAAAGTTATAAATATTTATGAGGTTTGCTTAATCAAAGCTATTTATAACTAACTATAATACACTGCTTGCCTATTCCGCTCCCAAACTCGTGCTTGCTTACAGGTCTCGGTCTTTATCTCTTTAAAATAGGTAAGTGGAAGTCAAGGTTTTTTTAATTTGTTTAGACAAATGTATATGTACCTACTCGTAGTTAATTAATTTTCAAACTATCAATACAAAACTATGTATAAAAATTGGCCAAGTGCATGTCGTGCCACGCGCAGTGTAGGGTTCCGTAGTTGTCCGTCGTTCGTTCGTTTCAGCCAAATGACGTCCACTGCTGGACAAAGGCCTCCCCCAAGGTTTTCCACAATGCACGGTCCTGCGCTGCCCGCATCCAGGCTATTCCCGCGACCTTTACCAGATCGTCCGTCGTTAATACAATATATTTCAGAAGCAAGCAATTACTTCATCTAAAGTCACTTTTAATATTTTCTTCTAGGGAATTTTTACTAGTTAAGAAAATTTATAATACATGAGTTAAATGACTATTACTCTTAAACTTACTTAACTGATGTATCTTAACCGTTACAGTTTTCCTTGAAAGTTCATGAAAAGCAGTATTATTACGAATTTTTCCAGATTTTTAAGCCAACAGTTTAGTTTTTAGAGAGGGGACAAAAATTGGCACTTTAAAATTTTAAAATTAATAATAATCTTAAAAACCCCAGAGCCATTTTAAAAGACCTATCCATCGATACCCCACTCGATGGGGTAGAAGTTGAAAAAAATATTCATCCCCACTTTAAATGTAGGGGAGCTACCCTAAAAATTTTTTTTTCAAAATTTTATTCTACTGTTTTGTCGGCGTGATTAATATACATACCTCTACAAAATTACAGCTCTATAGTGCCAATAGTTTCCAAGCAAAACCTCGGACAGACAGACAGACAGACATATCGAAACTATAAGGGTTCCTTGCCAGGACTACGGAACCCTAAAAAAGGTAAAGAAAAGTATTCTCTTTACTACATCTTTACTTTAACTTTTCTTTCAAATCTTAACTACCTATCTACATGCTGTAAACTTTTCCACATCCGTGTGAAATGCACTTAAAGGCTACAAACAAACTTAACCTGTCGTTTATTTAATATTCGCACGCACACAAATCCATAGATAAGCGGAGTGTTTGGCTTTCCCATCAATTTCACCAAATCGCCCGTAAATAACTATTATTATTATTATCGGCTATTATTAATAATAAAATTACGATATCAGCCGATAGAGGCGCGTGCCGTGATTGATAAGTAATTTGAAATTATTTTTATATTTTATGATTACTCGACGGTGTCCATAGCAACTATCTTTTAATATTGAACTAGTTTCTTCCTGCGGGTTTTTCAGCGTTGATTTTCGCCATCATTTGCTGATTTCTGTCCTATTTTTTGTGTGATTATTTGTCTGTATATGAAAATTGTTTGTTTCCCTAATATAAATAAATAAAAAAAATAAATAAATAAATAAATCATTCGTTTATTTATTACGAACAGCATCATCATCATATATTTAAGCCAGCTGATTTACGCCCATATTCACAAACATTACTATGAGGTCTCACAGTGCGCGTGGACGCACAGGGTGACACACGAAATCACAGAGCTGTATTCAACGTTGTGCGTTTAAGAATAAGAATAAGAATACTTTATTCAGCATAGAAAAATAAAATAAAAATACAGTACATTAACATTAAACATTAAACTACAAGCTATGCTGAAGAGGCGTCCGCTCAGCTATATTCGCGACATAACAAGCGCCATGTCGAGAAGCTGGTTTTCAGCGGGAACCAACACGATGAAGATTGCGGATTGCGGGACCATATTGAGGCTACCAGTCAAGAAGGCGCGCAACACAACGCAACGTTCGATTTGCTGCTTACTTAAGCAAGCATCGTTTGTGAATACGGGCGTTAGTCTCCACTGCAGGAGCACGGGCCCTCTAATTGACCAGAGGCAAATGGAGGATTTGTCCTACACTCCCCACGCTGGCCAGACGGGTTGGGGAGGCCTGATGTTCGCGTATTTGTCCCTTAGTCGCTTACAGCATCAACGGAAAGAGTGGGGATGGTCCTATTCGAGTTACTATGCCAGAATACCAAAAATACACAGAATTTTCTGTCGCCAATATAAAAAATTGGTTTTCCTCTCAAAATTTCACCTTATAAGTTACTTTTAATGGAGTATTTTTAGTTTAAGAATGTCGATTTTAACTCGTTCGTTTCAGCCAAATGACGTCCACTGCTGGACAAAGGCCTCCCCCAAGGCTTTCCACAATGAACGGTCCGGCGCTGCTCGCATCCAGGCTCTTTCCGCGACCTTTACCAGATCGTCGGTCCACCTAGTAGGAGGCCTGTCCACTATTTTAACTCAATTTATTTTATCTAATTTTAGGTACAGTACAGTACAAAACATTTTGACTTAAAAAATTCTTCAATTTGATTTAATTGATACCGTAATGCGTTTATGTCTTTTCTATGGCGCTACGAATATCTTTAATTAAAAATTCGAATAAAATAATTTTTTTTGTTCTTTCATTAGTTAATATGCCATTTAATTTTACATTAAACTGCTCCTATTAATTTATATTATAAATTTTGTATGTTAATTTTGTTGAACGCGCTAATCTCAGGAATTACTGGTTCAAAGCAGTGTTTGTAACAAACTTCGAAACGGCTTGACCGATTCTTATGAAATTTCGTGTATATTCAGTAGGTCTGAGAATAGGACGCAAACTCCATTTCCATTCTCCTAGGTGATAAGTGTTTTACCCGTACCAAGTCGCGGGCACAGCTAGTCTTCTAAATATCCTACTTAATATTATAAATGCGAAAGTTTGGATGTCTGGATGTCTGGATGTTTGTTACTCTTTCACGCAAAAACTACTGAACTGATTTTGTTGAAACTTTACAGTATTACTGTTTATAACCCAGATTAACATATAGGGTATAATTTATGACAATCTGTGACATATTAAATTTCACGCGGGTGAAACCGCGGGCAAAAGCTAGTATACGATATAACTCAAAGGTGACTGACTGACTGACTGATATAGTAATCTATCAACGCACAGCACAAACCACTGAACGGATCGGGCTGAAATTTGGCATGCAGGTAGACGTTATGACGTAGGCATCCGCTAAGAAAGGATTTTATGAAACTCCACCACTAAGGGGGTAAAACGGGATCCACACATACGAAGTCGCGGGCGGCCGCTAGTAATTTATAAAAGGTTCATTTATTCACGTAATACTCTAACGGCACCTAATTGGCCAATACAAGCCAATCAAGCTGGTTATATGCAAATTTTGTAATGGAGAGTCAATATTTTCTATGTATTAGACGCACACTTAAACCTGTATGTACTTGGCGGCTATAATTGGATTATGTAGTCCGTAAAGTAAATAAAATTTAGTGAAAATTTAATGTGAGTAATGCTTTCATCTTTTTAAAGGGTTTTGGTATAGCAAACAAGAATATTCTGGCAATTTTTAGTATATTTAAGGGAGATAGTTGAACATAAATAAAATATGTATCTAAATAGGTAGTATTAGATCTACCACTATATCATAACTACACATGCCGTTAGGCCAATAATATCCCTTACCTCTTCAAGTAATAGTTTGCTTGGTTCACAAAAATCGAAGGAAATAGTACTAGTTTGAGACAAATATATACTTAGAGAAATACGGTTATCAACGCGTCATTTTTATTAGTTACCTACATAGTACCTATTCTACCGTGTTTCTCTGTTTTAGTTGAAATAGCTTAGTTGAAATACTTTCTAGTTATAAAATAGCGTTCTTCAAATATAGAAAAAGGCTCTTTAAAAACTTATTTACAGTAAATAAATTAATCATTTCAATTATTTGAGTCTGACGTTAGGCTATTACCGCCTTATTTATTTATTTTATTTGGTGCACAAAACAGGGATACAACCTACAACCATAACATACACATAGCGTTTAAAACATACAATGTTCCTTTATCTTTAGCCTAGTTTTTGTTTCAGACGTACCATGTAACGAGCCGTCATGTCATCCCAGATATTACCCCACCCGATGTACCGCCGCGACTCCTCCGACCAAGACCGCCCTTTAGAAATCGACCATGATGGCGACCATAGCCGCTCAAGCAGCCCTAAAAACATGAAGTATTACAAACAGTTGGACGAAGACAAAACTATACTGAACCAAGGCAAGAAATCCTTTTGCATTGACGCGTTACTGTCAAGGCATATCGAGCCAGAGACGACTCTGCAAGACAGAATGGCGCAGCAGAAGTATTTAGCGTTAATCCAGAACAAAAACTACATAAACAGATTTGAAAACTACGACGCTCAGATAGAACAGAATACTATAGACAAGTTTCAAGGGCAGAGCTTTGAGCAGAGAGCAGAGAGTCCCAGGAGTGGACAGAGCAGTCCCAGGAGTGGGAGCCCAGTGTCTGAGGATGGGAATCGGTCGGGGAGTTACAGTCCGCCTATTTCCCCGGGAGTGGAGGGAGGGAATGAGGAGTATGAGAGCTATAGGCCTGGTAAGTTGCATTTTAATTACTTTAGTATCGTTCTTGCGACTTACGAAGGCGAGTAAGCTTTATTTGTGTGTGTACGTGTACATGCACATATAACGACAATGTTAATGTCTATCAAAACTTAAAAAAAAACGAACAGTAGCGAGCCACCACACATGTAAAGCTCGCTCGCCTTCGTGAATTGCAACAACTATAACCTACTCCTAAATGAGTATGTTCCTGCATTAGTGAAGCAGAAGGGTGTATTTTTGTTACGTCAAACGTCAGTGAAGCTTCAGTTGTGCTTCAGACATGTGTATCATGAAAATCACTTTGTGGCGCGCTCTATGCGTTTCAGTTGGATAGTCAGTTATAAAGACGCGTGTAGTGCGGGATACGTATCGTGACAGTTTAACTTTCCCCCGGGACAAACTTGACCTTTACTGGTTGGGTTGTCGGCGGTCAAGCTGTAGATCCTGGCTACACGGGAGTTGCAGCGGTGAAACGAGAGGTGGGATTAGTCCCGAGAACCTATCTAATAGGAGACAGGGCATTAAGGCTTGGTATTTCTGCTAAAGTAGGTATTTCGCGCTGTCAAAATCTGCGCGCGCAATACTTCGCCGAAGACAGCGCGCCAAAGAGCTCTCGCGGCTACACAGTATAGAAATAAGCAGTTTGGAAATACGCAGTTGGTTAGGTTAGGTTGACTTCCTTCCGTTCAAGCGTCACACTCACAGCACTTTCTAATACAAATCATATCCAAGTGATACAAATTAAAACAACTTTCAAAATTTTTGGGAATATATTTTAGAATCGAATAAATATAGAATATAACTGCCAAAGTAAACACGGTTCAAAGAGGCGTGGCGTCACCCGACCTTCCGGAAGTTCCGCGCCGGCTAAAAGAATTTCAAGATTACGTCACCCGACCTATCGGTAGATCCTCGGGAGCTTGAGCGATTGGAAAAACATTTTATGATCAGTTACTCGTAGTAGCGATTATTTAGAGCTTGGATAATAAATTATAGTTGTTGCAATTCACAAAGCTTTGCATGTGGTTAATTACATTAATCAGTACACGCATCAATTTTGTTCAGTCTTTTTGTTTATTAATAAATAAAAATATCATACTAAAATTGCATACATATTTGTTTGTATTGGTCTGGGTGTTTTCTTTCCATAATAATAATACTTAATTGATTACAAATAAATAAGTAATTTGAGACAATCATCCGTAACATTCCGAAGTCCGCTGTATAAATAAATTTCGGTGGATTGATTCTTAATTCCGGTGGCTCAAATACAATTTCGGTGGCTCTTGATAATTTCAAATTGACATATCTCGAGAAGTATTAATAATATTTTGATCTCTACCATATCATTGAATAATACAAGTTATTTACTATTATTTCTGCCACAAAAAAGTTTTGGAAAGTGGAAATTAAAATTCGCCACCGGAATTAGGCAAAAAACGAGTTTGTTGATATTCACCCATTAACATTATTAGGTTGGGGGCAGTTTAGAATTTAGGAGTAGATATTCGTACCAGTGTCTTCTGTAGTTTCATTTTTTTCTTTAAAACATTTAATCCTGTCATTCCATAAAACCAGTAATTCCAAAAACTATGTTTTTTCTCGGTTAAGTTCGAAGGTTAACTGGCAAAGAATCCCTAAGGTACTAAGTACGCTTTATGTACCAATTAGAGTGGCATTCGAGTTCATTAATTAAAAAAAAATACCAACGGATTGAAAACCTCATCCTTTTGTTGAAGTCGGTTGGTAAATAAGTAAAAATATTAAAGATCAAAAGAGAAACATTTTTAATATCATAAAAAGTAGTTAGTCTTGTATTCTATAGGTATCCAGCAATACATGGACGTTGAAGCCAATTGCAATAGTGAAAGGTTTTAAAAAAAATGAAAAAAGCAACAAATTTTTAAGTTTTACCTTTCTTATCTCACCAACATCAAAAACAAGCTCCAAATTGTGTAATATACTTACTTAGGGCTGATTTTTAATCGTCAGTACCTTCTTCTTCTTTTAACTGAAGAATAAACTTATTATTTTGACATATTATTTTCTCATACTAAAACCAATATGCCAACTTATTCTTCAGTCAAAAGTTATTCCACGATTGAAAAATCAGCCTTTAGAAAACTTACAACTATTCCCTGATTTTATCACTGCTCCTTTCCGAAAGTGTTAACAGTGTAAAAATCGTCACTCTCCCCCGTGACAGGGGTGATAGAGTGGCATGTGGCATAGACAAACAGGGGCGACAGCAAACACGCGGTGATTTACTATGGTGGCTTTGTCAGAGGCACTGAAAAAAATGTGTTGTTGACATTGGCTACTAAGGCCAACTAACTTTAACCGTAACTAAGTATTACAATAACCGGTGTTTTTTGTATGGAGTTTGACATATTTTATACTAGCTTTCCGCCCGCGGTTTCTCCCGCGTAGAATTTTGTCTGTCACAGAAAAACTTTATCGCGCGCGTCGCTGTTTCAAAAACCGGGATAAAAACTATTCTATGTCCTTTCCCGGGACTCAAACTATCTCTTTGTCAAATTTCATCAAAATCGGTTCAGTGGTTTAGGCGTGAAAGCATGACAGACAGACAGAGTTACTTTCGCATTTATAATATTACTCATATCTCGTAGTATACATACTTGTAATATAAATAGTATAGATGTTTGTTAAAGCCAAAGTATAAGATGGTGCAATTTGTGATGGTTTCTATAAAAATAGTAGAATACCTAAGCGGGAAAATAAAGCGCCATATTTGGGAGTTTTGTTCTTGTTGATTATTCAGTGTTCATCATTTATGTTGGATAAATTGTCAGTTACTATTAGCACGAACTTTTTAAAGAATTCATCACAGCATCTTACTTGAATAATGCAGCAAAACAACCAGATAAAGTTGAAATGTTTTATTTCGATCGATCACTGATAAAACGTATCAGTCGACGACGAATTTGACAGCTTATCATTATAAATTGGTAATACACGTCCACAATACATCAGATTATTGAAAATCACAAGTGATATTGTATTATTATTGGTATTTACGCGAATAATGGATCGACTAGGGGTTGGTAAATCGTTTCAAAGATTCTACACCCGAGAAACGTTAGTTAGAAGCATTTTTGTTTAAAAAATCGTTTATTTTCTTTGAGTAATAATTAAAACGATTTTTTTATTATGACTTCGTGCGGTTTTCACTTTCAAGTAGTGGAAAGTAAAATGACATTTCAAGTGAATAAATATCATTCAAAATCTGTACCAAATAAACCAGTATTTAACCAAAACTACTTAGGTACCCTTTATTTTTCCTTGTATCTCAAACTTTCATCTTAATCGGTTCTGTGATTTAAGCCTAAAATGTAACAGACATAGGCCCGGTTTTTTGATTCGTAGTTAAATTAACCAATGGTCAAATTTGACAGATGTCAAATGACAAGTGGTTAAATATCAGAAAAAAATGTTTTTCGAACAATGGTTAGCTTGACTTTTAGTACATTTTTTAACTATTAGTTAACATTTTGTTAATATTAAACCATTAGTAGCAAAATTTGCCTATTGGTTATTTTAACTACGAATCAAAAAACCGGGCCTAGAGTTACTTTTGCTTTTAAACATTATTTAATATATGGATTAGTTACATAAGGACAATGAATTAAAAACAAAACTTAACTAAGCCTACAACAATAATAATTATTCGACAAAATCTCATTATTCGGTATTACTTTCAATTAATCTCTTCGCACTAATCATCAACACTTACCCTAATTTAAACATCAAAAATTAAACAGCAATAACCATTATAGCCCCGATTAGTGCCAAACCGATCCACCCTTACGTTTAGGGATGGTTTGCCATATCGACGCCATAACAGGTGCGGGGCCACCATATGTGCGAGCAATAAAATTGACAATATTGGCGCGATAAAAGCCGGCCCGGTTTGGTGTTTAGGGTCGGTTGAAGAAGATTTTTATATTTAGTAGAAGGGTAGTGTTATAAAACTAAATTCAAGTTCTTGATTTGTATGAAGACCCTTATTAGGGCACTTATCCACGAACCAAATATACTCGTATAGTTTTCTCTACCACCACTTCAGAACAACAAAAGGTAAAGCAGACAAAAAACTGAAAAAAAAAACTCATAAACCTCATTTATTTTTGTAAGTAGGCTTTTAAAAAGCACTTTTACACGTCCCAGTATTACCTAACCCTATCACTGCTTCGGGACAATAAATGGGCCAGTGTGCTGAGAAGAAGCAGCGCAAGAAACTCAGTCACTATTGTGTCTGTTCTCTCCACTCCACTTTGACCCCTAGCTGTGATTTCCATGGGTGATTAAAGCACACCAAAATGTCGCCTTTGTCAGCCAATTAATAACATACAACACCATGAACAAAATATACAGGCGTGCTAAACATGTAAACAGTTTTGTCAGCTCTTTCCCCGAGAAATTTAATGAATGCTACTGACAAGCGACAACTCCACTTTTTTAGCAGAGTTTTGGGCTGACACTGACAGGTTTGTTGTCGAAAAAAGAAGAAGACTATAGAGACTCTTCGTAGATTTCGTTTTCGTAAAGATACGATCACCCATCCCAGTTTTACCGTGACTAAGGCTGTCTAGACGAAGTTGCCTACCACTTGACCAATTTTTCTAGATAAAAGGATGATGAAATCTATCAATAAATACTTCTCTTAACCGCACAAATACCGAGTTTATTGATAAATGATTGCGCTCAAGATAAAATATAGGATCTTAGTTGATAAATCTAAATCCATACTTGTTAAAAAATATTATATTAAGGCCAAAAGCATTTGTCCAAGTAATGTTTGCTATTTATTTAAGCTAGACATTCACGGTCAAATATTATTTATTTTTTACGGATCCGGCGACTGGGACCGCGGTCCCAGTTAATTGCGGTCCCAGTCGCCGGAAGCCTCAACTAACCTACCATCCGTTTATGTGAACTTTTAACTTGAAATTCACAGAAACACTGTCAGTTTTTTAGATGTAGCTACGTAAGTTCAACTGAACAGCTTAACTATCTGATTTATCTCGATTATTGTACTAAAAGATTAGTTGTGTACTTGTTTGTCTCCGCTTGAATATTTTCACGTTTTTCTGGCCTCTACAATATTTTTCCTACATCAACTAAGCCGCGTGCTTCCTACAGAGCAGAATAAACAAAGACCATCCTCACTCTTCCCGTGGATGTCGTAAGAGGCGACTAAGGGACAAATATGCGAGCATCAGGCCTCCCCAACCCGTCTGGCCAGCGTGGGGAGTGTTGGACAAATCCTCCATTTGCCTCTGGTCAATTAGAGAGGGCCGTGCTCCTGCAATGGAGACTAAATGACCTGATGATGGATGATATATTATCAACTACTTATGTATATCATTGTTGTTCAAAATATACTTGTCTAACACGGAATCATCCCAGGTACTTTATGACGTTAAAAGGAGGGCGCTACTATCAATACTTTTTTTATGCATAACAAGGCAGTTATTTGACCACAATCGCACCTGATTTTAAGTGGGATGCAGTCTAGGATGGTACATAATATCTGCCCTGTAAGTGCCTATTCACTCTCGCCTTGAAAAGGTCCGGATTGATAGTCTTCGGGAAAGACAGCAGCAGGCATAAATTGTGGGTTATAATTCCGATTTTTGCCACGTTGGACAACACTGGAATAGGTATCCCATATAATATAATATTATGATATTTATAGGAGGGCGCTACTAGTAATGCTGGGTTATTAGTTCCAATTTTTTCCCGTTTCAGAATCGTTTGACTATAGAAGAGTGAGCATCCCCCACTTACATTTTGATTACAAAATAAGTTCTCTAAAGTAACAAATTAAATAAATCAACATCCATTGGTAATTATTACCTGCGTTACTTCACCGTCAAATAACTGCTGATTAGGCAAATTAAACTAATTAGTTTAACCTAACGCTTTACTTGATTTAAAAATCAACTGCCTAACGAAATTCCGACTGGCGGGGTACGGACGGGGTTTGAGTGGAAGCGGTGAACAGGATTTGAAGTTTATTCTGTTTTAAACTGTTTAAAAAGGTTAAAATTGTAGACAATACCGATAACCTGATATTTTGCATGGTGTACACTAAAAAGTATCTTATTGCAACAACAAGAAAGAGAGAGAGAGAGATCTTAAAATGGGCAAAAAAAACACTAAATTTAAGTTATTCAGAATTTACACGATTGCTTTCATTTATAATTTCGCTGGCTAACGCAGTAAATCAAATGATAGATTCATCATCATCATCATTTCAGCCATAGGACGTCCACTGCTGAACATTGGCCTCCCCCAATGCTTTCATGTTGATCGATTGGTAGCGGCCTGCGTCCAGCGCTTCCTCGCTACCTTTACGATGTGATAGATTGTGTGTCTTCAATTATTGTTCATGCAAAGCCTTAAAAACAATAAAAACATAACTACTTTTTACAAGAAAACAGTTTACTAATCGTAAAGTCAATTTCCGCAAGTGCATTTTAAAGGTTTCAGAATTATTCATGATGATTTTGCTAAACTAATTACGTCACAAAGATTTCAAATATTTGTAATCTCATAATGAGATTATTTTGTCTTTACTTTAGTAACACCACCTCTAATTTACCAAAGACTCTCTTAGCTATTAAAAAAGATGTACAGCATTCATCACCATCATTTCAGCCACAGGACGTCCACTGCTGAACATTGGCCTCCCCCAATGATTTCCACATCGCACGGTTTGTAGCGGCCTGCATCTAGCGCCTCTCCTACCTATGTGAGGTCGTCGGTCCAACTTCTGAGTGAAAAGCATTCATGATATGTCAAAGCAAAATTCTGTTATTTGCATGGACTATTAAATAGTGCTTACAAATCGTCAAATATAAATATAAAAGTTTTGCTCTTATTTAGCCGTTATATGTCTCTTCATTTTTGCCCTATCAGCGCGTCGAGACCAGCATTTGGCAGGTGCTGAGAAGAAGCGCCGCAACAAATTCAATCACAACTAGGGCATGTAATATCGGAAGGTTTTCAATTCCAATATTGATTTCCGATATTAGATCTCAATATCGGAATTCCGATATTAATATCGGAATTGAGTTTGTGTTATAATAAATTGAATATTTGATTATTTTCGTAACATTTCTTGATTGTATACAAGTAAAATAATGATTTTAATCAATATCTTTAATTTGGTACTAAACAGCACTTCTTAAAATTATAAAATTGAAGTATTTAAAACCATTTTTGTATGTAATGGGTATCCAATTCCATTGCATTTGGTTACTGATAATAGGCCAATATGGACTAGCAAGGAATTTAAGTGTTTTTGTAAAACAGGTATCAAAGAAACTTTTGCTTCATCAACCAATACTGGCGGAACGATTTGTAGAGTCATTCAAGTCAAATGTTACAAAAATTTTAGGTAGTGGTAAAAAAAACTTGAATATGCTTGTAATTTGTTCCTTTTTTATTATCGATGTACAACTCACAAAACCACGGGCCATCATCATCATCATTTCAGCCATAGGACGTCCACTGCTGAACATAGGCCTCCCCCAATAATTTTCACAATGGTTGGTTGGTAGCGGCCTGAGGTCGTCGGTCCGTCGGTGAGTAAATCGTCGAATCCTACTTGGCTGGGCCGCGTTCGGGAAACTACACAACATCTTTTTGTCCAAAATACCTCAGTGCTTAAAGACGAAAGTCTTCAATCAGTGTGTGTAACCAGTCATGATATACGGCTCGGAAACGTGGGCTCTCAAAGTTGCACAGCGTGCTATGAAGAGGGCTGTGCTTGGTGTTTCTTTACGAGATCCAATCAGAAATGAGAAGCTCCGTTAACGAACTAAAGTCGCTGACATAGTCTGACGGACTAGCCAGCTGAAGTGGCAATGGGCAGGGCACATGTAGGTAGGTACGCAGAACTAACGGGCCATAGTCCAATTAATGTTTGGAAGGGAGTTGAGATGTCGTTTTTCATTGCTAAGACCAAGTACGGCAAGTGTTAAAATTGTTTTAGAACAAGTAAAATTAACCATAAATAAATAATTAATAAAAATAAATTAATAAATAAAATCTTTAATGAATAACTTATTTGACAGTTTAAACTCTAGGCTAATCTTATGCTACAAAAGGTAAAATTATACGTGTGCCTGAACTAGGATTTTTAGGGTTCCGTAGCCAAAATGGCAAAAACGGAACCCTTATAGTTTCGTCATGTCCGTCTGTCCGTCTGTCCGTCTGTCCGTCTGTCCGTCTGTCCNTTGTAAAACAGGTATCAAAGAAACTTTTACTTCATCAACCAATACTGGCGGAACGATTTGTAGAGTCATTCAAGTCAAATGTTACAAAAATTTTAGGTAGTGGTAAAAAAAACTTGAATATGCTTGTAATTTGTTCCTTTTTTATTATCGATGTACAACTCACAAAACCACGGGCCATCATCATCATCATTTCAGCCATAGGACGTCCACTGCTGAACATAGGCCTCCCCCAATAATTTTCACAATGGTTGGTTGGTAGCGGCCTGAGGTCGTCGGTCCGTCGGTGAGTAAATCGTCGAATCCTACTTGGCTGGGCCGCGTTCGGGAAACTACACAACATCTTTTTGGCCAAAATACCTCAGTGCTTAAAGACGAAAGTCTTCAANGTAAAAAGTATGTCCCCCCCCCTCTATTTTTATAACTACGGGGTATAAAATTCTAAAAAAAATAGAGGTGATGCATGCTAATTAACTCTTTCAACGATTTTTGGTTTGATCAAAGTATCTCTTATAGTTTTTGAGATAGGTTGATTAAATTGACATAATAAGTTTATTATATTTGCTGCTACGGAACCCTTTGTGCGCGAGCCCGACTCGCACTTGGCCGGTTTTTTTTCCTGTATCTCAGGCGAAATAAAGGCTTAAAGATACTTCATTTAACTATCATTAGCAGAAAATATTTGCAGTGGGACAAAAAGTGATGTTGAGAGACATGATAAAATCATTGGTCTTTGTCAATCATGTACTTTGGGCTTTGTGGCAGGTTATGGCGCGTTTAAACGCTTTGTTTAAAATCTCAATTGAAACCTTTATCTGATTCCGATATTACGATATTGGGTCGCTCAATATCGGAATTGAAATATCGGATCTCGTACTCCGAGATTCCGATATTACGAG
Organism: Ostrinia furnacalis; assembly: GCF_004193835.3. Classification (NCBI taxonomy): domain Eukaryota; kingdom Metazoa; phylum Arthropoda; class Insecta; order Lepidoptera; family Crambidae; genus Ostrinia; species Ostrinia furnacalis. The sequence continues at coordinate 510,734 of NW_021131371.1, read as the reverse complement.
ATTCCGAGATTCCGATATTCATGCCCTAATCACAACTGCCGGTTGAAATAATGGAAAAAAGTAGGAAGTTAGTGTGCCAAGGCTAAATAATATGTAAGACAAAACATTACACTGCTTTTACAGTAAACGCTGACATGCTGAAACACTCAATTAGGAAGCGTCCGTCTCCACAAAAAACAATTCCGCTGACGGTGAAGCCAGCGCCCCCTGTAGGGAACGTAAGCCAATTATAGGGAGCAATTTATACGCACAAACAACAGGCCCTTTCTAAATTAGATCCCCGTGACTAGTGCGGGGGCGTGTCGATGTCGATATATCGATGGAAACTTATTTTAGAATTTTAGTGCAATTTTCTACGGTTCCTGATAAAAACGCACAAATCCTACTTGCTATAATAACATGTGAAAGTTTGTGAGAATGAAATGGATTTTAACCCTTGAACTGATTTTTACACGTTTGCGCCAGAAGCAACTGTAGAGACTGGAGAGATAGGGACTCAGGGAAAATCATAGATTTACTTAAGTATCCCAGTTTTCGGTAGGGGAAACACGCGACACGCGACTTTCTAGACTTTCTGTGGCAGAACTAAATTCACGATTTTACTCTAACAGTTTAATGCTAAAAATGTTCGTGTCACAAGGTGGACTGACGATCTGGTAAAGGTCGCGGGAAGCGCAGGACCGTTCATTGTGCAAAACCTTGGAGAGGCCTTTGTCCAGCAGTGGACGTCATTTTACTGAAACGAACGAACGAACGAACGAATAAGTGGGTTCACCAGAATAATCCAGCGGCTTTTTTTAAATGGTTGCTTTTTGCAAAATCTCTCCTAATTAAAACTGCACAAAATGCCACAGTGTTTATCTTGATTTGCCTTTGTCCGTACATCACTTTATCAAATCAAACCTGTCAACGAGTGACGTCACAAACCTATTTCAAGCTGGGTTTTCAGTAAAGGGAAGAATCATCTGAGTTTTATTAACTGAAATAAAGTAATGTACCTATAATATGAAAAGCCAAAAAACAGTTATATTATGTTGACGGACGATTGTCGATAAATGTAGTAGAACATTTATCGACAATCGTCCGTCAACATAATATAGACACACAAAATCTATACTAATATTATTATAAAGCTGAAGAGTTTGTTTGTTTGTTTGTTTGTTTGTTTACTTGAACGCGCTAATCTGAGGAACTACCGGTCCGATTTGAAAAATTATATCAGTGTTAGATAGCCCATTTATTGAGGAAGGCTATAGGCTATATACCATCACGCTACGAGTAATAGGTGCAGAGCAAAAATGAAAAATGTTGCGAAAACGGTTTTTCACGCGTACGAAGTCGCGAGCACAGCTAGTCTATAATTAGTTGAGTCTTTACCTACAAAGATGTTATAGTAAAGTGACAATTAGCCTAGGCGCAGACCACCGATTTTTAGTCGGCCGATAGTTGAGCCCGATTCTAATTTGTGTGAAGAATTAATACTTATTTTAACAATCCACTGTCAGTTTCCAGTGCAATATTGGCCTTTAAGACAAAATACAGCCTATAGATATCGATATTTAGAATAAACTAGCTGAGCTCGCGAATCAACCGGTAAAATCTTTCTCAAATTTATAGAGAAACACATTTACATGCAAATAATAGATTGTTACAGGTATTGTAGATACAATAAGTGCTCTATTCTGCTAAAATACATTAGTTAACATGCTTTTGTCCAGTAAAACATTGTAAGAGCAGCAATCAGCCATTCCCTAAGCTTTCTAATCATTACTTTTACAGAACCTCTTTTAAATCTTTCAGGAATAGCGTGGCCAAGGAAAACAGTTACAATTTTTTATTGACACAAATTACATGATGTTCAATCTCCCGTCCATCCTTCATATAAAAGTCCAACTCACACTTGACAGGTTTTAGGTCTAACAAAAACCAAAGACAGCTTATGTAGCTTTGAGGTAGGTACTTGTACAGCGCATGCGTCTCCTGGCCCCGCCCACTCGAAATAACATACGTCACTTTACACTATACATTATTGTTTCAAAATACAACCTTAATACCAGGGACTAAGATGCCAGTGTGAAACTTGATGTGACGTAGACCACATACATTGTTCATTGTTACTTGTTACTACATTTCATATGCTTGGATGAGTTCTGCTGAATTTTGTGGAACTGTTTTAGAGTTTAGGTACACTTCTAATTGTTTAACTGTAATTTAATTAAGTGTTATGTAAATTAACTTGAATACGACTTTAATTATTATAATCTCCACAAATGAAACTATTGAAACAATTTTGAAATATATTTTGCAGTAGAGCTATATTACTTGTAGGTAATCCTAGATGACGTAATGTATAATTTCGATGACAAATTACAAAGTTTACACGAGCAAAGCTTAAATTAAGCTTTTTCCTCTATAATAAGAGCGTAGCCATTTTGTTCGTGTTATCTTCTATTCTATACTTATAATAAATCTGTAGAGAGGTCAATTCTGTACATTAAATATATTTTCAAAATAACTATCAGGGGGTGATTAGTGATCGATACTGATGCCAAAAATGCAATCAGTAAAATTCAAATTCAAAAAAGTCTGTCTGTTTGTCTGTCTGTCTGTATGTTCCTTATAGAAACAAAAACTACTCGACGGATTTTAACGAAACTTGGCACAATTATTCTTCATACTCCTGGGCAGGTTATAGGATACTTAGGAATTCCCACGGGAATGGGAATTAGCGGGAAAATCGTTTTGTATGAAAAATCTGAATCGCTTAAGTTAGACGCTTGAAATTCGGCATGCAGGTACCTTAGTAAACTTAAAGCTTAGTTACAACAGGATATTGCAAAATTCCCACTGGAACGGGAGTTAGCGGGAAAAAACATTTGTATGAAAAATCTAAACCGCTTAAGTTAGACGCTTGAAATTTGGCATGCAGGTACCTTAGTAAACTTGAAGCTTAGTTACAACAGGATATTGCAAAATTCCCACGGGAACGGGAGTTAGCGGAAAAAAACATTTGTATGAAAAAATCTAAACCGCGTAAGATAGATGAAGGGGGTAAAACGGGATCCACGCGTACGAAGTCGCGGGCGGCCGCTAGTGTTTCATAAAAAAGTACTCGTATAATAACTTCGGATGTGGAACTTTAAAGAAGACGTTTATCGCATATTTCTGCTAATAATATTTGACTCCGAGCTGTTACCGCGATAGAAGAAGAAAATTTAGGTATTTACATTGACACTTTTGTAGAGTCGTCACTAATGTAAAGCCATTGCAACACTTCTTACAACACGAATAAAATCATAAAAGTAATTAATTTTTTACAAGTAGGCTTTTAAAAAGGGCTTTTACACGTCCCAGCATTACTTCAACCCTACCACTGCTTCGGGACAATAAAAGGGCCAGTGCTGAGAAGAAGCAGCGCAAGAAACTCAGTCACTATTGTCAGCCTCTTTTTCAAGGGCTTACAAAGTTTCTACAATAAATTTAATCAAATGCATCGAACCATTAATACCAAATCAAGCTTAAAACCAGCCCTCGCTTTATAGTTTAAATAATTGGGACGCATTTAACTCAACACCCTACAACTAAACATAAAAACAAACAAATTAGTCAACAATGGTCACCCTAAACTATTTCACTAATCGTGCCGATAAATATTGTATAAAAACTAACCCATTTTAATCTACACCAAACGATTTTCGCCCATAAAGTTGTGGGGTAAAGTGTAAACTGCAAGTGGCAACACTCGGTGACAAATGTGACATCTGACGGTGGTGTTGCCATATACGGCTTAACAGGTCTTAATTATTATAGCTGTGGATTTTATGGAAAGCTATTTAATTGTGAAATTGGAGCAGATGTGTTTGTTTGGATAGGTCGTGGGTTCGATGCCTGTAGGATTATGATTGGTGAACGAAATGTAAGAGAATGGTGTGGTCAGATTACGTTATAAAAGTTAAGCGGTTGAATTATAATACAGAACTGTTAAAAAAATGTTTGAAGAAAAAACTTTTTCAGTGACCTTCATGAAGCAAAATCGATTAAAATACATAAAAACTGTTTTGATTTGTTCAAACCACACTTCTGATATGAAATGAAAATAATGTAGAGACATGTAAAATATTCAATATTTTTAAGGGACCTTCATAAAACATTAATGGTTAAATGCATGCAATTTCTAGTTTTAACCACCAATTAATTTATTAATTATAATAACGCGATTATATCCACAATCCGTTACACTACCAACATTTTAAATACTTAAACTTTTTTGTTTTTCCTAAAATGAAATTATTTTTAGAGAAGTTGGAAATTGTTAGTTAGGGATAAATTTTCACATTTTCGTTTTCTACATAATATCAACCTGATACTTTTTAAGAGATTGTACTTGTAAGTAGCACTTAGCTTTTATAAAACGTATCTTTACGACCATAGAAAATTACTCTTATTCTTCATCATCTAATAAATTAAAAATAAATTTTGCGACAGACGGCGAAAACAATTTAAATCCATTTTAACTTCATAATGATCGCAATTTGTATCGTACATTTAGCTGGCCAATAAATAAAATAGGCAATTAGGACGTACACTTACATTTGCATATTATTTGGGGGGACAACAATCGACTTAACGGGTAGTACACAACAGAGTTTCATGAAGTAGGTTTCATTTATTTTTTGACACAAAAAATTGCCCCAGTTATGTAGGGTATTTTTTAAATCCAGTTAACTTCTTTTTTTATTTAAAATAACATTCATTTCAAACTTTATTTTATTAGGTTGAAAAAAAAGTTTTCTCTGTTGGGAATGAAAACACGCTCTTTTGCTCTAAAAAACAAAAAATTAAGTTATAACCTACTTACGCCCGTTATTCACAAACATTACACGAACCAATCACAGAGCTCTATTCAATGCTGTGCGTTCGATTTGCTGCTTCACTTAAGCAAGTATTGTTTGTGAATACAGGTGTTAATAGAATAGATTTTTACAGAAAATACATAATTATTTCAATAATAATACATTTGTAAAAAATAAGTAGTTCGATTTTTTATGAAAATAACGATAAATTACTTTTTTTTTTAGTTTATTTTTTTAGAAACGGTTCAGAGGAACTTATTTGCACTAAAAGCCTTTAAAGGTATTTATTATCATAAGATAGGTAATAGGTAAGGTAATAATACCTTCACACATCACTGTACTACCACAAGAACTTACACATGTACGTACACTACGTTCTTTAACTAACCCTACTGAGTATATCTATGGCACCCCAGCCCATATCAACGGGACAGGCCCGCCACATGGCGGCTATAAAATAAAAAGAACACTGCTTTCGTCTGCGCTTACTTTATGGGGTTTTTTACCACAATTGGTACATGGGTTTCGTCTGTGCATGTGCAGATTAAATTGAGGACAAGGATGATTTGATAAAGAATGTAATGGATTGATAGGCAGTTGTAATATTTAGCAGTTTAGTTTTATTTTGTGAGTTTGTCTTGGTAAAACACAAATCATGAATGATGTTTTGTAACTATTTCTTTCAGAAGATATTTGTACAATAAACATTTAAAGAGGCAGTTTTATTACTAGTAGCAGACTATCCTCCTGCTTTTCCTCCCATGTTCTTCAAATTAAATTCGTTGCGGGTCCAATGACAGTTTAACTTTCCCCCGGGACAAACTTGACCTTCACTAGTGAGTTTTTTATTGGTGGTCAAGCTGTAGATCCTGGCTACACAAGAGTTGCAGTGCTGGGAACGAGAGGTGGGAATAGTCCCGTGGATAGACAAAGTAGATTTGCCGGAAAACGAAAGCTCTGGGACAGTAAAATAACAATTTTGAAATTTCTGTGTTTTCTACGTTGGATTTTTTAGTCTTTCATTACCTACCTACTAAAATCAATTTCTTTTTTCGCGTTCTTCTGATCTCGAGTTGGCCCGTCCGACACCTTTCACCGTTCGACTAATTTAAACTACTTTACATTTTAAAACGCCACTTCATCTAAGGACCCCCTATGGCCTATAAATCCTATAATCTATATCAATATTACAGTAACATAGTACCTACACAATAACATTGTGGATATGACCGCCCCGAGCACCGAACGCGGACCTCCGAATCGTCACAATAATTTATCCGCCACGCCGAGCGCGACGGGCCAATCAGCTAATTCGATTTCTACCCTCCCCCGGGCAAGATGTGTGTCTTGGGGGTATAGATATAGGTAGTACATTACGTCATTGTTGTGAACTTGTGACGTGCATTGTCTTTGTGATGTTATTATAGCTAGTCTTTTTAATTACAAATGTACTGACCACGCATTCTTGTTGATAAAATGTTTGGGATGCGTAACTGCCTAGCTCGCATAAATATTTATAACTATGTATATTTTAAAGCCTGTAAACCTTTGAAAAAGAGGCTGACAAAATAGTGACAGAGCTTCTTGCGCTGCTTCTTCTCAGCACTGGCCCATTTATTGTCCTGAAGCAGTGGTAGGGTTAATACTGGGACTTGTAACAGTGCTTTTTTAAAGCCTATTTGTAGAAATAAATGAGTTTTATAAGTTTTATTTATAGAAAAAGAGGAATTATAAGTCAAGCCACGGTATCTAACCTCTGATTTTATAACAGCCACGGGAATATTAAAAGGCTTCTAATATACTAATTGGCCTTCTCTTAAATGCCACCTAATTTTTAAGTGACCCTATAAAAGCAAAATGCCTGTTAAGTGTTATAAGGGTCACTTAAAATTAGGGATTGATGGTGAAACCGGGCATTATTCTCAGATATAACTTAAAACTGCCCAAAATATTAACTTACGGAATGTAGAGCTTAGGGAGAGATCCGGTTTTTTTGCAGATCCCGTTTATAAAACATGCCGTTTGCAGTGTCCCGTAAAAAACAGATACGTTCGAATTTTATTTGGAATTCGAATTTTAATAACACATGTGTTTTTACATGGTCTAGTTTTACGGGATGATAAGCTGTATTGAACTTATCCCCGTTTTCACCGTCAATCCTTAATTTTTAAGTGACCCCTATGGTAACACATAACAGGAATTTCGTTTTCGTAGCGATCACTTAAAAATTAGGGATTGACGGTGAAAACGGGCTTTTATTCTTGCTAGAAAATTTATTCATCAAAAGATTCAAATAGGACCATTTTAATAAACCGTTATTACTCCAACATTAGCTCTGTAAAACAAATTACATTTAAAAAGGCCCTTCTCAGGGCCTAAATATCACGTACGGTCAACAAAAAAATAGATTTGTACGGTCAACATCCAGCTTATTGATTTTTGATTCCGATACTTGAGCACGGACGCCTATTGACAGAGACGTCATTTTAAATTTATTTTTAAACATTTCTTGAATATTTGAACGGGTATCTGGCATTTTAAAGTGCATTTTAACGAGTAAAGGTATAAAGAAAGACATAAGAGTTCAAATTCCCTCTTCTCTGGTGGTGGTCATAATAAATGATCATGATCGTCACTTACCATCAGGTGAGATACAGGCCAAGAGCTTCCTCGTTGAGGATAAAAAAAAAAAAAAAAAAAAAAAAAAAATTAAAATAAAAGTGATTTACAAGGAACAATGTTTTTATATTAAAACTAGCGGCCGCCCGCGACTTCGTACGCATGGATCCCGTTTTACCCTCTTAGGGGTGGAGTTTCGTAAAATCCTTTCTTAGCGCATGTCTACGTCATAACATCTACCTGCATGCCAAATTTCAGCCCGATCCGTTCAGTGGTTTGGGCTGTGCGTTGATAGATCACTATGTCAGTCAGTCAGTCAGTCAGTCACCTTTGAGTTATATCTATTTAGATTGGTTTTGGTTATAAAAAAAAACTATTTACGTTCCCCTTCAAAAATTAAAAAAATAATCTTTTTCTTCGCGGAATCCGCCCTATTTTAACTACTGCACTAAATACTTTAATAGTTTACAATCCAAAACTAATAAATTCAGTACTAGCGTCCCCCTAAACAAATTATCAAATTAGCCATCGCGCCTAAACGAGCCTACTCCCTCGCAAAATTACTTTAACCAATATTTTCCATGCTATTTAAGCCAATTACGGCGCATAAACAAACTACATACAAAAAGACCTGCGAGTTGTCAAAGTGACAGCGCGCCAAACGTTGACAGATGCGCTCGAGCCATTTTATCGCGTTGTGCAAACACGACCAAATGTTGGATAGGGGATAATTGATAATTATAATTTTTTGGGGTCCTCGGTCGAATTGGCGTTGAGGAATCGGAGATTAGTCATTTGTAAATGAGATTAAAATACTTCCTATAGTTAGTTTAACACAACAGTTACAAAAGTAATGTAAGGTTAGCTATTTTGTAAAAAAATAAAAGTAAGTGTGGTTGGATCTTTGCTACCTTTATACAACCACTGAACTGATTTATTAATATGAAACTTGATATAATGCTTAGAGATAGTTTGAGACCCACGGGAAATATAGAATGGTATTTATCTCGGTTTTTCAAATACAAAGATAAGTAAGTATTCTTTCTACGACAAATTGAAATTCACCTAAGGCTCGATTATTTAAAATTAACGAAACTTACTTTTATTTTATACCTATTCGAGAATAACAAAAAATATTGTTGTCGGAGAGAAAAGGCTCACCCTTGACCAACTGTGTAGGCTCACAGATAGCGGCGCGCTTTGTGCAATAAATACCGGCGATTTCATTTCCCTAATTAATATTGATTAATACCGAATGGACGGGACGATTAGAACCGCGATTCGGTTTGCGGGTGTAATTACGTTTGGCTAATTAATATTGGTCATTCACTTTTGGCGATCTAGCGTATTTATGTTATAAAATAGGTATATTTTCATTGTTTTTTTTTTTTCAATTGGTAACTTTTTAAAAAGAACTAGCTCTACATAATTAATTAGATTCTGAAACACTTTTAGCGTTGAATAGGATTATGATTTCTTTCAAACGCTGAATTTGTATTAGTCTAAAAAGAAATATTTCTGTAGATAAAGTTTAATTTATTTTTCAAGTTATCACATGCTGAAATGTTATTAAAGACTTTAAATATTCGAGTATAGTGATTCTGATGTGTACTAGGTACTTTTTCCTTACTACGAACTTTAATCTAAACTATTCATTATTATAACATGGAAAGCTCTTAAATGTTCTGTCCCCGATATTATAGTTGGAGATGAGATCGATTTTAAAATCAATTTGTCTAACAATTAAGATAATAAATTCCAATGTTGACCGTCTTTGTTGACCACTGTCGATCGCCAGTGGTGCCAACTGTTTGTTAATTATAAGAGCGCTTTCACATTAGGGCGTTAGTAGCGCGACTGCAGCGCGGCAGCGGCGTTTTTATAATGTGAAGGCATACATCCGCTGTCACATAGTATAAATCGCCTAAATGTGAAAGCGCTCTTGAAACGATAGCCCTTATTTAATGCCACCTCTTTGCACCCATATTGACCAATTCCTCTCTTCCCCAGGAGCCCCGCACGCGCTCCTCGGCAAGACGCGGCGCCCGCGCACTGCGTTCACGTCGCAACAGCTGCTGGAGCTGGAGAAGCAGTTCAGGATGAACAAGTACCTGTCGAGGCCGAAGAGGTTCGAAGTGGCTACCAGCTTGATGCTCACTGAGACTCAGGTAAGATTGTGTTAATTTATCATCCACATTTCAGCTACAAGATGTCCACTTAAGTAGTTATTACTTCGATAGTGAGTGTAGTGGAAGTTAATAAAATGAAAGAGTGGACTGTATACAATTAGTTGTCTATTCGGTATAAATTAACAATGTTATCGAGACCGTTTTGTGCAAAGTCGTTGAAGAGAGTGCGTCAGGATCGTCTTCTTCGATGTTCGCTCGCGAACCGAACATTGCTCGTTTGTTCGCCGAACGCTCGCCGCTCCCTCCGGTCACGCCGCCCGCGGGCAATGTCCGTGAGTAGACAGTAGTGGACATTGGCCTCAATTTCACCCACTGAAGAACTGCCTTCAAAGATTTCCAGTAGGGTCAGTTATAAGTGGCCTGCATCTAGCACTTTTCTGCAACCTAGTAACGCTGAATTTACAGGTGCGTTGCCCCTATTCCAGAACCTTATAGAACAAGTATCTGTCCCAAACTCACTGAGACGCAGGTGTGTAAGGTTTTACTTAATTCATAAACAACATTTCTGTCATAGGACGTCCACAGCTGTTACTTCGATAGTGAGTGTAGTGGAAGTTATAAATGAAAAGGAGTCGACTGTATGAAAGATTATCGAGACCGTTTAGTGCAAAGTCGTTGAAGAGAGTGCGTTAGGATCGTCTTCTTCGATGTTCGCTCGCGAACCGAACATTGCTCGTTCGTTCGCCGAACGCTCGCCGCTCCCTCCGGTCACGCCGCCCGCGGGCAATGTCCGTGAGAAGACAACAACTGAACATAGACCTTCCTCAAAAAATCATGGTGCTAACACAGTCTCAGACCCTAACTTCGAACTACTATGCTCTTCTGATTAACTTCCTTGCGGGTCCAATGATAGTTTAACATTCCCTCGGGACCAACTTGATCTTCATTGGTTGAGATTTTACTGACGATCAAGCTGTAGATCGAATAATCCCGTAACTCAGACTCTTGGGGTTAGGTTAGGTAGGGTTTTCTTACTCATCATCATCATTTCCATCATATTTCAGTCACACAACGTTCACTGCTGAAAATCTTCCTCAAAGATTTCGAGATGTTTTACGCAACCCCCTAAAAATCAGATTTCATGTAAAGCCAAGCTTCTAACTCTAAGCCTTACTAAACAAACTTTACACCTTAGTCAAATTCTAGTACTTGTAAAGTTCAAAACTTAGCTTTACATTATTCTTATGAATATTATTAAAATATGAACTTTATTTATAGAAATACTAGCTGACCCGGCGAACTTTGTTCCGCCTTAATGGAAATAAATAAGCAGACTTTTTCCTTTTATTTCGAACGGGATAAAAAGTATCCTATGTCCTTCTCCTGGCTCTAAACTACCTCCCTGACAATTTTCAGCTAAATCGGTTCAGCCGTTCTTGATTTATAAGTGGAGTAACTTACACGACTTTCTTTTATATATACAATAGATGTGAGGTTCGAACCCACTTTATGGCTCTTTATCGCATTTTGTGAGCAACAAAACTAGTTAACAACGATTAAGTAAATTACAGATTATTATCGTTAAATAAAATCGTCTAGCTAAACTGAAACCACTTTCAATTACTCCATCGACAAGGGTACGAGAGATTAATATTTAAACCCACAAACACCCCAGGCAATAACCTTTATGGCATACGTTTTGCCACCCCTATAATCTTGTCCCCGCATTTACAATACCAACTTAACTCTACAGTCACAGTGGCGCTAGTATCTACGTGTAGAGTTCTTTTTTCTACGCTAAACTCGTAGTTTACGCTTCTGCCCGCACCTAAGGATACGGTTGTCAGATTTGTAAACGCAAATCCGGTATCTGTCATAGTGACAGGTGTTTCCCGCCATTTCGCAAATGTCATAAAGAGGTTGTTTTTAGTGTCGTCTCGGGAGGGAACGTGTTTTAGATGTTTTTGTGTTTGAGGAGTACTCAGGGAATTATTTTCCAGTCTTGCGATGTAGAGAATATTTTGTCATCTCTCTTATTAAAAAGTATTGTTGTCAATAATGTTCCTTATCCCATTATTCCCATTGTGGAAAACTAAGGCTTAGTTGCACTACCTAACTTTGACCGTCTTTAATGACGGTGTTTTTTGTAGGGAATTTAACAGATTTTTGACGTTTGCTAAAGTTAAAGTAAGATGGTCAATCCAGCCTAACTCTACTTAATTATTGCAACACTTGATCAATTTATATTTTGTCCACAGGTAAAAATATGGTTCCAAAACCGCAGAATGAAGTGGAAACGCTCAAAAAAGGCTCAGCAAGACTCCAAAAAGGATTCGCACTCCCACAACGAAGAAAAGAGCAAACCAAAAGAACCTCTACCTCCGCCGGAGCCTGAAAAACCTCCGCAGAACATGGCCGCCGATTTGACAGCTGTCAAACCTCCCGCCATGTTGGACAGGGAAAGAATCATCGCGTTGGAGCGAGAGAGGGCAATGGCGGCAGCTAATTTTAATTCTAATTTGGAAAACAACAGGCGAGGGATGGTTGTGATGAGCCAAGATGGCGGACGGCCCGGCATGGACATGTTTAGGCCGTACGTGGTATGAAAGTAAAGGTTTTATTAGATTGTAATTTATTTTTGTTGTTGTAAATATTATACGATGGTATACCTACCTCGGGTTACACCATCCTTACTTTAACCATAACAAACGTCAAATAAAACACCGGTTAAAGTCATAGTACGGTTGAAGTTAAGGTGGTGCAACGCAGTGTTCGCTGGGTTAATGTGAGAAAATATTTATTTCTAAATTAAATAATACCGAAATCAATCCGGTTCTTGGTAAAAGATGAAGCCCGTATTCACAAATGATGCCTGCTTATGTGATGCAAGAAATCGAGCTCTGTGATTGGTTCATGTGTCACCCTGTGCGTCCACGTGCACTGTGAGACCTCATAGTACCTAATGTTTTTGAATACGGGCGTCAGTTTCTTTCTTCAGTGTTTTTAGCGAATTGTGACTTTTATTTTTCTATTTATTAACTTAATATCGTGCATTTATTAATTGCTTAATTATTGTAAATATGTAATTATTTTCCCCATTATTAATAAATTAAATCGTGCGGTGTCCAAAATTTCATGTTTATTAAAGACATTTTTTAATAAAATTAGTTCGTAATTTTATTTAAATGAATGAAGAACTGAAATAGGCCAAATAATTTATTAACAATATAGACTATAGTATTAAGTATTTACTTGTGTAAATAACTTTTAGACAACTCACAAAGAGGGTTTAATTCATTATTTTGCAAATTTGTGTCCAGGATTAAGTTATTCCAAAGATCAAACTTAATAAAAGCATCATTGACTGAATAAGTAGAGTGAGTGATAGTAAAACTTAAATTATTTTAGAATAACTAATATTATTTAAGCAAACATCTTACAATCAGTATTATTTTGTAGCATAGTTTGTAAATGGTGTTCTGTGAAAGTTTTTTTTAATAATATCTTCGTTAGTATTTTATAAATGTCTGTAAATATACGCACTATATTTAATTTAAATAATTATTGAAAGGGCAGGGGCGTAACTTTGGTATGCTGTGTCTATGTCATATATTTTAAAGGTACTTTAGAAGATTTCCTCGGTAGTCAAAATTACAGGCAGACAGCAAAGGAACAGAGCAAAACTCAGAAAAAATACTGTTGTACTCACAGTAAAGCTATATTTATAAAAAAACATTTATGTCAAAAAGTAATTTTAATAGGCCGCGAAAATAATGCAATATCTTTTTTTATGTAAGTCTAATTTTATTTTATTTTACTAATCAGAAAAACATGTACAATTTATTTATAATTCACTGTGAAATATGCTTTTTAGAATAAAGCAATTAACATTAATCATAAATTAAATAAATCTTAAATATTATTTATAGTATTTATGTAAAAAAAACTACGCTAAATTAGTCGTAAGAACAAATGTATACTATTCTAATTATAACATAGTATAATTAATATTCATAAGATGTAAATGGCGATCTCTTAAGTAATGTGTTTAATTATGTAAAGATTTACAAAATATAGTCATTATGTTAAAAGAATATCTTTCATTTTGTTTTCCCACTAAATATTCCCGGATCAAAAGCCCAACTTCTAACAACTATAAACTAAATGCCCGATGTCATCATCATCATCAAGTCTTTAGGTATCTTCTGCAGGAGCACGATGCTCTCTTATTTACCAGAGGAAAATGGAGGATTTGTCCTACACTAACCACGCTGGCCAGATGGGTTAAATATATTGGAAAAAACCTTCATTGACACAACAAACACACATAAGTACTAAGTAATTTAAAAATAAGACTAACTAGGCATTAAACATTGAAGTCACCTGTAAATTTTTAATTGACACGAAAACAACTGGTATGAGTTAAGTAATCTTAAACTTGGACTATTTACAATTTCATATGCTTTTAGATGATGGTTACAGAATAAAACTGTTTAAAACAAACTCTGCTGTTCCGAAAGGAGGTGATAATAAAATAACAAAAAATCACTTAGTTTCTTCCTTGTTGCTACCATAATTTAAGTGATTTTTTTGTGACATTTCGACTTTGTTCCCATAAAAAGTTGTTGTATTTAAGTATGAAATCCCCTTTTGGATCCAACAGGAATTTTTGCCTTGTATAACTAGAAACATCAAATAGCCACGCGTCCTATTACTCAGTATCCATTACAGTTTCAGTCAAAAGCTAATATTTCAAAGACCTCGAACGGACCGCTTTGAACTCCGAGCAGTAAATTGAGTGAGGGGGCGGCGATGGTCGGTAACACCCATTTTTGAACGAAACAAGACACTCTTTAGATGGATAAGATCATTAAAATCAGGGATGTTATGGATATCCGTAAAAGTAACCGAAACTTTCGGATATCCGAAATAAAAAAATATCCTTAACCGTAACCGAAACCGGTATAATGTTATTCATATATCCGTAACCGTATCCATAACCGAAACTACATATCCATCCATAACATCCCTAATTAAAACGAAGTAAATTGTACTTACTATTCAAGACACTACAAAAAGGATAAGATCGTAAAAACATCATAGTGTAAATTTAAAAAAATACAAGTAGAAATGAGAATCATCCTGTGGTGCGTTAGACACTTTAGACATGATTAATGAATAAATAGTTGAATTGGGATACTGAAAATAATCATGTTTTCTAATAAGACATCTAAAAAAAATAAGTTCTGGGATCAAAAAAGTTTGCCCACAATCTCATTACATTTTCAGGAATAAACATAGTAACTATTGCGTTTTTTAGCAAAATGTTGACAGAAAATACGTTACATAATCATAATAATTCAATTCATAAAGTATAATTTCGGTGCTTTGATGAATAACTAACTCCAGCTCATCTGTACAATCTACACCGAACAAAAGATATCAATAACAATTCCTAATTATCCTTAATAATACAAATAAATGGCCACCCTACACTACTTCAACTGAACTATAGATTGCGTTGGAAAAACGCGAAGATTCGTATTCTTGACGCGTCGGGAGAGCGAGATGGCAATGTCTTGCATCCTCTTTTAACGACTTGAGCTACTGAAAGAGCCGTATTCTTAATGCGGATGTAGTTTTCAGCCCGATTTTCACCAAGCGGAGAGATGTGTTTGGATCTGGTGGAAACCGGGCCATAGCCTTCGAATTTGCAACTTAATCTGTTCCAGTCGAATTAAATGGCACGTTTTGTGCGAAAATGCAATAAAAAATTTGAATTTGAAAAAAAAAAACCTTTGCATGACAGAAAGGCTGTGTCGGACTGAATATAATGCAAGCTAAGTTCTTGATAAATAGTTATCTATCAACAGTCGATTGATAACCTCTACTTTAGTTAGAGTCTAACTCCAATTAAACATTCATTGTTCGTTATTTTAGTAACGCATTTTTACGTACCTACCTAATTTAAATGATATGAAAATGTCTTGACTACTCAAGCTTGAACTTTAACAGTTACTTAACTCCCCCAGATTCACACTTGAGTATTTCACGGGTCTCAAATAGAGGATCGCGTTATACACCCAGCCCAGAGGGGGTGGGGCCTGATTGATGGGGCTTATCCAAACTACTTACAACAGATGAGTTGCTACCGTATCGAACTCATTGTGCCTGTAATCTATGTAATCGATAGGTATAAGTTTAGGTATTGGATGTATACTGTACAGGTACAGACGACAACATTATAAATATCTATGACTATCATAAAGAATGTAAACCCTTGAAAAGGAGGCTGACAATAGTGACTGAGTTTCTTGCGCTGCTTCTTCTCAGCACTGGCCCAGTTATTGTCCCGAAGCAGTGGTAGGGTTAATACTGGGACGTGTAAAAGTGCTTTTTATAAGCCTATTTGCAAAAATAAATGAGTTTTATGAGTTTTTATCCTTGGACATTTACACTGCGCCTCTAGCAAATTTTGTACTATGGATACCTCCAGACAACGGATAATACACCCTTAAACATACTTAAATACTTTTTAAATTAACCACAATGAAGGTAGTACAATTAAATAGTCGGTCCAATATACCAGACTTTCCCCTATAGGGGAAAGTCCTGAAAATCCTATAGGATTTTCAGGACTTAAAAATGTAAAGGTACGTTTATTGAAAACCAGCGTCGTGGCCTTCCCCACCGTGGGCCACAGCATGTGCTGAGTGGAGTCCCATTGCGATGGGCATCGCTGTTACGACAGGATAGCACTGCTCAGTTCACTTTTTATTTCCTTGTAATATTTATGTGCTATTTCTGTCTTTTTTTTGTATACGTTCTCTGTCATCATGTATAAGTGATGTTCATCGTAATAAATGTTACTTTCTTTCTTTCTTTAATTTTGCCGCGACAGTGGTGGGTTCGAATCTTACCGTTTAACATTAAAAGATTGTAATGGATATGGGGAGGGTACATAGCTCGTAGAGCTGATGGCTACTGGGGCAGAAAAGTTCTCGAGAGGCGACCACGAGCCGGAAGACGTAGTGTGGGCAGACTTCCTACTAGGTGGACCAACGATGTGGTGAAGATCGCGGTAGGTGACTGGATGCGGGCGGCGCAGGAACGGTCTTTGTGGAAAACTTTGGGGGCCTTTGTCCAGCAGTGGACGTCTTTCGGCTGAAACGAACGAAAGAATAAAATGATAAGATCGAGTAATAGTTTAACACAATCAAAATTAGTTTCGGTTTAAAATATTGATTTAGGTGCCCAAAATAATCTTCCAAAATGGCGGCGCCGAAAGCGCGCGAAACGTCACGGTGCCGTTACAAAATCAAATATCAAATATTGATATTCCCCGGCCGATTTTGTATTCTGTTTGAGGTGCGAGATACTATTTGCACTCCAATTCCCTCCGTTACAGTTGTCATTGATTCTGTTAGTCTGGTTACATTTTGTAAACTAGAGACGGCGAAACTGCGTTCCGTTTTACGTTTTTTTTTACATTTTATTTTACCTTATCTGTGTTGGCGATTGTCTATGGTTCATGAAACTATACATTTTCTGAAATTGTATTAGAGAAAATGGCTGGACTCGGATGGCATTGCAATTTTTGGTGTCATAGATCGTGCTGGTTAAATCTTTCTCCATCCTATGGTAACTGAGCTCACAGCCACAGCTCTGCTCTGATACCAGACTTTGTACCGCCATAGGTCGATGAAATGGCATTTTCTAGACTATCAGCTTACCCACCACCTAGAATACAATTATGTACCCTTTTAGGGAATAGTGACATGACTGTCTGCCTTAGAGACCTCAAAGACTGTTAAATAGAGCCGCTTTGTACATTAAATATTTTTTAATAGAACTAAAGTCAAGAACAAAACTTGTGATGTGAACAAACCTATTTTAAAACTTCTTTAGAACAACAAGAAATAAAAGAGCAGAGACAAAATAAAGCAGTAGATAATATTTCAGCACAACAATTTTCCAGCCATAACGTTCATCAAAAAAGAATTCCACAAAAAAAGAAAACGCTCGCTTCCGGCGTTCGAAAATTCAAACGAACCACGGCCCAACAGCGCGAAGGCGGGAAGACGACGCCCGTTGATTGGTGCAAATTGAATTTGGCATCAAGGAGGGGTATTGTCGTGTTGGCGATCGCTGGCTGATTGCCCGTTTGCGGCGAGGGAATAGTGTGGATGCGGCTTTTGTTTAGAAAGTTGAAATATTTTCAATAAAATAATTTGAGTGTGATAAAACACTGTGTGGTGTGTGACTTATTAGAAATTAGGTTCTAACCTCTCTCTGATGTTTTGCTGTGCCCTTGCAGGGCGTCACATGAATACCTCTATTTTGCAACAACATATAAATTGTAATGTGACATGCAATAAACGATTTGAATTTGAACCTAAATTAACAAACGCTACTAGAGTAAAATAGAGGGCTTGAAATCGCATAATTCTAACCAAACGGGAAACAATTGCCATAAATTATTGTTCAATTTGTGTGGTGGATACCTGAAAAAGAGCTCATGATGCCCGAATCGATAGGCCTAAACTATCTATTAAATTATGAGCAAGTGCAGGCAACATAAGACATTGACCTAAGAAGGCACAAGATGGTAGAGCCAATGGTTGCGGAAAAGCGTTAATGCAGGCCACTACCGACCGACTAATTTGGAAATAGGGGGACATCTGTGTTCAGCAGTGGACGTCCTGTGGCTGAAATTATGACGATAATGAGGACCCCAGGCTTGTAAAAACTACGAAAGTATGTGGTCATGTCCACACATTTCTCTCTCGTGTGATTGCGCCGCGGGACAACAGCCATCGTCGCAAGGACGAGCTCAACGACTCATAACACGAGCTCCTGACGCACTCCAGTTTATTCGTCATTAACTTGGCTGACAAAGGTGACTGATGTTCTTCAGCCACATCTTCTCAGCACCAGCCAATATGTGTCCCGAAGTGGTGGTAGGATGAGCTATATATTTGGGACGTGTAAAAGTATGTACCTACATTTCCTACATCTAAAAACGTCTACTACATCATCATCATTTTAGCCACAGCTGCACAGGACGTCCAGTACTGAACATGGTTTCCCCCAATGATTTCCACATCGCCCGGTTGGTAGCAGCATGCATCCAGCGCCTTTTCCTACTACCTTTATGAGGTCGTCTGGACACCATGGCTAATACTTGTAAAGGATTTGAATTAAACGCCTGTCTGTAAAAGCTACAAATGTGCTCCTGACGCACTCCAGTTTATTCGTCATTAATTACGTTTCAGTCAGACCTTAGTCTAATAAATAGACGAATTACTTTGTTCTAACATAGTACCCTTTTTTTTCGGGAAAAAAAATGAAATTGCATACCTACCCTGCGGGGGCAAGGTTATGTGATGCTACTTAGTTTCTAGATTATGTGCGTTGCTTGTCGTATGCATGCTCAGCTTGAAGTAGGACTACAGCACGTCAAGCTGAAGTACGCTGTAGGATCTATTTATTTTTGTGTGTCTAACCTGGACCAACTCCAACCACTAAGCCATATGGGTGTATGTAGGTAAGTAGGTATAGACCAAAGAATAGGTACTCATACTCCAAGGTATAGACGGTATTTAACGAGTAGGTAACTTTGCGAGGCAAAATCAATAAACCCACTCAATAATTAACAGACAATCACATTTCCATTGGGAATTCACAAGACGACTGTTTACTTTCACCCAAAATCCCAAATCAACATCCTACAATACCCTTTATTTGCACAGCATTTGATTTTGGAACGCGGATTAATGCCCACTAACGCCATCTAGCCAGCCTCATGAATACATGGAACCCATTTACAGATGGCGCTGCGAATTTATCGGCACTCTCGCGTTACGACCACTTTGTCCGCATTTCGCGGGCTTTTATCTAAATTAGTCCCATTTCTTACATAGTGCTTAACATATTTGTACAGATTATACCCTCCCTTGTAATTCGGATAATGTATCATAAAGTTTTTCGGGCGATTTGTTGCGAGGCTGAGTGGGCATGTTGCCTTCGCCTCGTTCGTAGCTATTTAGAAGAATAATGTTTGTATATTATGGTGATGGCCAATAACAGATGAAAAAATCACTTGATTTTATTGCAGTCTTTCTTATTTGTAATAGTAATTTGCATTAACAAGGATAATTTACTAAATGACTCCTTCGACGTGAATAAGTTACTTTTTCTTTCGAAGAATCAGGTTGATTCAACCTGCCGCTGTTTAAAATCGATTAGAATGATTCTTATTTATTTTAACATCAACTTATTTACAAAATCTCCGTTCAGAGAACTGCTTAAATAAAAATTAAATTCAATCGTTTGAGCCAAAAGATGTCCACTGCTGGACTTGAAAGGCTTCCTTCAAGGATTTCCACAACGTCCGGCCTTGCGCTGCCCACATCCAGTGATTCCCGCAACCTTCAGTAGGTCGTCAGTCCACCGACTATCTATTACTAAACCTAATAAAGGCAAGGCAGTTTGGAATATAATTCCATTACAATCCGAGACCCTGACAGTTTAAACTCGTCCGTTAACTCAAAAGCTAAACGATTTCCATTGAAGTAATTTATTAGCAGTCGATTTCGTAAGTTAACTGCTGTATATGTTAGGCCAATTGCTTTTTTATGTAAAACAGCTTTGTATGTATGTAAAAGATCGGATTCGACGAGATTTCTTGGGGGACTGCCATTGAGTGGGTAACTGTATGGAGTGGATAAAACCACGTTACAGATTTTTGTTAAGTCACCAATATTGAGTTAGTTTTATATTGAAGTAGGTACTAAGAATCATTTATGCAGGCAAATGATTCTGTGTTTTTCTTATCTATAGTTAAGTTTCATTTTAAAAGGTACACTATGTCCATAAGTTAAGTATGAAATTAATAGAAAATACGTAAACCAACTGCTGCTCTAGCATGAACAACTTTCGTCTTTGAATCGTTTGCGTATTCGACAAAATTCGATACTCAACCTTCGAATTAAACAATAACGTGACAATTTTGATTTCAAAATAAGTTTCGTGCAACCATTTCTCATACTAAGATCACTTTACGACACGTTCACAAGGGCGCTGTTGTAGTTTTCGTACTAAATCTTTTCATGGCAATTCGAATACGCAAACGATTCGAACTCGAAAGTTGTTCGTGCTAGCAGTACCTCTAGTAGGAAAAACTTTCGAGTTCGTTTCGTTGCGTATTCAAAGTGTCATCGAAAAATTTTGTATGAAAAATTAAACAGCGCCCCCTATATTATAGCCGCCCTAGGGGGCGCTGTTTAATTTTTCATACAAAATTTTTCGATGNTGTTCGTGCTAGCAGTACCTCTAGTAGGAAAAACTTTCGAGTTCGTTTCGTTGCGTATTCAAAGTGTCATCGAAAAATTTTGTATGAAAAATTAAACAGCGCCCCCTATATTATAGCCGCCCTAGGGGGCGCTGTTTAATTTTTCATACAAAATTTTTCGATGACACTTTGAATACGCAACGAAACGAACTCGAAAGTTTTTCGTACTAGAGGTACTGAAGTCGCTGACATAGCCCGACTGATTAGCAAACTGAAGTGTAATGGGCAGGGCATATAGACACAGAACTGACGGCCGATGGGGCAGCAAAGTCCACCCACAAGGTGGACCTACGACTTCATAAAGAGGTAGCAGGAAGGCACTGGATGTAGGCCGCTACAAATCGGTAATTAAAAAAAAACATTGGGGGAGGCCTGTTAAGCAGTGGTGGATGGAAGTCCTATGGCTGAAATGATGATGATGATGATCGAATTTTTCAAAATCGAGTAGTTACGTAAGTAGTTAAGTTACGTCATAAAAAAATCTTTGTTATGTAAAAAAAATTGGTTAGATCGCGTTGTATAGTTCCTAGAAAATTTAATCTGTATAATGTTTCCCGATTTGCAACTTGACTTGTGGCGGGCTCCTTTACAAAAACAAAAATTTCGCTGCCACGAAACAAGCTAAAAGCGACCCTATCACGCTTGAATTAAGCCTTGTAAGAACAGCAATAGATAAATGGCAGATGTCAATATTGTAATGGCGCCAGAAATCCCCGGGAAAGCGAGCACAAATCGGCCATCTTGGATTATTTTTCCCGCCTCTTTGTTTTTCATGCCATAAAAATTATCAGTAAAATTGTGTTTTATTGAGACAAACTTGGTTAAAAACAACTTAATGACTGAATTTGTATGTTATAAAATTGCTATAAAAATCTGAGATAGAAATGAAAAACACCATACCTACATTATGTTTTTCTTTACAGAGTCAAAATAACTTACTAAACTTTGCGTGTAGACCAAATCCTCCCTTTTGCATTTATTTTAGAGAAGGTCGTTCTCCTGCAGTGGAGACTAATGTCCTATTTTACCATCAATCCCTAATTTTTAAGTGACCCCTATAAAACAAAATGCCTGTTAAGTTACCATAGGGGTCACTTAAAAATTAGAGATTGATGGTGAAAACGGGCATAAGTAAGTAAGTCCCGTATTCACACACATTACTATGAGGTCTCATAGTGCGCGTGGACGCACAGGGTACTTGCAAACCAATCACAGAGCTCTATTCAACGCTGTGCGTTCGATTTGCTGTTTCACTTAAGCAAGCATCGATTGTGAATACGGGCGTAAATGATGACCGATGATGACGATGATACTTAGGCAAGGTGAATAATATTATTACAGACATTTTGTCCCCAGCGGGAGTCGAACCCGCATTTTCACTCCAACCACCAGGTCAAGCGGCTATTTCTCGTTTACTAGACCAAATCCATAAATAATTGCGATCTACACATTTTACTATCCCACTTTATGATCTGTGGTTCGTAGTTTTATGGGAAATATTATGGTGATTGCCAATAAATGGCAGGGTTTCGGCCTTGATGCCATAAAAATCGCTTTTTAAGTTATGTACTTACTTGAAGTGGTAATAAAAATTTTATTATAACTCATCAAGTCACTTAATTACCAAATAACTTTCCCATTGTGTAATGTTGTAACAGATTAAATATTATAATAATCTTAATTAGTAACTAAACTTTTGATTATAAAAAAGAGGGTATTTATTGTATCATTGCGAAAAAATTTCATAATTATATATTTCATTCTTGCAAAACTTATTTACTCGTATTTTGTGAATTTTAACCATTGGGGCCAATGGGACGTTACGTAAGTAAAGTAGGTATAGATGACCCATGCTGAACTGTCCCGCCAAACTCAATGACAGGGGGGCGCTACCATCGTTCAACTATATGGTTTCCAACATGGCAAAAATCTGAACCAGCGATCCGGTATTGACGGTGGCGCCCCACTGTCAATGTCATCGACAGGACAGTCCAGTATTTTGGAACTATACCTACTTTACGGTAAGACATAAAGCCTTCTTCAATGCAGTCTCATATTATTTTGACTTTCTTCTTCAACCATTTTCAGCGTAATTTTCCCAAAAAATGTAATAATTAATTCAACATTACGCAGCGTTTGGTTATAATAATTGTTCTACAGCGCCATCTTTATTTTAACTTAACAACTAAAGGATGCTTTTTGGCATGCTTACAATGATAAACAGATGGCGTTGTAAAAGTGGCTAGCGCTAACACTGCCATCTGTTTTTAATTCCCATTATTAAGTTACATGAGTTGGTTGCCCTAACTAGATGTCGCTTTTCTGTCAGTTTTATCAGGTGTGTTATTCGACCAAATAAAAATGGTATCATTTTAAATTACTTGTATGACAAAAATGAACTCTTTTAATTTGTACGTTTTATATTTTAGTAATCGTTTTGCTGCCGTGAAGTGGAGATGTGACTTTTGTTTACTTAGTTTTTTGTTTTGTTTTCTTTGTTTAACGATGTTAATTTGTTTATTAATCGTGCTGTGATTAATGTTATTTAGTTGTGAACAAAAATGAAGGTCATTGAAGCAAAAATCGTTGTTTTGGGATCACAAGGTGAGATTGCAATCGCTTATTTTTAATTTAAAAACTGGAAATTCACTGCCCGGATGTTTCAGAACTGATTAGAAGTTAAGTAAGTGTATTTCATCATCAATAAAATATTTCTACGGTATGAAAATAGTGAAATTGTTATACAATCAAACATCGACTTAGCGAGAAGTTACAAAACGAATCGGCAATTCGGCATGTTCGGAAACCGGTTTAAAAAGTTGAACTAGTGACATAAAAATGTTTAATTCATGCTCAAACTTGTTAAATTACCAATTAGGTACTTAATTTGTCAGTAGGTATTCATCATCATTATTTAAGTTGGAACTTTTCTTTTGTTTTTCGTTCCACTTTTAATAACCAGTAACCAATACCTTAAAATAGCAAAAAAGTATTACTTAACTAACTTTTCCTTGCCAAGTTGCCAACTATATCTTATTAGCTGACCCGGCGAACTTCGTACCGCCTTTATTCATCAGAAATAATAATGTAGGATTACAGTGGTGAAAGAATTTTTCAAATCAGTCCAGTAGTTTTGGATATTCAATACAAACAATCAAATCTTTCCTTCGTCTTTAAAATATTAGTGTATTCACTATGGACCTATAAAAAAAGTTTTATAGGTATTCTAAGACCTACTTAGGTAGGTAGGCAATCCTCATTTCATTCCATTAACACTTGAGGACTCGCGCCTTAATTTGTAACATTCATACTCGCTACCGGGTGCGCTGGACCCAGTATATAAAATCCTATGTATTTTTCAAAAACTCTTAATAAAATTTAAAACTACTTTATTAGAAGGATAATATGATATAAACAAAGACAAAATAATAAACCAAATAGTCATATTTATTGCCTTTTTCTAAAATAACAACTTATTTAAAAAATTTAAGGTTTTTTGGCAAAATGAAGGTTAGTTTTGAAAATTTCTGTAATTAATTATTTAAAAGAATACCTTGTTTATTTTCGTAAACTACTATGATTTGTCTACTTATACCAATTGACCATTAATGAGAAATTACTATAAAACATTAAAAAATTCACTTTGTTTACCGGGTCCAGTAGACTCAAAAACACATTTTTCGTCTGTAGCAATCACTGCAGTGGGCTATTTGACGATTATGACCGCTATTAGCTGTGCTACAATGTCGTGGAAAGGTACTAAGAGCGACAACATCGCAAACGTCAAACTTTAAGAGTTATTACACAAAAATTTAAGTACTGGGTCCGTTGGACCCATTAGCGAGTCCTTAAGTGCTAAAATTGGTCCAGCCAGCTTTTCGCACAAGTAATATCATTTCTTAGTTTGTTAGGCTTAAAAGTTTAAAAATAACTAATAAACTATTTTAACAAATGCAGTTCAATCTCAACCGGTAACATTATCTACACAGATGACAAGGAAAATTAAATTATGCAAGCAATTAGTTACTTATCATTACTTATTTTAAACCTACCTATTAATATTGTACTAACTAGCATATTATTTATAATAACATAATTATTTGATTATTTATAAATGGGTAGATTTTTCCATACAACAGAAAATAAAGTCCGATAGTCCAATCGGGCAGGGAATCAGTATGGGTATGTATGAAAGTGCGCAAACATTACACCGATTTGCCTTCGGCCGATTCTTCATAATCGGGCCCAACTATCAGCCAACTAAAAGTTGGTGGTCTGCGCCTAGGCTTAAAAGTAAACATTGTTTATAAAACCTTTTAAATTTATAGCTTTGAACAACATCCTTGATTACCTGCCTGGGTTTAGGCATGAATTAATATCTAGGTTTAGGTCAGGATCTATTCACACAATCAATAGGTAGGTACCTAGGTAACTACCTACCATGCATTCTGTAGCAGATTGTTAATCTTAGTGCATCAATAACAGAATTTTTAATCTTGGTTAGACATAGATATCTATCAGGGTGTAATATAGGAAGCTATTTGGTTGTTTCTTGTTTCTCAAAAGATAATAAGAAACATTCTACATTAATAAAATTTCTTACCTATTAGACGCTTCTCAAAAAAAAAAACTTGAAAAAATCGAACTGCCTAAGGCGGGAATCGTGGCCTCTTACTAGGCCTTATACAGAAGCTCAAAGTTGCACAGCGTGCTATGGAGAGGGCTAGTCTCGGTGTTTCTTTACGAGATCGAATCAGAAATGAGGAGATCCGTAAACGAACTAGTCGCTGACATAACCCGACGGATTAGCAAGCTGAAGTGGCAATGGGCAAGGCACATAATACCCAGAACTGACGGCCGATGGGGCAGCAAGGTTCTGGAATGGAGGCCGCGTACCGGAAAACGCAGCGTGGGACGTCCACCCACAAGGTGGACCGACGACCTGATAAAGGTAGCACAGGAAGGCGCTGGATGCAGGCCGCTATCCAACCGTGCGATGTAGAAGTCATTGGGGGAGGCCTATGTTCAGCAGTGCAGCAGGAATCGAACCCACGACCAGAAAATATGCGAAAACGGGACAAAAATTCAAAACGTTTTTCACGAAGTCGCGGGCACATTATATCTTCATGTCTGTAGAAAACGGTCAAACTGTCTATGGAACCCTAACCATAGCCAATTATGGGAACCGGTCAATTCATAAATTGACCGATAGTCTCGGTCGCTTGCGCGGACGACCTTTGTAAGATTTCGAAGCGATAATGGTTGAATTTTGCGCGAAGTGCTCACTTTAAATTCAGAGTTAATCGACTTGAATAATAGTAATTAGTGTCAGCTCTACGTTAGGCCTGGTTTCCACCAAAGCGGAAAGGAGATGGGGAAATCACGAAATATGATTGGTTATTCACATCTCTTCTTTCCACTGTGGTGGGAACTGGGTCTTGGAGCCTAGAGAACCAGCGCAACAGCGTTATAGTAATGGGTGGCTGAATGCAACACATTAGGATCATCATCATTCAGTAATTGTGCCTGCCTTAGGACCCCACAAGTGTGCCACAAGGCCCACAACTTAGAAATGGTGGTGTAGCGTGAAATTTGTTGGGCTCAATCCCATCTAAAGAAGAAATTCTGAATAATTCTTAACCTACTCTAGATAAAAGGGTCCCCTTTCATCTCATAAAAAGATCATTAATCCGAAAAACTGAAGAGCTCTATCCCCGAGAGTGAGTCCCTGGCTCTTCGTATTTTAATCAGCCGCTGTCTGCCAGCTTTCTACGTCATCAGTCCAAATAGCTGATAGACATCCTACATCTTTATCTTCTCACACTTTCTCTCCTGCTATCAGTTAGATAGATCTTCTCTTCACTTTATGGATCATTAGATCATTAAACTTTACACCTCTCCCATGTCATCAAACTAAAATCTAATCATCACAATTAGCAAATTGCGGCTAAAGAAGCCTTCTAAATGACAACAATAGTTTACCGGCCTTGAAGCGTATCATTTGCGTTGATGCTCGTTGACCCATCAACACTGTCCACAATCCACAATAATGATTGGCAGCTTCACTAATTGAGGTTAAACGCGCGATTCTATTACAGGATCAATATAGGTACATGCTGCGGTGATGGTGATTAGAATATCCATATCATTGATTATAGATCGTTTCATCCACGAAGACGCGCCCCACCAATTTTGGTCAAGGGAAGGGCAGGGTGCGGGGAGTTTGATCCGAGCAATCCGAGCGTCATTATTGTAGTGTGCGTGTGCACTCATGGATAATATAATTAGCGTGTACCGATAACACTCAAACATTAGCGGAAGAATGGTGGGGCGCGTCTTCGTGGATGAAACGATCTATAGCTGTGCCTGCGACTACGTACGCGTGAAAATAGTTTGAATAATATTTCCCGTTTTTGCAACATTCTTCTTTACTGCTTCACCCCTATAGGAAATAAGCCTAAAGCCTTCTTCGAATGGGCTATCCAACACGAAAATAACTTTTCAAAACGGACCAGAACTTCCTGACATTAGCGCGTTCAAGCAAACAAACTCTTTAGCAGTCTAGTAAGTCAGATATAAATAAAAACAGGAAATAAGCTAGGTAATTAACATTTCCTTTATTGCGTTTAGTACTTAAAATAATTACACAAATACCAGTTAAAAGCTAGATATTCATAGCATTGAATCATTATTATATTAATAACGAACTTTTCCTTATTAAATACCTACTAGCTATCGGTATGTAAGGACACACTTATCATTGTAATTAGTAAATTAACAATACATTGTATTGTAATGTATCACTCTAGGTAGGTGTATATCGTCGGCATATCCTCATGGTTAAATACTTTATAATTACATATTATCCGCACTCTGTCATTTTAAAGCACCTAGCTTTAGAATAATACCTATTTTGATTGATTAATTTATAAATATGCGATAGAATTGCTTACATTTTAAGATAATAATTACACAGTAGATTGTGATAATTATGACTCTTTTCCATACTCAATCGTTCGTTCGTTTCAGCCAAATGAAGTCCACTGCTGGACAAAGGCCACCCCCAAGGATTTCCTTAATGACCGGTCCTGCGCTGCCCGCATCCAGGTTCTTCCCGCGACCTTCACCTGATCTTCGGTTCACCTAGTGTTCATACTCAATATTGTAAAACCATAACGTATTACATGAGATGCTACATTTTAGATGAAAACCAGTGTTGTGAACACTGTTGGGCACATTTTAGGAGCTAGGAAAGAGAGGTTCTATCACTATGGTTGTGGTTGTGGACCTTTCGCTGCCAAGCCTGGTCAACGCACAGCATCATCTTACAGAAGGGTGCAGCAGAGAGCAAGTGGGAGAATAATCCTTTCTCCCCATTACTCTGTAGGCTGAGACAAGGGAAAAGTATAACATTTATTGACTTCACTTGATGGCGACTATAGCCCAACAGTGAAGCTGTAACTCACAAACTAGCCGACTCGAGATCCGAGGAATGCTGGTTCAAACTCCGCCGCCGCTGGACTATTATAGTGAACCCACTCGTGACAAAAGCATGTTTTTTTAAGCTAACCCACGAGAGGTTACCGTGTTATAAAAAAAAACAAAACAAAAACAAGCTTTAGGTCAGTAGGAATCTCTAAATCTTTTGACGTAATTGGGCGATCAGTTGACATTTGACATGTCAACTGATCGCCCAATTACGTCAAAAGTATGTTGCTAAACATTACCTCGTTTCTTAAGGTTCGGCCAAACCGATGCGATCAGCCTGCGTGCGCGATGGCGACCAATGCGTTTAATACTTCAACCACACCAACGCGTGCAGATCGGCATCGCCGGCACGATCATAGGCAGAGTAAATACAAACCCATCAAAAACAATACTTGTCAAAAAAACCAAGTCTCGCAACTCAGTTGTTCTACGGTAAAAAGTTGTGAGATCCATGTAATACCAAGTCCAGGCCAGGAAATCTTTAATTACTCGACTTGGCGGTTGCACTACCGTGCCCCCAAATATTTTAGTTTTTCCTTGATTCATACACCAAACACTACTTATATTCCAAATTTGAAGCTTCTAGGTCTGCTAGAAGTGCCTTAGAATTTTGATGATCGGTGAGTCAGTCAGTGAGTCAGTGAGTCAGTGAGTGACAAAATTAAGTAACTTTGACCCGTTATAATTCTTAAACTACTGGTTCAAATTGAATGAAATTTTAAATATACCGTGTCTTTACAATGCCTGCATAGCTAATGAAAATTCAGCCTTCTAGTTTTATCCACAACGAAGTTACAGGCGGTCGAAAATGGCCTGAATTGCTTCGAGAAAAGGATGGTACGGCCGTGCCGCTTTTTTGCTCGACTTGGTGGGGGCACTGCCGCGCCCCCAGATGAGTAGGTCATCTTCATAGAAACGCACCGAGCGCGGTTTGCATGTGAGCGCGCCAATACGTATGCGGCGCGCACGCACACACTGGCAAAATTTAGCGTGGATTAGCGGGGTGTTGCGCCGACAAACCGCGCTCGGTGCGGTTCTATGAAGCTGACCTACTCATTTGTATTTACTCTGTCATAGGCTAATGACAGGTCGCGAAGACTATCATGGGTCGCGCGATCTGTCATTGGCCTATGATCGCTCCGGCGATGGCGATTTGCGTGCAAAGTTGGTGTGGTTGAAGCTTAAGGTCAACCCAACTAAAGTCAAAACAATGTTGCTAAACATTACCTCGTTTAGGTAGTTAAAGTTATCTTTGTAAACACTCGATGCACCGGCTGCACGCTCTGATTCATTATCTTTGTACGATAAGCAGTTGCATCAGTTATCGAATTCATATGAAGGATACATCAATGCATGTAGGTAAATTGTCCAAAGATTGACTTTGAGTCGGCTAGTTTTTTGGCACAGATTTTAAAAGCAAAGAACATGTTTGAAAATCATAAAAAAATCAAGGACCAATAAAACTTGAACCAATATCCTTTGTTGCCCTTGTAACTTGTGTCCTAATTATAATAATCGTCCAATAAAAATAAACTTAAAGGTCCCTTGTTGCCCTTTTGCTGGTTGCCAAAGTCTCAAAATCTTAAAATCTTTTTGCCCCTAGTCTAGTAACAGATCACAGTCAAGGTAAATCAACATTAGTTTATAACAAAAAATCCACCAATTTGATCTCAATCTCAACACCATCCGATGTAGCGTGGGCAGGCCTCCTACTAGGTGGACTGACGATCTGGTAAAGGTCGCGGGAAGAGCCTGGATGCGGGCAGCGCAGGACCGCTCATTATGGAAAACCTTGAGGGAGGCCTTTGTCCAGCAGTGGACGTCATTCGGCTGAAACGAACGAACGAACCATCCGATAATATTGTCCCCGTGTATGCTTTGAAAAGAAAGAATTTGATTTCAATACGTATCCGTAGATCAATAGTCGAAGCAGAATATAACAATAGAAAAACTCTACGAAAACGCCTCAAAGTACGAAATTCTAAGTACATAAGCCGTGTGTCTGTTAGAGCGTGAACCAGCCTTGCTGAAACCCAACACCGGTACGTACCATTCATGTAACCCAAGTCATAGTTCAGTGGGCACCTAGAAAAACTAGCGCAGGTTGGATAGCTAAGATCCGTTTTCTTTAAAAAATTGACGTGTACGAAAATACTTTTTACGCATCCCGCCGCAGCTAGGGTTGCCAGATGTGACATGTTTGGCTTTTTACGATCTTGTCCGGCCAAATATTGGCTTGTCCAGCCTGTCCGGCGTTTGTTAGGCTTTTTATGTGGCTGCCGCGCCAGGTGAAAGTCGAGCTACAGAATAATATCAAGCGCACGCATCAGGATGTTAGGCAACCGATGTTGATAGTACTCACTCGTGAGCTATGACACTAATTGCACCCCCCGGCATTTCACTGTCCGGCTTTTAGGGTAAAATGTCCGGCCAAATGAAGCACAGAGTCCGGCTTTTGTGTTTTTGGACCTGGCAACCCTACCCGCAGCCCCAGTTTATGGTCCTTCGAGCCGGAAACCGAAAGCTTTACAGTTATCTTCGTACTTCCATCCCCCTTAAACCCAAGGTTACACATAATTTAATTCTTATAAAAGTTCAAATACCTGTTCAGTCATCTGTCTCCTGCTTTTCAACAATTTAAACGAAGGTATAACTTAGGTAACAATAAATAATAAATAAATAAATAATATCCTTAGACATTTTACACTGCGCTTCTAGTCCCAAACTAAGCAAAGCTTGTACTATGGGTACTAGACAACGGATATAAACATACTTAAATACTTTTTTTTTGTAAATACATACTTATTATACATAGAAAACACCCAGTCAATACAAACAAATATGTTCATGCACACAAATGTTTGTACTGTGCGGGAATCGAACCCGCTACCTCCGAAATAGTATTCCGTTTCGAACCACTACACCAAACGGCAGACACGGTACAATAACTTAGTACCGTGTGGTTTCGGCTGAGAATAATAGCATCACCCACCCCCACTCTTAACGTGAAAAGGCGAATATGCGAACGGGACTATTCCCACCTCTCTTTCCCAACACGCTACTCCTGTGTAGCCAGGATCTACAGCTTGACCGCCATAAAAACCCAACCAATGAAGGTCAAGTTTGTCCCTGCGAATATGCGAACGTCAAACCTTCCCAACCCGTCTGGCCAGCGTGAGAGTAGGCCAAATCCTGTTAAATAAGAAAAGGTCGTCATGCGCTTGCAGTGGAGACTAAATGACCTGATGATGATGATACAACTTTACGTGCTAAAAACTCATTGCAGACAGAACTCTTGTGTATAAACTTAACGATAAAACAATCTATCGATCATGCAGCTAAATCAATATCGTTATCTGTAATCAATATTGACAAATGGATGACTTAATTGAGTCATCATTTAGGTGTCTGACATTCAATGACCTTCAACAAAAACCAGGTTTACTTAAATTAAAAGCGGATTGCACTATGTCCAACCCTCATTATCATCATCATTTCAGCCAAAGGACACTGCTGAACATAGGCCTCCTCCAATGGTTTTCATATCGCCCGCTTGGTAGCAGCCTGCATCCAGCACCTCCCTGCTACTATGAGGTCGTCGGTCCACCTTTTTGTACGTCTCACGCAGTGTTTTCCGGTACGTGGCCTCCACTCCAGAACCTTGCAGCCCCATCGGCCGTCAGTTCTGCTTACTATGTGCCCTGCCCATTGCCACTTCAGCTTGCTAAACCGTCGAGCATGTCGAGCGTCGTCATGTCAATTTCCGAGTTCCAGAAATTACATCCAACAAAACCACCCACAAGGTTAACACACCTAGTAAAGGTAGCAGGAAGGCTCTGGATGCAGGCCGC
Organism: Ostrinia furnacalis; assembly: GCF_004193835.3. NCBI lineage: Eukaryota > Metazoa > Arthropoda > Insecta > Lepidoptera > Crambidae > Ostrinia > Ostrinia furnacalis. The sequence continues at coordinate 478,441 of NW_021131371.1, read as the reverse complement.
TACCAAAAATCTGGGAATCATTGGGGGAGGCCTATGCTCAGCAGTGGGCGGCCTGTGGCTGAAAATGATGATGAAATAAAACTTAAATATACACTCACACATTGTCATGTAGTAGAACGGGCAGCAGCGCTCTCTGAAAAACATCAATCATTTAAAGTGCGATCTCTAACCCGCCTGCCAAGCGTGGGGATTATGGCAAAACGCTCCACTATAGTGGAGGAGGCTCATAGTCCAGCTGTGGACTGTAAAAGGCTGTTGATGATGATGACGATGACATTGTCATGTTTGTCTAAAACAAACAAGAAAAAGAAACAAAGAAAAAAAATCATATTTTCCCAAATACAGCGGAAGCATAGTGTCAAAAAGACTTAGCTAAGTTGTTTCAAGTTCAATGAATGTATTATCTTAAAAACTTTATCGGCATAAGTAAGTGTTTTATCTACCGTCTATTGCTTATACTATATCTAATCGGCCCTTAAGCCGCGTGTTGACAAGCCTTATCGAATGTATCGGATGAACAGTAGCACCGCCGTCTAAGTGAGAGAAACGATTGCAAAAACTAAATAAATAACAAAAAGTTTCACAACAATCGATCCTGCGCTGCTCGCATCCAGGCTCAGCTTTTTTTTAACCCAGGAAAATGGCCTATCCATACCTACCGCCGGGGGACGGCAGGTTATGTGAGGTTCGAACCCACTAAAAACCTGGGGTGTTCCCTCTGCCGCATAGTGGTCGGCGCCTTGGGTACTAGAAACGACCAAGGCGCCTTCCGCGGACGTCCCGCCCTACACGGCGGGACCCAACACGCCCCCACTTAATGCCTGCCCACACTACGTTTTTCGGTTCCGGCCCATGGTCTACTCGAGAACTGTCCCAACGGCCATCATCTTTGCAATTCAAATAAGTTTGGCAATTCTGCGGGCTATATCGGTTATTAGTTTTTCCTGCTTGTGGTTACAAAAATGCTATAAAAATATCTCCTTCTATTCCAGGAGTAGGGAAAACCAGCCTGGTGGTTCGGTACATCGGCAAAATGTTCTCCAAGCACATCTCACCCACCATCGGAGCTTCCTTCTTCACCTGCAATATCAGCGTGGATGATGCAAGGGTGAAGCTACAGGTATGTACACAAACCTACATAATATTGCCCAAAGAAGACGAGTTGGCCCTGGAAAACTCCACCTATGTTCTTCTGATTACTTTCGTTGCGGGTCCAATGACAGTTTAACTTTCCCCCGGGACAAACTTGACCTTCACTGGTTGGGTTTCTATTGGCGGTCAAGCTGTAGATCCTGGCTACATAGGAGTTGCAGGGGTGTGTCTTCTTTCAGGACTTAAAGACCATGAAAAAAGTAAAACTACTTCCCCATTTTCATTCCAATCAAATTTGTACTAATAACATACGGCCTTGCTTTATCTAAATCTGGAATTTCGGTAAAACACAAGCATTTTCTTTTTGTTTGTCGCAGCGATAACATAAAGCCAGATTTGGCTAAATCCTTTACTTTGATATGCGGAAATCGCGCTGCAATTCGCCCATGCGATAAAATTAATGATAAGACAAAGAAAACAATCGAAGGATTACGTTTTATGGGAGTGAAGGCCAAATCTACCATAAACTAAAGTGGGTCTTGCCCCTGCAATGGAGACTAAACGAGTGAAGAAGCAACTACAACTCCTTATTAGCCAGAATGAGGGAGATCATTTCAGAGATAAATACGAAAACATCTGGCCTCCCCAACACGCCAAATTCTCCAGCCTCTGGTAAATTAGAGAAGCTAGCTTAAATTGGTGCTCCTGCAGTGGAGACTAAATGACGATTTCCCCAAGCGGTGAAGGGATAATGAGGGCTATCGTTTTAGCGCTCACCAGTTAGCGCCACTGTAGAGTAAGGTCCTGTCACTTGCTAGTCGCGAAGACAGTGGCGCCAACTGGTGAGCGCGAAAGTGGTAGGAGGACTATCGCATTTGCACTCATCAAGATGGCGCCACTGTAGAGTAAGGTCCTGTCAATCGCCAGGGGTGCCAACTGTTAAGTATAAAAACGATAGCCCTCATTACAACTCCTTTTCAGCAAAAATCAGTCCTCTTTAACCCGTCTGGACAATGCGAGGAGTAGATGACTATTCTCACCTCTCGTTCCCACCACTGCAACTCCTGTGTAGCCAGGATCTACAGCTTGACCGCCACAAAAACCCAACCAATGAAGGTCAAGTTTGTCCCGGGGGAAAGTTAAACTGTCATTGGACCCGCAACGAAATTAATCAGAAGAACATAGGAGGAGTTCGAAATTAAGGTTCCATTTCCCTCCATTGCAAAGCGTATGACAGGTGACAAACAAAGGTGCGAGGAGTAGTCATATCCTCTATTTGCCTCCAGTGAGCTAGTAAGGGGTTTGCTCCTGCAATGGAGACTAAATGACTAGATGAAGATAGTCCAGACCAGACATGGCTCTAACAATAGCCAAGAGAGAACGACCTTCTTTCGCTTCTCGCTGCCCGCCAATTCGTATCTGAGTAGTTTTGTGAAAAGTGGAATGTTTGTTTGTTTGTTACAGGCTTAAAAGATTTACAGATATTTATTTTGAGACTTAGGCTGGTTTTAGTATCACGCAGACCGTCCGGTGCGGACTAGGGCTTGCAATATCGGATATATTTCAACTCCGGAACTGATTTCCGATATTGGGCACTCAACTCCGGAATTCCGGTTCTAGTTCCGGAGTTGGTTAAAAAAAGAAAGCGCCTCCCGACAAACACGTAGGTACACGTATGTGGCCTCCACTTTAGAACCTTGCCCCATCGGCCGTCTGTTCTACGTACTATGTGCCCTGCCCATTGCCACTTTAGCTTGGTAATCCGATCGCTATATGTCAGGCAACTTTAGTTCGTTTACGAATCTCCTCATTTCTGGTTCGATCTCGAAAAGAAACACCGAGCATAGCACTCTCCATACCATGGTGTGCAACTTTGAGCTTATTATAAGGCCTTATAGTAAGAGGCCACGTTTCCGAACCGTGTGTCATCACTACTGGTAACACACACTGATTGTAGACTTTCGTCTTTAGGCACTGAAGTGTTTTGGTCGAAAAGATGTTATGTAGTTTCCCGAACGCTGCCCAGCCGAGTTGAATTCGACTCCCTGCCTCACAGCTCGCTGCAGAGGAATCGCAGAGGAATCGCCCTCGTGTTCAGCCAGGCTCAAAGACCTTCTCAAAGTCTAAGAACGCCAAGCATATAGGCAAGTTAGACTCTTCGGTCTTCTGTATAACCTGCCGTAGCGTTTAGATGCGGTATATGGTAATGTAAACGTTTCGATAACTGGCTTCCTCGAACCTACGCGCGAGACTATTCGTGATGGCTCTCAAAAACAGCTTGTAGACATGACTCAGAGTCAGAACCCAGATGGGTCTGTAATTATCCTTTCTCCTTAATAAGGCTTTTACCCCTTTCTTAAAGAAAAACACCACCAAGCATTTGTTCCGTGCCTCTGGCATTATTCCCTGGAGTAAGACGGAGTTACAGTCTATGAAGGACTTTCAGTATCGGCTTATCACCTGCCGCGTTCAGAAGCTCCGAGGTTATTCCGTTATCACCCGGTGCCTTGTTGTTCTTTAGCTATTTGAGAGCCATCCTAATCACGTAAGGGCTGATATCCGGCTAATCTTCGGTATAGTGTCGAGTTAGCTTAGCTGTTGGAACTGTCCTGTGGATGAGCTATAAACAGGTTTTACTCTATCATCCGCTCTCTTCAGCTGGCTTCGCCCATTAGAGTTGTCTCTATCGAACATTTTGGAGCTTTGGTTTCGCCCTATTGCCTCTTTAATATTATTACTAATAAAGTTGCGAATACATATCTCAAGGACTTCCTTATCTAAGAACCTATTTTAATACTTAAACGTTTTGAAAACTTAAAATAATTTATGAAAAATTTCAATATCGGAATACGATATTGGCTTCAGTTCCGGAATGAAATATCGGAAAAAATGTATCCGAAATTCCGGAGTTACGAAATTCCGGAATTCCGGTATTCAAGCCCTAGTGCGGACCCGCTCCGCACGGCCAATCTGTATGAATTTCTAGGGAGCGTTTTAGAGTAATGCGGTCCGGAGGAACCGCTCGCTCCCTAGCAGTTCATACAGATCGGCTGTGCGTAGCGATCCGCACTGACAGTCCGCGTGACTCTACAACCAGCCTTGAATGGTTTTTATCCCGGTTTTTGGGGGACACAGACTTTCTGTGACAGACTGAAATTGACGCCTGTAAAGTCAAACACCTTACCAAAAAAGAAACCCTACTCTTCATCCTTCCAGGTATGGGACACGGCAGGCCAAGAGCGATTCAGAGCTATGGCGCCCATGTACTACAGAAACGCGAACGCAGCGCTCTTGGTGTTCGACATCAGCAGCGCTGCCAGCTTCGCAGCCATTAAAGGATGGGTGAAGGAGCTTCAGAGGTGAGCATCATCATCATTTCAGCCACAGGACGTCCACTGCTGAACATAGGCCGCACCCATTGATTTCCACATCGCCCGGCCATAGGAACTGCTAAACAGGCCTCTCCCAATGATTTCCATAATGACTGGATGATAGCAGCCTGCATCCAGCGCCTTCCTGCTACCTTTATGAGGTCGTCGAGTCGTCGACATTCCCGTTAACTTCTCCTTAATATAATGCTTGTATTAGGTTAGTGGGTTCACAATGGCAATTATCGCCTTCTTCTTCTTCTTGTAGTGTCGACAACAAACCTACACAGCGTCAGCCCAAAACTCCGCCACAAGAATGGCGTTGTCTGTAGCCTTCATTAAATCTTCCTGCAGTTGTTTGGGCACGCAGGACACGTCATCATATGCTTCGTCGACTGGAGAACAAAACCACACTTGCACTCCAAGTTTGAGCCATCTCAGAATCCCCATCTGAACAGATTGTCCTTACTACGGCCGACCTGCGTGCGAAGTCTATTTAAAGACTTCCAGGTAGGCCAGGGGAGCTCTTGTCCAGGCGGAGGACTCTCAGACATCGCCTTTATTTCCACTCTCTTTAACTCGCAAATTCTTTGTCCAGCAACGTAGCGGAAGTTCTTCTAACATTGTCCAGCATTGTTTACCTTTATTTCCTCTCTCTTAACCGCTAATTCTGTTTCGAAGCAGTTGCGATACTGACATTGTTGCGCAATTTTTTATTGCTTCTTTCTTTAAGCCACTAATTTCTTATCCAGCAACGTAGCAGAAGCGTTACTGACACTGTCAGACAATTGTCGCCTGTATTCCTTCACAATTTAACTCTCTAATCCCTTGTCCAGCAACATTGCTGAAGCAACACTGACGACTGTCAGACGTAGCAGAAGCGCCTGATTCTGTTGGGCTATTATCACCTTTAATCCCACTCACTTTAAGCTACTAATTCTTTGTCCAGCAACGTAGCTGAAGCACTAGTGAGTGACACTGTCAGGCAATTGTCGCCTTAATTCCTTCACAATTTAACTCTCTAATTTATCTGTCCAGCAACGTAGCAGAAGCAATGGTGATGTCGGTGGTAGGCAACAAGAGCGACCTGTCGGAGCGGCGCGCGGTGCCGTACTCGGAAGCGGCGCAGTACGCAGCCTCCATCGGCGCGCAGTACCGGGAGACATCCGCGCTGCGGGACCAGGTGAGAAGGAGAGTGATAGGATATTACAGTGTAAGAGCAGGACAGGGACAGAAGACATCAACCTAGCACGAGCAGGTCAAAGGGAGACTATGTTACATGATAGAGACAGGAAAGGGATAGAAGACATCGGCCTTGCATGAGCAGGTAAGAGGGAGAGAGAGATAGCAACATTTGTGGTAAGATAATAACGGGACAACAGGCACAGAAGACCTAAGGACAGAAGAACAGGCACAGAAGACCTAAGGACAGAAAGAGAGCAGGAACCGAAACCCGCCTTGCATGACCAGGTAACTGGAAGAGAGAGAAACATTTGTTAAAAGGCAGGGACAGAAGAACAGACACAGAAGACCTCAGCCTTGCTCAAGCAAGCAAGTGAGAAAGCAAGAAAGAACACTCATTTTAACGACCAGCTAAGAAGGAAAGAGAAATACTCTTGTCTCCAGGTAAGGACCATTGAAGAACAGGCTTTCATAGCATCTAGCAACAAACCAGGCAAGACACATAGAAATAGCTGGAACAAGGGAAGAACCATCTAGCTACATCCATTAGCCCCTAGGACACCTCGGGGGTTGCAGGATCAGATGAGAAGGAATAAAGAAAAATAGGGCCTCTCTTTCTTCCCATGGATGTTGTAAAAAGTGACTTAGGGACAGACATGCGAACATCAGGTCTCCCCAACCCTTCTAAGTTACTATTTGCCTCTGGTAACTTAGAAAGAGTCGTGCAGTGGAGCCCAATGCCCCAGCAAGCGGCCGAAGCGCTGGTGTTGTCGGTGGTAGGCAACAAGAGCGACCTGTCGGAGCGGCGCGCGGTGCCGTACTCGGAAGCGGCGCAGTACGCCGCCTCCATCGGCGCGCAGTACCGGGAGACATCCGCGCTGAGGGACCAGGTGAGAGGGAGAGAGATAGAAACATTTGTGATAAGATAAGGTGGACAAGGACAGGAGACGTCATCGACCAGATGAAAAGGAAGGATAGAGACGTTTGTTACATGTAGGATCAGGACAGGGACAAAAGATATCAACCTTGCTTAACCAGGTGAGAGGGAGAGAGAAAGAAACACGGCAAGAACCATCTTGAGGCCTCCATCTCCTCCTATAGAAGACCCTGACCAGGTAAGAAGGAAAAAAGACACTTGTGTTACATAGTAAGGATAAGACCTCGGCCTTGCACGACCAGATAAGAAAGAAAGAGGCAATTATAGCTTATAGTAAGTAAGAACCATCCGAAGATTGACTTTCATAGCGACAAAGATTGACATCCTGGATTCCTGGATGTCGTAATAGGCGACTTAGGGACAAATATGCGAAAACCAGGCAACCCCAACCAGTCTGGCCAGCCTGTAGTGTGGACCTCCTCTATTTGCCTCTAGTATATTAGATGGTCATGCTCCTCTGGACCAAAAACTGGGTACACCCATGGCACCACCCTCTCTTCCTATGGATCTCGTAAAAAGCGACTAATGCGAATGAGTTTGGCCAGCATGGAGTGTGTAAGCCTCCTCTATTTGCCTCTGGTATCTTAGAAAGAGTCGGGCAGTGGGGCCCAATGCCCCAGCAAGCAGCCGAAGCGCTGGTGATGTCAGTGGTAGGCAACAAGAGCGACCTGTCGGAGCGGCGCGCGGTGCCGTACTCGGAAGCGGCGCAGTACGCCGCCTCCATCGGCGCGCAGTACCGGGAGACATCGGCGTTGAGGGACCAGGTGAGAGGGAGAGAGACAAGTTACAGCTAGGGACAGGACAGGGACAGGAGACATCAGTGACGAGCAGAAGAGATGGAGAGAAGACCACGCCTCCAAGGGTATATAAGAGACCTCGATTGACCTCGACGCTGCGCGACCAGGTGAGAGGGAGAGAGACTAGTTACAGGTAGGGACAAGACAGGGACAGAAGAATCCTTCCGTTGCTCGAGCAGGTGAGAGGGAGAGAGAGGAGGAAAGAACAGGACAGAGATACGAGACATCAGGACGAGCAAGTAAGAAGGAAGAAAACCCCTTTTTACCTAAAGCGCAGTAGAAATTAGCGATGCAAGACCAGGTTAGAAGAAAGAAACACTTATAGGAAGCAAAGAATCGACCTCTTCCTTACAGCGACTAGGTGAGAAAGAAGGCATACTGAGAGGACCCCCCCCCCCCCTTAGTTCTTTTAAACCCTTATCTAAGTTAGCTACTTTATCCTTCGTTCTTAGTGTCTAAAAGGGGGGGGGCTGCCTTAAAGTATCTCATGTGTCTTTCCCTCGATCAGCTGCCCCCCTACCCTCCTCTGGGTCAGAAATCGACTAATGCGAATTAGTTTGGCCAGCATGGAGTGTGTAAGCCTCCTCCATTTGCCTTTGGTAACTTAGAGAGTGGAGCCCAATGCCCCAGCAACGAGCCGAAGCGCTGGTGTCGGTGGTGGGCAACAAGAGCGACCTGTCGGAGCGGCGCGCGGTGCCGTACTCGGAAGCGGCGCAGTACGCAGCCTCCATCGGCGCGCAGTACCGGGAGACCTCGGCGTTGAGGGACCAGGTGAGAAAGAGAGAGAGAGATTTGTTACAGCTAGGGACAGGACAGGGACAGGAGACATCAGTGACGAGCAGAAGAAATGGAGAGAAGACCACACCTCCAAGGGTATATAGGAGACCTCGGCGGTGCACGACCAAGTGAGAGAGAGAGATAGCAACAATGTAAGAACAGGACAGGGACAGGAGATATCAATCTTGTACGAGCAGAAGAGATGGAGAGAAGACCCATCACGCAGACTCCAAGGGTCTATAGGAGACCGGATAGGAAGTAAAGAAACTTACTGCAAGATAAGGACCGACTCTATAGTGTCTATACAAAAATGACAACCAGTTAAGAAGGAAAGAAAGAAACACTTACTGCAAGACCTCGGCCTTGAAAGATTAGGTGAGAAGGAAAGTGGCTCTGGCTGTGGCAGAAAAACAGTATCGGGAGACCTCGGCACTGAGGGACCAGGTGAGAGGGAGAGAGAGATTTATTACAGCTAGGGACAGGAGGCCACCTCTGTGGTCTAGTGGTAATACCACCTACTTCAGACGCAGAGGTCCCGGTGGGGGCAGATTTTTCGGTTTGGTTGGTGGTAGGGCTTGTTCTAAGTCCGCCTGGCTAGCTACCACCATCTTACCTAAGTCTGTCGCCATAACAACAATGTTAACAGCATTGTTGTGTTCCGGCAGTTAGAGGTAAGATAGCCAGTTCCTCCGTGGTTGAGGATTCCGGGTGAAGCTCGCNCTGTCGCCATAACAACAATGTTAACAGCATTGTTGTGTTCCGGCAGTTAGAGGTAAGATAGCCAGTTCCTCCGTGGTTGAGGATTCCGGGTGCAGCTCGCTTCCACCTTCGGCCTGATCGTCACTTACCATCAGGTGAGATACAGGCCAAGAGCTTCCTCGTTGTGGATAAAAAAAAAGACATCTCAAGTGACGAGCAGAAAAGATGGAGAGAAGACCACGCCTCCAAGAAGGGTATATAGGAGACCTCGATTGAACTCGACGCTGCCCGACCAGGTGAGAGGGAGAGAGAATAGTTACAGGTAGGGACAGGAAAGGGACAGAAGACATCCTTCCGTTGCTCGAGCAGGTGAGAGGGAGAGAGAGGAGGAAAGGAAGGACAGAGATACGAGACATCAGGACGAGCAAGTAAGAAGGGAGAAAACCCCTTTTTACCTAAAGCGCAGTAGAAAATAGAGATGCAAGACCAGGTTAGGAGAAAGAAACACTTATAGGAAGCAAAGAATAGACCTCGGCTTTACAGCGATCAGGTGAGAAAGAAGGCATACTGAGAGGACCCCCCCCCCCCTCTCTCTCCTTAGTTCTTTTGAACCCTTATCTACGTTAGCTACTTTATCCTTTATTTTTAGTGTCTAAAAGGGCCTTAAAATACCTCATTTGTCTTTCCCTGGATCTTCCTCCTTTGGGCCAGAAAACTTCAATGAAACCCAACCAGTGAGTTTTAATTAAATCTGAAGACCTACTAACATCAGTCCTACCCAATCTGTCTGGCCAGGGCTAAAGTTAAATTAACAACAATTTTATTATTTTCCAGGGCATAGACCAAGTGTTTCTCAGCGTAGCCACAGCCCTGCTGAAGATGTCGAGCAGTAACGGTGCGATTCGATCTTACGACTCGGCAGATGGAGAAAGTGACAAAATACCCACCGGTACGTAGAATACAGCTTTCGATGGTTCCTTCATTCTTTTTGAGCCGAATGACGTCCATTGCTGGACAAAACGGGACTATTCCCACCTCTCGTTCCCACCGCTGCAACTCCTGTGTAGCCAGGATCAGCTTGACCGAAAATACTTATTATAAATAAACTGTCATTGGACCCGCAACGAAATTAATCAGAAGAACATACGAGGACCAAGAACGATTGTGTAAAGAAAAAAGACTTATGCCCGTTTTCACCATCAATTCCAAATTTTTAAGTGACCCCTATGACAATAAAATTCCTGTAATTTGTTACCATAGGGGTCACTTAAAAATTAGGGATTGATGGTGAAAACGGGCATTAGACTGTAACTGAACTCTTATAAATTAACTCGACTAATGACCGTTTTCACCATCAATCCCTAATTTTTAAGTGACCCTTATGGTAACATATTCATATTCATTTATTTGCTCACTAAGTGTAGGTAAATTTGTAAATGTGTAGATAAATGGTAAACAGGAATTTTGTTTCCATAGGGTTCACTTAAAAATTAGGGATTGATGGTGAAAACGGGCATAAGTATTTTATATTTTAGACTGAATCACACCGCGTTCTAATGCAAGACAGCAGCGCCATCTAATTTTCAAAAATATGAACTTGTTTTTTTATATGCGTTAAATATGCTGAACAGTTTAACACCACGCCACGTTGCAACTCAACAAGACAGCGACATCTAGTTTTCAAAAAAAGCAAACTTAAACATAAATAATAAAATATGTCATTCCAGGTTCTCCCACAGAAGAAGCGGCGACGCACACAGGCAAAGTAGAACTTCCCGCATGGAGTGTTGACAGTATCGCGCACGGTGAACTTCAGAAAAGCATGTGTTGCTGACGGTATACTATAGTTTGCTGACGGTACCTGACTTGAGATCGTGAGGTGAAGAAATGCTCATTTGCTGACGGTATTAGATGTGGTAGAAAACTTACTGCTGATGTTGTTGTGCATTTGCTGACCTTACCTGACTCTTGAGATCGTGTCGTGAGGTGAAAAAATGCTCATTTGCTGACCTTACCTGACTCTTGAGGTCGTGAGGTGAAAAAATGCTCATTTGCTGACGGTTCTGGCTGTGGTAGTAATACTGCTGACGGTACATTAAGCTATAGTCTGGTCGCCGAGCACGTAGAGTTTTGTCCAATGACCCCAAGCTACCCACCCTTATCGCTCGCGCGTAATTATGTTGCTGTCGCGCTCGCACACTCACTGCGGGCGCCCGTCGCACAGTCGCGACAGCGATAAATTACGCGCGAGCGATAAGGATGGGTAGCTTGGGGTCATTGGACAAAATTCTACGTGCTCGCAGACCAGACTATATTAATACTGCTGACGGTACATTAAGCTAATTAAGTGCAACAAATTTTGCTGACGGTACCTGATTATGGAACTTGGGAGGAGTTACTTGTGAAAAAATTGCTCTATAAACGCCGTCCGTACTAGATATGACAGAAATACTTACTGCTGCTGACGGTACATTAAACAGTGTTGTACATTTGCTGATGGTACCTTATTATGTAACTTGGGAGGAGTTACTTGTGAAAAACGTTACTCTTTTTTGCTGATGGTACGGTAAGTGTTGAACTTTGCTGACCGTATCTGACTCAAGAGCTGGTAACAAGTTGTTTTAATTAGTTAATTATGTGAAATAATTACTTTTTATTTACTGACGGTACTACATACGGCAGAAAAATAGGGATGTTATGGTTATCCGTAACCGTAACCGAAACTTTCGGATATCCGAAATAAAAAATATCCGTAACCGTATCCATAACCGAAACTACATATCCATAACATCCCTACAGAAAACTAACTGCTGACAGTAGCCTAATTTTGTATACTTGCTGAATGCAAGTGACATAAGACAGTAATAAATAAATTACGTTATGATAATTTAAAACAATGTAATATTTTCCTGACGGTACTTGACTAAAGGATTGTGGAACTAGAATTTCACAATAGTGCCAAGGATTATTAGATATTTATGCTGACTTTTTAAAATCAGTAGAGTAATATTATCACAAGTGTTTCTCATAGATACAAATTATATTGAGTTAACCATGATGTTATAATACCACTAGAAATAGATAAAATGCTCAATTTGTTATTGTCATGAAGTTTTAAATTTATATTTTCACGTAGTTAATTTAATATTTTTAGAATCTACTGTTAATTGAGTATTTGACACCTCCAATCATTTATACAACTTGTATATCAAAATACATAATTAATTTTGCAGTTCTTTCGTTTCAGCCAAATGACGTCCACTGCTGGACAGTGGCCTCCAAGGATATAATGTATTTAAAAACTAATTGACATTTTCTATAATTATTTTAGAAAATGAGCGTTGGTGTCAAATACTCAAAAGTTAATGTTAAGTTTAATATCACAAATAGGTACTAAGGCTGAGTTGCACCACCTAACTTTAACCGTAACTGTAACGATAACCGGTGTTTTATGGAGTTTCTGACGTTTATTATCGTTAAAGTAAGATGTTGCAACCCAGCCTTACTTTAGATAAGTCAGATGATTTATTATAAATGCAGTATTTTACTCAGAATATTTTTATAATGATGATTAGTTTTAACGAATTGCTATGAATGCCTGACCTAATTACTCAGGGTAATAATAAATGAGTATTTCTCAAAAAAAATGTACATTTTGAAAAAAAAAAGTGTGCTTTGAAACAGTTCAAAAGTTTTATATTTATAAATCATCACACAAAAAAAACACACACACAATTTTGAAGGATGAATATTAATCTTTAAGATAACGAAGAATTATAGCTATAATCCTACTTATTACCAAATANATGTTGTACGTATCTGACGTTAATTATTTAATTATTCCGAAATAATTTGTGTCCAAAATTTTTGACTTTATCGATCGATATCTCGATAACGATGCATGATACGCTAAAAATGGTTCGGGCGTTATTGTAGAGCACAAAGAAAGCTACAAAAAGTGTCCTACAAAAATTTTCGAGTCTCATCGGATAGCCGAGTTATTGCCGAAAAACAAATTTTACCCCTTTTTTCAACATGGCGGCGAAAGCTCCTAGGAAAGCTTGGTCGACAATCTCAAGTTAAGCTTTTCTAGGTATCCCCTACAACATATTAAAAAATTAGAAGCGCAAATTCATTTTCTTTTTTGAATGTACGTAATGACTGGACTATACAGAGAACGACTCAAAATGAATAAACATGATGGAACAAAAATATTTTTATTAAAATAGTATGAATGATTACTCCCTTATTTTATTTCTAACCCCTTAATATTACCCCGTATTTGGGTGCATACTTACAAATATTTCGAATTGAATAAATAAAGAGCATTCATAATATTTCGCCAATGTATAACAAGCCTTATGGCCTTACTATTTCGTTACTACCGTTTCGTTACGTACATTTTTTTTGAGAAATACTCAAATATGTTAGGTTTTATGTAAATGTATTTGTTACAGTTCGATGCAAAGAATTTATTTAATGTATAAAATGTAGATAGGTACTTTAGTTTGTTTATTTCCTTTTAAAATAAGCTATTTGACAACATAAAAAAAATTTTTTTTTTTTGAGGTCGGTTAAAAATATTTGGATAATGATATCACTATTTTTAATTAATATAACAGATATTCACTTCGGAATAAAATTGTGTAACTTTCTCTCTTTGATTCTGTCTTACCAACTCAAAAATCTTGAATTAAGATGACTTTTTTAAGTTAATGTTTATTATATTTTGTATTGCTTATTATAATTCTTGCCTAATGTGATATAGGAATAAATATATATATTTTTCTTAAGAAAACTGCTTTTCTTTGAAATACTCCTGACAACATTACACGTCTTTTATATGATCAATCTATCTTTATGAAAGCGAAAGGTCACTGACGCCCGTTTTCACCATCAGTCCCTAATTTTTAAGAGACCCCTATGACAACAAAATTCCTGTTATTTGTTACTATAGGGGTCACCTAAAAATTAGGGATTGATGGTGAAAACGGGCATGACTCACTCATCACGAATTCTCAGAAACTACAAGTGCTAGGAGTCTCAAATTTTGCATGGGGGTTCCTTTTAGAACGTAGGTGCTCACTAAGACGGGATTTTGCAAAATTCAACTCCTAAGGGGGTAAAACTGAATCCACGCGTACGAAGTCGCGGGCGGCCGCTAGTTATAAGTAAAAGTCAAATTTTAAAAACAAGTATTTAATACATTTAAATCACTCTTAATTTCACAACAACATCGGACATCTCACATTTACAGATACCCTGGTTCACCTTAAAACTAAACAAGATGGCAGGTCTTTATTGTGACAAGTTTTTATAAATGCAAACTGTCCAGTATTCACAAACATTACTATGAGGTCTCACAGTGCGCGTGGACGCACAGGCACAGGGTGACACACGAACCAATCGGACCTCTATTCAACGCTGCGCGTTCGATTTGCTGCTTCACTTAAGCAAGCATCGTTTGTGAATACGGACGTATGTTTTGTACACTCGAGGGCACATCAAGTGTGACTGCAATGCTATAGTAGCATTAATTTTGTAGAAGACAACGTAGTTTCTAGGTGGGTAGTAGGTACATACTTGAATTAGTACTTACAACGGCAAAGTAAAGTATAGTAGTAGTATTAATCTCCAATTTTATACAATAACGAAACACAAGTCAATATCATTATGCAAATAATCTCAGCACATATTTTATTTTTAATAATGACATTTGAGTAATTATAATATCTTTACGTCTAATATTTAATAAGGCACATTTATTATATTGTCAATTTTACATATTTTGGAATATTTTTGGAATGTATGTGTATACAGGGTGAATTTTGAATTAGAAATGTTTTAGATCTAATATAAAACTGATCATCCGGTATATGACATCAGTCAATCCTACTATTATAAATGCGAAAGTTTGGATGTCTGGATGGATGTTTGTTACTCTTTCAAGCAAAAACTACTGAACAGATTTTGATGAAACTACAGTATTATTGTTTATAACCCACAATAACATATAGGCTATAATTTATGACGATCTGTGACAAACTAAATTTCACGCGGGTGAAGTCGCGGGCAAATACTAGTAAGTAAATATATTTTATTTAGGAAGACGTTTTATTGAAATCTGTCATGGTTTTATAAGTATGTTGGCCACAAATTACCCTAGTTATAGTACATTGGAATAGGTGCTTTTTATGTAACTACGTCAAAGTTAAAATAGTATGACAAATAATATTATTACTTAATTTATAACTTCACTACAGGGTGTTAGGTAAATGGGTTTATAAGCCGACACTAGCCTTTTACAAAATAAAATGTATAAAATCAGATTAGTATGAAAATTAAAATAATTAAAATGATGATATCAATTTTCTGACTTCAAACTGTTTATAAGTACATGTTAACATGGGCTAGTGTCGGCTTATAAACCCATTTAACTACCTAACACCCTGTATAATGTTGCTGAAATTACCAATAATCCAAAATTTATCCCATTTGGTTTATTCACATATAGTAATTTAACTTCAACAAGTATTATGTAAAACCACCTATTCCGATTTCTTACAATCATGATTTCATGACATATCACACACACAACTGACATTAATACTCGCATCAACAATAATCTCTATTGCACACTCCACATTTAAATTTTACGCCAGTAGAATTCGACAATTTAGTGAATAAAATACAGAAAACTGTACGTACAGTGATCTGATTAATTAAATAAAAACATATAAGGTTCACAATACCAGTGACACTGAAAGACTATGTGGCTTTGTGAAGTCTGACTAAAGACTATGACGTCAATAGTTACAACCCACATGATAGAAAAAAACTTGTGCCAAACTGCACCATGTTATAAATCGATGGCTCCTACGTATACTGGCGTAAGTGAAAAAAATGGATTTTACAGGAGAGCCTCCTCTTATTTCTCATCATCATCTCTCATCTCATGGCTCTCCTTTATTATCGCCATTTAAGTAGCCAGTATGGTTCTGGCTACTTAAATGGCTCTCCTGTAAAATCTTTTTTTTTCATTTACGCCAGTATACGTAGGAGCCATCGAAAATAGTTTTTAAATTATGTATTGCCTTTTTCATGACGTTATAGTAACCGAATTTCATGTTCCCTGGATTCTCTAGATATTTACATGAATTGTTATTCATAATTTCGTAACTATCCGGCACACTGGTCCTTCGAGCCAGATACTTTTATTATAAGCTTTCTTAACTTGAGTGCCACGGTTAGGCTGAGACAAAAGGTTTACGAAGCAAGCTAGGGCAAGCTATTTGGGACGTGTATAAGCGCCCTGGAAAAGGCCTAAGCACAGAATAAAAGATTTGTATTTGTACAGTCTCTACCCATTACATAATCAATTTTTTATTGTTTTTGGACCATAACACAAACGAATAAGGTTCAAAATATGGTGGGAACTATTCCGATGCCTTGTAAAGGTTTAAATTGTGGTCCACAACTTCAACGAAGTTTACGAAGGCGTGAATTTATTTGCAATATTGTCGAACTCTGGCATCCCCACCACACTACAGCTCGTCTCTAAGCTCGTTGTCGTCCAACTCGTCCCCGGCGGCGTCGTCGAAGTCGGCGTCGTCGCCGGCGTCCAGCCCGCCGCCGCCGCCCAGCCCGCCGGGCCCGCCGGCGCCGGCGCCGAACGAACTGAAGCCGTACGGGTCTGGGCCGTGCACCTGGTGACAATAATGAATATTTTGATTAATATTTCTAAAGCCTGGTCCGTGAGCACGTAGAATTTTGTCCAATGACCCCAAGCTACCCATCCTTATCGCTCGCGCGTAATTATATTGCTGTCGCGACTGTGCGACGCGCGCCCGCAGTGAGTGTGCGAGCGCGACAGCAACATAATTACGTGCGAGTGACAAGGATGGGCAGCTTGGGGTCATTGGACGGGATTCTACGTGCTCACGGACCAGGCTTTATCAAATATGTCACCGGAAAATAACAAGTACTACCCGTTCGCGCTAAGTTTGCCGGTCCGTGGAATTCGCGTCCCCTCCTCCAACCGCGATTAAACGCAAATAATTAGTGATTAAAAGCAATGAGGGCTATCGTTTTTATACTTAACAGTTGGCACCCCTGGCGATTGACAGGTCCTTACTCTACAGTGGCGCCATCTTGATGTGTGCAAATACGATCCTCCTACCACTTTAGCGCTCACCAGTTGGTGCCACTGTCTTCGCTACTAGCAAGTGACAGGACCTTACTCTACAGTGGCGCTAACTGGTGAGCGCTAAAACGATAGCCCTCATTGAGTGTTTTATTTTACGCAAATACACAATTTTTATCAATATTAATGAACAAAAAAAAATCAATATAGTTTGCTAATGTTTTAGACACTTTCCTTCGCGTGACGTCATATCGCCAGCGGCAAACTTATCGTGAACGGATAGTACTTACAAATTGTCAAATATTTTGATCTTAAGAGCCTCTACATGTCTCATAATCTTTTTACCCTACCAGCGCTTCGAGACAAACATTTGGCAAGTGCTGAGAAGAAGCGCCGCAACAAACTCAGTCACCACTGTCTGCCGGTTAATATAAATAAATAGAAATAGCAGTAGTAGGTTGTTACGTAATTCATTCGTCCATTTCAGCCAATAGCGTCTTATGCTCGAGTCGACAGTTTCTTGGTAATTTTAGCCCTAAGTGCAGACCCCCAATTTTAGTTGGCCGATAGTTAGGTCGGGTTGTTGATCAGTACAGAGATGTATGAAAGTGCGCACATTACACCAAATTGGTATCAGACGTTTCTTCATACAATTTAAAATAAAACTCTCTCAGTAAAACTCATTTATTTCTGTGTATTAACCCTACCACTGCTTCAGGACAATAAATGGGCCAGTGCTGAGAAGAAGCAGCGCAAGAAACTCAGTCACTATTGTCAGCCTCTTTTTCAAAGGTTTACAGGTTTTCAAAATACATAGTTATAAATATTTATGCGAGCTAGGCAGTTACGCATCCCAAACATTTTTATATTTTAAATAATCATAGACTTTATAGTAGCCCTTTTTCATTACGGTACTTTTAATATGTGCTTTGAATTTATGAATGGGTAGTTCTACAACAGTTTGTGGTAATTTAGTAAATAATTTAATACATTTCCCCATAACTAAATTAATTCCCAATCTTATGCAGTCTGAAATTTGGAACGGCAAGTTTATTTTTGTTTCTTGTATTAAAGTTATGCAAATCACTCTTTTTCGTGAATTGCTCTATATTTTTGCGAATATATAAAAGGTTTTCATAAATGAACTGTGAAGCTACTGTCAGTATGTTAATTTCCTTAAAAAATAAATCGGGCCCAACTAAAAATCGGTGGTCTGCGCCCAGGCTTAATCGGACTATACTTAATATTAAGAATATGTTTAAGAAAGATATAGTAGGTAGGTCTTACCTTGACATACTCGCGCTCCATCTCCTCAGTCCAGGTGGTGTCTTCCTCAGTCGGCAGCATCCAGTCCTCGCAGTAGCCGGCTTGTTTGAAGCAGATCTGCAACAGAAAAGAAAATAATTCATATCAAAATGTAACGAGTGTAAAAGGTACCTCTAGTTCTAATTATAAACAATTTTCATCTTCGAATCGTTTGCGTATTCGACAAAATTCGATACTCAACCTTCGAATATAACGATAACGTGACAATTTTGATTCTCAAACTAAGGCTGTGTTGCACCACCTAACTTGGACCGTAACTATGACGATAACCAGTGTTTTTTGTATGAAGTTTGACAGATTTTTGACGTTTGTCACAGTTAAAGCACGGTAATACTATCATACAGTATTGTAACTTCATATAAACGGACGAAACGCGAGCTTTCCTTCGAAATTCAAATCTCGGTATGCGCTCGACATGCAAAAGTCGGGGGTGTCGCGAATGTGCCACAGTAATAAACTGACGATGTGTTGTTTTGTAAACAGTAAGTGTTGTTTTTATAAAAAAAACTAGCGGGCGCCCGCGACTTCGTACGCGTGGATCCCGTTTTACCCCTTTTCCCGAATTTTCTTTGCTATAAACCTCACGGAGCCCGAGACCTTTCCAACGAATGCAAAACCGTGGAAATCGGTTCGTGCGTTCTGGAGTTATAGCGTCAGGGAGGAAAACCCGACTTATTTTTATATAAAAAATAATTACAAGTACCTATTTATACAGGGTGTGAGGTAAATGGGCTTATAAGCCGACACTAGCCCATATTATTAACATTGTATGTAAATGGTACGGTGTAGTCAGTGATATCATATTTATAAAATCAGATTTGTATTAAAATTATTAAAATGCTGATATCAATTTTCTGACTTCACCATACCATTTACCCAACACTCTGTAATAAATTAAGCATTTTGTACGCCTCGGTCGAGGAGCATACATTTTTCGGTCGCAAATTTATAAGATTTGTTACTAAATCTTAACACAAATATTTTTTTTAGTTAAATCTACTAATGACGAGACAACATGCATTTTTATCCTATTTCATTCACAAAGTATTTTGTTTGTCAAAATAAAATTAAAAATTACAATCACAAAATACACTCACAAAACTAGATAGAAAATCTAAGTAGGCAGATGTAGTGAAAATAGGTTCTGCAGGTGGGCAGCCCTATCGCATGTTGTCATAGGGTGACGTACCGCTCGGCTGTTGACATTTATTTCAAAAATATGGCCGAGTTGGAATACTGTATAGATAGTATTACCGTGGTTAAAGTAAGATGGTGCAACCCAGCCTAAGTTTACTTTACGACACGTTCACAAGGGCGCTGTTGTAGTTTTTGTACTAAATTCTTTTTAGCTTTTTTTCTTAGCGATTCGAATACGCAAACAATTCGAACTCGAAAGTTTTTCGTGCTAGCCGTACTAGGCCATTAGAATTTTTTTAGCCACGGGGACCCTTTTTTTTCGGGGAAATAATGCATAAAAAAGCATATCTGCCCTAAGAGAAGCTTTCTCGGGATATATTCGTAGTTTACTGGGTTGATTTCAGACTTTATTACGCTTATTTTACCCTTTAACTTTGGATACTTGCCTTTCAAAAAGCAACACGAACATACTTTAAATTAAAATTTCAGTTATTGTTTTAAAAACAACTGGATCGTTTGGAAAAAAGAACACTAGTGACTAGGGTCTAGCCACTAACGGGACTATTCCCACCTCTCGTTCCCGCCGCTGCAACTCCTGTGTAGCCAGGATCTACAGCTTGACCGCCAACAACCCAACCAGTGAAGGCCAAGTTTGTCCCAGGGGAAAGTTAAAGGGCCTAGCCACTAACAAACAGATATTTCATGGTTTGTGTTCAAAAAACCATTCCTAAAAAGTGCTGGTTATGTTTCTTTAAATTAAAAACTACAAATTAATTTTTATGCGTTTATTAAAGTCATCAATCGAAAAATATGGTTGATTTTTGTGATGTTTTTAATAACTAAGTATTCACTGCAATCGATTAATGAACCGCGGAAATAATCGATTTTATTATACAAGAAATACCCCAGCACTAAATCTATTCCGTTTCAAACATTGCGTACATTAAATGAAAAATATTTTTGCATCATGTGTAATTGAAATATAATCAATAGACTTAGATTTTACTATATTGTTGTTTTATGATTTTATTGTTTGTATTTATGTTAGGTATAATCTGTGTTTCTTTGTTCTTTTATTTTTTTATTTTTACGGCGACCCCAGTGCCCCAAAGGTCCTTGCTGAAAATCAGTGTCGTGGCATCTTTGTCACGACTAATGCTGAGTCAGGGACCTTTTTGGCACAGGGCACTTAAAATCTATTTTTATTTTTCTTTTTTGTTTTTTTCTATGTTTTAATCTTGTATTGTGCCTATATCATGTACCTATTGTGTATTGTGCCAAATAAATAATATTCTATTCTATATTTATAATTGTTCCGAGTATATTTTAGTAGTTTAACAAAGACTTTTTACCTCCTTCTCAGCGTCAGGCATGACGTCATCCTCGGGCCGATTTTTGTAAAGATCTGTGATTTCGTCCTCGTTCGCTTCGAACATTCGCTCACACTGAAATAAAAGAAATTATAGAATTATAAACTTTAAAATAACATGTGGATTGAAAACAATGAATTGTCAGAGTCTATGGAAATCATGAATAGGTACAATATAGAAAAGCAGAACATGTTTTAGGGAATTTACTGCCAAAGTCACGAAATTATACGATAAAACAATACTTTTCATAGCAGTTACAGTGCCAGGGGTAGTTAGAGAGAATCTATAGAATTATCAGACTCAATTTAAACGGACCGGTAGGCGGAGCAATCCGTAAGGCATTATTGTAGTGTGCGTGTGCACTCATGAATGATTAGCGTGTACCGATAACACTCAAACATTAGCGGAAGAATGGAAACGACATACAGTGTGAGTCACGTTAAAGTGTACATATGAAAATAGATGAAACTAGACCTATTTTTATCGACAAAAAAAGGTCAAAATTTTTTTGAGATTTTTTTTAATTTTTTTATAGATTTTTTTTTCTTCCAATTACTTATTGTAAAGAAAACGTTATAACTTTTAAACTAAGCGGTATATCCTGATAAAATAAAAACAATAATAATACTAAATAACAGGCGATACTAAAAAAATACATAAAATACACAAAAAAGGTCAACAAATAATAAAAAATGTTTTTGTTTTTTGAAAAAAATCTGCTTTAAAATTCGTGTTTTTTTGGTTATTTGATAAATTTCTCCAAAAAATGCCCCTATAACAGGTGGTTTTTATTACTTTGTTTTTTTCTCTATCGTATTATCTTTGTAAAACCAAAAATCGCATGTCTCTATCCCTATCACAACATTTGCTATGATCGTTTGAACAAAGGCCTGCCACAACATTATTCTCCGCTACAGTTAGAGACAATTTTAATTTTAACTAAAATGCTTATTTTACTTCGAAATCTTTTGTTTTTATTTGAAATATAACTTGTCTTTATCAAAATAACAAATCTAGAGCCATTTTCAGTTTCGTTGTTAACGAAGCGTTGAATGGCGCGCCCGGAGAGGCTTAGTTCAAACGATCATTACAAACGTTGTGATAGGGATAGAGACATGCGATTTTTGGTTTTACGAAGGTTATACGATAGGGAATAATACAAAGCAATAAAAACTACCGGTTATAGGGGCATTTTTTGGAGAAATTGATCAAATAACAAAAAAAAACACGAATTTTAAAGCAGATTTTTTTCAAAAAGTATCATTTTTTATTATTTGTTGGCCTTTTTTGTGTATTTTATGTATTTTTTTAGTATCGCCTGTTATTTAGCATTATTACTGTTTTTATTTTATCAGGATATACCGCTTAGTTTAAAAGTTATTACGTTTTCTTTACAATAAGTAATTGGAAGAAAAAAAATTCTTCAAAAAATTTAAAAAAAATCTCAAAAAATTTAGACCTCTTTTTTGTCGATAAAAAAAGGTCTAGTTTCATCTATTTTCATATGTACACTTTAACGTGACTCACACTGTATAATATGTCTCTATGACGTCACTAAAACTCATTTGACTAGCCATTTATTTTCCAAAACTACAACAAATTAAAAAGTAATATGGGCATAATCTTACGTCAGGAAATACAACAATCCATTAGATAAATAAAACCGAAGCATAACACAAATTACAAAGAACAGACCAGAGTGAAGATTCTTTTTGTGGGAAGTACCTACTCACTTTGGACATTTAAAAGTTCAAAATTTAGTGGGAACTATATTCCCACTGCCGTATAAAGGGTTGACTCACATAATACTCCAAGCTCTTGTTCAAATCGTCATCTGTCACGAACGTAGTCTTGCTGAACTCTGGATTCATGGAGCCGCTGGGCATGACCAGCTGCATGATGGCCAGCTTGCCGGTCGACTTGTAGTATACTCGGACGTAGTCGTCCATCTTCTTGCCTGGAATATACAAATAATTATAATTCTTTATTAGCACAATACGACGGTGAAGTACAATACGATGGGCAGGGCACATAGTACGCAGAACTGACGGCCGATGGGGCAGCAAGGTTCTGGAATGGAGAAAAACGCAGCGTGGGACGTTCACCTACAAGGTGGACCGACGATATCGTAAAGGTAGCAGGGAAGCGCTGGATGCAGGCCGCTACCAATGGATCAACGTGGAAAGCATTGGGGAAGGCCTATGTTCAGCAGTGGACGTCCTATGGCTGAGATGATGATGATGATGATGATGATGATAATGATGATTACGAGGTATTGTCACTTCAACGTCAAATAGTGACTTCGTTTCTTGCGCTGCTTCTTCTCAGCACACTGGCATTGGCCCATTTATTGTCCCGAAGCAGTGGTAGGGTTAATACTAGGAAGTGTAAAACTGCTTTTAAAAAGTGTACTTACAAAAATAAAATGAGCTAAGAGTTTTATGAGTGGAATAAAAAAAATACATTATTATTTTTACTACAATTGTATCTTTTAGGTTTCAATTGAACTGCACTCAAATACATCTACAGTTAGTTTGAACGTAGGCCTAGTTCTCTGTTTCTTTGTGCAGGCAGAAATCTATTAATTTTTTCACCTTTTATTCTCTTTTTTACCTCAATCGACTATTTACTTACAGATTCCATCAATCATCTCAGATATGTACACTGCAGAGCGGTGGGCGGGAACTTTGTCCTGCAGTGTATTGCCAGCCGCATCCATTCTGAAGTTGCCAACCTAGAAATTGTATGGAAATAAACATTATTACATATATTTTGTTGTACCATCAGGTGAGATACAGGCTTTCCTCATTGTGGATAAAAAAAAAAAAAAAAACTTCTTTTACAAGTAAATTAAAATGTATTTTGTATCATTCAATGATACTTGCATTGGAATTGCTTGTAAGTGGCATAACATAGCTAAGTTTAATTTTTTTATGATAATGCTAAACTGTGCATTTACTTGTTACATACTGTTTCAAGTCAAATGTATTTTATCATGACCTAATTCAGTTAACAATAAGTTTTTGGACTGTATTTAAAATTAATCTCTGAATATTCAGTCCTAAGTAAGAAGATAAAATTGTGATCCAGAGTTAACACAAGTTTTTTCTGAAATACTCGAAGGAAATTAATTTTCTTTATAAATGTAATGTAAACATAAAATAGAGGGATACAAAAGTTTTACTTACATCAACTTTTTTCCATTTATCGATCTTCTTTATCGCATCATTAAGCTCTTCGAAGGTCGTCCGGCACACTGGAATGGATTATATCATTTTAATCACACGGTAACACATTAAAATGTGATTAAAATAAAGTTTTATTACAAACCTAAACACTGCAAATTCTTTGGGTCTATTCTGGCCGAAACAGCCGCAAATAAAATTGCAAATACGACGAAATACTTGCTGCTGTACAGCATTTTATTAATCACTTAGATAACGTAACAGAATAAGTGTAATTTCCACGGAAAATTCGAAATAATGGGGAATATTTTGCTCGACGTGGTAAAGAAGTTTATCTTCCTGTCAAAATACACGCACCGATTTCTGATTGGTGCATTTCTAGATACAACAATGTGACAATATGAAAAAACGAAGAAGAGGGCGCTAGTTCCAAGCTAATCTGCCAAAATTCCTAAGGAATCTGTCAGTTCTTTTTTTAGCCACGTTCACACAGATCCTTGTAGCTTATATATTTTTTTAATAAATAATTTCCAAATATGCAATAGCATAAATAAATAAACAACATAATCAAGTATAATTTTGCTTTAATTTATAACACCAATTAATCTGAAACAAAAAGAAGTATTGAATCCATGTATTTGAATAGCTAATTTACTAAGAACAAAAAAAAAAACTCTATGTAAAATAGTAATGCTTAATATTAAAAACATGTAAAATTACATCATTGCGCTCAACTATAATTTTTATCTATCTTATTATTAGATAGGAATAATAATAATATATTTTAAATTAATTCAGTTATACGACCTCATTAGTAGCGACTCACGACTAAAAAAAAGTGTCAAGAAACGTCAATAAAGAAAATGATCGACAGGAAACGCAATTAGTCACGAGTCAAAACAAATACTTGTCTTAATATTTACTTACACAAACATTCCTATTTCTAATGGAATCTTGTCCAAAAAAAAATGATTTGATTTTAGAGATGTACCAGCGTTAGTATTTTAACTGATTGAATGCATTTGCGATTGTAAAACATTGCCCTTTCGGGTCTCCCTCGCTCGCCCGCTCTCCGGTTTTCCGCCCGCCGTCTCCCACCCGTCAGGCGACCCAAACCAAACCAACAGTTCGCATTCGGTCTAACTGCGCGTAGGACGTATGCTTCGCGGAATGTATAATTTTTTTGTGCATATCAAATCATTTAAAATCCTTAAAATACCTTAATATTCTTGTTTGTTGCGTCTTGAAGTGGCGTCCCAGTGAATATTGTGAAGAAAGAAGCACATTTCGATTAAAAATACAGGTGAGTGAATGGTTGACAGACTGCGTCTTTTCCTATTTCGAGCTTTATTTTACGTTTATAATTGATTCTGATTGCTTTTGATGATAAAAACTGCTTTCAATCAATGCAGATAGGTATCGTATAGTACCATATTGTATATAGATGATAGTCACACCTGCCGCGTTATCGTTCGTGGTGGGCTAGGCGACGAAAATTCATTAATTTTGACCAATTATTCAATAAAAGTGTTATCAGAATGCTATCGTGTCATGTGCAGTTGGTGAAAAAATCTGAATTTCATAAGTGTAGACCGCGCGCTCTCTACGATGCTAACCGTGCGACTTGGCAACGTCCATACACTTGTTATAAACTTCGCCGCGATTGCAACGAAAAAAAATGTTATTATCCTCACACCGGCTTTTCCCTTTGTTTTTCGTGTGAAATCGGCCCTTTGTCCTTCGGTAGGGAGCGCTGGGCGCGACGTGATACAGGAATTTCGACTCTAGAAAACTGCCATAATACATGATGTTATGTACGTATACATTCATTGCCGAGCGTCGCTCTCCGCGGCTGTAGTCGTGCGTTTGTACGTGAGGACTTGTATGTGGTGGTATGGTAGTTTGTTTATAGTAGCTGCCGCGGCAAAGTGAGCCGTGCGGTTGTAGCTATAGAGCGCTTTATGTTTCTGGGTCGGTGTCCTCGTCGCTGTTTGCCTATCGATCTCGACACTGGCCAATGGCATATGTCGGCGCGAGCTTGCGCGGTCGCGCCTTCTCGCGGTGAAAGCCGCTGCACATTCTATACTGTGTATAACTATCTTATCACAGAGCTGTCCGCCTCCCCCCTCGCTCCGTAGCCATGTAGATGTTGTTTTCGTTTTTCCAATAAGGATTTAAGTACACTGTGTGGCCGATCCAAATCATGTTTTGTCGCTGTTTGACGACCTCAGTCGTGAAGGCGCGCGGGGGGAGGGCGCCAGAAATAGTGGCTGGGAACGACGTGGCAACGTCGCGGCACCGCGCTCAGTGTCGGTTCAAAATGGCGTCTGTGCGTGATCGATACCGTGGAATTTGCGTTGAAAATGTCCGAATTTGTGTTCTATCTGGTGGTGGGTCGGCCGGAGAGCTTAGCTGGGGCCCCGGGGCTCGTGGTCCGCGCCAGGGCCAGTCTCCCGACCCGCTCAATGTACGTATCCAACCCATATTGCGCCGACACTTGCCTGACATAGATAGCTATGGATATGCACCCCATAGGTTGCTCTGAGCTGACGAATCTCGAATGATCTCTGCACCTATCGCTCGCATATCCATAGCACTATTATTATGTTCGTGTAGATGATGATTGGAATGCGAAATGCGTGTAGGTACCAACTTTTCTTTCAGGTTACGTAATCATTCAAACAAGCTGGTCATCTAACTGGCTAACGGTACGGTTTTTAATTTTAAGGCTGGCGATACATGTCCATGTGGATATCCAATGAGGTTGTTACGGATAGGCAAAAAAGTCTTGATCATCGCAAGTACTTGCACACCTGATAACCCAGACAAGATGGCCGCCATTAAAATTGCGACGCAATAGCGCGGAGCACTGGCAACGTCGCACTCGTAATGAGTTTCGATAAGAAGTTTCAAGGCTATACGTTTTTAACAATGGATAAATTTAATACGCGATAAAGAAGTTATCCTACATCGTATTGGCGGTAATTAAATAAATTATAATTTTCTTAATTGATGTGCAGATGTTAACAACACGCACACATGAGTTGGAAATTAAGGTTACCACTTGCGGGAGTCACGCACACGCGCGAATGTCGCACTCACACATCCACGGGCATTATTCGGACATGAAATGCGCGGTTCACAACACAGCTTACGTCATCGGATCTCATCAGTTGTAAACATTACTATACATACTTATTCGGTCTAAAATAAATGGGCATGTGATTGTTGTCGAACGTGTATTATGCCTCTGATTAGGTATTATAATCATTTTGCCAGTTCCAATTACGGCTCTCGCGTTTCTTCACATGAATATGTGCAATTGACCGGTAACAATAGATTTCGTTTCTTTAAATTAATGCAATTACTGATAAAAAATACGATTACATTACCATTACAACTATTGCGATAGAGAAATCGGCGGCAAAGTTGAATACTTCGGTTGGCGCTCGCTAGATGGCGCTACACGTATCATAAGAGGTATTACGTTTAGGTTTTTATCAAGTTTATCTGGCAAAACAATATAAAAGTCTTAAAATGATTTCAAAACATGTTTACATAACATCCGAAAATACGAAATCCAAACCGATTAGTTTAAAGGGCAAATTCCATAAAAACAGCCCATAGGTATGCTTAAAATTAGTAAAAATAGAAGTTGCTTCTATGTCATATACTAAAATCAATGTCTACTTCAATAGTCCAAAAATATTCGAATTCAATTCAGTAATGAACGTATAAACTACTGGGATGGAAGCTTGCAAATCTGCAAGGGTGATATTGGACTGGCAAATTTTACATGCCTAGGTAGATAGCCACCCCACACCACACCCCACGGCTGGGGTGAGGTCTCTACTCGGCTGGGAAGTATAAATTAGTAATAGGGCGTTGTAAGCTGAACGTAACAGCATTCAAGCCATAGATTGTCGAGCTATCGAAAATTATTCTTGTAGGCCTATCTTAGGTTTGTTAGTGACTAACTGTCGGACATATAACTGAAGATTTATCTTCTTTTGAGCTATTTTTACAGTTAGACAGACTATCCACACTTATTTAGTTAAATTTTTTAATGATATTGCAAAACTCCCTGTATCTAAAATTAAATTAAAATTCATGCTGATTCAGTATTTCCGATTGCGACAATCAATGATATCAAATTTTATTGCGAAGCCGCAGTTATAGTAAACTGTCTATATTTTGAACTAGAATAGTATGCAACACTGCAGTTTATTTCTGAACCTCTCCCAGGTACTGCAGGCTGCAGGATAGATGTAATTTTAGTATGATCCATCGATGATGCAACTTTAGAAGTAATTCTGAAAGGTAATTTAATTTTGACGTTAATCTCCAAGACATGTAAAATGACGAAACAATCCAATTTTAATTAAGAAGTTAGGGTTAGCAAAGGTTTCGATTCCTTTGGGAATAGTGCAGGAATATCTTAGTGCAAAAAACCTTTATCAGGGTTCAAACACATATTTTTGAGCCTTAGCCTTAATAACACCACCTAATTTCATAATTCAAATTCTTTATTGCTATTCCACACACACTTCATTTGTGGTTGAGGATTCCGGGTGAAGCTCGCTTCCACTTTCGGCCTGATCATCAATTTCCACGTGAAATGCAGACCAAGAACTTCCTCGTTGTGGATAAAAAAACTGTATCATGTAAATACAACCTCCTCGATAGCATAAATTAACGTTAGTCAACAGTCTATCATAACATAGAGATCGGTTCAGAAACTAAGGGTTAATCAAGCGTAATTGATAATGACCTATTGTCATCCTATAGCTCGGTATCTAGTCCTGTTTCCAGCATGATTCCAGCCTGCAATCTTAATTAATCAATTATGCACGCAACGATAAGACCTTAATGAAATAATTATGCTGTCTATCGTACATTAGGTTTGTTAAGATAAAAATTCTAACTAACTAGATCATCAAACAGAATCTGAGGATTTGTTTCATATTGTTTTTTTCTAAATTAACTCGTTTTCTCCGCCCATTCACAAAAAATCAGCTGAACGCCAAAACCACGTTGTATTTTAACTTTCCAGTAAAAGCTATTCATAGAAGTCCCTTTGTTTCCTTCAGGGCGAAACTTGATTGTTTATGAGGTAATGACACAATAACCGTTACGGGAGGTTATTATTAATAATCCTATTGTGTCGCAGTTTTGAAATCCTTTTGTAACATTAAAGTGGTCCTTTTGGTGTAATCTCTGCTTCTCAATGAAATGTGTGCTATTTTTTTTGCCTAAAGATTCCTGGATCTATGACGTAGGTCAAGTTTTTATTGGGTACCTGTATACTCCAGTGTGGTGGTTTCCTTTGTAGTATTATAGTAGCATAGCATCTCGTGGTAGTAAACTTTAACGGAATAAAAACAAATACCATGAAAGGGTCTGCCAATTTTTCTGCAAGATGTTGTCGTGTCCCCATGATGCGTGGCCCTTTCTGAACCTTATTGATAAGAGATTAAATACGTGTATTTGATTTTGAACAGTTAAAGATTCGCAGAATGAATTTCATATACCATCTATCGTGAAAACAAACAAAGTTAGAGGCCAGACGAATCAAAAACTTTGATTCCGATGCTCTTGGTCAATATTTAATACCAAGGATTGTTATGAGCTTAATTTCTGAAAATCTGTTCTTTCGATTACAAAAAGTTCCTCTTTCTCTAATTTTCGGGGTTAATACTCGTATCTATGTTCTTTGTCATATTCTGTAGGATCTATACCTCATTCTGTACGTCCTGTAAATAAATTACGAGGTAGAACTTCTGGCAGCAGACATTAAATAATTGAAACTTCATTGATTCCTTGATTGTGTTGAACTGTAGTTACAAATAATAAATTGCTTTACTCCTAGTTAGTAGTAGATAGTAGTAGTTAGTCCTTTCATTTGAAAATGTTGACTAATTGTTTAACAGCTTCATCACATTTCTCATTTTAGGTTCGGGGATCTCACATAGAAGATATTTTGGTCAATAAAACATGATTGACATTGTATTTGCTTTTCTTTGTGTAATCCTTTGACATCACCTGAGGACCCTGAGGTTGTTACCTCTTAACTTATTTTCATTAGAGAATGTACAAGTAAAAAGTATCAGCGCTTTTTAAAACAAAAAGTAAAGCGGGCATTGTTTTTCTCTCACATCCAATACAAAAGGTGCTCCTTTCGCAACATAAAACTGGAAATTCAATTCTATTGTACTTGCACTCGGATCCCCCATTCCAATTATCTTATTGTAATCCTCTGTAACAAGTTTCTGTCGCCAAGGCAACCAGCCCGATACCTACTTATCCCGCCACCGAGGCGGTGGCAACCTACACTCGCGCACAGAGCAACGCCGATCGCCGAGTTATTGGTAGCTCTAACAGAAAACCTGTATGCCATCTTGAATAAAAATTCTGTCCAACCGCATCTAGGTCATCGCTCGTACCTCCACTTCGCGTTTACACGTAGAAAGTGGTCAATTTTGGCGGGAAACAGAAACGAAGCGCCCGCCCGTGCTCTCGATCGCAACTGTTGTATAATTTTAGAGAAAGGAGATTTGTTTTGGTCCACCACCTCCGTGGAGGTTCGTGGCATTTTCATATCACGTCCGTTCGTTTGCTATTATTCGACGGCGACGTTGCCGCTCCGTTGTGAGCTGGGAGCTCGATTCTCGGCCCCGCAGGGCCGCGCGCGGCAAAAGGCGTCGGTCGCAGTCAGTCGGCCGCGCAGCTCGGTGCGCGACGTCCGTTCGCGGAGGGCTCCGCGCGTCCCTCCTGCCCGATCCCAGGCCTCCCCACGAGTGCGAGCGAGACAGCGCACCGCGCGAAAGAGCGAGAGCCGCGAGAAAGAGACTGCGCTATGGCAGTGTCGCAACCTCGCCCACCTGACCGTGTTGACGCCGCGCTCGAAAAAGTTGCGCCGCTGCGCTATTTGAAGGCGCACGAATGTCGCGCGGAGCGTGCCGTGACGCGTTATTATCACAATTCCTTGTCTAACAACAGTTTTCTGAGTTACAAAAGACGTTTTGATCACGTTCACGAAGATTTCAACGCATTATCACCACTTATTCAACGGTATGTAAACGTTTTTGATTTTTCTTATAAAAGTAGGCGAACCTTTATCTCCGTCACTTGGAAAGATAAGCCGCTTATTGCATCTTTCGGTTCTCGGTTACATGAAGTAGGCTAGTTAGTGGTCTTCAGATACTTTAAAACATCGATTCGCTTTGACGTTGAACGCGCGATGTAATTGTTGGTATTTAGTCGCCATTTTCTACGTCGGTGACGAATACCGCCGCGCCGTCCTCGTTTCTACCGGTTCAACGTAAACCGGACTTTACCGCTCTACTCTGAAAGATGATTATCCTCAATCAACCTCGACTTTTTCTTCAAACGAGATCCGCTCGCTATGATTCACTGTGGAAATAATAATAACATTTCGGTGAACGTAGCTATACCTACATTGAATCTAATTCAAATTGCGAGTTTCCGAACGCACCCATAAAAAAAGGCGGGACACTGGCTGCTGTCATGATGGCTGTCATTTTTTTTGTGATTGCAAAAGTGAGAGACGAAAGTTGCTGTAAAACGCATTTTGCGACGCCCCGTTCAATGTAGTTGTTCTTGTGCCCGGCCTGTTATCGATTTGTGTACGTTTTCCGCTATAAATAAGTGCGAGTTTGTGTCATCGCGCCCTCGTGAGACCGGTTTCAAAAGAAACCAAGCTGGCTTCATGTAATAAATTCCGAATATAAACGTACAATAGTGTGTGCTGTTCTTGTTTCAACGTGTTTAGATCGATACGTAAGTTAAATCGTTGCAAAATTCACATATTACGCTAAGTTTTCGTGAACCGCGGCTACAATATTGCGAAGTCCGATGATGACGTCATAGGAATCCATCTTGGTTCTCGTGCTTCGTAAATAGAGAAAATTTCAATGAAAATTGCATTTTCCTTGAGCTTCTGTTAGTGATACTGTTAACGTAATCACTGCTTTTATCTATTGAAGTCCGCATACGGAGATACATGTTGAAGTAGGGAACAACATAACCTATAAATAAATCATGCAGGTTATGTTTTAATTAAGTAAGTAGGTACCTAAGTATTGATTAAAACAAATGAACGCGCGCTGATATCCACGTGGTATTGGGATATTTTGCCAATTTATTTGACACTGCCCGCGACCCCGTACGCGTGCACCTAGTTAGATAAAAAATTATCGGTATATTAATAATAAGTTATTTTCCTCTGGTTATTGTTTATTCCTCTAGTCAAAAAATCGACAGCACTGTGGCTCTGCATTGGTAAAATAACCAATATTGGATAGCCAATGCTTCATCATACTTAAAAAGTATTAAAGCTGGTAAAATAAGAAGTTTACCAGAGTCCAGTTGCTTTTCAATATGACTTAAAAATCAATAGCAAATCACAATTTAAATATGATGAAAATTTGCATAGGTACACTTTAGTCTAATTTGTTAAAAAACTAAATACAACAGAAAACTCATCAGTTAAGGGTCACTGGTGACCCATGTTACCTCCAACATGTTCCTTTATATTCTTTTAAAGTTAGGTAGGTATCTAATTCGGATAATTTTCCCTCTGGACACGTGGTCCGACTGCTTTGTCCGACTAATCGGACCACGTGAACTTTTTTTTCCTGTTGGTTCGATTAAGGAGTCGGACTATCAAGACTTTCTGTTCTTAAGGTTACATGGTCCGACATTTAACCGCCCAACCTATTTGAAAGAAAGAAAGAAAGATACATTTATTATTTCATTAACGCAACACTATTTAATTGCATTTTCTTGATTGAAAAACTATAACAGACCTATTCCTTTTAGTTCAAATCAAAGTTTAACTGAGTTGAACTTTCAGGAAAAAAATTCCATAGTTTCAATAATTTTTCTAGAAATTTGAAATGAACGGAAATATTTTTTCCTAAAAATTCAACTACAATAAATCTATTGAATATTTTTGATAGATTTTTAGGCTAGTTTCCTAAAAAAAATTTTTTCGTCCGTCAATTTTAATATAAAAAAATATTGGACTTGAATTATTTAATTGCCAATCAAACAAATAATTACAAAGTTACAGTGCGTTGAAGTTCCGCGTGACGTCACAAAGTGCAGCACTTTTACGCACTCACTGACGTCACGGGCCTTTTCTTTAGAACTTTGGCACGCTTTATCTCTTTACATTTTCATTAGTTTTAAAAAGTGAAAAATAGGTGTCGAGTATTTTTTGATAAGCTAACTGACGGACTAATTAAAACTCTTGCTTTTTACCCAGGAATCATCCCTATTGAAAATTTGGAAAACAAATGAATACCTACCTACATAACCTACTTATCTATAATAATATAAACATTTAGGAAATGTTTATAAAAAAAATCCGTGTATTTCAACTTCCTTGAAAGATTACTTAAGAAAGTTGACTTTACGGTTTTTTTTCCTGAAAGTTCAATTCAGTTGAACTTTGAATTGAACTAAAAGGAGGTTGTTTTACATTAAATGAAACAATCTTTAATTAAAAATATTTATACCTTTACATATTTGTATTAATTTATTCAAATCAATATTGATTTAAATTCATTATTATGAATTTATTTAATAGTATATTTATAATAATGCCAAGCCGTTCACGAGGAAGCTCTTGTTATTATTATGACCAAAGAGCATCGCATTGGTAGTTAATATGAAATTGTCACGAGAAATAGTTTCCATGGATCGATTTTGTTGCATACCACCCTTAATTTATTTCAAGTCCGATTAGTCGGACGAAGTGGAATTGCGATTCCTTGTAGTCCGATTAATCGAACCAACAGGAAAAAAAAGTTCACGTGGTCCGATTAATCGGACAAAGCAGTCGGACCACGTGTCCAGAGGGATAATTTTTAGAACTACGTTTTATACTGACATATTTGAGTGACTTAAAGCCAGATAAGCATTTGTAATTTATCATTTTTCAAGTAAAAATCACTTAATTCAACTGTTAATACAAAGCTGTCTTCTTAACCCTTAACTGGTATCGTAAATTGGACATACGTAACTGGTATCGTGGGGGCCGCGCGGCCCCCATACTATGTTTGCTTCTAGCAAGCATGTTTTATCTATATACTTGAATAAATGCTCATAAATGATATAATATCAGGCTTTTTCTATGTAATCATTTAGTTTTTATTGTATTAAATCTTCTTACTTATATACCTCAAGACATTACATAATAGTAACAACTTTTTACGTAATATTTTTTTAACGTTACAAATATCTATGAAACCTACGTTTAGAAAGTTATAATAAAAAATATTATTATTTTAATTAATCCATAATAATGTGAACTTAATAATAAATAACGTTTTAATGTAATGTTTAGTAAAAATAATAAGCGTTTTATAAAAATAAAAACAAATATTATTTTGACAAACATTAGCAGGTGCTGGTGGATTTTCAGACCACTTGTATTTATTTTTTCATAGTAGCTGGATTGACTAGGTCCTACAACATCTTCATTTTCACTTTCTGAAGAAAACACTAGAAAATTAGAAGCAGTATCCTCATTATCGACCGAATATTGGTTATTGAGTCTTCACAATGACCTATAATTTTATTATCACTATATCCTTCTTCTGACATGCTACTAATCACTAATTTGGAATCAAAAACTTCGTTTTAGGTATCTTCTATTGTTTTATCACTAATAAGCCATCAATACTGCAAAAAAAACAAAATACAAATAAAAATTGCCATGAAAAAAAAACTAACGTAACTGGTATTGTGGGGGCCGCGCGGACCCCAACACGTGCATATTCTTCGTCCTGGTGAATGATACAGTGCTGAAACGCCTGCACCAGACGCGAGTAGCGCCGAAATGAGAATACCAAAAATTTTGGCTGCCCACGATGCGTAGCTTCTTAGATATCAAAGAAAACGTCATGCGTGGGGGCCGCGCGGCCCCCACGATACCAGTTAAGGGTTAATAAAGACAATGAAAAAAAATATTTATTCTGCAAATTCATTGGATTTAGCTAGCAATTACGTTAATCAGTGGTTCAGTTTATTTCATCACATTGCACAAATATCTAAAAATATAACCAGTCTACTTTATCCGCTCATCTTCATTATATTGTCGACAATAACACCGGCAAATTAAATTAATAGTCCGATGCAGTTATAGCGGAGCTCCGTAATTTATTCACGACAAAGAAACCGTCCGCTTCGCCTCTTATTGTCCTGTCAATTGTTGGCTTGAAACTGGAAAACGTGAAAAGTGAAAAATGATAAACAAAGAATAATTAAACTTCTGTCAGCTTTTTTGTTTCATTGATTATGGTGCAGGTATTAGTTCATTATAAAAAACAATGTTTTGTTTCTTGTTAGCATATTTTTTTTATTTTTTTAATGTTAGACTGGTTTTTAGTTCTTGAAACTATACAAACTTCATTATGTGGTATGTTTTTTTGACACAGATGAAGATCATGAAGTATTTTATTTTAAAACACTGATGCTCCTTCTCAGACTTATAAAAGATTGCTATTTTCCAACTACCAGCCTTTTGGCTTGACTTACAAGCAAAATCTACAGTTAATGGTCAAGCTAAACACATTAGCCTCTTATCTTTTTGTAATACAGGCAATTTTGCAAAAACAATGTGCTGTCAACTGTACATTTTTACGATTAAATTGAATTTTTTACAAGTTTACAATTTTACACGCCCATTGGTGTTACACTCGATTTTAAATGTCAACCGATTCAATACGACACAGTGTGCCAAGGTCGTCTTACTTTCGCACCAAAGCTGCCCTTGGTTTGATCGTTATTCGTGTATTATGCAGTTTAGGGTCGAGTCTTTGCAAAATTCGTTAAGTAACGGCACCCATTAGCTCATCTCATAGTAAAATAATGAGATAAAAATGGAAAAAAAGGAAA
Source organism: Ostrinia furnacalis (assembly GCF_004193835.3). Classification (NCBI taxonomy): domain Eukaryota; kingdom Metazoa; phylum Arthropoda; class Insecta; order Lepidoptera; family Crambidae; genus Ostrinia; species Ostrinia furnacalis. Next base: position 442,503 of record NW_021131371.1, on the reverse strand, counting down.
AGGATTTGACTATCAAATTCATCAAGGGTATCCCAAAATTGATTCAGGCAAAAAACTAACAGAATCCGCTAAAGCAACTCAAGCCGTGAACGAAACAATAACTTATGACATCGTGAGCAACCATACAAACCTCATGCAAAATAGTAAATCACTAAAGTTCCTCTATGCAAACATACGGAGTATCGTGAAGCCAGGAAAACTAGACGAGCTCAGATGCATCATTAATTCTACGCCACATCAGATACATGTTATAATATTAACAGAAACCTGGATAAAATCTGAATCAGAAGCCCAGAGTATACAGCTGCCGAATTATACCCACTATTATAATTACCGGAGAGATGTGTTGGGGGGTGGTGTTTCGATCTTCGTACACAATAACCTTAATCATAGTTGCATTGATGAACTTTGTGAGAATGACAACCACTTCTTGTGGGTGCACATAGGCAAATTCTCCTTGGACATAGGTGCTGTTTACAAACCTGAGAGGACCAACAATCTTAACTTTCTTGAATCCTATTCGCGGCAGATGCTTAAGCGAAGGAGGGCATTAGTATTTGGAGACTTTAACTACGATTTACTTAAAAGAAGTAAACCCACCAGAGATTACCGAGAAATGTTAAAGGAGGATGGTTTTATTATACTTAATCAAATTGATCCCAAATATTGCACACGAGAGACAGCAACTTCAAAAACGATCCTGGACCACGTTTGCTCAAACATTAAAAATAACACCTTTCACTTAACTATTATAGAGTCGGTAATATCAGACCACAAGCACATTGCATTGGAAGTGAACAGATTTGAACCAGAGAGGACCAAGAGAGTTGAGTATCAAGCCATTAATTATAGCACACTATTTGATGAATTAAAGTCCGTGAAAATAGACGAGTGTAATGGTGAATATGAGAAATTAGAGGAAAAACTACTTGAATCTGTGAGAAGAAGCAAAATAAATAAGACTAAGATGATAAACCCTCCAAAAATGGACTGGATCAACAAGGATATAATTAAAGCTATCAGTAAGAGAAATGAGCTTGGATATGACTACATCAGAGCACCAGATGACGAAGCTGCAAAAGAAAAGTACTTAAGAGAAAGGAGGAAAGTTCGTGAAACTATACAAAAAACGAAATCCGTGTACTACCAGAAACTATTCAACGACTGCTTAAATAGGCCTCTTAAAATGTGGAAACTCTTAAATAATTTAACAAATAATAAGTTTAAAACTAGCGTATCCCCTACCAAAATTGTGACAAATACAGGTCCAATTACCGATCTTGCAGAAATATGTGAATGCTTCAACTCATTTTTTGCTAACATTGGTTCTGTTCTTGCGAACAATATATTATCTCACACCTGTCATGTAAGTACAAATATTATGCAAATAGTTCATACACAGCAATCCCAAAACGAATTCTCAAAATTTAACCCGGTTACAACAGAGGAAATTAATAAAATAATCGAAAACTTGAATTCAAACACGAGTAGCGGTCTTGATGGTATAAGCCCTAAAACTATTAAAATTATCAAACCTTTAATTTTAGACGAATTAACGAACTGCATTAATAGTTCTTTAGAAAATGGCTGCTTTCCCGACTCACTTAAAGTGGCAAAGGTCAGTCCAATATTTAAATCAGGTAGCCGAACTGATGTTGGTAACTATAGGCCCATATCTGTCTTACCAATTGTTTCAAAAATATATGAGAGAGTTGTCTATAATCAGCTGGAACAGTACTTGAACTCCATTAGTTTCCTTTCTGACAAGCAGTATGGATTTCGTCCTAAGTCTAATACCTTGTCTGCGTGTGTAGATCTTATCACTGATATCAAACTAAAAATTGATCAGAAACAGATAGTTCTCGGTGTTTTTATCGATCTTAAAAAAGCTTTCGATACGATAAGCCACAAGCTGCTCCTAGATAAGTTGAACTCGGTTGGTATCAGAGATGTTGTGCATAAAATGATTCAATCATATCTTACTAACAGATATCAGATCGTAAAAATTGATAACATTCACAGCCGTCCTGAGGGGATTACCTTTGGAGTTCCACAGGGATCTATCTTAGGACCCCTATTATTCCTAATTTACATAAATGGTATCAGTGATCTGAATCTCAAAGGTCAAGTCTCATTGTATGCTGACGACACGTGCTTATTTTACTCCGGCAGTAATATGACTTCTATTGCCAAAGATGCACAGGATGACCTAGATTTGCTAGTTATTTGGTTTCAATCTAACTTACTAACTTTAAACATAGCTAAGACCAATTTCATTATTTTTAGCGCCAAAAATAAGCCCATATCTGATTTCGAGCCTCTCAGCATAAATAATGAACGTTTGACCCAAGTGGATTCTGAAAAATACCTCGGACTCATACTTGATAGTCGATTAACTTGGAAACCACAGATCGAAAAAACCCGAGCAAAATTATCAAACCTAATGTCTGTCCTGCGCGGTAACGTACACTGTTTTCCTACGTCCGTCCGATATACCATTTACAATGCATTGGTAAAACCCCACCTAGATTACTTAATCGAGCTATACGGTTGTGCTGCTAAAACTAACCTTAAAAAATTACAGACCGCTCAAAATAAAATTATAAAATTGCTGTTTCATTTTGACTTCTTAACTCCAACATCAGAAGTTTATAAAAAAACCGGACTTATGTCTTTGTCCCAAATATATAAATACAATACATGTATACTTGTACGTAAAATACTAGCAAAGTATATTCATACACAAATATCCTTTAATATTAAATCACAATTTTCAAAACGTTCCCTACGAAAACCCAATGACATCCAATTGTTAAGACCCCGAACAAACTATGGTAAGAAAAATGTATTGTATGAAGGGGCGAAACTGTATAACAAATTACCTAATGACATCAAAGGCACAAAATCATTCCTATCGTTCAAAAAAAAGGTTAAACTTTATTTCATGAGCCAATTCTCGGAGTTTAATTAAATCTGTTAAAATGATAATTTAATAATACTAAAAATGGTTGAAGCAAATAAAATCAAAATAACTTTAAAAAAAAAAGTGACTTAAGTACAACATTCTCATAGAAACTAGAATACGATACGTAATTGGACCTGTCGTTACGAATTATAACTACTGTTTTCTTAGTGTACCCACGAATGGCCAATATATTAATACTCGAGTGACTGCTATTGTACGCGTCTGCTTCGTGCAAAAAATATTAAAATGTAAACAAATAAAATTGTATAAACTTTAAATAATCTATAGTTTTAAGGTTAATTTTGTATTTCTCTTGTAAGTGAATGTAATTCTTTTAGAGAAATAAATGTCTTAAACCATAAAAACGGTTAATTTTGTTCTAGGATTAAAATTAAAATAAATAAATCCGTTTTAAAAAAAGAAAAGAGATAAAGTGATTTCTATAATACAGAATATAAGTACAAAACAGGACCAAGTCTTGCTTGCTATAAATATAGCATTTACAAATGTAAATGTCCTTTTAGAAGAGTAATTACAAAGAGTAAATGTCTGTTTGTGACTTTTTCTAAAAATTAACATAAACATGACCTTTTTCTTCTTTTGCACTAGGTATTTAATTCCGTGATGCAAACAAGCCACCTCGTAGTCGCTCTAGCATTATTTGTATTAGAAATGCCATATAAATCTCACCCCTCCACTCTTGCTCAGTGGTGTTAATTCCCAAATCTTATCTTTGAAACCAGAAATTCATAACACCACCTTTATTTTATACTGTCATAAGGTTTTATTTTTTCCCAAACGTCTACACTGTACACGCCCGTATTCACAAACATTGCGTGTAGACGCACAGGGTGACACACGAACCAATCACAGAGTTCTATTCAACGCTGTGCGTTCGATTGCAGCTTCACTTATGCAAGTATCGTTTGCGAATACGAGCATCAACCTTATCTTTGAGAACCAGTGGCGGCGTATCCCCCGCTTCCCGTTGCCTTCCCCAATGGGCTTGCAACTGCGTACATGGGGGTATATCGATTTTATCATTGGAAGCGTCATATCGCCTGTATGGTTTGTGGCGTGCCGAAAATGATAAAACACTTCACTCTGAATGATTTTACGCCCGTATTCACAAACTATGAGGTCTCACAGTGCGCTTAGACGCACAGGGTGACACACGAAGTAATCAGAGCTCTATTCAACGCTGTGCGTTCGATTTGCTGCTTCACTTAAGCAAGCATTGTTTGTGAATAAGGGCGTCAGTATCATTGTAGATAATATTAAATTGGTATAGGTTTTGACGATTAAAACTGCGCGGCTTCGTCGTACAGTCAGCGTCAAATAGTTCTTCTTCTTCTTTTGGTTGATGGCGAAGAACTTGCGTTTTTTCGCCACTGAGGGCACACTCGTCAAAAAGTTCGTGACACCCAAAGTGGCCAAAAAGGCAACACAACCTTATGCTATGTTAACCTATTACGCTCAAATGACCCCAACACCGTTCTAATAAGGTTGCTATTTGTATTCCAGGTGAAAGTGTGATGGGCCCTTGCTGATCTACCATGATGAAGCGAACGGCCGTGCCGCGGCTCGGGCCTGATGAGCCCTCGCCGCTGCCAACCCAGTCGCCAGCTCAGGTAATTTGAACTCTAATGCTGTGTAGATTGTGTTGAAAACCAAATATGTTACATAGTTTTCTCCTAAGGTTGCGTTTCTACCAGAGATGAAACGATTCTATTGGTCCTTTACAACGCTACGCATCCTCGCACATCTCTGGTGGAAACGCAGTCTTACGCCCGTATTCACAAACATTTCTATGAGGTCTCACAGTGCGTGTGGACGCACAGGGTGACACACGAACCAATCACAGAGCTGTATTCGACGCTGTGCGTTCGATTTGCTGCCTAACTTAAGCAAGTATCGTTTGTGAATACGGGCGTTAGTCTGGTTAGTTTTTTTTCCTGTGATGCGGATTTACCCGCATTTCATTATTTCCATGTTTTATCCTATTACGCGGGCTACACGCACGTGGAACGCGGATCGGCTGCGGGCACACAATACGAAATCTTTGTTCTGCAACCAGCAGCGTGATTTTACACGCATAAGGACTAGATCCGCACGCGAGCCGAAATCCGCATCAGGAAAAAGGCACTTAGGCTGGTTTTAGTGTCACGCGGACCGTCCGGTGCTCCGCACGGCCAATCTGTATGAACTTCTAGGGAGCGTTTTAGAGTAATCCGGAGGAACCGCTCCGCTCCCTAGCAGTTCATACAAATCGGCTGTGCGGACCAATCCGCACTGACAGTCCGCGTGACACTAAAACCAGCCTAAGGGTTAACACACGTGTATGAAGTATGAACCAGAGTAGAATCGAAAGGAAGGACTATCCACTCTTCCCGTGGATATCGTAAATGACAAAAGGAATATGCTAAAATCAGGCCAATCCAACCCGTTTGGCCAGATGGGGAGCGTATCTTACAGAGGGTTGTCCCCCTGCAATGGAGAATATGGCCTTGATATTATCAGTCAAGGAATAAATTCCTAAGCTCAAAGAGCACAAAGGCTATTATAGCGTGGACAACTGGAATGCTTTTTTCCTAAGTCTAAAAAACTTGAACAAAATTGTCTAAATAATGATAAAAAGAGATATCAAAGTATTATACTTGAATCACTATTTATGACGAAAACAGCGTTAAAATCTGCTGTTTAGTCTAAAAGATCAAAAGCCTACAGACAGACATGGAGCTACTTTGTTTTATAATACGTAGAGATATGCCGTTGACTGTGCAATGCATGATGTAATGAAGCTTTAACGAAGCATTTTAGCACGAAGACGCGCCCCATCATTCTTCCGCTAATGTTTGAGTGTTATCGGTACACGCTAAATCATCCATGAGTGCACATGCACACTACAATAATGACGCTCGGATTGCTCGGATCAAACTCCCCGCACCCCGTGCTTCCCTCGATCCAAAATTGGTGGGGCGCGTCTTCGTGGATAAAACGATCTATACAATATGCTGTAGTTTTCCCTAAGATACACGTTGCTTACCTCGGGTATAGGTCTGCAACTTCGTTCAGGGGATACATTAAATTTACCATTGGTGTTGCCACAATGCCAACACGGTATGTGGCGTCTGATGGATGGTAATACATACAAGCTTTATGCATGCATAGACATTGTGTAAACATTAAAATTTACCTACTTCTGTAATAAAATTAGCAGAATAATTATTCTTCTTTTTCTGATTAAAAGTACACAGTAATGAAAGAAATGGGTGGATTTTTTTGTCGAAGTAGTTTTTTTATTTCATAATAAGTCATAGTGAGCCAGTGTATGTGAATGCATATTTATTTGACAATATTGCACACATCTTATGAAGCGGTTACTATTGAATATTTTATTATATTATTTTCACTTTCCGTTATTCACCAACTCAATGTACCGGACTATTCCCTCCTCGTTCCCACCGCTGCAACTCCTGTGTAGCCAGGATCTACAGCTTGCAGCCAATAAAAACCCAACCAGTGAAGGTCAAGTTTCTCCCGGGGGAAAGTTTAAACTGTCATTGGACCCGCAACGAAATTAATCAGAAGAACAGGAAAACTATGTAACTGGTAAATAGGTTATTCAATTCGGGAAAACGTAAATAAATACATTAGGTACAAAACAGTTTATAACGCTAGCATAACAAACGGTGCAAAAAATAAGTATTAACTGCGCAGCGAGATATTTAGCAAAAAACCGAAGGTTAGTCCAGTTTTAGATGCGATTCGGATAGTAAAAATAGTTTCAAGTTACCGCGCAACCTGGACAGGTGAAGTTATACTTTTATCAAGATGAACGATCGACCTATAGCAAAAATGAGTATCTCTTCAAATAGAATAATGTCCTAAGGAAAAGTCCACATATCAACAGCGCCTCTTCAAGGAAAGGCATTTACTTGGCAGGGTAAAACTACCAAATACCTGCCTTGTCAGATATTTAAAACCTGAACAAGGCCATTCGGCAAAAGTTTAAAGTAATGGACATTGTCCAGTAAAATGTGGCAATAATCTGTCAGAGAATTGATGAAAATGGAGTAAATGAATCCAAATGGCCACGTTTCAGCAACCGTAGCGTAAGGTTACCTGCTCGATGGACCGACGACCCCACTAAGATAGCCAAGAAGCTAAATACATGTTTGGAACTGAATGCAGAAAACGTTTCTTCAAACATAAACTGGACCCGATTAAAGACCACGTTTCATCAAACTTACCATAAGACGCCCACTTACTCGTTGGAGATAAATCCAATGAAAAAGGAAAATAACTACCACGCAAATCTATTTTCAGAAAAGAACATCAATAAGAAGTAGGTAATAGTAATACTAACTCCACTGAAACACGCCCATAATCACAACGGTTGTTCTATTATTCAAGCCATATGTTCCGCTGGATCGATCGCTCGCGTTGTAAGTGATTCAGCTGACAGCAGTGCATTGACATTTGACGATATGCCAAAGGACGTTGGAATACTTTATATTGAACTGCATACCTGACTTATTGAGGCTCTCTTCTAAAACTCATTTATTTTTGCAAATAGGCTTTTAAAAACACTTTTACACGTCCTAGTATTAACCCTACCACTGCTTCGGGACAATAAATGGGCCATTGCTGAGAAGAAGCAGCGCAAGAAACTCAGTCACTATTGTCAGCCTCCTTTTCAAGGGTAAAAGGGTTTCCTTCTTTAGAGACTATTGGGATTTCTCCTTTTGAGAGGCTCTCTATTGGGGCTCCTCCTACCCATTAAACCCTAAAGTTGTCGTCCTTAGCCTGTTGCCAAAGATGCCACGAGCTGCCTGCCTAAACACTGGACATTATTCTGTAACTCCACTCCCAAGATTTGAAGACTATTCATCAACCAGTCCAGTCCTGAAGACTTATTGGATTCAAAAATTTCATCAGAAATTCAGATTAAAAGGCTGATGTATCAAGACTATAAACTGAAACTTGATTTTTATTGAGCAAAGCATTTTTCACATGTAAAGAGGTAGACCCAATAGCTTTCCTTTTGTGGTGGTCTGTACAAATGATGTTTAGAGAAGCTGCTATTTTAAAATCTCAGGAGTTTACAGTATAAAAATCAGCGTTTATATGTGGCAACATTTGATTATATTGGCCGATATGATACTAACTGCCAGATGTAACAAAATGTACAGAATACCAACTAACCAAAAGGCATCGTCAATTTTGTTTCGCTATTTTTATGGATCATCAATCTACCTGTACTCAGACAATCATAAAACGTTCTAAGCTACATACTTTACGGTTTATGGATAGAATCGAATACCTATAGCATTGTGAAGATGTCAATGCACTTAGTTGATGGTTTGCCAAAGGATGTCACCGTTTGCTAAGCTTGGGAGAGCTCCAATTTAATGAGTTTTGGCAAGGATTGTATTATTCATTCAAAGAACGACATTATCCTCATAGATACAGACAAACGGGACTATTCCCACCTCTCGTTCCCACCACTGCAACTCCTGTGTAGCCAGGATCTACAGGTTAGCCGCCCCACAAACCCAACCAATGAAGNGCTGGACGTCTGCGCTAGAAAGCGTGACGTCAATATAAGACTCGCCCGTTGGGCTACTGTAGGTTGGTGGTGCATTAGGGGTGTTGTGAATAACTAAGTTCATTTCAGCTATGAAGTCTTCCACGGCTGAGCGACGCTCCACATCAGTCGAGCGATATAGATAGATAGATACAGACAGGAAATAAATTGTTGTTGCAGCATAAGGTTTCACTTTGTAAAGTCACCTTCCTTTTTTGCCCTGTCAGTGGTTGCTAACCCTTTTTCGATCAGAAAACTGCAGATGGAATACCTATTCTTCGTTTATTGTGCGAGTTTGAACAGCTAAGTTCACTACCCCTGGTAACAGACAGACTTTATGTTGTTGTGGGTTGACGTGCACTTCGATATCGAAAGTATTTGTTTAAAAGTCATAAAAGTAATTTATTTACTTTAAATAGGCTTCTAAAAAGCGTTCATACACGTCTCAGTATTACTGTAACCCTACCACTGCTTCGGGACAATAAATGGGTCAGTGCTGAGAAGCAGCGCAAGAAACTTAGTCACCATTTTGAGACACAGGTTGATTTTAGATTACGGGACTATTCCCACCTCTCGTTCCAACGCGCAACTCCTGTGTGGCCAGGATCTACAGCTTGACCGCCAATAAAAACACAACCAGTGAAGGTCAAGTTTGTCCTGTCCCGGGGGAAAGTTAAACTGTCATTGGACCCGCAACGAAATTAATCAGAAGAATATAGGAGTTCGAAGTTAAGGTTCACTTCCCTCTTGATTTTAGGTTGCATTGCAATAGAACCAAATTGGAAACAAATACCCACAGTCTTTAGGTGTGTCCTAGCTGAAAGGTATCTATCAGTTGACAGAGCGTTATCCACTAGGCCCCTATCTAGTAGGATGTTTTTGTAGTTTTTGCATTACTCAAAAGATAATCTTGGACAATCGTTCGCTCGAGTTTTTCCGTTGATAAATTATTTAAACAGTCGTGTGTTCCGACTTCAAAGTCAAGGTTTAAGGAAAGTCTGACTCCGCCATCTTTGTTGTTGAAATGTTTTGTTATAAAGTAATTTATTGTAATGTAATACGACTTCGAAAAATAACATCACAATGGCACAATCGATTCGAGATTTTCGTCGTGCCTAGACAAAGTAACGTGACAGTTTGAATTTTGCGATCGCTAAAGAGCCAGAACGAAGCGATTATGGATTTAAAACTGGCACTAATGTTACCTGCTCCAAAAGACTGGTGGTTCGGGTTTAAATCCCGATGGGGAAAATTTATTACAATTACATTAACTAGATTAATGAAATTTTGTTGTTTAAAGATAGCCTTTAATAAGTTTGACGCTTAGATTTTTATATTCTTTGTTGGATAGGTCTTCCAGGATAGGTTTGGTGACTACTGGTGGGCGAGTCCTTTATGTACAGTTTCTTACAATTTTGTCAACTTAGTTTTGTAAGAAGTCAAAAAATATTGCTCTGAAATAACAAATTGGAATAACAAAATAAGAAGTACTTATGGTAAAGCAATTTAAAGTGGCTCAGCTTATGCTGACAAGGACAACCTATATTCTAGAAAGCATTGATTTTCAGCCACTCTCATTTCTCTTCAGGTCTTAAGAAATATCACGGGAGCTCAGAAAAAGTAATCATACTTTTAATGTAGTTTCTTATAAAAAGGTTTTTTATTTTGATTTTTCAAGCATAAAAAAAAAACATTGCCAAGGTTCCACCCATTTGCGACATGCATATTATCATCTCCACTGTGTACATACAAATGCATGATAAACTGGCCGGCGTAGGTTATCATTTATCACGGTAGGTGTAAACAACTGCTGTACTGTGTAATAGACCTAGCTTGCACTAGGTCATTGGAATTGCTAACGACGTAGTCTGAAGCTGTTATAATGAAGCTGACTTTAGCTAATTGATAAAATTGCCGGCAAAATATACATCAAGCTGTATAACTTATATGTTCTTAGAGCTCTGTGCATTTTATATTGGTAAGAAAAATATTGAAACTTGGTTCCCTTAAAACTCTTTTGCTAAGTATATTCTTAGTTCCTTACTATATTAGATATGACTAGTTTTCCGCCCGCGGCTTCGCTCGCGTGGAATTTTTCAGTATTTTTATATAATTTATGACATTGAGCAATAACAGTTCAATCTTAAATAAGTCATTTATTTTCTGTAAATAGACTTTTAAAAAGCGCTTTAACACGTCCTAACAGTATTTCTTTAACCCTACCACTGCTTCGTGACAATAAATGGGCCAGTGCTGAGAAGAATCAGCGCCAGAAATTGAGTCACCTTAATTTAAACTTACAACACTCTAAACTTCACAAAAACAGTTGCTATTCGATTAAAAATGTAGAAAACACACCCAACACGCGAACGTAAACAAAAAAACTCAGGCTAACGTGTCACACGGTTGACCGATAGTGAATCAGCTTCGTTATAAATAGAGACTATAGAAGCGACGCGCGCATCCAAAATAGAAATGGAGTTCTGAACGTCGATATAACCTTGTGGTGTAATGTTGTACAACACTGCAGTAACATTTGGACACATTTTTGGAGTTTTTATGCGATAATAACATGATAGTCATCGGGGTTATGTGTTGTATGAACCTACGCGAAGTATTGTGTCATCAATTTAAATAATTTCCTTGTACGTTGTGCACAGCGCCATCTAGTCTCAAAAGTTCTTAGTTTGAGACTCAAACTGCAATTTAGTACTGGGTATTAGATTTTTAATACTAACAATTTTTATACTAAACTAAGGCTCTTCATCATGGCATTTCTTCATTGTCACATCGTCGTGAGCGTTTTTATAAGAGCCATAACACAAATTTCGCTACATAGACGTTATACAGTGACTACAACGCATTGTGATGATGTTTTTTCGCTCAAAGAGCGTTTTCAACCCCCACTACTGCTCGGAACCGTGGTTTTTCTTCATTTTCAGAAGTCATAACAAAAATTTGGCGAATCGACGCTTCAGTCTTTGAGCATGACTTTTATACATATTTATAAGTGCTATACTAGTGATAACTTCGTATTTAATAGAACTTGTAGAATTAACTTCCATTTTTGTTGCAGATTCAACAAGCTGGTGCGAGCAACATGCATACACTTGCACAATCTACTTCTATAGCCCAACCCCAGCTGCTTGGTGAGTTTATTTCTAATTAATTAGGGTAAACCAGAGAGTGATTGCCCACTGGTAGTGATTGCCCGCTTTAAGAATAATATTGTCAGGTGCTGACTTTGAATCACTCTAGTTAGATTTGAATTTACTGAGTAGAGGGCTCCGAGATCAATGTACAAGTAGATTTAAAATTTACAATAGGAAACACTAAAAAAATACAGTTATGGCGGATTTTGTCAAGACGGGTGAAAATGTTACTCAAACAGGTAAAGACTTTAACAATTTTACTAAGGAATTACTTTCTTAGAGGTAAAATTTTTTTTGCAAGTTATTTAATATTCAACTAATGGTGTATAGTCATGATGAAATTATAAGTGTTTTCTCCATTATCAATGAAAATAACTGATAAAATTTGATTTCTAACGGTCATTATAACGGTGGGTAATCACTGCACGTAAATCTGTATATTTTTAGTTATTGCCCACCATCATTTCAGTTATTGCCATATGTTAATGTATAGTTATTGCCCAGGGCAATTATTATTAGAGTGTTGCCACCATGCAGTAGCAGTGTTTAAGTTGCTCATTGCTAGACTTGTTTTGCAATTTACAGGCATAAATATTGAAACGGCTTTTAATGTTTAATTTTCAGTATGCCAAAGACTCCAAAAGTTCAATAAAGCATAGAAAATTTGCAAAAAGCGATCGAAGCTGTACAAGATGTATCCAACAATTTATCTGCAAGATAAATTGCTGAAAAATATGGTTTGGCTTGAAAAAAATGATAAAAATTCAAACGCAAATACAAAAAATTACAATCCTACGTTAAATCTACTAGTTAATTGTAAGGAATTAGATACAACTTTAGGGAAGAATAACCAACAGCTAATTGAACATTCTGAGCAACCACTTGAACTGATATCAAAGAAGATAAAAAAATAAATACATATAAAATTCAATTTTTTGCGTCATCTTTGTTTTGAAGTAGATGATTCTGTCTCTACCGATTCTGACTTGTCAACATCAGCTCAAGAAATATTTGATAATATGTTAATAAGGCCAAACGCAATTTATTTTGAAATTTTGAAGACTGTATTACTAGTATTTAAGTTTAATGTTTTGTTTTGTTTTGTTTATTTAAAGCCTATTTTGTCATTTTAAAATTGATTATTTTGTTTTAAGATACTGGGCAATTACTGTGCTTTGATGTGGGCAATTAGTGTAAGTAATGGGCAATGACTGTACTTTTTGGAGGATTTTAAATTTATTTCAATATTTTCTAAGTTACGTAAGTTTTAACTAAAAATTGTTAATATTCTGTTTAACAGTTTATTGAGGTATAAGAAAAAAGTCATAAATGGTCGATAAATTAAAATACTTTCTTTAATTTTTCATCTCAATGTGTTTGCAATCTTAAGTGGGCAATAGCTATACGGTTTACCCTACTATTTATTATACAGTTTTTGTAATATAAAACTTAGTGAAATAACAATGTGAACTAAGTTGTAAGATTCATGTTTAATATTAGAATCCATTACTGCTCCTTATTTATTTATTTATATGATCAACTAGCGGCCGCCCGCGACTTCGTACGCGTGGATCCCGTTTTACCCCCTTCATCTATCTTACGCGGTTTAGATTTTTTCATACAAATGTTTTTTCCCGCTAACTCCCGTTCCCGTGGGAATTTTGCAATATCCTGTTGTAACTAAGCTTTAAGTTTACTAAGGTACCTGCATGCCAAATTTCAAGCGTCTAACTTAAGCAGTTTAGATTTTTCATACAAAAGGATTTTCCCGCGAATTCCGGTTCCCGTGGGNTTCTGCAGAACAAACACAGTTTCAATAAGGCGCACTTAATGCCATTTGGCGTTTTCCTCAACCTTAGGGCCAATGCCAAATTGAGAATATAGTAGGTGGTACAATAATATTGATATTCTTTTCATTTAATCACTTATTTCATAAAATTTTCCCTTCTTTTCTGAAAGACTCTAAAAGAATATAAAATCTAAACCAGTTTTTAATTAACATAAAGAAATCAATATTGTTATTAATTAAATACGAGAGGGTTAAATAATATTTTTTACAATCATTATTATGCAATTAGTTTAATTAAAGAATGTTGATTTAACCCGTATCATCCCAGTGATCCATTTTTGGATCGGTTAGTTAAATATTTTTTAATTAAAGTTGCATTAACGCAGCCATTGTTTTTTCTTTATATTGGCAGCACTGGCAGTTCTACCGCTCTAATCCATCTGTCAGATTTTTGTTCACGCGCGCAAATAATGCAGTTTCATGAGCTTAATTTTTTTGTTTTTCGTGAAAAAATGTCTCATCGGCAAATGTAAGTATTTTATAATTTCTAATATGTTGACAGCTTTTGTTTTATCGAGTTTTTATCAAATATAGGTTCAGATACCATATAATAATGCATTGAAATATAAATATAGGGTATTCGCATATAATTTTTACATTTTACTATACCGATCCATTTTTGGATCAGTAGGATAATATGGAGATGGGACATTCTATAAACTTATGTAATTGTTGGTAATAATTTTTCATTTATTTTGTTGTAGATTGTCGGTAAATGAGATCGTATCATATCTAGAGGAAGTCGATGATGTGTTTACATAACACCCCCAGATAATTACGACAAGAGCGATGAAGATAGCGGCGATGAGGAGTCTTCAAATATAAATCATCTATCTAGACATCAACTCTTAGCACAGGTTGAATTTAGGGCTATTATGTCATCCCAAAACGATTTAGATGCCATAGAAGACGTTCCGAATGAGCCATTATTAGATACACCACCACAACCACCTCCACCGAAAAAGAAATGTCCTGCTTCCCGAAAATGGAGGAAAACAGATGTCCATGAAAAGGCAGACAAAGTGTCAGGTGGCTCTGACTTTTAGAACATCTTGATAGTCCGGTACAATTTTTCGATCATTTTTTTGACGCGGAAGTGTTTGAACTAATTCGCTCTGAAACTGAAAATAATGCAATTCAAAAAGGGTATCATCATTTCAAAGTTACAACTGAAGAAATAAAGCGTTTTATTGGGATTCTTCTGTTGTCGAGATACAATAGTGTTGCAAGATATCGCATGTACCTACTTCCCAGTAGGTACATGCGATATCTTGCAAAGTGTCGATTGCAATTTTCAAGGTGTGGCAGCTGCTATGCCTAGAAAGAGATTTGAAGAACTGCTGCGATTCTTTCACGTTGCTGATAATACTAACTTGGCCCCACAGGATAAGTTCGAAAAAGTTCGTCCTTTATGGAATTTACTCAACAAATATATGGCTAAAATATTACCCTGGTGATAGAAATCTAAGTATTGATGAGTCGATGATTCCATATTTTGGAAAACATGGAACAAAACAACATATTCATGGAAAACCCATTGGATGCGACAGGAACCATAAGTGTTCTTCTGCTTTTCACTCAAAATAATGTGTAAAAATATATTATTTTGATATGTATCTTACTTATAATGTGTGATTTTATTGTTTAATAAAAATATACGATTATAATAATACGATTTTTTATAAAAACCTTGTATTATTTACAATAATCTTCCTAACTAATGCAAAATTATTACAGTGGCATATCTTCCTACTGTTCCATTTTTGGATCGGTACTGAAACTGAAAGACAGAAAGCTGATTATTTTTTTCTTATACATATTATTGTTCAGTAGGTTACTAACATGTAGTACTATAAATTTCGTTAAAATCGAATCAGCTTTTAGGTACTTGGGAAGATACGGGTTAAAACAACTTTCCTCATTAACTCGTGTCACTAATGTATTATTAATAATTCAATTGTTTACTTGTGTTTTTATTCTTTGAACATTTTAGTTCACTCAATAGTTGTCATTTTTTTTTAACCTTTCCTTTAAGTGATAAGATAAATAAGAAAGAATGTGCTTGAATAGGTTCGTACTTCTATTAAGTTCCTTCTCTTGATAAGTTTGAGCCTTTTAGTTAGATTTCTACAGCAAATACGTTCATAATCAGCACAACACACATGCTATAAATAAGTTCATCGAAATCAGGATTGGTTGGACAGTTTAATATCAAAAACCTCAACAGAAAAACTTAAAATATCATTAATTAAATTTAAAATGGCACTTATAGTCCAGTCAATAAAGCATTATAGATGGAAAACTGTAGAACACAATTTCTGACTTCAGGACTTTATTTAGACTAGTTAGGAGGTGAACATAGCAAAAGTCCCCGCCCTTAGCCCTTGAGCCGGCGGGGAGAGGGGGGTTTAAAGGTGCCACTTTTCGGTTTTTCGCTTAATCCTCGGAAACTATGCGTCCTAGTGACATGACTACTTTGAACCAAAAAAAGCATATTCAATTTGCTACAGGTGAGACCGTCAAGTTTTTCGATAAATTGTATAGTTTTCTCGGCATCTGCTCTAGAAGGTCTGTAATATTGGAAATTTTATTTTTGTCTTACATGTTCCCATCAGGAGAAAATCGACTAAATCAACATTGAGCAATCATTCTAGACATGCGGGAGCATGTTAAGCCTAGTTCCAGCGAGGGGACTACACCGTGCGTATATTTAGACGAATCACTTTGAGCCACTTTTGACTCCTCATCACTCAAAAACTACTGTGCATTAACACTTCAAATTTGGCTCATGTGTTGAGACTTGCAAGATATACATCAGTTTCAAATTTCATAAATATGCCTCAAACGGTTCTTTAGATATTGACGTCCAAAAATCTACATGTCTGACCTATAGACCAAATTCTAACCACTTCCAGATGACCTCGAAGGTTCAAATTTGGCATCCAGAAAGGTAGTTATGTAAATACAAAGGAACAAATAAAAAACCAGTAAATTTTAACATTTCACATGTGATAGATAGATAGTAGTGCTCTAAATATCGATTTTTGAACGTCAATACCTAAATAACCGTTTGAGGTATATTTATGAAATTTGAAGCTGATGTACATCTTGCAAGTCTCAATACATGAGCCAAATTTGAAGTGTTAATGCACAGTAGTTTTTGAATGATGAGGAGTCAAAAGTGGCTCTAATTGGTTCGTCTAAATATACGCACGGTGCAGTCCCCTCCATGGAACTAGGCTTAACATGCTCCCGCATGTCTATAGTGTTTGCTCAATGTTGATTAAGTCGATTTTCTCCTGAAAGGAACATGCAAGACAACAATAAAATTTCCAATTTTACAGACCTTCTAGAGCAGATGCCGCAAAAACTATACAAGATATAGAAAAACTTGACGGTCTCACCTGTAGCAAATTTAATAAGCTTTTTTTGGTTCATAGTAGTCATGTCACTAGGACGCATAGTTTCCGAGGATTAAGCGAAAAACCGAAAAGTGGTACCTTTAAACCCCCCTCTCCCCGCCGGCTCAAGGGCTAAGGGCGGGGACTTTTGCTATGTTCACCACCTAACTAGGCTAAATAAAGTCCCGAGGTCAGAAATTGTGTTCCACGGATTTCTCTCTACACCGTCGTTAAGGCATTCATTGACTGGACTATTAATCCATAGACAGGCACTCATGTCTTATAAGTTGTCCTAATTAAGTGTAGGTTTACACATAGGCACTTACAGGGCAGATATGTGCCATCCTAGATTGCATCCCACTTAACACCAGGTGCGATTGTTGTCAAATACTTGCCTTGTTATTTGTTCACTCTCGCCTTGAAAACGCCCGGATAATAGTGTTCAGGAAATACAGCAGCAGGCAGCGAATTCCAGTCCCTAGCTAAAATTCATAAAATTCATTTATTTTTGCAAATAGGCTTTTAAAAAGCACTTTTACACGTCCCAATATTAACCCTACCACTGCTTCGGGACAATAAATGGGTCAGTGCTGAGAAGAAGCAGCGCAAGAAACTCAAGAAGCTGTTTTAAAAAAGATTTTGTACATCATTTTTATCCATAAACTGATTTTTTTTCTAACACCACCCTATCTTTCCAGACACGCTGCGCACAGGCGCTACAGCCATGCTCTCAGTTAGCAGCGTGGGCGGCGTGGGCAACGTGGGCGTGGGCTCCGCGTTTGGGCGGGCGGGGCCCCGGGGCGCGGGCCCCGCGGTCATCAACTACTTGAAGGCGGGGGCGGTGCAGTACGCCGCCGCTAAACCGCCGCAGCCGCAGGTGCCGCCTAGGCTCAAGGTATGTACCAACAAGATGCAGTAACTATGACTAAAGCCTGGTCCGTGAGCACGTAGAATTTTGTCCAATGACCCCAAGCTACCCATCCTTATCGCTCGCGCGTAATTATGTTGCTGTCGCGCTCGCACACTCACTGCGGGCGCCCGTCGCACAGTCGCGACAGCAATATAATTACGCGCCAGCGATAAGGATGGGTAGCTTGGGGTCATTGGACAAAATTCTACGTGCTCACGGACCAGGCTTTAGCATAGAGGCTTGGGGAAAGACTCGGCGTAACAAGAGTGTTTGGGCGGCGCCCCGCGGCGCGGGCCCTGCTGTCATCAACTACTTGAAGGCAGGGTCGGTGCAGTATGTCGTGGCCAAACCACCGCAGCCGCAGGTGCCGCCTAGGCTGAAGGTATGTTCATCATCATCAGGTCATTTAGATTCCACTTGAGGACTACCCTCTTATACACAAGAGGCAAGTAGAGGTCCTGGCCTACATTAGTCACGCCTGCAGTTTTTTATGATCAGGTATTTAGTCTCCATTGGCACACACTCCCTAGCTACGGGACTATTCCCACCGCTGCAACTCCTGTGTAGCCAGGATCTACAGCTTGACCGCCAAACCCAACCAGTGAAGGACAAGTTTGTCCCGGGGAAAATAATAAACAATATAAGTAAATAAATGTATGGGCAAAATCGATGAAATGGCGTGATAACCGCTTATCACGGCGCGCATCTTAGGCCTACAGGTCATTTAGTCTCCACTTGAGGACGACCCTCTCTAATTTACTAAAGGCAAATGAAGAATTCGGCATACACTCCCTAGCTACGGGACTATTCCCACCTCTCGTTCTCACCACTGCAATTCCTGTGTAGCCAGGATCTACAGCTTGACCACCAACAACCCAACCAGTGAAGGTCAAGTTTGCCCCGAGGAAAATAATAAACTGTCATTGGACACGCAACGAAATTCTCGCCTTGAAAGGCCCGGTGATCATCATAATCTGTTTGTTATCCAGGTGTTCCTCATTATTTATTAATATCCTTTGTTCCAGCTCTTCGAACACCAGCCGCACCAGCCCCACCAGACGCATCAGCCCCACCAGCCGATGCCGGGCCGGGTGTCGCCGAACCCCGCCCAGCCCGGTGCCCAATTCCAACGGCTTAAGGTCGAAGATGCCCTGTCGTATCTGGACCAGGTCAAATACAAGTTTAATACGCAGCCCCAGGTGTACAACGACTTTCTGGATATCATGAAGGAGTTTAAGAGTCAGACGTGAGTGTTTTTATATTTTTTTGTCTGTATATTTGTATTTAGACTTACATCCGTATTCACAAACGATGCTTGCTTAAGTGAAGCAGCAAATCACGTTAAATAGAGAGAGAATAGAGCTCTGTGAGACCTCATAGTAATGTTTGTGAATACAGGCGTTAGGTTAGGTTGCCCCATCTTACTTTGACTTTAACAAACGTCAAAGATCTTGTTAGTTATGGCTAATTTTAACGTGGCGCAACTCAGCCCAAATAGGTGATTTTAATTTGTGAAGATGGGCTTACAGTCGCATACTAAGTTTTTTGTTGCGTGATGAAACTGCATTAGTACACAGGCATGACAGAGACGGTATTTTAATACCATATAAATACTTTACGAATTGTCAAAGCACGATGTCCCATAGATTTTATATGTAAGCGATCATTTTCATATCCATCTTGAAACTGAGTCCTAAGACGAAATATCACAAATTTATTATTATTTTATAGAAGCACATACACGTCAGATTTGAGGGTGCCTTTAGATTGATGTGTTTCTTACTTAGATATTCAAACCTTTCAATTCCTTTACAAATCAAATATTTATTTAACTATATTATGTTTGTTCTAGTATCGACACCCCAGGCGTCATCACTCGAGTGTCGAATCTCTTCAAGGGCCACCCCGAGTTAATTGTGGGATTCAACACGTTTCTGCCACCCGGATACAAGATCGAAGTTCAGAGCAATGGACAGGTGAGTTCTAGACTTGTTTACAGTATAGTCTGGTCGCCGAGCACGTAGAATTTTGTCCAATGACCCCAAGCTACCCATTCTTATCGCTCGCGCGTAACTATATTGCTGTCGCGACTGTGCGACGGGCGCCCGCAGTGAGTGTGCGAGCGCGACAGCAACATAATTACGCGCGAGCGATAAGAATAGGTAGCTTGGGGTCATTGGACCAAGTTCTACGTGCTCGGAGACCGGGCTTTAGACTAAACAATGTATAGATCGTTTCATCCACTCGGACGCGCCCCACCATTCTTCCGCTAATGTTTGAGTGTTATCGGTACACGCTAAATGATCCATGAGTGCACACGCACACTACAGTAATGCCTTACGGCTTGCTCGGACCACACTCCCCGCACCCCGCGCGACCGAGACCAAACATTGCTGGGGCGCGGCCGAGTGGATGAAACGATCTATACAATATGCTGTAGTTTTCCCTAAAGTGCACGTTGCTTACCTCGGGTATAGGTCTGCAACTTCGTTCAAGGGGATACATTGAATTTACCATTGGTGTGCCACAATGCCAACACGGTATGTGGCGTCTGATGGATGGTAATACATACAAGCTTTATGCATGCATAGATATTGTGTAAACATTAAAATTTACCTACTTCGGTGGATTTTAATTTTAACATCAAATGATTGTTTTTAAACTTAATTAGCGGCCGCCCGCGACTTCGTACGCGTGGATCTCGTTTTAAACCCTTAGGGGTGGAGTTTCGTAAAATCCTTTCTTAGTGAGCACCTATGTTCTAAAAGGAACCATGTAAAATTTGAGACTCCTAACACTTGTAGTTTCGGGTCTTCCTCGTCCTCGGTTTAGTTTAGTTGTCTAGCACTTTTTGGTCTGGTTCATACAAAAAGACTGAAAGAATAATAAAAAAAAACTTAAAACTTTTTACGCAAGTAAGCTTTTAAACAGAACATTTAGGCTAAGAACTCAACGTCAACGCGAAAACCGCGTCGTGAGTTGTGCATTAGTTTTTACATAAGAATCTGCATTCTACAGAAGCTGCGGGCTCGCAAACACCGCGGGCGCGGTTAGAAATCGCGCCGTGAGTTCTTACCTTAGCCTTACACGTCCCAAACGCTTTGTGCCGCGTTGCGCCACACAAATGTGGTCCGACCTTTACGCTACCTGACTAACTCCACTCTTCTGCGCAGGTGTCAGTTTCCATGCCGTCTCCTACCGGTATGGGCGGCGGCATGGTGCTGGGCGTGCACCACACGCCTCCGCAGCCGCATCTGGTGCAACTGCTGCCGGTGCAGCCCGCCTCGCCGCCGCTGCTGTCTGTGCCTCAGTGAGTACACTACACCAGGGTTTCCCAATTTTTTTTTGCCAAGGAACCCTAATTGATTATACTTTTCCTAGCGGAACCCCGTACTACTCCGCCCGCACGCCCTGCCCCTCCCTTGTGCGTAAACAAGTCGGTGCGAACGAACAACGTCGGTCACGAAACGTGGGATAATATTTTTTACGGAACCCTTGCGGCTTTCCACGGAACCCCAGGGTTCCACGGACCACCATTCGGGAACCGCTGCACTACACAATACTACTGAGTACACGGATAGAATAGAAAGCCTTAATTTGACACAAAATAAATAACAGACTTAAGCTATACAAATAAAATGATTGTCGATATTTTGTGCAAAAAGGCGCCCGCTCAGCATTAGTCGAGACACACGTGCATACGCGCGCTTCGACGCTGGTTTTCAGCGGGCGCCTCTCCAGCCATTATCTGTTTAGTACTAAACACAAAACTATACACTCACAATGAGGGCTATCGTTTTTATATTTAACTGTTCTAGGAGCCAACTCTCCTATATGTCGGATCTGCAAGATCTACAATAAATGTAGTGGTCCCCTGGATGTGCATTTCATGTCCCTACCCAAATTCAAGGCTACAGCAACCGACTCTATATCATAATAATTTAACTTATATAACATCATTTATGCTAACTAAGCAGCAACTTATATTTCTTGCAAGCTGTGTATACCTCTAAGTGATAGTGCAATTAGCTTAATATTTTGCGTATTTTTTAACATATTGTGTATTGTTGTACCTATCGTTGGTGTACCTAATAAATAAATAAATAAACAGTTGGCACCCCTGGCGATTGACAGGACCTTACTCTACAGTGGCGCCATCTTGATGAGTGCAAATGCGATAGTCCTCCTACCACTTTCGCGCTCACCAGTTGGTGCCACTGTCTTCGCTACTAGCAAGTGACAGGACCTTACTCTACAGTGGCGTTAACTGGTGAGCGCTAAAACGATAGCCCTCATTAGCGCCACTATCACACTGGGTTATCATCAGTTTCAAATTTTTGCCACGTCGGGCAACTTTTGTCCCCCACACTTTCACAGGATAGGACCTCGATGGAAACATTAAGGACTACTTTTTTCAAATAAATGATCAGCAAGTACCTCGTCTTGTTTACCTTGGGCAAACGATTCAACTAGGTAGGTCCAATCGAGGTCAATCGTCGAATTCATCTAGGCTAGGCAGAGTTCGGGAAACTACGCAACATCTTTTCAACCGACTTCAAAAAAGGAGGAGGTTCTCAATTCGACCCGTATGTTTTTTTTTTTTTTTTTTTTTTTCTA
This sequence comes from Ostrinia furnacalis, assembly GCF_004193835.3. Taxonomy (NCBI): domain Eukaryota; kingdom Metazoa; phylum Arthropoda; class Insecta; order Lepidoptera; family Crambidae; genus Ostrinia; species Ostrinia furnacalis. The sequence goes on along the minus strand of NW_021131371.1, from coordinate 420,019 downwards.
TGTTTGTTACGCGATAACTCCGCCAATTATGAACCGATTTGAACAAATCTTTTTTCGGCGTATAGGTAATACCTCAAGGGTGGTCCCATTTAAATTTAATAATAGAAAAAACAACCCCCAAGGGTGGAAAATTGGGGATGAACTTTTTTATACGCAATATCTCCGCCGATTATAAATCAATTTGAACGATTATTTTTTTGTTGAATAGGTATTATCAAAAGGGTGGTTTCATGCGAATTTGAAGAAAATATTTCACCCCCAAGGGTGGAAAATTGGGGATGAACTTTTTTATACGCAATATCTCCGCCGATTATGAACCAATTTTTTTTGGTCTCAGTGTTACTGCCTACCTTCAGTGGTAACATCAAGGTAATAATTAGTTAACTAAAAAGCAAGAAATAAGTAAAATTTTATAAAACAAAAATAAAACCGACTCCAAAAAACCTACACTAAAACGTAGAAAAATAATTACTAATTACCTACCTATTTATTAGGACGAATTATTAATATTTATGTAGGTATACCATGATTGATACTTTTGGAGTCGGTGCAGGCAAACTTTACATGTTTCATAATCTTGGCACCGACTAGGGGCACCGACTACAGGTAATTAGTAATTATTTTTCTACGTTTTAGTGTAGGTTTTTTGGAGTCGGTTTTATTTTTGTTTTATAAAATTTTACTTATCTTACATGTGAAGAAGTACTCGTTACATCACGTTCAGCCAATCAAGTACATACTTAACAAAATGGCCGCCTGTCATCAAACCATCCGCCATTTTGAAATTCTAACAAAAGGATTATTATGAATCCCTACTGGTTCCCAGTTTGCACAAATTTCAATGCACTGTACATTTTTTTTAAATCAAAAAGAATTACCTTATCCCAACTAATATTATAAATGCGAAAGTAACTCTGTCTGTCTGTCTGTCTGTTACGCTTTCCCGCTTAAACCTCGCAACCGATTTTGATGAAATTTGGCATAGAGATAGTTTGAGTCCCGGGAAAGAACATAGGATAGTTTTTATCCCGGTTTTTGAAACAGGGACGCGCGCGATAAAGTTTTTCTGTGACAGACAAAATTCCACGCGGGCGAAGCCGCGGGCGGAAAGCTAGTGAATAATAAATGTCATTTTCAACCGACTTCAAAAAAGGAGGAGGTTCTCAATTCGATCCGTATGTTTTTTTTCTATGTTTGTTACGCGATAACTCCGCCAATTATGAACCGATTTGAACAAATCTTTTTTCGGCGTATAGGTAATACCTCAAGGGTGGTCCCATTTAAATTTAATAATAGAAAAAACAACCCCCAAGGGTGGAAAATTGGGGATGAACTTTTTTATACGCAATATCTCCGCCGATTATAAATCAATTTGAACGATTATTTTTTTGTTGAATAGGTATTATCAAAAGGGTGGTTTCATGCGAATTTGAAGAAAATATTTCACCCCCAAGGGTGGAAAATTGGGGATGAACTTTTTTATACGCAATATTTTTAATTTTTAGTTTTTTTTTTGTGTTCACGCATTTGAAGTCGGTTTTATTTTTTTAAAAAGTTCATTATACTCTACGAAATGCCCGCGTTTTTATATCACTTCCTCATAATTTAAGACCTAGATACTGATAAACATTCAAAAACATACATTATCATTCACAATTCCTTATCGTACACTGTACTTTTATACTTCTCTCTCGCTCACCGTACGAGCGAAAGGGACGCCAGACCAGCTGATCGGGTCGTTGACCGAGTATTTATAATGATATATGGGTCGGATGGTTGTAAGTATAATATTTTTACACTGCGGTCTTGGCCTGTGTTTGTCGGATATAGATTGGTTAGAAATTGACTAGCGGCCGGTATAGTAGTTTGCTCTCGGTCAAACTTAAGGATCTGCATATAGATCTTTTATATGTCAGTTTGTTAGCGTTAGTTATTGGCAAGTGTAAAGGTTCGGCCAAACCAACGCGATCAGCCGGCGTGCAGCGATGGCGATCAATGCATTTAAGTCTGGTCGCCATCGCTGCACGCCGGCTGATCGCGTGTGATCGCGTTGGTTTGGCTAAACCTTAAGAGATAATAAGTGTTTTTATTATGGAAAGGTTATATATTATGTATTTATTCGATATGAAGAATAAGCTCTGCTATTTGGAATTTGTTTATTAATGACATTGTTGACCAAACCAATTAAACAAATTGAATAAAAATGAGCGAGAACTCGTTTTATTGGCTCAAATTACGTATTACTTAGGTAATTAGTAAACTATTATGATCGTTTCTTATTATCCTAAGTGAATATGTTTCACCGTTCTGTAAAACATAGACTATTTAATAAAACTTTAACGAATAATACCGCAAAGATACTATCAGTATTAAGATAATTAGTAAATCATGTTATTTACTATCATTATAGCAGTTTTATGAAGTAGACTGTAGGTAGGTTACAATTTATAAACAACACTCAATGATGATACAAATTACCGATTGATTCTACATGAGAATAACTTGCGGCTGCTCTATAAGAGTTCTGATTGTCGCTCTTATAGCACCTCTATAGCTCCATCTTAACACCGTACTAACTCTACAACTTTTTACAGATCGGTGAACAGCGCAATAGTCCACAACTTGTCTGTGACTCCTGGGAACACGCTGCATCACATTTCCCAGGCACATCAGCAGATTGAGGCTGCGTCCATTCACCATACTCCTGGTAAGTGACTCGTGTATACCACATTTAAACCTCAGTTTTAGATAGTTATCAGCACTAATTAGTAATTAAACACTCCCGGTAAAGTATCAGATAACGTTCTTAACAAATAAAGATGCTGGTTACCAGTGAATTGTTCTACCAGATATCTATAAAAAAAAGTCTTATCAGATACCTACTAAAAGTCATAAAACTAAAAGGCCTATAATATTCTGTAGTGTTCCTTTGTTTTTAAGTATTTAAATGTTAATCTGAACTTTGTTACTTGTTTGAATAGCGTAATTCTTACTACCGTTCTAATCATAAATAAAAAATAAATGATAATCTCTCAATTTCTTATTTATAACCTTTTATGATAACATTAATTACCGATTGACCTCAAATGATAAAAACTTGCGGCTGCTCTACAAGAGTTCTGACTATAACCCTTATACAGCTTATACCTCCTTTCACATACATTGGCTACAATATAGCTCTCTTTGCAGGTACTGTAGCGCCACCGGCTGGCAGCGGTGGACATCCGGCCTCTGCTCCGCCAGGGCAGCCTGTGGAGTTCAATCATGCTATTGAATACGTCAATAAGATTAAGGTGAGATTGCTGTAACTGTTGTAGAACCTTTGTAGGATATTTTAGCTTTGTCAAAACACCTGGTCTAAGGCTGGGTTGCACCATCTTACTGAAACTTTGACAAACGTCAAAAATCTGTCAAAATCCATACAAAAAGCACCGGTTATCTCCAAAGTTACGGTCAAAGTTAGATGGTGCAACTCAACCTAAGAATTTTGCTAGCTAAAGATACAGTGGGCTTTATTTACAGAGAAAAAGATCACAAGTTGACCTGGTCCTAGAATTTTGCTAGCTAAAGAGGCAGGGGGTAGATGAAAGGTGGAGTAAATATCTTGGCAAACGTAGTAGGAATGATACTTATCAATGGACAGACGACTTCAAGAAGATGGCACGGGACTATTCCCACCTCTCGTTCCCACCGCTGCAACTCCTGTGTAGCCAGGATCTACAGCTTGACCGCCAATAAAACTCCTACCAGTGAAGGTCAAGTTTGTCCAGGGGAAAAGTTAAAGTTAGCTAAGGAGGCAGTGGGTCAATGGAAGGTGGAGTAAACGTAGTAGGAATGATACTTCTCGATGGACCGACGACTTCAAGAAGATAGCAGTAGCTGTATGAAGAAAACACGAAATCCTTCTGAGGGCTGAGTGTGAGCGCGTCAAAAAATTACTTTTAATTTATGACGGATTGTACAGCGCCCCTAGCGGGAAACGTCCAAAAACTAAAATTTTCATACATTTTTTAAACTCACACTCAGCCCACTGGCCTAGGAGTTAACTTACAGAAGTAAACTGTCATTAGCTGATGTCCTAACCAAAAATGTAACATTTAATGATGATACAAATTACCGATTGATTCCACATGAGAATAACTTGCGGCTGCTCTATAAGAGTTCTGATTATCACCTTTATACGACCACAAGCTCCCTTTAACACTACTATAGCACTAACTTGCGACTTTTGTCTCCAGTCGCGCTTCTCTCGGCAACCGGACAAGTACAAGCGGTTTTTGGAGATACTCCATGCTTACCAGAGGGGTCATCGTGATGTTAAAGAACCACAGGCTAAACAGCAGACGGAACAAGAGGTGTATTCTCAGGTAAGACACTTAATGGTATTTTAAAGGTATTTTTGACATTCCCGAACTGTATAACACGGGCCTCTTCAAGGCGAGAGTGAATAGGCAAAGGGCAGGTATTTACCATCCTAGACTGCATCTCACTTAACAGCAGGTGTGATTGTCTTGTTCTAAAAAATGTGTTACATAAAATTGTACCATTTCTTTTTATTTGAATTTTTACTTGCTTACCCTTCGTAAGCAACGCAAAAAATTGGAATTGTCCTGTAACATATTTTTAGAAACTTTCATAACTGTCTTATCAATTTATAAAAAAAAATCTTAAAAACAAAACTAATTTATTTCTGCAAATAGGCTTTAAAAAGCACTTTTACAGCACACTATGAAAATGATGTTAAATATGGTAGACTACTTCAAGTGGTCTAGTGTCTTAATTTTAACTTCTGTCATTGTGCAGTTTTCGTGAATTTTTCTTTGCGTGTTTAATACTTATGCAGTCACTTATTTTGACGCAATAATAAATAATGCAAAACAAATAAAATATTAAAATGTACAGTTATTTGAATTAGTGTCAATAATTGGTTGCGTTTCTAATTATTGGCTTACTTTTATTTATTGTGACAGTATTTACTAAATCTCACGTCTCTCATAGGTGGCAAAACTATTCGAGAACCAAGACGACCTGTTGGCTGAATTCGGGCAGTTCTTACCTGACGCCAAGGCGGTCACCAAACCGCACTATGCCCACGCTCGGTCGCCGCCGCCTCCACAGGTAAGAATCATCATCATCATTTCAGCCATAGCACGTTCACTGCTGATCATAGGCCTCCCCCAATGATTGTCCGACCGATTGCGCCTTCCTTTTATCTTTATGAGGTCCGTTACAGTTAAGAATAAAATAAAATGTTTAATTTTATTAGGAACAACAAACAATGACATAGTATGGCTTATTAGTATTATAAACCACGTTGTAGATTTCTAATTTTGTAACCAATAACAGAGAAAAGACAACAGAACCATAAAGAAATATAAAAAACATTTTAAAATCGAGCATTTCCTGCAGCCACTTTTTGGTTCAAACATCGAACTCTAAGACATCATTAAATCCTCCATTTCATAATTACAACTAAATAGATTTTTTTATAGTTGAATAAATACGGTTTTGCAGCCAAAATATAGTCAAATTTTACGTAACCACGTATGCTAAATTCTCACATAAATTGGACTTACAGACTTATCATTGGAAATACCATACGCCATAGGATACGAAGTACCGGAAGTGGTACGCAAACATGTCAATATCAGCGCTAGGTCAACAGATATTATCTGATAGTACCGCTGATAGTGGAGATTTCACATAATGGCCTAGGATAAGTGAAGGGGTACTTTTGATTTGATAAAATGTATATTGTTATCAGCAAGTTGAATTTTAAAAGCTTCTCAACAAGTCCTGACAAGTTTTTTGCCATTGGTTTGTGTTTTTAAAGGAAGCGTGTTAGCTTCGCCCGCGTGGAATTTTGTCTGTCACAGAAAAACTTTATATCGCGCGCGTCCCTGTTTCAAAAACCGGGATAAAAACTATCCTATGTCCTTTCGGTTCAGTGGTTTATGCGTGAAAGCGAGACAGACAGACAATTACTTTCACATTTATAATATTAGTATAGATTAGTATAGATTTACTAAGTCTTGTTTTTGCTCCTTAGCACAAAAAAATCCTAACTACGCAAATTGAATCTTCAATTTAAAACAGGTTTACTTTCAAGTTAACCTACTGTATCCATTTCTACTGTGACATGACTTCATTGAATATTAAAAATACGAGGGTGGATCAAAAATCATTTCGCATAACAGCTTTTCGACCGCTCATCGTCAGTACCATTTTGACTACGGCATTCAACGGCCGTTATAACTAAATTTATAATATTTTTAATTCAGTGATTGTTTCAAATAATTGATATATTTTGACTTGACGGTTTTTTAACCGTCTTTTTAGATAATTGACGAAGATATTTTTAATTTTTGACGAAAATATAAAGTATAGTGATTGTGTATTTGATTTGATTAAGATTAAAAACGTTTTTGACAAAGATAATACAGTTTTTATAGTGACATAACTTTTATAACTTCTACAATGATTGTGAGGCGCGAATCGGTATTGACAGAAATAATTAACAGGAGGGATGTGAAGGTAATTAGTTTTTTTTATTAAAAAAATGCTGTTGGTGATTATGATTTTAGGAATGTTTTAACTTTAATTAAATAAAAGTAACGTATTATTGCCAATATACATGCTATATTATTATTTGGTATTTATACATTTTATTACACAACTGAGTTCAAAATATCTGGTGTAGATTTATTGATCGTCATTTTGAATGTAACGTCGTATTTTAAATTTAAATAATACCGGCTTAATTTTTTAATATTAAAACAAAACTACAAATATTTACAGTAGTAGATAGTTTTAGTTAAAATAGTAATATTAGAGACTTTGCTGTCTGAGATAATAAGACAGGAACTTAACTACTATTTGAGGCTTTGTTTAGTTAGAATTTTGCACCAGTTTCTGTAGCTTGAATAGTTTGAAAGGTACTTATAGTTCCAAAATACTGAACTGTCCTATGCATGACATTGACAGCGTGGCGCCACCGTCAATACCGGATCGCTGGTCCCGATTTTTGTCATGTTGGAAACCATATAGTTAAACGATGGTAGCGCCCCCCTGTCATTGAGTTTGGTGGGACAGTTCAGCGTGGGTCATCTATGTCTATATACCTGATGACAATGACTTATGTTATGCTACCTGCAGAAAATCCACCATTTATATGACCTACAGCAATCATACTGTGTTTGAGCTCATTCTTTTTGTCTTGATGAGGGCCAACGGGCCCTATTGTAAGCATGTTTTATTATTAACTTATTGCATACTAGCTTTCCGCCCGCGGCTTCGCCCACGTGGGTTTTGTCTGTCACAGAAAAAACTTTATCTCGCGTGTCCCTGTTTCAAAAACCGGGATAAAAACTATCCTATGTCCTTTCCCGGAATTTAAACTATCTCTATGCAAAATTTCATTAAAATCGGTTCAGTAGTTTAGGCGTGAAAGCAAGACAAAATCAAAAATCAAAATCAAAAATATTTATTCAGTTTAGACCACAAGTGGCACTTATGAACGTCAATAGACAATTATAAAAAAAGAAAAGGTAGCCCTTATGGGGCACTTTACATGTCTCCTTATCTTTTGGGCCCTACCAGCGCTTCGAGACAAATGACAGTCAGACAGAGTTACTTTCGCATTTATAATATTAGTATAGAATAAGAAATTTATTCATAATGTTCATTACATGTCAAATTTTCAATATATTTTCTTATTAATAATAAACAATTGCAGTATTAATAAGAAAGAAATACACATCATGTCCAAATAAATTAATAATACAAATAGAATTAATGTCAATTAAATGTCAAAATAAATAGTGGGTAACAGTGTCAATAATAATTAAATTCCAAACATATAGAAGTATAGATTTATGCCTTTGAGTAACATAATTCGTTAATCGCCAGCAACGCGTGGACAGCGAGCCGGAGCGCGAGCGCGAGCGCGAACGTTTCTGCGTGTCGCCGCCGCACGCGCACGCGCCGCACGCCGCGCCGCATGCCGCGCCGCACGCCGCGCCGCACCATCATCCGCAGGTGAGTTGCGAGTGTATTTAGGTAGACATAAGGCACAATTTACGTTGCAGGCTAAAGTTGGGATGCAGCAAGCGGGTTTAATGAAAAGGCATTATGACATTTGTGTTTGTAGTATTATAAAAAGATGTGGTTTGAATAAATAAAATAAATTAAAAAATAAAATAGCAGTTAAAGGGAGGGGAATTAGAAGTAGAACATCTATACAGGGTGTTAGGTAAATGGGTATATGAGCCGACACTAGCCCATGTTAACATGGGCATATAAATGGTATGGTGAAGTCAGAAATTTGATTATCATTTTATTTTTTTTAAATTTTCATATAAAATAAATTTTATAAAATCCGATTTATATGAAAATTAAAATAATTAAAATGAAGATATCAATTTTCTGACTTCACCATACCATTTATATGCACATGTTAACATGGGCTAGTGTCGGCTCATATACCCATTTACCTAACACCCTGTATACCTACCTACCTTATTTATATCTACTATGTTTTGTCCCTTGTATTTTATTAATGGCGACCGATTTTCACCAAGCAGGAATCACTCAAATTCAAAAATATAATTTTTAGGAGTCGCCCAAGACAAAATCACATTTCACGTTACATTTTACTGAAGCTTGTTTAAATGAAGCAGCAAATCGAACGCACAGCGTTGAATAGAACTTTGTGATTGGTTCGTGTGTCACCCTGTGCGTCCACGCATGCTGTGAGATCTCATAGTAATGTTTGTGAATACGGGCGTATGTCACTATTATCAGCCTTTTTTAAACGGTCAGGTAAACCACTACTACCTGCCCCCTAGACAAAATGCGTTTAGGTCCAATTCCCAATTGGTCCAATCATGAAAAAATTACAAATTCGCGATTAGTCCAATTCTCGATTGGTCCAATTCGTAATTGGTCCAAAATAAAAGGATATCCAATTGCGAATTGGACCAATCGCGCTTAAACGGACAAAATTCACTTTTTGATCGAATAGAATCCGTCAAAATTCCATATAAGAAAGACCTTTCGATCACTTTTCGACTAGTTTGCGATTATAGCCACGATAGCCGACCGGTGAAGCGGTCGGAGTGGCCGACTCGAGATCCGAGGACGCTGGTTCGAATCCCGCTGCCGCTCGACTATTGTGGTGAGCCCACTCGTAACACAAGCTTATTTAGCTTAACACGAGGGGCTAATGGGACTATTAGTAATTTGGGCAATACAAATTGCTAATAAATCTGTCTAAACCCACTGGTCTGCTTGTTGATTGTTAGACGCCCTATCACAGAATAATAATAAGTACTACGTACAGAAGTTTTACTTCGCGAAGGTATTTAAAAAAATGTATGCTCAATGTCATTAACAATATGGTGTAATTTAGCCTGTCTCAAGAGTAGCATGTTTTGTTTTTAGGAAATCGCGGAGATGAACAGGCCTGGCCCTATTAACAATGTGTTATCACAGCAGGTGAGCAAGCACCCGGCGCCGGCCGCCGCGCCGCCGCAACACCTCAAGAGGTCACCCAGCTTCACCTCGTCCACGCAGATGGGTAAGTACTACTATCACTACCAATATCACTATTGATTTCATTTCATACGTGTACAGGCGACGACACATCAAGCTAACTCTCAAATCAAATCAAATCAAATCATTTATTGCATTGCATTACATGTGGTTTGATAGTAAAGCTCTCATTTTGTGTAAAGCCCGGTCTGTGAGCACATATAATTTTGTCCAATGACCCCAAGCTACCCATCCTTATCGCTCGCGCGTAAATTGCTGTCGCGACTGTGCGACGGGCGCCCGCAGTGAGTGTGCGAGCGCGACAGCAACATAATTACGCGCGAGCGATAAGGGTGGGTAGCTTGGGGTCATTGGACAAAATTTTACGTGCTCCGCGACCAGACTTTAGCAACGACACTTTTGCTTCTATAAAACTTATAGTTAGTGTATGGTACATCAAACTAACTGGGAATCTTGTAAAGTTACAAATTCAAATTATTAACTTACTGTTAAATTTTATTTGGATGTGTAAGAATAAATAAATATAAATAAAAAGTTGCCGTGCCCCTATGTTCTAGTTTGTCATTTCACAATGAATGCAATAGACAATTAATATTTAAGTGCTACTTACTGTACTTACTCGAAGCTTTCTGACTATTGACCATTCGCTTTAAAATAATTATGTTAACTTATTTGCACTAAATTAATTGTTTTTTTTTTAAATATAAATGTAGCATCAATCACTTCTAGTAAGAAGATCTGTATTTGGCATTGAAAGTCTTTGCTGAATCTATCTAGCTGCTTTGGCATCAATTGGAACATACTGAAAAAACTATCTTTATAAACCGTTTTTTTTTGTGAACGCAACTGTGTAAAATTGCATTTGGAAAACGAACATTTCAATTTAAACTTTATTTATTCATTACATATAGAGCGTAGTTTCAATACATCTATTCTTACAGCTGTAGGCGCGCCCCCAGCCAAGAAATCCCGCGTGTCCGGCCTAAGCGGCGCGGGCGTGCGTGACGTCACGTACGCGGAAGCAGCGAAATACGGGACGCACCACGAGTATAGCTTCTTCGACAAAGCTAGGAAGGCGCTGCGCTCGCAGCACGTCTATGACAACTTTTTGAGGTAAGCAACTCCTATGTTCTTCTGATTAATTTCGTTGCGGGTCCAATGACAGTTTAACTTTCCCCCGGGACAAACTTGACCTTCACTGGTTGGATTTTTATTGGCGGACAACTCAAAATGACTGGACTATTTGCAGAATTTAAATTGTTTTTAGGACTTCCTATCAATACACATTTTCACATGTTTCACAGAAACATGTGTTTTGACAGTCCCAAAGTTCTTCCAAGCTATAGACCCAATACACTGAACTGTCCCACCCGTGACATTGACAGGGGGTGCCACCGTCAATATCGGATCGCTGGTTCCGATTTTTTCCATGTAAACTATGTAGTTGAACGATGGTGGCACCCTGTCAATGAGTTTGGTTGGACAGTTCAGTGTACTGCCGTCTATAAGCTAAAAGGCCGCTAAATGACAAAATCTAATTTTGAGCTAGAGCAGAAAAACGTGGCAAAATTTTCAAACCTATGCTGCTCAGTATCTATAAACACTTTGTCATGTTGTCATATACCAAAAAAAAGGTATTTTTTTCAATTTTCACATGAAATAAGTTGATTTTGTAAAATATTGATAATTAATTCAATAAATACACATTTTCCTTTCTAACCTTGTAAAATTTAAATGCTTGCTTCAAGTGTGCAGAACTAAATGGCAGCTAAAGAATCATAACTGCTTTTAAGTTATGGATTTATTAATAACTTCCAAAAGTATTTTTTAGAGACAGGAAGTTATTAACGTATGCATAACAAAAAAGCGGCTAATTACACATAGCTGCTTTATAGCCAAGTAGATATCGACATTAACAACTTTTAATACAGTTATGCATAACTTAAAGGCGGTTAATTACTAAACCTTTTCATACAACTGCTTTTTAGGCTAGCACTATCCACATCTGTATTTTTCGAATCCTGCAAAATTAAACGTTAACTTATAAAATTAAACTAAGTTTTTGCAAAGAAAAGTTCTTTTTTTCCACAAAACTATCGGAAATGGTGATAACAAAATAAAATAGTCCATCCTCTTAGGGTAACATTTTAAAAATTGCCTTTATTCTAGTTCTAACAACCTTATTTGCATGTGTGGGGTATCAAATTAAATGTAATTAAATGGTGTATAATGCTGTAATATGTGTAATAACCTCAGCTGAATTACAATTACGAAAATATTTATCAAAATAAAATCTCAAGTCCATATTTTCAATTAACAGTCTCGAAACTATAAGTAATAGACAGAAAATATGTATAGCACACATAACGAGCAACTCATTATCTATTCAGGTTTTGTTTAACTGAATCAAATTCAAAATGTCTTAGTTACATAGTTGTCAGTGAGGCGCTCTCTACTCCAGACAGCTGTACTCTATTAGTTTCAACTAATTTCAGTGGGAAAGGAGACGAGTGAATGATAGTATTTTATGTTTCTAAAATTTAAATTTAAATCATAAATATATTACCAACGTTATTCAGTACACTGTTTTTATCATTATTACTGTTTTTATTGAGCAAACTTATGTTTCTATGAAACTTAGAAATACCATTTATTGAAATCAAATGAAGTCATTATATTTCCTTCAACTTCTCTCTCATGATTTATGCAAATGACCGTGATGAGAATGTTCACTTTCGAAAAAATTTCTCATCTCTGACAAGGCATATCTTTAAGGTTCTAGAATGCTAGATTAAGCTCAAATTGTAGAAAATTTAATTGACTTTACAAAACTATTAAACAAAGACACCTGGAAACATTTTTTATTTTTAAAAATAACTGAAATAAGCGCCTGAGTTATTCAGTACCTATTATAAATTATTTCCTATCTTTGACTTGCTGTATCTCCAAAAAAATTGACTAAGAGCATTGGAATGAACTTCAAACGGTGGCAAACTTTATTAAATTTAGTAAAATATGAAGCAACGATATCGACAAAACGCTCTCTTCTGGTAGTTTCCCCAAAACAGTGAAGAAAGCGCCAAAGTTACACTTTGGCGCATTGTTGCAAATAAAGGTAAAAACTCTAAAGGGACCTAACAACATCATAAATACTGTAAAAAAGTGTGTTTACGATGTTTTGATGTCGACATTGACTGGCCTATTGTGTAACTAAATAAAGACTCCTATAAGCTTAGGTAGGTACTTGGCTTAGATACAAATAATTATGTACTTACAAATTAATCCAAAGCAAAGTTTTAAATTATATTATTACAAAATATAAATGGTGGTTACTAGTAAGTTTATTTTATTGTCGATTTCGAGGAAAAACTGATTTGTTTTTGTATTTTCAATCGATTTTATTAATATTTTTTTTATTATATCCATTTCCCACTGAAAGTAGTTAAAACTAAAAAACTACACGCGCATGAATTAGAGGGAGCGCCTTACTAACAATGATGTAACTAAGACATTTTCAATTTGATCGAGTCACAGTTTTATTCTTTGGATAGCTAGTGAGTAGCTTGTTATGTCTGCCACATGTATTTTTTGTCTATCGTGTATAGTTTCGATGCTGTATTTAAAAATATTTGGTTTTTACAGCTGTAATTTTCATTTAATTTTAAATATTTTCATTATTGTACTACTTAGTTGATATTGCGTATCATACCTTTATAAAACAGTTAAGGTATCATTTGACAACCCCCACATGCATGTAAGGTTCATAGAATCAGAATCCTTTGTATTTATCAAAATGTTGCAGCTGCCGTTTTGATGATGTCTTTTTCCGGGACCAGACGTTTTACAGATGGGCTCCGACAGACATGCTTAAGAACATACTAAAATTTGGTCCGGTATCACAGAATACATAATAGTCCGGTATCACAAAGTGAACTATACTTACAAGCGAGATGGGTAGTTTGCGGCTTTTTAGCGATGTTTTGTTATTTAACGGCTTTTTTGTTATGCAAGACACAGAAGAAAATATTTATTTTACTTTACGTACGGTCTAATAAGGCTTTCTATAATAGTATATTAATTGTAAAAGTAGTAACACTACAACGCTTAAAGGCCGCAAAATTATTTTAACTGCTTTTTAGTTCGGTAAGAGCGCATTAACCGCCTTTTAGTTAAGTATATGCAAGGTATTATACTCCGCCGTAACCAAGCTAAAAAGCAGCAAAAATACTTTTGCTACCTTTTAGTTAACTGTTGAATAATAACTGTTTTATAGCTAAGCATTGATAGTAAAAATGTTCAATCGATCCAAACGTTAAAGTAGTATAGCTGCCTTCTAATCTAGTTGTGCCGTTTAACGACCTTTAAGCGATGTAAGGTTTTTGTTTTTTGTATTTAGCTGCCTTTTAAAAAAAAATATCTTGAGAACGGTAAAAGATAGAATAACCGTTCCTAGACAGATCGATAGAGATTTTTTTTTTATTACCATTACATTAAAAAAGTGAAAAATGACCAAATGTCATTTAGCGGCCTTTTAGCTTATAGACGGCAGTGTAGGTCATTTGTACAATGTACACACGGCCACACTGTTAACTATCCATTTCCGTTTTTGCTCTCGCTCTCATTATATGGTGATTCTTTGCGATAGAACGAGACGACATGACAGGCAATGGCAGGCCGATGGTACCTTCCAAGATATCTTCTTAGCAGTACTAACCACAACAAAACCTTCCAGATGCCTGCTCCTCTTCACCAACGAGATCATCTCATCGTCGGAACTGCTCTGCGTGACGGGTCCGTTCCTGTGCCGACACCCTGAACTCCAGAAATGGTTACAAGACTTCGTGGCACCCGCCTCGCCGCCTCACACGCCGCCTGCCATGATGCATACAGGTTCGACTCCCGGCAGGGACAAAATATATCTCTAGTGCAGTCTTTCCCAAAGTGGGCGATAACGCCCCCTTGTGGGCGCTGCAGGATTACAGGGGGGCGGTAAGAGACCCAGAAAAAAATCGGGACGTTGTGTAGAGGCTTGCGAGGCGTCATTTACTAGGAGGTTTTTCGTTGCTCTAGGGCATTGGTTCCCAAAGTGGGGGTCGCGGGCCATCTGTGTACAAGTATAAAAAACCTGCGACCGCTAAGAGAATGCAATCCAGACTGCGATACAACCAATAAATAATCTTGACTGAAGGAGGGGGGCGCGTAATTTTTCGTATGGTCGAAAGGGGGCGCGTCTCAAATAAGTTTGGGAACCAATGCTATAGTGTATTGTAGCACATAATGTCGTGCCCTGAGTGCCCGAGCAACTGCACTCAGGAGGATTTAATTAATGCTGCTGACAACGCCACTCTTGTGGCGGAGTTTAGAGCTGACACTGTGTAGGTTTGTTGTCGACACGATAAGAAGAAGAAAAATATACTATATTAACTAATAGCAGTCCGCTACTAGACGTCAGCGTGGTGGTAAAGGTCCCACAAGACACTCTGCAATTATTGGCAGTTCATAAACAGCGCTGCACATAGGTTCGACGCCCGGCAGGGACATATTACTGTTTCTCTAAGTATACAGTTCGATGCTGGACGGTAGTCGCAAGAAAGAAGCACTGCACACAGGTCAGGGTTCGAGTCTTGCTAGGGACATCTTTATTTTAGTTTTAGCCATCTCAGCCATAGGACGTCCACAGCTGAACATAGGCCTCCCCCAATGCTTTCCATGTTGCCCGGTTGGCAGAGGCCCGCGTCCAGCGCCTTCCTGCTACTTTTATGATGTCGTCGGTCCATCATCTTTTTAGCCATCTGTAGTACTCATATTACTAGTATTCCCGTTTGCCTCTCCACATGAGCATAACCTTTCGTATGCTTGCACTAATCAGGATGAGACAGTGACTGTCACATGTCGTAATCTATCTGAAGTCCAGGCATGCAAACGGTTAAATAATGCTCGTTTCAAAAATGGATTTACCACAATAGTCCAGTAGGAACCGGGTAAGGTGGTGACGGGATCTCAAACCTGCAATTATACGCTTGACCTCATATTTCAGCCAAAGGAAATCCATGATATGTATTCCATGCCACAAAGCATCTTCCTATTTTACATAATTCCGAAAACCGCCTCAAACCTTCTCAACCAGTCCAGCTATGTTCTGAAGAAGGTAGAAAATAAATGTAAAGCCCGGTCTGTGAGCACGTAGAATTTTGTCCAATGACCCTAAGCTACCCATCCTCATCGCTCGCGCGTAATTATATTGCTGTCGCGACTGTGCGACGGGCGCCCGCAGTGAGTGTGCGAGCGCGACAGCAACATAATTACGCGCGAGCGATAAGGATGGGTAGCTTGGGGTCATTGGACAAAATTCTATGTGCTCGCGGACCAGACTATAGCAAATATATTTGCAATGACATTCAGGGAAGAAAAGTTCGACTACAGACCTGAAAACGTAGTGTACCTACCTAGGTCTTCCACTCGGTGAATTTGATCGCGGGAAGCATTTGAATGCGGAAAGGGCAGGACTGGTCAATGTGACAATATTTGATTCTGGCCTTTGTCCAGCAGTGAACTTCTATTTGAAAAGAAAACATCTATAACACTAAAACTTTCTTCAACAGGCTACAACAACACCAGCTACCCAAACACCAACAGCCTGCTGAGCTACGACCGCGAACGCGACCGCACCGACCGCAACGATCGCGGCGACCGCAGCGACCGCGACAACCGGGACAAGTGCGTCCGCTACGAGCCCGTGGGACACTTGGGGGCGCAGCTGAGGCACGACAGACCTCAGGGCGACGCCGCTATGGATATTGGTGAGTCGATAGTGATGTATATTGATAGAGTACTAAGGTAGACCGCAGCGACCGGGACAAGTGCGTCCGCTATGAGCCCGTGGGACACTTGGGGGCGCAGCTGAGGCACGACAGACCTCAGGGCGACGCCGCTATGGATATTGGTGAGTCGATAGTGATGTATATGTATAGAAAAAGTGCGTGGTTATCGCATTTATCTATACCTAATATATGAAGACTTTAAATAGACTTCGGATGGCCGCAGTAAGGACAATCTGGTCAGGTTTTCTTGGATGGCTCTTGGAGTACAGGTGCGGTTTTGTTCCCCAGTCGACGAAACTCAGGGAAAGACCCTGAGTGCCCGAGCAACTTGACGCAGGAGGATTTAATGAAAGCTGCTGACAACGCTACTCTTGTAGCGGAGTTTTGTAGTTTTGGGCTGACAGATGTAAACTGTCGTCTGGCTCACCACCACCATCTTACCTAAGTATAACGCAATAACAACAATGTACAAATCAACTCCTGTGGTTGACAATCCAGATGAAAATTAAGGACAAACACCATTGTAGTGTAAACTACTATTGAAATACACTCAACATCAAATAAACCGCACCTTCCGCGACGCGAACTTCAAAGATTTTCTTCTGACATAACCATGGTACCCCAATAATATTGGTGTTATTTGAAAGCCCAATAAATATCCTTAAAGAAAAATACATTTCATTTCTAAATAAATGATTAACATATACCATAAATGTGACTTGAAAATAGACCTCACTTTGGGTTCACCTCTGGGATCAATTAGACCAATTTTTATGGTTATAAAACCAAATAAATATCTCACGTGTCCTCTTTAACAGATGGATAGCGATTAATCCCAAGTTAACAGTTTTATAGTCATAAAAAATGGCTATAGCGTAACTACCTATTTTTTGAAGAAGTGACTCTGAATCCTTGTAAAGACACATTTTTGGGGTAAAAACCTTTCCTTTAATGAAATGAAGTTTAGAACTAGGCTTTCAAATGGTACCAATGTTGGTGGGAAGTGGGGATGCATACGTTTGTTAAGTGCTTGTCGTGGGAGGTGCGATTTATTTGATGCAGAATGTATATTGACTTGCGTTCACTTATAAGTGTTTAGGCTATGTATTTGATCTTGTATTAAAGTTACTCTTTTGTCCCGCAGATCTGTCGACGTGCAAGCGTTTGGGCACGTCATACTGTGCGTTGCCGCGGGACGCCGCCGCGCGCCGTTGTTCTGGCCGCACGGCGCTGTGCAAAGAGGTTAGTATTTGTTACATTTTTATGCACAAGTTAGTTGATGTTGCCAAGTAATTTAGAAAGTTTAGCTGAAAACACTGAATTTTAGCTCTGGAAAACTAAATAAACTTTAATAATTTGGTGTCTGAATTTTAGCTCTGAAAACCTTGAGTCAAATGTAATGAACTTAATTTATTTTTAGTAATTTGAATTCCTAAATAATTATAAAAAGACATTTAGAGTTTCTGAGAAGTTTAAAGAGATTCACGATGAATGAGGAATTCAAGTAAAGCATATGAAAAAGTCATCTGGTTTTTAATCTTAAAACAAATGCCTTACAAATAAGTATTACTTATTTCACTACTGTATTATTTTGTTCAGTTAAATAATATCCTTTACCTGTATCATATGTATTGAAACCCACATTTCTTCCAGGTATTGAATGATACCTGGGTGTCGTTCCCGACTTGGAGCGAGGACTCGACGTTCGTGACGTCACGCAAGACGCAATACGAGGAGTACATTTACCGCTGCGAGGACGAGCGGTTTGAGGTGAGAATATTAATAAATTCTAGTAGTGTCCGGTGGCCGAGCAGATAGAATTTCGTCCAATGACCCCAAGCTACCCATCCTTATCGCTTGCGTGTAATTATATTGCTGTTACGCTCGCACATTCACTGCGGCCATCCGTCGCTCAGTCGCGACAGCAATATAATTACGTGCGAAATTTTATGATATTATGATTATGATTATCTGCTCGGCGACCGGTCTTTAGGTTATTTTATTAAAAAATTCATAGTTACAACATGGCATTCTTAAGGAGGTTTATTTTAAGGTGACATGCTGTCGTTACAAAACTAAAACCTTAACTTTTTTCCAGCTGGACGTGGTAATCGAAACCAACGCAGCCACCATTCGCGTATTAGAAGGCGTTCAGAAGAAGCTCGCTCGGATGAGCGCAGACGACGCGGCCAGACACCGTCTGGACGACTGCCTCGGTGGACACTCGCCCACCATCCACCAGAGGGCGTTACGGCGCATATACGGCGATAAGGTGGTACGGGCGTGACGCTACTAGCCACACTACACACCATAACACACTACGATACACCCCGTGTATACTTGTCACAACATACACCCCGTGTATACTTGTCACAGTGACGCTACTAGCCACACTACACACTACAATACACCCCGTGTATACTAGTCACAGTGACGCTACAAGCCACACTACACAACATAATGTCGCTATAGACTCGACGTGTATACAAGTCACACTACACTCTACAATACACCCCGTGTATACTTGTCACAACACTACGATACACCCCGTGTATACTTATCACAACACTACAATACACCCCGTGTATACTTGTCACAACACTACAATACACCCCGTGTATACTTGTCACAACACAATACACCCCGTGTATACTTGTCACAACACTACAATACACCCCGTGTATACTTGTCACAACATACACCCCGTGTATACTTGTCACAACATACACCCCGTGTATACTTGTCACAGTGACGCTACTAACCACACTACACACTACAATACACCCCGTGTATACTAGTCACAGTGACGCTACAAGCCACACTACACAACATAATGTCGCTATAGACTCGACGTGTATAAAAGTCACACTACACTCTACAATACACCCCGTGTATACTTGTCACAACACTACGATACACCCCGTGTATACTTATCACAACACTACAATACACCCCGTGTATACTTGTCACAACACTACAATACACCCCGTGTATACTTGTCACATTACACCCCGTGTATACTAGTCACTACACACCATGTAAAACGATACACATCGTGTATATTATTCACACTACGAAACACCCTTACACTAGTAGAACTTTTATCGCCAAGTTCACTTTTAAAAAATATACACACATTTAAAATGTTATCCACACTTTACATGCACACTAACGTTATACGTAGATTTGAACAGCATATGCATGCACGCTTCCATGATGCATCACTGTCTATCCTACACTCGGTCGATGTGGCAAGTGTTACGCTTTTTATGCTTTATTTTATGTTGTTAATTTACTTTTAATCACCCTATAGTGCGACTGAGATTTTTGAGACGGCGGATTTTTGACAACTAAACCCCTGAATTACAAAATTTGATTTTAGTTCTATAGTCTGGTCTGTGAGCACGTAGAATTTGTCCAATGACCCCAAGCTACCCATCCTTATCGCTCGCGCGTAATTATGTTGCTGTCGCGCTCGCACACTCACTGCGGGCGCCCGTCGCACAGTCGCGACAGCAATATAATTACGCGCGAGCGATAAGGATGGGTAGCTTGGGGTCATTGGACAAAATTCTACGTGCTCGCAGACCAGACTATAGAAAAATCCGTTGGCTCTAACATCTTGGTCGACCTATAGGTACAGTGTGCCACAGATCCAGCTACCCATTTTCGTGTTTTCTCTCGCTCTCATCAAATGGCTATTCTTTGCGATAGAACGAGACGACATGTCCGGAAATGGGTAGCTGAAACTGTGGCCCATAGTACTTGAACTTTTTTACAGGTGAATTAATTATTTTGGCTATGTGGCTAGCTACAGTCTATAAACCATAGATAGCAGGTTCGAATCCTGTCATATGTCGATAGTTTCTGGCCCCCGATTTAAATGTATATTTTATAGCAACCCTTTTTTAAACTAAAGCATGACTAAAAAAGGTCAAAGCATCTTTTAGTTTGTTTTTTACATTCCTTTTTAAGTTGCAATCCCTTCCTAATTTCTTTTGTAGTAAATAGACTGCTATAGATAATAAAATAAGCGTTCACGTGCACAGTTCAAGTATACTTTACTTTGAATTATTAATTTGATTTAACTGAATAAACTGCACGCAGGAAGATTTAATGAATGCTACTGACAACGCTGCTCTTGTAGCGGAGTTTTGGGCTGACACTGTGTAGGTTTGTTGTCGACACGACACGAAGAATTAACATTAATATGTAGACTATGAGTCAGACCGTCATGTTATTACGAAATGTAGACAGTTCAAGGACAAATTATGATTTTATTTCTTGTAGATATTGCTGTTTAAAGTCCGGTTTTTTACAAACTGACGTGAATATTGCGTCTTTTCTATTGAGTTATTTCACTTGTAAAGATCATAATGTTGTGTATGTATCGATTTATAAATATCGATGACCCTGACAGGTGAAAACACACTTGGCCGCGAGATAGAACGCCATGAGCCGAGAGCCTTCTAAAGTATCAGTGTGTTGTGTACCTATGATTGATGGCTTGATTTGGCAAATTATGGTATTGGTGAATAAGTTGGTTTCAGACTATTTGTATTTAATACCCAATTTGTGATTGAGTATGTGTATGAATCTAACATATCAGCACTGGATTTATATCTTACTAGCTTTTCGCCCCCGGCTTTGAAATTTCGTCTTTCAAAAACCGTGATGAAAACTATCCTATGTCCTATCCCGGGACTCAAACTATCTCTATGCTAAATTTCATCAAAATGGTTTTGCCGTGAAAGCGACACAGACAGACAGAGTTACTTCGCATTTATAATATTAGTAGGGATTTGGTGCATTAAAGACGTCTTGTGATTGACGTCTGTCATTCTAGCCCTGACCTACAGATCATTGGCCGCGACACAGATAGTAAAAAACTTAGTTACAGTTAACAATGTCGGTCGGACAATTTTTTATAACTGTAAATTCAAAACTACACACTTTTTCTGTATCTTATACCCATGTAATGTTACATTGAACTGTGCAAGTGAGCCTTGAGCCTTTCAAATATAATAACCTGTGCGTCGTTTGTCGCAGGCGGTGGATATCATAGCGGGGCTGAAGAAGAACCCTGTGGTAGCTGTGCCGGTGGTGCTTAGGCGGCTGAAGGCTAAGGAGGAGGAATGGAGGGAGGCTCAGAAGGTAAGCTGGCTGATATCACCCTTTGTGGTTCATGGGTTCAGCATTTGGGGGTCTTCGAACATAAGCTTCCTCTTCAACCTTCTATAAATCCTTTCATCCACGATTCTTTCTAAATCGTGTGTTGAAATAACTAAGGTCACTTACGACTTACCTTAAACTGAATTTGCTGCCTTAAGCGTCTGATACGGTCCCATCTTTATTAACGGGAATATTCCCACTTCTCGTTCCCACCGCTGCAACTCCTGTGTAGCCAGGATCTACAGCTTGATCGCCAATAAAACCCAACCAGTGAAGGTCAAGTTTGTCCCGGGGGAAAAAAACTGTTATTAGACCCGCAACGAATTTAATTATAAGAACATATTTATTTATTTATTTATATGGCATACCAACAACATAATATATTATACTCTTATGATTAACATTTATGAACATAACATTTCTGATATAATATGTCACTTAAGGGTAAGCACAACATTCAGACGGAGATTTAAAACGAATACAAAAGCGACTCGCTAAACCAAAAAAAAAAAAAAAAATAATAACAAGAAAAAAAGCGTGCCCTACATCGCAGAACTTAAGTGCTTATGCAATTTATCTTTAAATTTAGGGTGCTTATCGTAAAATACATCTAAATCCCGAACCTTGCTCTGTAGTGTGTTGTAGTCATTAAGGAGTCTGTACATAGGAGATTGACGACCCAAATTGGTTTTCGTAGCCGGTATCTTGAAAATCTTGGTGATTATGTGTCTAGGATATCTGTATGGTATGGAGAGGCAGATACGCTGAAGGAGACTGCTACACCTCACCTGACCATTCAAAAGTTTGTGCAACATAGGAGGACTTCGAAGTTAATCGACTTCGAAATTCTTAATTAGTTTAAAAATCCCACTTATATGTCTCAATTTAATCAACATCTTTCCACAGGGCTTCAACAAGCAATGGCGCGAGCAAAACGAGAAATACTACCTGAAGTCGCTCGACCATCAAGGCATCAACTTCAAGCAGAACGACCTCAAAGCGATGCGCTCTAAGACGCTATTCAACGAGCTAGAGAGCGCTTACGCCGCGCGTCGTCCGGGCCCACATCTAAGTTTGGATTATGCTGTGCGAGGAAGACATGAGGGTAAGAATAATAATACCAAAGTAAATACAAATGAGTAGGTCATCTTCATAGAAACGCACCGAGCGCGGTTTGTATGTGAGCGCGCCAATACGTATGCGGCGCGCACGCACACACTGACAAATTTTAGCGTGGATTAGCGCGCAAACATACAAACCGCGCTCGGTGCGTTTCTATGAAGATGACCTACATTTGTATTTACTCTGTCAATACTCAATATTTTATTGCATCCATTATGTACTCAAAATTAGAATATTATGGGCCTACTCACGGCAATTAGGAGAGGAGGACCACCCTAGACCAACCGAAAAATGTAGACATGTACTTACATGATAATAACACCCACACCAAAACTAAAGAGCGTGTTTTGTCCTACACAATCAACAAAAACATGTCAACATTCAACAAAATTGTCTACACAAAACATTGTTTCACTACGTACTTGTTTTCTACTGGGCATAAAAATCAGAATAGCTAGGGACTGGAATTTGTTGGCTGCTGCTCTTTCCCGAACACTAATCCGGGCCTTTTCAAGGCAAGAGTGAATAGGCAATTACAGGGCAGATATGTACCATCCTAGACTGCATCTCCCTTACATCGTGTGATTGCGGTCAAATACCTCCCTTGTACCTGTTAAAAATCAAACACACATCCAAAAATCAATGATGAAAACACATGCGATGTGCAAACAGAACGAACACTGTTGATACACGCATGCTGCCTTCCTACTGACATTATTTTATTACCCCCTACCATCCCCACTCACTTTTACCACTACCACAGAATAATAATAAGTACTACGTACAGAAGTTTTACTTCGCGAAGGTATTTAAAAAAATGTATGCTCAATGTCATTAACAATATGGTGTAATTTAGCTTGTCTCAAGAGTCAAGCACCATTTTGTTGACAAACGTCAGTGATCGGCACTGCGCCGAAGCTATAGGGCTGACTTCGGTAAAATGATGTGACGTGAGGTGGAAATACATGAATTATCATGAATAATATTAACTACTTATTTACCTCTCAGTGTCTTGAGGCAACTTAAAAAAGTACATTCTGTGTTTTTATTATTAT
Organism: Ostrinia furnacalis; assembly: GCF_004193835.3. Classification (NCBI taxonomy): domain Eukaryota; kingdom Metazoa; phylum Arthropoda; class Insecta; order Lepidoptera; family Crambidae; genus Ostrinia; species Ostrinia furnacalis. The sequence continues at coordinate 396,297 of NW_021131371.1, read as the reverse complement.
TTAGGCAGTTAAATACTGCACAGTATTTAGTACACCATTTTCTTTATTTTCTTCCATCATACACAAGAATACGCGTGCGTGAGTCAATGTTCGCTCGTATGTGAGGCCTTGTCGAATAGTATCCTGTAGGTGGGCCATCGTGCGTGTTTTGTTTTCGATGTAAACTCGCGGAGATGAACAGGCCTGCCACTAATAACCTCCGTTCTTCTTCACAGCAATAAAAATCCTCCGAGACTGTACGGAGTTACTCATACACCACGCCAGAAGGCAGACGGCGATTCAGAAGGCAGAGAAGAGAAGAATCAAGCAGTTGTTACGACAGTTCTTGCCGGATCTGTTCGCGCATCCTAGACAGCCGTTGAGCGACGATGAAAGGGATGAGGGTATGTACTGAATTATTCTTGGAATACCTGTTTTTTCTGCGCCATCTAATCCCAAACTAAGCAGAGCTTGTACTATTGTTATAAACATACTTAAATACTTTTTTCTTGTAAATACATAGTAAAGATAGAAGATGAAACTTGCTTCGTCATCATCATCAGCCACAGGACGTCCACTGCTGAACATAGGCCTCCCCCAATGCTTTCCATGTTACCCGGTTGGTAGCGGCCTGCGTCCAGCGCCTTCCTGCTACCTTTATGATGTCGTCGGTCCACCTTGAGGGTGGACGTCTCACGTTGCGTTTTCCGGTACTCGGCCTCCACTCCAGAACCTTGCTGCCCCATCGGCCGTCAGTTCTGCGTACTATGTGCCCTGCCCATTGCCACTTCAGCTTGCTAGTCCGTCGGGCTATGTCAGCGAGTGTATTGAATAAATACTTGGAAAAGCCAAATCTTGGAAAGTCCAAAACAAATACTTGCATATTTTACGTTGTCTCGAGTCTTAAAATAAGTAAAGGTTACTATGGATATGGATATGATTGTGTACTGACTTAATAACACTTTAATGCCCGTTTTCACGGTCACACAAGTGACCCCTATGGTAACATATAACAGGAGTTTTGTTGTCATAGGTGTCACTTAAAAATTAGGGATTGATGGTGAAAACGGGCATTTGAGTCCCAAATACAAAACTTGGATATTTTAAGTATCCACTTAAGCATGCTCAGGCGAATGATAAGCTTGACCAAATAAATACAAGGCTTTACTTTTAAAACTATAATAAGGTGACAATGATGTAAACACATGCGATGTGCAATTCACTGAATGCCAGTGTTGATATAAGCATGCTGCCTTCCTACTGATGTCTCCAAAACATAATACAAAGCTACAAAATAGCAATACTTATCTTTGTGTGTAAAAATGTCAATTTTTACTAATATCTTATTTTGTTACAGAGGAAAAAATCGACCCGCCAAGCCCGGGCAGTCCCGCTGAGCCTGCCGACGAAAAAACCAACAACGGGTCGAATGTCAAGCAAGAGAAGCAAGAGGTAAATGCTAGTTTAGAATTACTGTTATAGGTCTGGCACTCAGTCAGTGCCTGAGGTTTGGAAGCGGCATGGGAGGGGTGACATTGACATATTATGACGTGACGGAGCACACAAATCTTTTTTTTTATCCACAACGAGGAAGCTCTTGGCCTGTATCTCACCTGATGGTAAGTGACGATCAGGCCGAAGGTGGAAGCGAGCTTCACCCTGAATCCTCAACCACGGAGGAACTGGCTATCTTACCTCTAACTGCCGGAACACAACAATGCTGTTAAAATTCTTTTTATGGCGACAGACTTAGGTAAGATGGTGGTAGCTAGCCAGGCGGACTTAGAACAAGCCCTACCACCAACCAAACCGAACAGAAGATCTGCCCCCACTGGGAATCGATACCGGGACCTCTGCGTATGAAGCAGGTGGTCTTATTACTAGACCACAGAGACGGTTAACCGTCAGTTCTGTGACGTTTGACCGTCACAAAAACCTCCCGTGCCGCTATAGATGACCCACGCTGAACTGTCCCACCAAACTCAATGACAGGGGGGCGCTACCATCGTTCAACTATATGGTTTCCAACATGGCAAAAATCAGAACCAGCGATCCGGTATTGACGGTGGCGCCCCACTGTCAATGTCATCGATAGGACAGTCCAGTATTTTGGAACTATATCATACCTTAGACACTGACTTAGTTAAAACCTATAGTTTAGAATTGCTGTTAAAGTGTTAAGTGTACATGAGACTATGATGATAACACATGCGATGTGCAAACCACAGAATATCCGTGTTGATATACGCATGCTGCCTTCCTACTGATGTCTCTTTGTCTTAGTTTTCTACAGCTTAATTTTCACGTTAAATTAGACAAAAACAAGTTTTCAACTTGCTGTACCCGCTAAACCAATCTATTTATACGCATACGAAAGACATAGAAATAGATTTGTTTACTAAATAAACGTGACATAATGTATCGTACGAAATGTAGCTCTAAAACAAGGAATAGAAATGATAAAAATTAAATTCCTTTTAGAAGTTTTTTCCAGTCCATACCTACCATAGGGTGATCGCTATAGTATTTAGCCAATACATAGTTATTGGCCAACTTGCCTAAAATGAAAAGAAACAAGCCTAATGGAAGTTATTAAGAGAGTAAAAGACACAAATATTTTTTCTGAGCAATATGCAGTCCAATGTAGTAAATATTTTTGTCTTTTACTTATTAACAATCCAATATGCCAATAACTGTATAGGCTCATTACTATAGCAATCACCCTACATAGAATTTAGCTAATTTGTTATAAAAATGCTGTGAGGGTGGAAAGCAATGGTTGTAAGGCATCGCTCCCCGTGCCCAGGATATGAAGTTAGGACGGAAACTAACTCTCTAGTGATTGTAGAACTATACAACCTTAATGTAAAGTGCTTTACTATATTTATACATTAAAATTCTTAAAGAACTACAATAATTTGTAATTAATTTGTCAACAGTCATCAGAATCGGATGCCGCATCAGACAAGAGCAGCAGAAACAACAAGAATGACAAAGAAAACAAACCTAAGAACAACAACAATACAGACAGTAAAGGTAAACATTTTTTATACATTTAAGCTAACATAAGCATTTATTTAGTTGGCCTCTTCCAACCGGTGCAGCTCCCTTTAAGCCATCCAGAGAAAGCCTAAAAAAAGCTATCTCTGTCACTCATGTCTGTTATGAGAGAGGGTTGAATGACCCCCAAATACTAACGATGTTTCAGAAAATATCTCAGCTTACGACATTTTATTCTTGCTATTTGATTGTTGTCGAATGTCGTTTTCGAAATTATTTTTATGTACAGTTTGAATTGAACCTGCGACATCATATCTAAACTTTGATCGTAGTAAATAAAATTAATTATGTAACTCGTCATTTATTTAGTACATTACGAGACTATGATGTAAACACATGCCATGTGCAATTCACTGAATGTCAGTGTTGATATACGCATGCTGCCTTCCTACTGATGTCTCTTCATTTCATACTATAATAAATCGATTACAAATATGTACTTCCATTTCTAGGAGATACAGAATGTGCACTAGGCAAAAAGCGCACTTTTCCATTCTAATATTATGCAAACTCTTCAGCAATTACATTTGTATAAAAAGTGCGCATTTTGTGAAGTGCATATTCTGATTGGGGGAGGCCTATGTTCGGCAGCAAACGTCCTATGGCTGAAATGATGATGATATTCTCTGTCGGACCCGTTGCAAACACTCCATTTGTAGAGATGCTCCAAACAAATTAACAACTTTTTCGTTTGTTTTCTATGATGTTTATTAAATTTTTAACATATCAATCCATTTTCAGAGCCAGTGAGTGCAACAAACAGCGTGAAACGGAGCAGCAGCAACGAAGACACGTCCATAAAGAACGATATCAAGCAGGAAAGCGATCTGGACTACAGAGATCACCCGCCAAATGTAAGTTTGTGCTTTTATTGAATGTAAAATATATTTTTGATTGTAATCTGTAAAAAAAATTGGAGATTAACATACCCATTTTGATGTTTTTATAGCATGTTACCTTAAAGATAAACTATTTTTGTTTTAAAAATAATTTGTCAGTAGTTATTCTGTGTTATGGTGTTTCTAAATGTAAATATAAATGTCTTTCATTGGTGTGAGTAATCTCATTCTCCGTGGCCTATGTAAACCAAATATTGGGTTAAAAAATAAGCTTTTTTTGGTTCATCAACTTGTTACGTGAACCAATCATAAAACTAAGCCTGTTGCAAATGTTACTTTGTCTATAGGCATTGCTATCTTGTGGAGGTGTAAAAAAGCAGTTATGTCTTTATGATGTTGTTTATTATTCCTTTAAGGCTTGGTATTTCTTCTAAAGTAGGTATTTCGCGCTGTCAAAATCTGCGCGCGCAATTCTTCGCCGAAAACAGCGCGTCAAAGAGCTCCCGCCACAATTTCCAGCTACACAGTATAGAAATACGCAGTTGGTTAGGGTAGGTTGACTTCCTTCCCTTCAAGCGTCACACTCACAACACTTTCTAATAGAAATCATATCCAAGTGGTACAAATTAATACACCTTTCAGACTTTTTGGGAATATATTCTAGAATCGAATAAATATAAAATATAACTGCAGAAGTAAACACTGTTCAAAGTGGCCGTGGCGTCGCCCGACCTTCTGGAAGTTCTGCGCCGGCTTAAAGAATTTCAAGATTACGTCACCCGACCTATCGGTAGACCCTTGGGAGCTTGAGCGATTGGAATTTTTTTTTATGATAAGTTACTCTTAGTAGCGATTATTTAGAGCTTGGATAATAAATTTAATTATACACTCGCGAGCAAAAGTATGGAATCACTTACATGAAGTTGTTTCCACGCGATCTTGTGTACTAACCAATTTGTTAGTAACAAAAAAGTAGCACCATGTTAAAGATTAAACTTTTAACTTTAAATTGATACCAAATTTATTTAAATCACACCGGTATTTAAAAAGATATCCCGGCTGATGTGAAGAAGTAAGAAAAAAGACATGTACCAACTGTTTGATACGTCGCGAGTTGCGGCCTATTTACCCCCTATAAAAGCACGTGTTTTCGGATTTTTGCGTTCACACGTTGATCCATACACATCTCGGCTTCTTTTGACACTTTACCTGGGATTCTACACCTACAGAAGCAGCACAAATCGTTGCACTGTTGCAAGAAGGGCTCAGCCAGCGGGCTGTCGCACGTCAGCTCCACATAAGCCAGTCCTGAGTTTCGAAAGTTTTAAGACGCTTTTGGGAGACTGGTGGCTTTATCCCGAGACCAAGTTCTGAACAGCGCCGGTGCACATCGCAGAGGGATGACCGTTTTTTCATGTCAACCTCTCTATGAAATCGTCATTTGACTGGCATCGACGTCCAGCAAGAGCTCAGAAATGTTCGTAGGATAGCTGTTAGCGAGTGGACAGTTCGTCTAAGATATGAGCAATTAAATTTGACTACAAAAAGGCCTGCCACAGGCTGAAAACTGACGGCAGGTCACCGACAAGCACGCTTTCAATCAGCTCGCACTCGGAATGCGAGTAATGGAGGCGAGTTTTGTTTTCCGATGAATGCAGACTGTTTTTGCAGTGCAGCAGTCGAAGAGGTCGGGTCTATAGACGGCCTGGGGAGCGATTTGTGCAGTGCTGGTTCGCTAAAACATTGGCTTATGGGGGTGGCTTGCTCGACTTCCCATCGAGATGTGTAGGAGCAAATTGAAAGCGTGCTTATCGGTGACCTGCCGTCAATTTCAAGCCTCTGGCAGGCCTTTTTGGAGTCAAATTCTATTGTTTATATCTTAGACGAACTGTCCACTTGCTAACAGCTATCCTAAGAACATTTCTGAGCTCTTGCTGGACGTCGATACCAGGCAAATGACGATTTCGTAGAGAAGTTGACATGAAAAAACGGTTTTCCCTCTGCGATGTGCACCGGCAATGTTCAGAACTTGGTCTCGGGATAAAGCCACAAGTCTCCCGAAAGCGTCTTAAAACTTTCGAAACCCAGGACTGGCTTATGTCGAGCTGACGTGCGACAGCCCGCTGGTTGAGCCCTTCTTGCAATAGTGCAACGATTTGTGCTGCTTCTGAAGGTGTAGAATCCCAGGTAAAGTGTCAAAAGAAGCGGAGATGTGTATGGATCAACGTGTGAAAGCAAAAATCCGAAAACACGTGCTTTTATGGGGGGTAAATAGGCCGCAACTCGCGACGTTATCAAACAGTTGATACATGTCTTTTTCCTTACTTCTTCACATTAGCCGGGATATCTTTTTAAATACTGGTGTGATTTAAATGAATTTGGTATCAATTTAAAGTTAAAAGTTTAATCTTTAACATGGTGCTACTTTTTTTGTTACTAACAAGTTGGTTAGTACACAAGATCGCGTGGAAACAACTTCATGTAAGTGATTCCATACATTTGCTCGCAAGTGTAGTTGTTGCAATTCACGAAGCTTTGCATGTGGTTAATAACATTAATCAGTATAGGTACGCATCAATTTTGTTCAGTCTCTTTGTTTATTAATAAATAAAAATATCATACTTAAATTGCAGAAACATATTTGTTTGTATTGGTCTGGGTGTTTTCTTTCTATAATATGTATGACGAATGTACGGGGTTCTGTACCTATCGAAAATTGCTATAAGCATCACACGCGGTTACCTGCGTACCTCTGTGCACTCATGAGAGTTTAAGCAGAGGTCCCTAGAGTTTGACTTTGAGCTTTGTTTATAGTCATTACGAAGCAGACTAATGGGAAACTGCACTGTCTTGAATTCGAAAGGGTAATTTGACGGTGTTTGGGGAATTCTAGGAATAAATACAGAGTCTCCTCATTGAGATTGAGACATTTCAATTTGAGATTTCACTTGACATTGAACACAATCTGAAATGGAGTTTTCAAACACTTGTAAAAATAAAAAGTTATTAAATCAAAGGCACTAAGTAGTATTGATATCAACTTCGAAGAAAATGACTGCCAAAATTAATTTCTACCCGTTCCACACGTCTTTCATGAATTATATTAAGGTATTGTTAAACTAAATTTCAAGTAGATTGAACCAAGGAATCACTTTGTCCCATACAAACTTTGCCCCCTTTTTTCACCCCCTTCATTTCATGACCCCATTTCGGAAAATCTTTTCTTATGAGATGCCTACGTCATAAAAAGAACACACCTTCCAACTTTCAGGTCTCTACGATATCCGTCAGTCATTTAGGACAAAGCATTTTTATTAGTTGTTCAAAACTCTATCGTTCCAGGTATGTCATTGACAGGAGGGCGCTACTATCTTAATGGGTTATTCATTAGTCCACTTGACATTTCAGAATCGTTTGACTTTAGATACCTAAGCGATTTGATATTCGGAGTCTTTTAATGAAATCAAGTTCTGAAATAACTTGAGGTGTTGTACCCGATCAAGCTTTTCATTGCAGGACAGTTAAATAGTTTTATTATTAGTTTCTTCTCTAAGTCTTAATTTGTCAGAGTAGGTAAAGGCTCCATGAGAGCAAAATTTAGCTTTATAATAGTTTTTAATTTTTTTCTTGAAATATTTGACGCCTTGTAATCTCTTGTAATCTCTCGTTAATATAGGTCCACACAAATAAAGAATGTTTGACTTCGACTTTAATAATTATGCTCTTACATAATTATAAATAAACTAGCTTTCCGCCCGCCGCTTCGCCCGCGTGGAATTTTTTGGTTTTTATATAACTTATTACACTCAGATATAATGTGGCTTTCTATTGGTGAAAGATTTTTTAAAATCAGTTCAGTAGATCCCGAGATTACCCCTTACAATTTAACAAATATACAAACACACAAACTTTACCTCTTTATAATATTAGATTATAGATAGGTAATTTGAAACCCTATTTTGTTTTATTCTTTTTTTTATTTTAAATATTTCACGATCCAAACTAATATTTACTGTAAGTAAATGCTAAATAGTAAATATTAGTTTGGATTGTGAAATATCCTACTAATATTATAAAGGCGAAAGTTTGGATGTCTGGATGTCATGATGTCTGGATGTTTGTTACTCTTTCACGCAAAAACTACTGAACGGATTTTGTTGAAACTTTACAGTATTATTGTTTATAACCCAGATTAACATTATGACGATATGTGGCAAATAAATTTCAATAAATAAATAAGACGTGTCTAAAAGCGCCATCTATCGTCATTGGTTAAAATCTACAGCACTGGACAAACTACGGTATGACGTTCGTAAATATTCATTCGGGGGAAACCGTGAAACGCCATCTATCAACATGGGTAAAATGAGGTAAAACATCATATCTAACGGGGGTAAAACGAGGTCCACGCGAACGAAGTCGCGGGCGGCCGCTAGTTTATAATAGGTAGCTTTCCCTCCGCAACCTTATTGGTATTCCATGTATGTGTCTTTTAACTGAGTTCTGTTAAACATTTCATGTAAAATTTGTCCAATTATAACTCTATTTACATCTGCATCTGTAAGCAAGGATTCATGTTCTCCAGCCCAGATGCCGAGTAAACAGAATCGTCTTTCAGTGACGTGCAGCTGCCCCTATATTTGACCCACTGACCTAATTTTTTATTATTTATTTGTGTCAGTGTGCTCTTCTAAAGAGTGAAGACGATTGTATGTAGGTACTATTAAAATGTAATTTTAACTCATTGGTTTTGTCTCATATTTGAGGAATGTATCATGAGTAGAGTCTTAGTTTAAAAGGATGCCAACGATTTAAATTTCAATAGGTAGACAAAATTCAGAATTCTTAATTATCAAAAATTTTAGCTTTCTCCAGTAACACTGGTATTATTATACTGTGACTCATCAAAGTCATCATTGTCAAAAATATTGACAAATCGAGAACTGTCACGGCCAAAAAACTGGCACGCGTCCGTCCTCCGTAAGCGCCACCGCGCGACTGATTGAGATTGTCCAAGCCGTCATGGGCGATTTTTTCCACATTTTTTAACATAGTAACTAAATAAGACGCAATATAAAAATTTCATCCGTTAAAAGCCCTCAAGTTATTTCTGAACTTTAGTTTAGTAAAAGATTCAGAATCTCAAATCGCTTATTTTAAAAATAAAACCATTATTAGAAAACGAATAGAGGTAACTTTGGGAATTTATTCTATCGAGTCAACTTCATCAAATCGTGTTTCCATCCGTTAATAGCCCTAGAAAATATCCTCAACTATGCCCAAAAAAAATCTTAGCCTTTTATTTTACTGTTTAGTACCTCAAAAATGAAAAATGAAAACCTCATTTTCGCCATTTTCTCTGTTACCCGGCCTTAAGAAGTTGTTTATTGCCTTCAAGGTTCAAAACCTTGCTCTTACTGGCTCTCCTACAATCACTGGGTCATAGACCTTTTTGTTTCATACCACTGTTGCACACTGTGATGACTTGTAAATCTAACCTTTATTGACACAAATAAATACTTTCTATTCAATTGTTTTATATCTGTATAATAACCACACTGTTGGTCCCAGGAGGCGCGCTTCGTCTGCACATCATCATGGTACCTATTCCTGCGGCTCCACGCAGCAGTGTGCCAGCGACTGGCCGGAGCCCTACGGACTGCCTCGGCCTTGGCGGACGCAGAGCGCCGCGCCGCCAGGCACCCTAGTGTGGCTACGGCGTTGCGGCTCAAGCCTAACAGTGAGTAGTGAATTGTGATTGCGTTAAGATTGTTATATTAGTGCTAGGTGGGTGTGACCAGGGATGAGCGCCGCGCATCTAGGCATAGGCTAACTGTAAGTTATTAAGACTTTTGTGTTACACATTCCCGTTTTGTGATTGCGTTAAGAATGTTACATTGACGTTACGTGCGTGCACCGTGCATCTAGGTATCTAGAGTCGCCATGGCGTAAATGCTGAAACGGCAGTAACACGAATAGTGATAGCGTTAAGACTATTTGTTTGCCGTCTTCGCGCTGGGGAATGATGAAGTATTGTGGTTGCGTAAGAATGTTAAACCACGCGCGTTCACAACGGTATTCAAATCTATGAAGAGTAGTAGGCATACACAATATTTGTAATATCTCGTGCATGCGATACCCCACGTAAATATTATTATGACCAACATTTTATCACAACTTGTTCTGTTAGAAATACTAGAAGACAATGATGTAAACACATGCGATGTGCAAATAACTGAATATCAGTGTTGATATACGCATGCTGCCTTCCTACTGATGTTTTCTAGTCTTAGGCTTAGTTGCACCACCTAATTTTACTTTAACGATAGCCGGTTTTTTTATTAGTTTGACAGATTTTTGACATTTGTTGAAGTTAAAGTGTTGCAACCCAGCCTAATGAGGGTTTTCGCGTATGAAAGATCCGCTAGATGGCGGGACTGACTGCTGCGTGATAGGTGGATTTTGACATATCTGTCAAATACTGTCAATGTCATGTCAAAAATAACCAATCATGCAGCATTTGGACCTCGCGTCTACGCGACGTCTATCTGGCGGATATACGCGAAAACCCTCATTGATAGATCTAGTATAAAGTGTCACAATTGCAATTTTACCTTCCTATATCTTTACTTACCTACGTCCAATCTTCCACAGACCTACCAGCGGACGTGACCTCCCCAGCGGACTATTACAACGCACTCCTGGAGCTGGTCAAAGGAGTGTTAGATGGCAATACCGAGCCGGCGGCCTACGAAGACGCCGCAAGGGAAATGTTGGGCATCAAAGCCTATCCTGCGTATACGCTGGATAAGCTGGTGTCTATCGCTGTTAGGCAGGTTAGTAGATTGATGTCTGTTTTCACTATCAATACCTTATTTTTCGATCCGCAGGAGAACCAAAGTAACCGACATAGCTCGCAGAATTGCTAAAATCTAGTGGCAGTGGGCGGGGCACATAGCTCGTAGAGACGATGGCCGTTGGGGCAGGAAAGTTCTCGAGTGGCGACCACGGGCTGGAAGACGTAGCGTGGGCAGGCCTCCTACTAGGTGGACCGACGATCTGGTAAAGGTCGCGGGAAGAGCCTGGATGCGGGCAGCGCAGGACCGTGCATTGTGGAAAACCTTGGGAGGAGGCCTTTGTCCAGCAGTGGACGTCATTTGGCTGAAACGAACGAACCTAATTTTTAAGTGACACCTATGGTAACATACATGAATTTTGATTACATAGGGGTCACTTAAAAATTTGGGATTGATGGTGAAAACAGGCATAAGGATCCTATTTTCCATAATCAAGCCCAATCCAAATCCGTCCGACATTTCATTATGTTTTTGGTAGAAATATCAACGGTTTTCGATGTTTATACATTTTCATATTGTTTGTAAGACTATTTCAAGCAATATAAAAGTGTAAATGCATCGAAAATTATAGATATTTGATCGAAAACAGAATTTGACAGTCGAAGGACGAATTTTGATTGAGAATTGATATAGCAACCCAACCTTAGAATATCGATTTGAAGATCGCGACAGTTGTAGTCAACTGTAAATTTTTTACTGTATTTACTTTGATTAATTAAAAAAATAATCAAATATCCGATAATCCAATTCTGCTATTGCTAAATGGCTCTTGGTTTAAATTGCTATGCTTTACAATAAAATACATAATTTATTTATTTATTAATAATGAAGATAATGATGTAAACACATGCGATGTGCAATTCACTGAATGCCAGTGTTGATATACGCATGCTGCCTTCCTACTGACGTCTTCATAGTAACACCTAGGAGTATTAATTTTATTTCTAACAGAATTATGACTCAGGAAAAAAGATCATTTTTTCTACTAGCGCAGTCGGTTATTCCTCGAAACTGGTGGATAAAATCACACCAAAATGTCAATGCCAGATTTTGTATGGAAGGGTGGCGCCTTTTTTTCGCGCGGCCATCGACCAAACCTAGTCATCAAACTTCTAACGCTCGTAACTCAGTTCAGATTGAGTTTACAGGTATACATGTTAAAATAGTAAGTTTGGTTTATTATACTATTTTGTAATATAACAGAAGAAACACTTTTTTGGATTACAATCTAGATTTATTGTTGGTTGTAAATGTACCTTGTTGATTCTTCTCTGTATGTGTTTTTTGTACAAATAAAATAAATATAAAAACAAAGTTTGGTAGAAGGCCGCGCCAAAAAAGGCGCCAATTTCCAGCATTGTCTTTTGTAGAAGCGTTTTTAAAGCTTATTTGCAGGAAATGATATACAGGGTGTTAGGTAAATGGGTATATGAGCCGACACTAGCCCATGTTAACATAGGCATATAAATGGTATGGTGAAGTCAGAAATTTGATATTATCATTTTAATTTTTTTAATTTTCATACAAAATATTTTTTATAAAATCCGATTTGTATGAAAATTAAAATAATTAAAATTAAGATATCAATTTTCTGACTTCACCATACCATTTATGGTGAACATGGGCTAGTGTCGGCTCATATACCCATTTACCTAACACCCTGTATAGTTCCAAAATACTGAACTGTCCTATGCATGACATTGACAGTGGGGCGCCACCGTCAATCCCGGATCGCTAGTTCCGATTTTTGCCATGTTGGAAACCATATAGTTGAACGATGGTAGCGCCCTCCTGTCATTGAGTTTGGTGGGACAGTTCAGCGTGGGTCATCTATACCTTTACGACTTAAATTTGCTTGTTTATTTGTATGACTTAGAAGGTAATAATAACCGAGCTATATCCTTTCAGCTGCAGCACTGTGTGTCGGAGCCGTGGTCAGTGCGCGCCGCTGAGCTGTGCGCCCGGGACGGCATGCGCGGGCCGCTGGGCTACGTGCGCCGAGCTGCCAGATATCTGCGACACGACCACAACGCGTTCCTTGTTAAAGTCGTGAGTATATTTGTGATGTTTACTAGAGCAAGATTTAGTAGCAAATATTCGCTAGATGCCGCAAAAAAAAACTAGGGCCCGAGGTCCTTACTACTGTTGCAAACCCTGAGTTATGCAAAGACCCAGTGAGTATACTATAGTCTGGTCTGCGAGCACGTAGAATTTTGTCCAATGACCCCAAGCTACCCATCCTTATCGCTCGCGCGTAATTATGTTGCTGTCGCGCTCGCACACTCACTGCGGGCGCCGGTCGCACAGTCGCGAAGTACGAGTAGGCCAAGTCCTCTTTTTGCCTCTGGTAAATTATAGAGAATCCATCCAAGAACGACGTCCATTGCTAAACAGAGGCCTTCCCGAAGGATTTGCACAATGACCGGGCCTGTACTACCCGTATCCAGTGAAGCTCTGTCTATGAAGTGGTCCTATCCTTTTGAAAAGATACAAAGACGAGCAGGTAAAGACGTGGGTATGAACGGTTCAAGCGGAAGCGCCAACTCGACATAAAGGATTGACTCGCAGCGCCCCTCTTTACTTTCTACGGTGCACCAGGGCACCACGGCGCATACTTTGGGAACCCCTGGTATGGAGAATAATTTTAAAAGGTTCCCTAACATACTAACAATACCATTCTCTTCCACAGTACGGCGGCGACGAGTGCCGAGTGACGTTCGAGCTGCTAGAAGCGCCGGGCGAGGGCCGCCGATCGCCGTCACAACACAATAACGACGCCAGCCGACTTTCGCCTACCAACCAGGTACGTTAACTACGTATTTATTATACTTAGTTATATGTGTCAGCGTTGGTATGAATTTTGAGACTTGTGAAGAAATTAAAAAATAAATGTATCTACACTCGCGAGCAAAAGTATGGAATCACTTACATGAAGTTGTTTCCACGCGATCTTGTGTACTAACGAATTTGTTAGTAACAAAAAAAGTATCACCATTTTCAAGATTAAACTTTTGACTTTAAATTGATACCAAATTCATTTAAATCACACCAGTATTTAAAAAGATATCCCGGCTGATGTGAAGAAGTAAGAAAAAAGACATGTACCAACTGTTTGATACGTCGCGAGTTGCGGCCTATTTACCCCTATAAAAGCACGTGTTTTCGGATTTTTGCGTTCACAGGTTGATCCATACACATCTCGGCTTCTTTTGACACTTTACCTGGGATTCTACACCTACAGAAGCAGCACAAATCGTTGCACTGTTGCAAGAAGGGCTCAGCCAGCGGGCTGTCGCACGTCAGCTCCACATAAGTCAGTCCTGGGTTTCGAAAGTTTTAAGACGCTTTTGGGAGACTGGTGGCTTTATCCCGAGACCAAGTTCTCAACAGCGCCGGTGCACATCGCAGAGGGATGACCGTTTTTTCATGTCAACCTCTCTATGAAATCGTCATTTGACTGGTATCGACGTCCAGCAAGAGCTCAGAAATGTTCGTAGGATAGCTGTTAGCGAGTGGACAGTTCGTCTAAGATATGAGCAATAAAATTTTACTCCAAAAAGGCCTGCCACAGGCTGGAAACTGACGGCAGGTCACCGACAAGCACGCTTTCAATTAGGTCGCACTCGGAAGGCGAGTAATGGAGGCGAGTTTTGTTCTCCGATGAATGCAGAATGTTTTTGCTGTGCAGCAGTCGAAGAGGTCGGGTCAATAGACGGCCTAGGGAGCGATTTGTGCAGTGCTGGTTCGCTAAAACATTGGCTTATGGGGGTGGCTTGCTCGACTTCCGATCGAGATGTGTAGGAGCAAATTGAAAGCGTACTTATCGGTGACCTGCCGTCAGTTTCAAGCCTGTGGCAGGCCTTTTTGGAGTCAAATTCTGTTGTTTATATCTTAGACAAACTGTCCACTTGCTAACAGCTATCCTACGAACATTTCTGAGCTCTTGCTGGACGTCGATACCAGTCAAATGACGATTTCGTAGAGAAGTTGACATGAAAAAACGGTTTTCCCTCTGCGATGTGCACCGGCAATGTTCAGAACTTGGTCTCGGGATAAAGCCACCGGTATCCTGAAAGCGTCTTCAAACTTTCGAAACTCAGGACTGGCTTATGTGGAGCTGACGTGCGACAGCCCGCTGGCTGAGCCCTTCTTGCAAAAATGCAACAATTTGTGCTGCTTCTGAAGGTGTAGAATCCCAGGTAAAGTGTCAAAAGAAGCGGAGATGTGTATGGATCAACGTGTGAAAGCAAAAATCTGAAAACACTTGCTTTTATGGGGAATAAATAGGCCGCAACTCGCGACGTATCAAACAGTTGATACATGTCTTTTTCCTTACTTCTTCACATCAGCCGGGATATTTTTTTAAATACTGGTGTGATTTAAATGAATTTGGTATCAATTTAAAGTTAAAAGTTTAATCTTTAAAATGGTGCTACTTTTTTTGTTACTAACAAATTGGTTAGTACACAAGATCGCGTGGAAACAACTTCATGTAAGTGATTCCATACTTTTGCTCGCAAGTGTATATAAATAAAAATGAATTGATGTTCGTTAGTCTGATTAAAACTCGAGAACGGCTGGGCCGATTGAGCTGATTTTGGTTTTAAAATGTTTGTCGTAGTCCAGGGTAGGTCTAAACGGTGAGCAAATAAGGAAAAATTGCGATGGCTTATTTATTGCCTTTAAGGCGGAACAGAGTTCGCCGGGTCAGCTAGTAAAAAATAAAATTCATTTATTTCAGGCCAGGGCCCATAAAATTTCAATAATAATTGCATTAAATAAATTAAATAATTAAAATCATATTAAGGGCCTCGTTTACCATCTCATAAAACTAACGGGATTCACAAACGATGCTTACTTATGTGAAGCAGCAAATAGAACGCACGGCGTTGAATAGAGCTATGATTGGTTCGTGTGTGACCCTGTGCGTCCACGCGCACTGTGAGACCTCATAATATATATTTTATTATTGCAAGTAGGCTTTAAAAAGCAATTTTACAAGTCCCAGTATTAACCCTACCACTGCTTCGGCGCAATAAATGGGTCAGTGCACAGTGCTGAGAAGAAGCAGCACAAGACATTCTGTACATTATGGATTCTAGAAACACTTCTTTTTAAACACAGTAACTTTTTCATTGACTGTAATATTACAGTGTCAATAAATTGATTTGGTAAATACTTGACGTCATTAGTTTCTGTTTGTTGTACAAAGTAGGAGAATGTAGTTTTGACAGCTCATAAAAAAGAATCAACATTGAAACCAAACTATAGTAATTTTGATGATTTTACCACCAGTTGACTGATCCATGCTTTATTTCAAAGAAGCCATTTACTCTCTCGAAAAGATGTATGGTAGATCAGTATGATAAAATATATTTGCAAAGCAAAAGCAATATCAAAACATTATAATTTGTATCATAAAATAATCTACAACTCAAAATTCATTCCAATGTCATTGACCTTATGTTTACATAATTTATACATTTAATAAGACTAATATAAGTATTAGATAATAAGAAATACCTTGATTAGATTGTTTTGAATACAATTTGATATTTATAAAACCCATGTGATATGTTTCTATAAATATATTTTTTCTATTGTTTGTGCGGGAAAAAATGGTAGGACGAATTTCATTATTAAATATTTGAATTTTGTTTTGAATTTGATTTGAAAGGTAATTTGAGGGTTGATTTTGTTTGATTTTAAATACAATATTCTTGACTATAAAAGACTTATTGTACTCATTTTACTGTCTATTGTTGAGTTTGTTATTAGGTAGTCGTATAGTTTGCGATACGAATATTGAGCTTTGCATTTGTCTATATGTAAAAATAATACTGTCTGTGTGTCGCCAAGTTTACCTAATTTCTTATGAGTTATATTTACTGAATACGGAAACGCCATAAGCGTAGGTAATGAACCTAGAAACAAATCTTTTTTTTTTTTTTTTTTTTTTTTTTNGTTATATAATTCCTTCGCACATTCTCCGAAGTGTAGCCTGTAGAAAACCGTTAGAGAAGCAACTTTACGGCGGTGGTCAAGTTCCTGGAGCGACGCTTCAACAAGGGTCGGGCTGTCGATTAGTCTCCTGGCACGCCTTTCCACCGAATCCAAAGCAGCCAAATATTTCTTGGCAGAGCCGTCCCAGAGGTGGCAGCAGTATTCCATGCAAGGTCGGATCTGTGCTTTATATAACTGCAGCCTTTGCTTATTGGAGAAGTACTGCCTTGCCCTCGAGAGGATACCAAGTTTTTTGGCAGCAGTTTTCGCTATGGATTCGATGTACTCGCCAAAGTTCAACTTGCTGGACATTTCGATACCCAAAAGTTGGAGTCGCTCGGTGATTTTAACAGGCACACCTCGGAATGTTGGAGCCAGACGAAATGGACTTCGTTTGGCGGAGAACAGACACGCCTGTGTTTTGGACGCGTTAAATTGGACCAGATTGGCATCGCCCCAATCAGAGACATCCTGAAGGGCCAAATTTAAGCGTTCGATAAGGGACTCGCGACAAGACTCGACCTCACTCCCGCTGGCTTTTGCGGTGGAAAGATATTTGGCTGTCACTGTTGTGTCATCTGCATACCCAAAGGTACCGGGTTTGAGCAGATCATTGATGTGCATCTTGAGAATACATCTCTGATTATGATATTTTTACTATAACTTTCGTGAGTCAAATGTGACTCATAGATTGTGTCTCCTTTGTGAGCAGCTAATTAATTTTATTAATGATATTTATTATTAATTTTATTAATTAGCTTTTATTTGTATTACTAGCTTTCCGCCCGCGGCTTCGCCCGCGTGGAATTTTGTCTTTATCGCGCGCGTCTCTGTTTCAAAAACCGGGATAAAAACTATCCTATGTCCTTTCCTGGGACTCAAACTATCTCTATGCCAAATTTCATCAAAATCGGTTCAGTGGTTTAGGCGTGAAAGCAAGACAGACAGACAGAGTTACTTTCGCATTTATAATATTAGTATACAGGGTGTTAGGTAAATGGGTATATAAGCCGACACTAGCCCATGTTAACATGGGCATATAAATGGTATGGTGAAGTCAGAAATTTGATATCATCATTTTAATTTTTTAAATTTTCATAAAAATAAATTTTATAAAATCCGATTTGTATGAAAAATAAAATAATTAAAATGAAGATATCAATTTTCTGACTTCGCCATATCATTTATATGACCATGTTAACATGGGCTAGTGTCGGCTCATATACCCATTTACCTAACACCCTGTAGATTAGAAATGGTCATATTTAAAAAACACTAAATAATGTATCAAAACAAATGCAAAGTTCCTATTTCGTTGAACCTATGCCTATTTATTCCTTGCGTCTTCGATGTTTTGATTTCATCCGATTTCTGATTCTGCTCCTATGTTATTAGAAATTAGCTCGGCAACTTTGCTTTGCATAGCTACAAATTTACAAAAAAATACTTATACAAACTTACAACTGGACATGAATCATAATATGTGATTCATAGTAGTAAATGTATTAAAAAATCAAGTCTAAGTATGTAATTAGTAGAATGAAATGCATGCGCATATTGTAGTAATACATGGTGTTAGGTAAATGGGTATATGAGCCGACACTAGCCCATGTTAACATGGGCATATAAATGGTATAGTGAAGTCAGAAGTTTGATATCATCATTTAAATTTTCATACAAAATAAATTGTATAAAATCAGATTTGTATGAAAATTAAAATAATTAAAATGAAGATATCAATTTTCTGACTTCACCGTACCATTTATAAGCCCATGTTAACATGGGCTAGTGTCGGCTCATATACCCATTTACCTAACACCCTGTATAAAGTAAAAACTTGGCATGAATCGTATTCGATGTGTATGACTAAATAATTGTAATTAAAATAAAGTTGCGCTTAAAAATGCATGCGTACAATTTGCAGTTACAAGCAAAGTCGCCGAGCTTCTCCCGTTTGGTGCGCTCCTATCAATGCGTCCGTTTTCTGTTTAGCGTCGAGCGACGGCGGCTGGCAACACTGGTGTCGCTCGAGCGTGCGCCTGGTCGCTATACGCGGAGAGATTCGCACGAGCCGACGCGCCGCCCGCTCGCACGAACAAACCAGTGTTTCTAGTGCGAAACGCGCGGAAATGCGGCGGCTACGTTCTAAACGTGGCACCAGGCAGTGCACCGCCTCACTCGCACCACCAGCGCCGGAAGCCGCCGCGTCTTCACGACCATTCGGAATGCCAGCTGAGCAGCGACTTGAGGCTGCTATCCTTCCGGCCGCTAAGGCTCTACCGGCCCGGCGCGCTGGCCGGTGCACGCGCCACGCACGCGGCCTTGCACGACGCGCGCCGACGCAAGCTCGCGCTGTGGCCGAGCGTGCACGTGCGCTGACTTGCATCTCAAACACGCTGGTGTTATAAACGCGGTACATACTATACACCACTAAATTTTTATCACCGAAAAAATTTTAACAGGTTATGTAGAAACGTGTGGAATATTCAAAGCAAAAGAAAAAGAAATGGTTTTCATGAAGTTAATTTTTTTATTAAATTTTCGTTAGTCCGTATTTTACGCGTCACAGCTGGGTCACTCCGCTGCTCGCTAGAGTAGTCGTACGCGCTCGCATATTGCCCCGATCAGTCTGTCTGTCTCGCTCACGCCTCGACCACGCTTCCAGTGTTATTATTACATACTTAGCTAACTTAGACCAGTTTTAATTCTAATAAGTGTTACATTATCGTACTTAAATAGTGCTAGCGACGCGTGTGTCAATAAATTACCAATTTTAGGAGGATATTTTGAGTCACTTTATTTTACTCTTTTTTTTGCACAAATGGGATCAGTATCAATAACTCATTACCCAGAATTTTTTTTTTCGGTGATTAAAATTTAGTGGTGTATAAACACTCCACACAGTTGGACCCAGAACACACAGTGAAACGCAACTGCAACTTCTAGTTACTTTTGAGTTGCATCTCAGTTTCTGCCATAGCGTCAATTGAGAGACCACACATGACGCGGCCAGTTTGAAACCGGTTTGAAACGCGTTGCAAATCAGTCGTATTGAAACCGCCGTGTAGAAAACTCGCGTTGCGTTTCATTCATCGGATTTGGCTTTTTTTGTACAAAATAGCTGACGACGAACAAAAAAACATTACATTTGTGTAAAAAGTTACTCTCGCTCTCGAAGAACTAATTTTACAGACGTCTGTTCTCAAAGAAAACCGAAATGATTGTGGTTGCAGCGTGTGTGGAAAATGGTTGAAACTGGTTTCAAAAGGGTTTCGTTGCAGTTGCGTTTCTCCGTGTGTTCTGGGCCTTTTGGTCATGAATCACATGTGATCCACGGCTCCGTTGCACGTCTAACGTGATCAGCTTGCGATCTTTACAAATTGTTTTGTTATATGAGGCACAGAAAGGCCCGTTTGGACTGATAATCCAGATTTTCGTATTAAATAGTATCGCACCAAATGTTTAAATTATTTTGATTTCAAGCCTCTTTAGCTGTAACCACTATACATAACACAAAAGCAGTGCAGAACTTAGACCGTAGCTCAGAAACTACATTTTTGTAGATGCTAGCCCAAAGTATCTGTTGTTTGAAATTATACAGTATTTTTGATCTTCAAACAAAACATAAAATAATGTGTAACTTCACACCTTAAAGAAAGATTGATTGTCATTAAACACAATAATATTTGATGGCTAAAATCAATAAAATCTTCAAATAAATTTCAATTTATTATAAATAAAATAACTGTGATTCTTGTGTCTTTCACAAAAAAGACCACAATAACGGGGAATACCTTAGTGGTACGTTTATTTTACATTTTTTTCACTGCATTCGGTTTTGGACTGTGCACTTTTAAAAAACTACACGCACTCAAATAGATATACATAAAGGCCTCGATTTAGATGGAAACGCATAATAATTTATTATACAGTCACTTCAGCAAGAGTGTTGGAGCAATAATGTATTTTAGAGTCTCGTATTTTTAAGGAAACGTCACACGATATCCGTATCACCTTGAAGTTCTCAAGAGTATACTGATAGTAGAATCTGACTGTTTAATTAAGGGTATGGATAACTCGAATTTGATTTGCGGTCTATACCGCAAGGCCAGTCGACGCGACCGCAGGAATGACCGCAGGTCGGCTTGGAACCGCGTTTTAGGGGTTTCACAGCTTTTACTCCCGCGGTGGCGGTCAGCGAACATACTATGTCGACGGCTCATTTGCCTACGTTATGTAGCGGAACACTATTGATAATAAGTTGTTTAAATTGAGTCGTGCTGATACTTTTTGATTATACTTTTGTTATTTAGACTTGTTATTGTCGATAAAATTTTTGTTTTCAATGAACGTGTAGAAATAAGCACTAGAGAAATTGTAATTGTAAATGTTGAATATTAAAATTGTGATCTCCAGTGCTTTTTTCAAATCTTGATCTCTGGTATTGTTTAAAGTTATTCTACGTACTTTGAGATTATTTTCATACTGTTGATTTTATGTTTTACTATAAAACCACTGAAATTCTTGTTTTCTTTCCTATTGAAATGACTTCTTAATTTTATATGTTCACTATAGTCGACTGGCCCGCGTGTCTGTTTGTACATAGATCTCCTCCGCGTCCAAGTACATTTGTAAATATAGTGAAAAAGGCGCGGAGAAATTTTGTTAATTTGTAAAATGACTCGTCAGAAGAAAATAAATATTATTATATTTATAATAGTTGGTTGTTTTTATTTATTTAAATATTACTATGCTTCCCTTTCTCCATCTTTCCCAGTCTACCAAGGTTTCTAGTTTATGAGACAGCAGTTAGTAAGAGGTAATAAGTTTAAAGAACGTTTAAATTTCTCAATAAAAACCATACAGTCACTTTACATGAGAAATAGTTATTTATTTATTTATTTGTAATAGGTATACAAACAGTTTACAGTCTAATACAAACAGTTATTCTAAGATCTACACGGGAATGGACAGACATACACTTTAAATAAGTGATTCATTGAAAAATCATAAATCTAGCGTTTTAACTCCGTCAGTGCCTGAGGTATAGTTCCAAAAGGGGAATTATAAAACGAGCGACTAAAAAAAAACTTTGCGACTGATGATGGCATACTGTTTATACCTTGAGCGGTATGAATTTGAGTAAGCGAAAAATTAACCAAACTAACGACGAATATTGATCAATAATAAAATCCAGAACGAGCTTGCAAAATGTGGGTTTTGATTATTACATTTCAGACATAAAAATACTATCCGGGCGACTAAATTACTAAGTGAGCGACTAGAAATACAGAGAGGGCAACTTTAATATGAAGATACATTAGATTTTTCTAATTGAGGTTTTACTGAACGAACTACAAAAAAGTTAATTCTAAGCAGTAGGGGTGTCCACTTTGAAAAAACATCGATGTTTTTTTCGATTCGATATTTTGAAACTGTACATCGATTTCTTTCGATGTATTGGAAGAAAACATCGATGTTTTGTATAAATCGAGTACTTTTTTAAGATTTTTTATAATCCACTAATTTAAGCATTGTATTATTAAAAAACAGTAAAAGCCATACATGAGAAAAATCTTCATTATACAGTGTGAGTCACGTTAAAGTGCACATATGAAAATAGGTGAAACTAGACCTATTTTTATCGACAAAAAAGAGGTCAAAAATTTTTTGAGACTTTTTTATTATTTTTTATAGAACTTTTTTTCTTCCAATTACTTCTCGTAAAGAAAACGTAATAACTTTTAAAGTAAGAGGTATATCCTTATCAAATGAAAATAGTAATAATGCTAAATAATAAGCGATACTAAAAAAATACATAAAATACCTAGAAAATGCCAACAAATAATAAAAAAAATATACCTTTTGAAAAAAATCGCTTTAAAATTCGTGTTTTTTTGGTTATTTGATAAATTTCTCCAAATAATGCCCCCATAACAGGTGGTTTTTATTACTTTGTATTATTTTTTATCGTATTACCTTTGTAAAACCAAAAATCGCATGTCTATATCCCTATCACAATGTTTGCAATGATCGTTTGAACTTCTTATACCTCTTACTTTAAAAGTTATTACGTTTGCTTTACGAGAAGTAATTATAAGAAAAAAAATTCNCGATGCCAAGGCCGGGGACACCCTCAAGGTGAGCGGCCAGGCCGACCGCCTGTTGACCGATGCCGACATCACCGCGGGCAAGGTGGGTTACGAGTTTGACCGTCCGGCGGACGGCGTGACGCTGACCGTGACCGCCACCATCGTGGACGCGGCGGGCAACGTCTCGCTGCCGGGCAGCGACAGCGCCACCATGGGCGACACCACCGCGACCGGTGCGCCGACCGTGGTCATCACCGAAGACGTGAACAACGACGGCACCATCAGCAACACCGAGATCAGCGGCAAGGTGGACGTGGAAGTGAGCCTGCCGGGCGATGCCAAGGCCGGGGACACCCTCAAGGTGAGCGGCCAGGCCGACCGCCTGTTGACCGATGCCGACATCACGGCGGGCAAGGTGGGTTACGAGTTTGACCGTCCGGCGGACGGCGTGACGCTGACCGTGACCGCCACCATCGTGGACGCGGCGGGCAACGTCTCGCTGCCGGGCAGCGACAGCGCCACCATGGGCGACACCTTCGCGACCGGCGCGCCGACCGNTCCCTACTAAGCAAAGTTTTGTGAGCTGCTTTATTAATGATTTATTGGTTACTGATATTATATTTGAGGTCTCATGTTTTTCATTTTGATACGCTTTATTAATGAAAACTACAGATTGTTACAGCGCGCGAATTCGAATGGGGGCGGGGCGACTGTCCCGAATTTTTAACAAAATATGTAGGTATGCAAACACGTTTTGGGTGTAGCAATTAGGCTCAAACTAACAACACCGCCACTGGAAGCAAAACTGATACCTATTGGACAAAAAAGAAAACGAGGCCGGCCCGCTAAGTCCAAGCCAGCACTTATCATACAGTGACGATGAGTAGGTAGAGCTCCTCAATCCTCATACGTACCAATCAATGAACCTTATTAATAAGATTACTTTTTTTTGGGTTGACAGAAGCGACTTATTTTATTTTGTTTTTTATTTTGTTGATTCGATTTAAGAAAATACTAAATTTATTTCATTTTTCGTAATACATTGTTTCATTTGATTGATTACCTACCCTTAAATTTTAATGATTTTTTTTTTCGCTACTAGAATAGTGTTCCGTCAAATATTTATTTCATAAGATCATTTTTTATTTAAATGTGGGCTCATAATACGCTGCTCATAATAGTATTTTTCAAAGTAGTTTTTCGTTGACACTCAATCAAATATTAGGTCGCTCAAATATTATGAAGCTTCTCATTTTGTATTTTAAGGAACTCAATTCTTTTTTGTAAGTTGCTGTTCTTTTGATTTTTCGTCACTCGCACTCAGTCGCTCACTTAGTAATTCTTTAGCCCACATTAATTATTTTTGACACTTACAACATAAATTTACAGTCACTCGTTTAAATACTACCCGTTCCAAAATACTGAACTGTCCTATGCATGACATTGACAGTGGGGCGCCACCGTCAATACCGGATCGCTGGTTTCGATTTTTGCCATGTTGGAAACCATATAGTTGAACGATGGTAGCGCCCCTCTGTCATTGAGTTTGGTGGGACAGTTCAGCGTGGGTCATCTTTAAGGGAGTTGTACGTTAGGGGTGACATTGACAATATGATGACGACACGGCCAACACGGCATACAAATCTGTAAGCCTAGGATGCGCGTCGCGAGAAGCGGTTATCACGCCATTTTATCGATTTTGCCCATACATTTGACGTCGAGTATTCACGGCGCGTATCCCAGCGTCTCGCTGAAGTTGACTGTCACAAAATTACCCCTCCCGTGTGTGGCACCAATACCTACGGCACTGAGTTCGGCGCTAGACCTATATCAAATCAAATCAAAAATATTTTATTCAGTTTTGTTTGACCAGTATTTTGGCAAGACTAAGTGTTATGAGCTGATCCGCACAAAATTTATTTTTAGTCAATGAATAGCAAATTATAACAGCAGCAAAAATTAAATGCATATTTTAGGTACTACTACTATAGTATTTATAGTTGTGAACGCCTGCGAAAATAGTGAGAAGCTGTTGCATTAAAAATGGTTGCCTTTAATCATTTATCAGGCACTTACAAGCTAGTCTTTAGCACTAATACGAGTACGTAAATAGCATCTAGGCATTCTAGGCTCTAGCTTCATGTGCAGCCATCTGAAACTAAAAACATTTTACAGATGACTTAATTAAGGTATAATTGCTAATCGCTTAATTAATGTTTTAATTACGCCGCGTCGTACATTCTGAACAAGGAGGCCAGTGATGCGGACGTCGAAAATACCGATCAAAAATAAAAATTTTCATGTTTCTTACAATTATCTTAATTAATTATTATCTACGCCTAAGTAGTTAATATACTTACGAGCAAAAGTATGGAATCACCCCTTTGTGTTCCAAGCGGTCTTAAGAACTGAATGACTATGTGATGTATGTATCTATGATATCAATTTTAAGCTTATAACCTTTAAATTGGTACCATTTTTATTGATCTTTTATTACTCATTTAGTTCTTATGATCGCTCGAAATAAATAGGGTGATTCCATATTTTTGCTCGCGAGTGTAGATAACAGAACTATCTAAACTGAGTATGATGGTTGACGGTTTCAAATAAAGAAATATTAAACTCTATAATAAATCCTAGGCTAGGTTAGTGTGCTTAAAACAATTGAGTAGAGGTCGACAACATAGTAGGTACGTTACTTTTGATCATAATATTTATTTGGGACAGCATGGATGACTATCATAACTACGTAGGATTCTTACATACCTACATTATAGCTACGAGATAATGCTACTGTGTATGGCGTTATTCTTCAGTATTACGTCATATTTTTACACTTTGCACTGAGGTAAATATTAAAAATTAAAGAATTGACGACAAACCGATTAAAATTCAAAACAATACTTACTCGGTGTTCGAACTTTATAGCTACTAGTACACAGTTCAAATACCTACTTACTTACTTACATTTCTTTGATATTGTGTGTCATCAATTCGCAGAGGTGTAAAAACTGCCGTTTCTAAGTTTTCATATTATTTTGCTTGTCATGATGATTCGAGTCATTCTGTGTTTGTTTACCATTTTTTAACATAGTTAACACTGCAAATCTGCAAACCTATCCTTCAACATTCTACGGGCAAAAGCCAAAGGTCGCGGTTACATATCAGTAGATCTTTTCAAGTTTTGATATTAGTTTGAGGTAAGTTAAGCAGTTAAAATGCATTTAAAATCTTAATCTACACTAATATTATAAAGAGGAAAACTTTGTTTGTTTGTTTGGTTGTAATGAATAGGCTCAAAAACTACTGGACTGTTTTTAAAAATTCTTTCACCATTCGAAAGCTACATTATCCACGAGTAACATAGGCTATATTTTATTTTGAAAAAAAATAGGGTTCCGTAAAATATTTGGGTTTTTCGGAGTCCACGCGGGCGAAGCCGCTGGCGGAAAGCTAGTAATATATATAATATTATAAATGCGAAAGTAACTCTGTCTGTCTGTCTGTCTGTTACGCTTTCCCGCTTAAACCTCGCAACCGATTTTGATGAAATTTGGCATAGAGATAGTTTGAGTCCCGGGAAAGAACATAGGATAGTTTTTATCCCGGTTTTTGAAACAGGGACGCGCGCGATAAAGTTTTTTTGTGACAGACAAAATTCCACGCGGGCGAAGCCGCGGGCGGAAAGCTAGTCATTAAATAATGAAGCATCTGAAGGTTTCAATAAATTAAGTCCTAAGGCTAAACTCTCCTAATAGTCCTAGATCCCATATTCTAGCCTACTACTTAACTCTAATTATTAAGAATTAAGTAATCAATATTGGTTCAGCTGTTTAAGATGTTAAAAGATTCTAATAAGCACTTTAACTAACTGTAATAATATTATGTCTATAATGTTGTACTGTTGGTATATTAAGTAAGTAGTAACAGCTATTTTATTATACAACAATTTAACAAATAATAAAACATGGCACGCGTCACATCGTTTCTTCAGCTGTTTCAATAAAGTTTCAATGTAATACATTAAATGCGCATTAAAAGTTAAATAATGTAAACAAAAAGCACTATCATAGTCTTTTTTCCATTTTGCGTCTTCTTCAGTTTTGCAGGTAAGTAAAAAGTGTTTTTAAGTTTTTTTCTTTTCGACATTCGCAAATTCATGTTAAGTTTTGGCGTAGTTCACTTTAGGAAGTGGTTATTTTTTTTTGTAAATTAAGCTTAGTGAGGCTTAGATTAATAAAAATCTAAAATTAAGTATTTTATGCAATTTTCAAAAGAAACCTGTCTGAAAAATTCACAATTCTATTTCACAAACCTATAACTATAATAACTCAGACTGTTTGTTAACCTTTGCACTTTGCACAGCAAAGCCTAGGTAAATTCTAAATAGAGTTAGAAGGACGTTTTGCAAAATAAGATGCGCAAACATCTATGTTGCTAGTTTTATGCCCGTTTTCACTATCAATAAAATAAATCCCTAATTTTTAAGTGACCCCCACCTATGAAAATTAAATTTCTGTTATGTGTTACCATAGGGAAACTGGGAAATTTAGGGATTGATGGTGAAAAAGGACATTAATTACTTACTTAGTACTTTTTGTAAGAGACTGAATATGAAATCTAGTACCTCCATCCTCAATTTTAATTCGAGTGACATCTGCTCTTTTGCAGTGTATCAAGGCTTTAAGATGCTCAGATGGACTGGGACATCAAATTATCGGTATCGTGTGAAATATTCTTCAAGGTGTTATTGTATTTTCGTAATTCGATAGGTTTGCACAATTTCCCAAATAGAGACGAACGGCCATCACGGATGACCATTGTAATTTGCGTAGTTTATTTTAACTAGAAGGTTCTGCATTTAATTCCTAGATGAACAGTCAAAGTTCATTATACTTTCATTTGTTTTCCTGTAAAATGTTGTTAAGTTCACACGTCATAAAAGTGATATGTCAACAGACTATTTATTTACAAGCTTTTCCTCAAAACGAATTGGCACAGTGGCGATACGTAGAGTAGAATGAAGTTTTTCTAGATGAAATGAAAGTATTACGAGGGAAATCGAACCATAACTTCAAACTCCTACAATGTTCTTCTGATTAATTTCGTTGCGGGTCCAATGACAGTTTAACTTTCCCCCGGGACAAACTAGACCTTCACTGGTGGTTTTTTTCTTAGCGGTTAAGCTGTAGATCCTGGCTACACAGGAGTTGAGATAGGTACTCAGTCTTGAGACTCTAACCAGCGAACTTGTTTAAATCTCTCACCTATCGAATGTACAGAATGGTTTATTTACAGGTAGTAATAATACAATGGTAGTATGACACCCCGTGGGGGCATCACAAAAACCAACAAAGAGGACGAAGTTTAGCAACCCTGCTTACGTGACGTTGTCAACGTTCCCCGTCCCACGGCAATCGTTTCATACTCTCTAATCTGTGAATCGTTTCGTATTTACGTGCAGGGAAACACGTTTGCCAGATGCTAGCGAGCACACAAATGAACGTCATTGTCTCTCCATTTCAAGCAGTTACGCGATCCCGGTTTTTCCCAGTGTAGAATGGAGTTAGTTTAAGGAATCAACAAGGTTAACTCGAACTGTTGTGATAAAGCCAATCCCAAGCCAACAGAGGTATTTTTTCATTAGTAATATTTACCTGAAAACGGTATTATTTGTAATAAGTGTAGAACTAGGAAAGGTACATACTACAAGTTCACCTATTGGCGCCATTTTTGAGTAATATGACTTATTTGTGCGCCATTTTGTGTTGTGGCGCCAACTAGTGATTATAAAAACTTTTTAATTTAATTTAAGACACCCGTATGGGCTTACTCCATCCACCTCGATTGTGGCCTGTTCTCTTCCGCAAACACGAACATTCTTGTAGAGAATGTTTGCGGTGAAAGTAAACATCCTTGGGATGCCCACGCTTTTGACGGTAGTGCTCAGGGTCTTTGTTATTGATGATGGATGCAAATTACTATGAAATAACTTTGGCAAAATATAAAAAACAATGGCAGAAAGTATATCCTGTCTGTTTTTGGTAATATGGCGTAAATTTCTGCCTCTGAATTACAGATTACAGCAAAATTTGTAAAATGACTCCTAAGTAGGAGTATATCAGTTTGAAAAGTTAGTAATAAGATCCCGTTGGGTAAGTTACTTACATCATTCTCAAAATAACACAGCATTTCATAAACCTACTCGTACCTATCATATTGATTAATGTACCTACCTACTTAGTTGATGGTGAAACTAAATAAAAAACCGGCCAAGTGCGAGTCGGGCTCGCGCACAAAGGGTTCCGTAGCAGCAAATATAATAAACTTATTATGTCAATTTAATCAACCTATCTCAAAAACTATAAGAGATACTTTGATCAAACCAAAAATCGTTGAAAGAGTTAATTAGCATGCATCACCTCTATTTTTTTTAGAATTTTATACCCCGTAGTTATAAAAATAGAGGGGGGGGGACATACTTTTTACGACTTTGAGAGCTGATATCTCAAAAACCGTTCACTTTAAGAAAAATGTTTTTTAGAAAACTTTATATCATTTTAAAAGACCTTTCCATTGATACCCCACACGGGTATGTACATCGAAAAAAAATTTTCATCCCTCAGTTACATGTATGGGGGGCCCCACCCCCAATTCTTTTTTTTACTATTTAGTGTCATAATTTTGTAGCGGTTCATACAACACATATTCCCATCAAATTTCATCACTGTAGTACTTATAGTTTCCGAGTAAATCGGCTGTGACAGACGGACAGACGGACAGACGGACAGACGGACAGACGGACAGACGGACAGACGGACCGACGGACATGACGAAACTATAAGGGTTCCGTTTTTGCCATTTTGGCTACGGAACCCTAAAAAGACAGAAACATGAAAGAGAAGACAGGAAATTAAATACAATGGAGACTGGCACAATTTAGGCAGTCTTATCGCTAGAAAACAGCAATCTCTTCCATTCAACTAAGTAGGTAACTCAGAGCACAGGCACAGATATGTTTTATCTTTCAGAGATAGCGACAGGCGTGTTCTCAATACTCAATTATTTATTGCATTTCACAGTGTACCTACATTAGTTCTTTAAATATATAATTGGATTCTCTAGTTACTTCTAGGTAGCTTGATACTTACAACTAGGACAGTCACCGAATTAACTAGGTACTTCACGTAGGATGTAGGCAACTGCATTGCTTGCATAACAAGCTGGGTTCATTGAAATGCAGCTACCGTCAGTATCATATTGGGATCTTAACGTCTCTGACGCGCTTCCTTGTAAACAGAATAAGTAACTAAGTAAGTAGTTAACTAAGTGACGTATACCTGTACCTAATTTAATTTAATAGCATGAGTGGCAAAAAAACAAAACAATGTTAACACCATTGTTGTGTTCCGGCAGTTAGAGGTAGGATAGCCAGTTCCTCCGTGGTTGAGGATTCCGGGTGAAGCTCGCTTTCACCTTCAGCCTGATCATCACTTACCATCAGGTGAGATACAGGCCAAGAGCTTCCTAGTTGTAAATAAAAAAAAAACAACTCAATAAAGATATTTTTTTGCAAAAACGACCTCAATAAAGATATTCGGAAGTTTAAGAGTAGACCTACACTGGATATCGATTCCTATTCACTCAGGTAGGTAAGTACCTATTCGTCTTCTTTTCATTATATTCTGCCTGAGAGTTAGAATTTGGGAATCGAACCCAAGTACCTCGATTCGAACTCAAATCTTAAGTCCTATAAGTAAGCCTTCCCGCAGACTTTTTGTTACATAGCCGATAGTTTAGTCGGGCAGTTAATTATTATGAACATGTATGGAAGTGATTGTGAGTGTCAGCCGATTCGTCATACAATTTGGAATTTGACCCAACTTATCAACCGAAAAATCTGCAGACTGCGTGGTGTGTAAAACCACTGGCAATATGACGTATGTTATGAGCAATAATTAACTTTTAAAAAAAAAATAAAACCGACTTCAAATGCGTGAATACAAAAAAAACTAAAAATTAAAAATATTGCGTATAAAAAAGTTCATACCCAATTTTCCACCCTTGGGGGTGAAATATTTTCTTCAAATTCGCATGAAACCACCCTTTTGATAATACCTATTCAACAAAAAAATAATAATCGTTCAAATTGATTTATAATCGGCGGAGATATTGCGTATAAAAAAGTTCATCCCCAATTTTCCACCCTTGGGGGTTGTTTTATCTATTATTAAATTTAAATATACGCCGAAAAAAGATTTGTTCAAATCGGTTCATAATTGGCGGAGTTATCGCGTAACAAACATAGAAAAAAAACATACGGGTCGAATTGAGAACCTCCTCCTTTTTTGAAGTCGGTTGAAAAGAGGAATGTAATAAAATCCATGCATAGTGTATAAATATTTATTGTAGACTTTCATTCTCATAATATCTGCGGTTGGTCCCTAACCACTAACAAATAAAATAAATTAAACAAAAACAAAACATAGACGCTCGCAAACATGAATACATAGTAATTATGTAACAACTATACATAGGTAATATTTAGCACTTATATTAATCGTTGATACAGAATCACGCCACAAATTTTCAAAATGGCGCAGTAAACTGCTAACGATATGCCAAGGACCAGTCCTTTCATAAAAGAAGTTCTATGTTTTATAAACATTTGCCATACATAGAGTGGACACGATTATAAGAACTCTAATTAAAATGTTAATGTTAAAACTCATAATTCGATTAATTTTAAGTCTAGCGCTTAATTTGTGATGGACGTCGGCGAGACTTCAGATCTCCTGCCCCCCTAGACAAAACGCACTTTTTGATCGAATCGAAAATCGAATCCGTCAAAACTCCATACAAAAAAAGGGGCTTTTCGACCACTTTTTGACTGGTTTGCGATTATAATTTACACTTTGTCTAGACCCACTGTAGTTTGTATGCTCTGACACGTCATAATATGTCAACCCCTCCCGTGATTACATATTAGATAGGTACTGATTTTCAAAGTTTACTCATTATAATATTATCCATGATAAAAATCTAAAGTTACAAGATTTAATGCCTTATTGTCGTCTGTAATCTACGTTGCTTTGGAGGGTAATCTTTAGCTTCGAACTTCTTTCTGATCTAAGTCCACTGGGATAGTTAAACTTCACTGGTTGTACAGGAGTTGCAGCGGTGGGAATATTCCCAATTCCTGAGAATCTTCAACCATGAGGCTACTGTGTATTATTCCACGAAAATACGTTGAACTTCTTTCATGAGAAGGACTTAAATCCAGTCTTAACTTACGGCCATAACATAGTTATCTTTTAAAGTTTAAGTACCGATTTGAGGTTGCCTTTAAGCCACGATTTTAACGAGACAAAGGCTCGAAGCACTGGAATAGTTTTTAGCCTATCTTATCATAGTAGAAAGTAATTGTTGAACACTTTAATCGCCTACGGGACTGACCAGACGTTAACCGTCTTCGTAATCTACCAACAATATCCTAAACTACTTATAATACAGGTTAATACATTAGGCGTAAAGATATTGGCTGTATGCCAAGCCTCTATATTCGAGTTGCGTTCTACAACCATCTTCCGAGGTTATAATTTAGGCACTTCTAAAGCGATTGTGTTGTATTCCGCGTGAGCTGTGTTTGGTACGTTGATGTTGGATCTGTTGTGACGCATATGCGACTTCACGAGATCCGAATTGACGAGCGCAGCCATCAAACTCAGTTCCCCAGCTAGCACAGTCGCGCAAATAAGCGATGCGAGTCTTGCGGAGTTTTCCGCAGGGCGTACACCTGCTCCTTTGACTCCGAGAATCTCCAAACACGCTCCTTGACCAGTCAAAACCGTTCCGCCACCAACCGTGCCCACTTCCAAAGACGGCATAGTGCAAGTCACATACAAATCCTCTCCATTTTCGCCGTAAACCTCCATACTGGTTGAGCAGTTGCTGCTTGTGACATTCTGAGCCGGATCTTGGCCTGTCGCTATGAATATCGCGGTCACCATATTCGCTGCATGAGCGTTATTGCCTCCAATGGACCCAGCTAATGCAGACCCAGAAAGATTTTTAATCTTGTTACATCTAGCAAGAGTTTTGGCGTCAGTTTTGAATATGTTCCTCAAACTTTCAGCGGTGATTACCGTCTCGCAGACAACCCTCTTCCCTCTGCCTTTGACCCAGTTGATCGCCGCAGCTTTCTTGTCAGAACAGTAATTTCCAGAGAGGCTTATAACTTCCATATCAGGAAAGTATTTTTTGAGGAGTTTGAGGGCATTTTCGGCGCCTTTAGAGACCATGTTCATGCCCATAGCGTCTCCTGTGGTTGCTCTGAAGCGTAAATAGAGAGTTGCACCGTCTACACCTATGTGGACCTCTTGCAGTCTGGCAAAACGTGAGGTAGAGTCGAAAGCTTCTTTGATAATCTCGTAGTTGTCTTTGTTATCCATCCATTGACGGCAGGCGTGAGCTCTCACAACGTTCGGAAGCCTAACAGCCGGTGCTCTGGTCATTCCCACGTCTTCAACTACACTAGTCACTCCTCTTTGACCGATTGCTTTCGCTCCTCTATTCGTCGACGCAACCAAAGCTCCTTCGGTCGTAGCCATTGGGATCATATACGGTTTCCCGTCTACTACTAAAGGTCCAGCGTATCCTACGGGGACTCCAATAAAACCAATGACATTTTCGCAGCACGCGTTCAAGACTTTACTATAATCGTAGTTTAGGTACGGCAGTTGTTTGATCGCGGTTTCGTTGTCAAATCTAGCAGCGATGACTCGGCGTCTCAAACGGACGCCTCGAAGCGGATCCCCTAACACAGCTTCTAACTTATGCAAAGGTATATGAGATTGTTCCACGAGCATTACCACTTCTTCGTCACTCAAAGAGGTACATGCTCCCTCAGATCTGTATATTTCTAAACACTCGGCCATCGGCCGCTTTTTAGAGTTCAGTTTCGATGCAGAGGAGCTTGGGGATAATGTGGGCCACAGATCTTCTTCAACAGAAGTAGTTTCTTCTGTTTGGGTGGACACTTCCGAGCTGGTGTCGTCTCCTAAAGAGAACATAGGCTTTCTAGCATTCAAAGCGTCTTCCTTCTCATTCTGTATCACTTCTTTCACTGTCATATCGTTCATATCGATCACCCAGTTCCTCTGTTCTTCGAAGAATATGAATTTTATAATTAAAGCGCATAACAGAGTCGCTATGACGATATAGTCGGCGCTGACTGAGAACCATTTGACGTAAGAATGGAAGAGAACATTGTCATGGGTTGATGGAGTCAGATTGTCGCTTGGGCCTTCCACTATGCCATTATCGACGCTCCATGGCCATCGGCTGGTCAAATGAACGCACAGCAAACCAGCTGCCATTATCATTTTCACTCTTTGCACCACTGGGTTCGGTTTCATATCGGCCTCCGAAAATGGGCTGTCACGAGTCATGTCTTTTCTCCCAGAAGCAAAATCTGACACCAGTGATAGACACGCAGGGTAGAAAGTCACAAACACTAGATAGTCCACTAACAAAGCTAGACACGCGAATGTACACATGTGCTCTAATCTAGGAACTCCTGATAACGCACCGACACCCACTAAAAGAACTGCTAGTAAGGTATCCAGAGTTGCTGTGGGTCCAAGAAGCGCTAAGGCTCTTCCCACCCTCTTTCCTTGGTCTTCACCGGCGCACCAGCCCGCTTTGGCCATTCTGGCGCCTCTAGCTACATCTGCGACTAGCAGAAATAGGAACGGGGCGTCTTTGATGCTGGCTAGCTCGCTCCAGAACAACCCCGCAAGCGCTGATGTAAAAATAAAGCTTGCAAACGTAGAGAACACTCCAGCAATGATCAAAAGGTATTTCGACGCGATTTTCTGGAGGTTGGAGACTTGGTAATACGCGTAGAGGAGGGCAGCGCAGCGGACGAAGGTCATGATGACGGCGTCTGCCGCTTGGTACTCCGCTTCGAGGCCAGGACAGGCGCGGGCCCAGCCAGCGCACCGTTCGGATCTGATCCCGGGGCCATGGCGTTCAACGCTGGCAGCGCAAGCCAACAAGGCGAGTGTGGCGACGATGACCTCCCACTGGTGTTTCGCGCAGAACTCGCCGTGAGCACCCCAGACTTTCATGTCTACTTGACAGCTGCTGAACAGCTTATATCTGTGGGCAAAGAGAAGGGTCTGTTAATGAGTGAGTCTCGACTAAAAAGCAAAATGGACGACAGGTTTCGGCGAGGACACGTTTGCATTAACTAACATTTTAAAATAGCACTTGGAAGCGCAAAATGACGATCGAAAAGCGGTAAGCGCTGTCACTGCTAAAAAATGAATGCAACACGTCGCTATTGAAGTTAGCAAACGTGTCCTCGCCGACAATACAGTGGGTCTAGACAAAGTGCAAATTATAATCGCAAACCAGTCGAAAAGTGGTCGAAAAGCCCCTTTTTTGTATGGAGTCTTGACGGATTCGATTTTCGATTCGATCAAAAAGTGCGTTTTGTCTAGGGGGGCTGTTGTCTTAGCTTAGCGATCGTCATTTTGCTTAAACTTCAACCACACCAACGCGTGCAGATCGCCATCAAAGCCCAATGACAGGTCGCGAGACCCATGACAGTTAACGCGACTTGTCATTTCCCTATGATCGCGCCGGCGATGGCGATCTGATTCTGCACGCCTTGGTGTGGTTTAAGCATAAATTATTCGAAGTGCGTAGATGTGTTGTCGCCGGCTGTCAGATTAAAAAGAAAGTTGTTGACAGCACGCACGCACTAATTTAAAGTAGGCAGGTAATGGTTGTCCACAAAGTAATATTGCTATTGTAATTTTAGACCTTGAAGAATGAACCTATAAATTACTGCATTGGATTGTAAAAAAGAGGCTTTTTTATGCAGGACAAGGCAGGTATTTGACCGCAATCGTACCTGATGATAAGTAAGATGCAGTCTAGGATGGTACATATCTGCCCTATAAGTGCCTATTCACTCTCGCCTTGAAAAGGCCCGGATTATAGTGTTCAGGAAATACAGCAGCAGGCAGCGAATTCCAGTCCCTAGCTGTTCGCATTATAAACGAGTCGTCGAAACGCTTAGTGCGAGCTGGTGGAATGTCGACAATGTAGGGATGGTACGCTAGCCGCATTATAGTGTTCAGGACAGACAAAGGTGACTGAGTTTTTTCCGCCACTTCTCAGCACCAGCCCATATGTTGTCCCGAAGTGGTGGTAGGGCAAGCTATATTTGGGACGTGTATAAGTGCCCAGGAAAGGGCCTATGTGCTGAATAAACTATTTCATTTCATTAAATGTTCTTCTATTCTTTAAAATCTTTTCAAAAATCAGTCATCTTCCTGTGTTCTCCGAATAGATCTACCTAGCGATAAGACCAGTTAAATAATGTCGTTTCAATTATTTTTCTTATTATGGGTCACGTTTGTTGTTCAGCAGTGGACGTCCTATGGCTGAAATGATGATGATGAAGTCACGTTTTGTGTAATGTGCAATAAAAAGTATTAACTACCCAACCAGTGAGCAGTAATAAGCACATGTAAGCACTTAGTGTACGGTGCATTTATTAAAATAAATAATTAAATATAGTTTATGAAAATAATTCCGGCAGTTAGAGGTAAGATAGCCAGTTCCGCCGTGGTTGAGGATTCCGGGTGCAGCTCGCTTCCACCTTCGGCCTGATCGTCACTTACCATCAGGTGAGATACAGGCCAAGAGCTTCCTCGTGGATAAAAAAAAATCAAATGACTTCAATTCATCTTATTGTAACTGACTGACTAAACATAAAACAATAATATTTTCTAGAGTATGAGTTCATTATAAATAAGTACTTTATACGTGCGACGTGCGTCATTATTATTGTACCTTTTAATTTATAGCAATTTAATTAAGAATAAACCATTAAAACTAGGAATAAGGTGACTTCATTCCCTGTAATAGCTTTTACACGTGGTTGAACTCGTGAAACGATAATTAAATAAATTAAAGGTTTACCTTTAATTAAGTACAATAATAGTAATTTTAAACCTTTTAAGTCATAACAATCGAATTTTTCATTGTTTTAGGGTTTAAGACAAGCGATCAAAATATAGTGGAAAGTTTATTCCCACTGCCTTTCAAAGGGTTAACCGACTGAAAACGAAACTACAGGACCGATTAAAATTAAAAAATTAAATTAATAAAATTCATTTATTTTTGCAAATAGGCTTTTAGAAAGCACTTTTACACGTTGATTTGAAAAATTCTTTCACCATTAGAATCCTATTTTTTTTCTAATGAACATAGACGATTCGAAGTTCATGAAGTCAGCTAGTTAATAGAAAAAAGTGAGTTCTAAAACGTCAAACTATATAAAAAAATAAAGTATAGAAACGGCTAGCAACTTGATACAGTTTACTGGACACATTTGCCCATTTAATCTATACTTGGACAACCTTGAGAGACTCGTTTGGACGATTTCACATGATTTTTCCAACCGGTTTTGGACATAGCCAAATATGTGTCTAGGTTGATGGCGGAGGTATGCCGTCTCTAAGCAGTAAAACTTGTAGAAAAAGACGAGAAAATGCCTATGCTAAAATATTATAAATGCAAAAGTAGGATGAACTCTGGATTAAAATGACATTTCCATACTAAATGACAATTTAAGCCAAAGTTCAACTAGAATTAAAGAAAGAAATAGGTATTTATTACGATGAACATCACTTAGAGAACAAAGAAAGTAGGTATACGGAAAAAAGACAGAAATAGCACATAAATATTACAAAAATAAAAAGTGAACTGAGCAGTGCCACCCTGTTGCAACAGCGATGCCCATCGCAATGGGACTCCACTCAGCATATGCCGTGGCCCACGGTGGGGAAGGCCACGATGTCAACTAGGGTGTAACTTTTATTAATAAGAGGGTGTCTGTTTAGAATTTGTAGAAAAAGACAAGAAAATAATTACCTACTTATGGCAAAAATAATAATGCCAAGCTTCAAATATAAATGCGAAATTGCACGACGAAAGTTTCACGCCTAAACATCAAAACCGATTTTGATGTTTGGTTTATAGATAGTTTATTACTGAGAGTCCCGGGAAAGGACATTTTTTATCCCAGTTTTTTAAAAAAGAGCGCGGGCAAATGCTAGTATTATTTTTTATTATTATGTTTATGCATAGATTTTTAGCAAAAAACAGAATTTTTGGCAACGAGAAAAAAATCGTTCCGTATGCCGTATGTCATAACCTTTATTTTGTCAATACAGGTACATAGTCTAAAGTGTCTTTACGTAAACTACCTACGTCGTAACTTTTCAACCACCTTTTCTTACGAAAAAAACTATTTAAGTAGTTTTAGATTTTTTATGACTAATTTAGTGCTATACATGATAACTGAAAAAAACTGAACTTAATGGTTGATATAAATGTCAGATCAAATCATTTCATTTCTAATCTCTACAAAAGAAATTAATAGGACTATTAGTAATTTGGGCAATACAAATTTCTAATAAATAAACTTTTTTTATATTAAAAAAAAAACGGTTTTTCATTTTTGTTCTCTTCGTATTATAACAAATTATGTAAAGAATCTAAGATCTAGGTAGACATTCGCTAGTGACTTATTACATCCTGTCGAAATAGGCGTTCGTTCGTTCGTTCGTTTCAGCCAAATGACGTCCACTGCTGGACAAAGGCCTCCTCCAAGGCTTTCCACAATGCACGGTCCTGCGCTGCCCGCATCCAGGCTCTTCCCGCGACCTTTACGAGATCGTCGGTCCACCTAGTAGGAGGCCTGCCCACGCTACGTCTTCCAGCCCGTGGTCGCCACTCGAGAACTTTTCTGCCCCAACGGCCATCGTCTCTACGAGCTATGTGCCCCGCCCACTGCCACTTGGTTTTAGCAATTCTGCGAGCTATGTCGGTCACTTTGGTTCTCCTGCGGATCTCCTCATTTCTGATTCGATCACGCAGGGAAACTCCAAGCATGGCCCGCTCCATCGCCCTTTGGGTGACCTTGAGCCTTCTTATGAGGCCCATAGTAAGCGTCCACGTTTCGGATCCATAAATCAACACTGGCAGCACACACTGCTCGAAGACTTTTGTCTTGAGACACTGCGGTATTTCGGACGTGAGTATATTGCGTAGCTTCCCGAAATAGGCGTACAAATGGACAAATGGACGGTTCAAGGTCACGCCAAAACGAGTTCTTCGTTTATTTTGGGCCACCAACTGCTTTTTAACCAACTTAACACTAACAGTCAAAATATAACATTAAATGCTGTTGAAACATTGTTAAACAAATAAAATAAAAATAAAATAAATAATCAAATTTATTGTTTTTGGGTCCTATGACAAGCGAATAAGGTTAAAAATATGATGGGGAAATATATTCCCATTGTCTTTTAAAGGGTTAAAAGAAGTAGATTTTTACCTAACTTGAAAATTAATGAAATTAAGCTTTTAAAAAGCGCTTTTACACGTCCACAGCTTCGGGAAAATGAATGGGCCAGTGCTAAGAAGCAGCGCAAGAAAGTCAGTATTATATCCGAAGTCAGGTCAATTAAACAACGCTTTAAAAAATACTTTATTTGATAAGATACAATCAAGTTGGTCCCATTTAAATTTTATCAAAATCGGCCAGTAGTTTAGTTTTTAAATCAAAACAATTGATAACTATGTCATCCAGATAAGCGAAATTGCGGATATTACTTTTCTGTGACTTTTTAGTGGCGTTTATGATCATAAGTGCCTTTTTCTTGTGTTGCGGATTTCTGGATAGACTAGAGGGCATAGTGAGAGTTTAAATCAAACGCAATCACTAGTGAGCGCGTAAAAAATGACATTAGATGTATGACGGATTGTACAGCGCCCCTAGCGGAAACGTTCAAGAACTAAGATTTTCATACATTTTTTTAACGCACTCACTAAGTAGTGAGGACGTTTGACTAAGCCCACAGATCCGCATGCGTGTAAAATTAATCTACTAACACAATACGAAATGATTTCGTATTGTGTGCCGGTAGCCAATCCACGTACCGCGTGGAATGTGCATGTAGCTCGCGAAATAGGAAAAATATGTATGAAATAATTAAATGCGGAGCCCGCATGCGGATTAAAGGACGTAGCACACTTATCAGTTCGGAAAGCATACTGCAACGCACACTTATCCGCACTGTAACGTGAATGCCTCGCGGTTGACAGTGCGCGGAAGGCGATGACAGCTCGCGAAAGGAGATACGATGTTGATCCCTTTCCGAGTTGATAAGTCTATTCATGACCTTAAATCCGAATGCGTGCCGAAATCCGTATCACAGGAAAAAGGCACTAAAACAAACGCCCGTATTCATAAACGACGCTTGCTTAAGTGAAGCAGCAAATCGAATGCACAGCGTTGAATAGAGCTCTGTGATTGGTTCGTGTGTCACCCTGTGCACCCCTGTGCGTCCACGCGCGCTGTGAGACTCATCGTAATGTTTCTGAATACGGGCGAAAGTGTTGGAACGGGGAATATGCGCTACATTTGTGTTTTACAGACCGATCCTAGCAAACGCTAGCAAACCGGTTCTAAACTATTTCTAAATTTATCGTGCACGTCCCTGTTTCAAAAACCGGGATAAAAATGTGTCTATGTTCTTTCCCGGGACTCAAACTATCTCTATGCTAAATTTCATCAAAATCGGTTCAGTGGTTTAGGCGTGAAAGAGAGACAGAGTTACTTTCGCATTTATAATATTAGTATAGATTCTTCTAATACTCGACGAGGATATTTCGAAACTTCCAGACTGAGATCACTCGGGTCATGTATATTTAGTGCTACATCTCACAGCGTTGATTTGCACATGAATACCAGCTTCCTTCGTTGACTACGTTACGTCAATTGGTGCTCCTGCGTTTATAATACTAGCGAGTAGTTGGATGTGCAGTTTCGCAGTGCAATGTAGATCAAAACGAACCTAAACTCTGATTTTTAATTCGACGGAATTTTGACATTTCAGAAGTGTTGTCAACATTGAAACATTCCCATTATGAATGGAGAGCATTTTCACAAATTAAAAAATAATCCTTTCTTGAATTTAAGGTTTCACTTTAAAAACTAAGGCTTAAAAATGTACTGATCATTTCAAAATGGTTATTTGAATTTTTATTATCATATTTTTGAAGTTACAAAAAAAATTGGGAAATTATTTTTCTATTACTGGACTCCCTGGCCAATAATCCATGGGTTACAAACCTTTTTTATGAAAATCCTTTTGTTAATAAAATCTTAGGTTCATAAAATAACCAATTTAACAAGATGCCAATTTTATAATCCAAGTTGATTATGACGACGATAATGATGATTGATGATCAATACATATTTTCGTAAATGATAATATGTTGTTTTACTGTGTTAAAAACACGTTTTTTTCTATTTAAACTCTAAAATGTACATAATAATTAGTGTACATTGAATTGACACAACAAACAATAGTTCATTCTTGTAAGTTGTACTTGATGAAATTTCATTTCATATTATTTATTAATAATTCAAAGCAAAAAAGGCTTATTACATCTGAATTGTCAAAAAATGACAGCTGTCAGAATTCCGTCGAATTAAAAATCGGACTATAGGTGGGTAATCGAAGACCATGGTGCGAAATAATAAAAATAGTACAATTACTTTATTAGATAGACGCCCGTATTCACAAACGATGCTTGCTTAAATGAAGCAGCCAATCGAACGCACAGCATTGAATAGAGCTCTGTGATTGGTCCGTGTGTCACCCTGTGCATCCACGTGCACTGTGAGACCTCATAGTAATGTTTGTGAATACTGGCAAGACACACAGAAAACATAAAAATTAAAAAGAATAAAATAAAAGAAAAAAGTGCTAAAAAGGCGCCTGCTCAGTTTTAATCGGGACTGCTTGTTAGGATGTCCTTCGACAAAAAAACTTTTTAAAAGAATAGTCCCGAAAATCTAGCGTAATAAGCTAAAATATGCTTAAGTTACGCGTCTTTTATTAAAGGTTTTAAACCTTTGTTTGTCACCTGTCATCCGCTTTGCAATGGAGGGAAGTCGAACCTTAATTTCGAACTCCTCCTATATTCTTCTAATTAATTTCGTTGCGGGTCCAATGACAGTTTAACTTTCCCCCGGGACAAACTTGACCTTCACTGGTTGGGTTTTTGTGGCAGTCAAGCTGTAGATCCTGGCTACACAGGAGTTGCAGAGGTGGGAATAGTCCCGTAAGTTACGAGTGGGTTCACGACAATAGTTCAGTAATCCGGGTTCGAATCCGCGTTCTTTGGATCTTGATTTGGCCAGTCCGATTCCGACACCATTGGTGATTGGACTATTGTCACTTCCACTGGGATCTCAACTAACTGCTTCTGTACCAGTTGTTGTTACTTATCAAGACCAAAAAAGTTCCTTCTCCGTGGTTGAGGATTCCGAGTGAAGCTCGCTTCCACCTTCGGCCTGATCGTCACTTACCATCAGGTGAGACACAGGCCAAGAGCTTCCTCGTCGTGGATAAAAAAAATACAAATCCAACAAAATACGGATCTAGAAAACCAGTTCTAGAGAAATTGAATGACGGAAATCGGAAGAAATCGTAGTGAGAAACCGCTCTAGAGGTACAAATTTTAAATTGGCAAATCTGTATCATCAGTAACAGAAAGAGTATTTGTAGGAAATTTCGAATGGAAGCCAAAATTCGTATTCTATTTACATTCCAAAAATGGGAGAATTTTTAGCTTAATAAATACTATCGTGCCCCGCCCACTGCCATTTGATTTTAGCTATTCTGTGGGCTATGTCAGTCACTTTGGTTCTCCTGCGGATCTTCTCATTTCTGATTTGATCACGCAGGGAAAACCTTGGGGGAGGCTTTTGTCCAGCAGTGGACGTCTTTCGGCTGTATGAACGAAGGAAATACTTTGTGTTGGATGCGCATCTGACTCGTTTCTGGCCGGATTTTAAATCGATTAATGCCATAGAATCCATCCATTGCCCTTTCCGTTCAAGGCTACGAACTTCGTTATTACGACATCAACAGGTTGTTGTGATATTCGATCATCGGCCCTTTACCTTGTCCTCAAATATCAATTAGGCAAAAAGC
Organism: Ostrinia furnacalis; assembly: GCF_004193835.3. Classification (NCBI taxonomy): domain Eukaryota; kingdom Metazoa; phylum Arthropoda; class Insecta; order Lepidoptera; family Crambidae; genus Ostrinia; species Ostrinia furnacalis. The sequence goes on along the minus strand of NW_021131371.1, from coordinate 353,374 downwards.
GTCAAAATTAATGTTAAATTATTCGAATAAGAGTAGGCGCACACCGTTGATTTTTAGTTGGCCGATTTTAATTTGTATGAAGAATCGGCCAAATCGAATCGGCGTAGTGTGCGCACTCCTATACATGCCCATACTGATCAACTGCCCGACTAAACTATCGGCCGACGAAAAATCAACGGTGTGCGTCAACTCTTAGTTCAAAAGCAACGGCTTTGTGGTCCAGTGATAAGAAAGAGAGTGAGGCTCTCGACTAGAAGGTTTTGGGTTCAATCTATTAAAGTGAAAGGTCACTGATTGACTGACTCACTCATCACAAAATCTCAGAAACTACAAGTGCCAGGAGTCTCAAATTTTGCATGGGGGTTCCTTTTAGAACGTAGGTGCTCATGGTGCAGATTTCACGAAACTCCACCCCTAAGGGGGTAAAACGGGATTCACGGGTACGAAGTCGCGGGCGGCCACTATTCTACCATTGCACTTTTTGGGCTTCAGCCCAGGGCCTCGTCCTAGATAGCGATTAGTATCATAAAGTATTATTATTTTGTATTAAACTTTCTGGGCAATTCTGGGGTGGGCACTAGACCATTCTGTAGGCCTAAGATGCGCGCCGCGATAAGCGGTTATCACGCCATTTTATCGATTTACCCCATACATTTTGACGTCGTTAAAAGTTGTCGCGCATCGTCATCGTCACTTACTGGAGTGGCCACGGCCTATAGTTACAGTTGGCAACACTAGCGAGTGACGGAACCTTACAGTGGCGCCAAAAAGGTAGCCCTCATTGATTGCAGAAAAGTTCTCGAGTGGCGACCACGGGCCGGAAGAGGTAGTATGGTGGGCAGGTCCCTCACTAGGTGGACCGACGATCTGGTAAAGGTTGCGGGAGGTGCCTGGATATGGGCGGAGCTGGACCGGTCGTTTTGGCAATCCTTGGGAGAGGCCTTTGTCCAGCAGTGGACGTCATTTGGCTGAAACGAACGAACGAGGTCTAGGAAGGCGGGCATGATAAAGTTTTATCGACTACGCGATAAGCCCATACATTTGTCGTCTAAAATCGATAAGATTTTATCAGGGCGCGTATCGTACCCGGCAGGTCATGAACTTGCAGCTTGAGGCTCAGTTGTTAGAACCAACATGAAGAATAGTTCAAAATCCAACTTTAATATTAACAGTAAACAATAGATATCAGAAAATGTTACCTACCAGATAGTTTTCATTTGTAAATCTCTTCACGTAGCACATAATTATGTACAAAAACACCTGAGCGAAGCATCAATTATTATTTTGTCTAGTTGCAGTAACTTTTAAGTTAAGTTTAAACTAAGTATGGCACTATTTTGAGCATACGGAGAAGTATAAATATTTTGCTACAGGTCTAGCACTTAACTAAGTGCCTGACTGAGTTAAGAACATCATAATAATATTATGATGTGACAGAGCATATAAATCTGAAGGAGATCTGAAGTCTCGCTGACGTTTGATGTTACAAAAAGACCCATAAAAAGGTGAACTGCTTCATAAGGTCACCAAAACTATGCAAATTTATTATTTGTTGCCATCAAACATATTAGCATTGTAAAACAATTTTAACAATGACCTTACAAAAAATCATAATTTAAACAAGAAGGAAATCCATCACAATACAAATGGCTATGAAAAATTGTGGTTTGAACTTTATTAAACAAATACATTCAACAAAAAAGAAATTAGAATTTTGTTTTAAAACTTATTATTATTGAAATAAATTCATTAGTTACCTAAATATTCGTACATAGGTATTTTATTTTAAATTGAACAAGAAAAATATGTTTTCAGCACATTGACCAACATTTTCCAATGTTCATTTTTTAATTTTATGCCATAATTTGTTAAAAACATATAATCTTTCTTTTTCTTATGCAGAACAAGGCAGGTATTTGACCACACATTGTTTGGTTATGCTTTTATTTTGTTAGTAAATAGTGTACTTTAAAAAATTCTTTTTATTTTAAGGACTATACATATTTATTTTATTAAATTTTCCTTCATTCCAAGTCACTTTCAAGTGTCATCTATCTAAATAGTACATCATGAAAAGTTTTATCTATTTTTGGAGATCTGTATTTCATTTTCATTACACACTTACATAAAAACCTTGAAATTAACTTTCAAACAAATATTGTACCTATGTAGCAATTGAAAATTAAGCAATGAATTGGTAAAAAAATGCAAATATTAAGGAGAATACTAAATAAATAAAGTTATTTGAGTGAAAAATATCAAAAAGTTATTTGTCAAAGTAAAATACAAACAAATATGAAAGCAAATTACTAGAAATTGTACTTTTAAGGTTTGTTGACACACTTTCTTCAGCCAGAGGCAGTTTGTAAACAATATTTTGGTAAACTATAAAGTTATGATGATTTAGAAAGTAGATATGAAGGTCAGAAGGCTCTCCATTACCTTTGTAGGTCACCAGAAATACATGATTATTGCCAACTATACGATTTTAATTGATATTCCACGATATTCGTTACATGCTCACGCACAGCACTGGCTAGATTGCGGACGAGTTCACATAAAAAAGGAAATAGAAAATTGAAAACTGCACATGCAATACCTGACCTACACAAGAATTTTTGTAGTTACTAACTGTAAAAGCGATTGAGTACACTGGTGATATAACTGAAGCGTATTCTCTATTCAGAGTGCAACGATAGAAATCTCTACTATTCAAATTTCCTTCAGCACACTCAAGGAAAAAGTTGTTTAGAAAATTATTCCAATTTCCCTTCTTTCTATACAAAAAGTAGGACAAAAACTACTTACCAGTAGAAAAAATAAACGCTGAGATGCTGATAGGGATTTCCTACGCGATTTTGATTACGAAAGGGGCACTGTCGCGATGAGATAATCAGTTTTTGTAAAAATGTAAAATGAAATTAGGACTGACATGACACACCACTCGCCATTTTCGGGGTGAACTGATTAAAAAAGCGGTTTCTACTAGTTTCTACCATCTGTAAATGTCAAATTTATAATGTTGACATCCTAGTCAGATATTTTCTACCAAATTAACGATTTTTTTAAAATTTTTCGGAATCTTCTCAACACAGGTTTGTATTTTGATTTTAAACATGATTAATATAAGATTATAAAAAGGAGTAAATTTTAAAATTGCACGGGATACCCAGGATGGGACCTGGGATAATCTCATAGCATTATACATACACATAAACTTAATTTCACGATGTGAGAAAAATAAACAGTGTGAGAGGAGTCGCCCGGCAAGCGAAAGGTCATAAGTTCGATTCCCACCTTAGGAAATTCGATTTTTTCCAGTTATTTAAAACGAATAGGTACGTATCACACAAAAGAAAAGCAATGAAAATGAATAAAAATGTTTTAATAAATTGCTTGTACAACAAACGCATCTACAGCGATTATTACCATCGCCGTAAACTTTGGTTGGAGATGACTGCCAAAATTATTCGTTTCTAGCGTACTATCAAATATTTCCCCTTTCCTAAAGCAATATCTTCTGAATGATAAGCGACTGGCATTTTTCGATGCTACCACTTCTTCTGTGTCCGTCAAAGCATTGTAGAATGAGACAAAATACGGCACAACTAGTGTTCTTCCAAACCAATACCAAAGTAAAATAAAAAATGCAGTTAGTAGGATCACTTGGCAAAACATGTAAAAGTAGTATGGGAATATAATAGCGTTTGGGGTCGTCAGTCTTGTTATTTTGCAAACTACCCATTGTATAATCATCCAATACACCATGCACTGGTTTGTACCCGCACATAATGATACGCAGCAGTCCCAAAACCTTGCACAAAGTATGTAAGGGAAGCAGAATACTTCCCACCAGTTATATCTGAACACATCGTCTGTTTGGGCATGAAAGCGTTCCCCTTCGACTTGATCGCATCGAAATTTTTCATTAATAGGCTTCTTCTTCCTTTTAGGTGACATTTTAGTAATATTCCTGTACGATTTTAATAAATAATAAAAATGCTAAAAAAATAATAAAATGTCAAAATTACTGCTATGACATATTTTATTTTTGCTTGAGTTATAGCAACGATAAAACTGTACCAAGCAGTTTCACATCAATCAAAAACTAAATGTTTATTTATTATATAAGGTGTTATTTTTTGTACTGATCAAACTTTACCAACACATCTAATAAAATCATACAAATAAGACCCAAGTGTTTTTTAAAAAAAAATCAGGCTAGTTTTCGAGTAAAACGACAAAGAATGTTTCGAAAAAAATAAAAAATAAATCATCCTTTGAGCGCGGTGTGTACTCGTTTACGCACTATCGTAGTAGCCGGCCGAGGGCAACGACCGCTGCCACGTGCCGCGCCGCGTGAGTCGGCCATATTGATATCGCTGCCAGTCGCTCCGCGCCCACAGCCCGCGCCGAGCCGCCTATCGGCATGCGGGAGCGCAACAACAAACAATCGTCCCAGTCAGTCCAATGTTGTGCCCAAACGTATTGCAGTGTGTGTGTGCGAGTTATTACAATGCCGCGCTTGATAAATAACAAAACGCAGGTGAAATTATGTTTCGGGCACACTAACTGGCCGACGAGAAACATTGACGAGTCGAAAACCTTCACACCTTGCTTGTTTGGAGCCGCGCAGCGCTTCAGGGAGCGCAGCCGTATCCTGACTTGACGAGATCCCGTGCGCTTCGAGGACGAAGTTCTGGATTTCAATTTCAATCACCGGCACAGTGCTGGCGGTACCCAGATGCGAGCGCCGCAGACGGCGGCTTTTGCGTAAAAATACGGAATGCCTTATCAAGGAGTTGTTGCCATGCATTTCCACTGAAGCGAAGCGAAGTAGTAATAGGTATGTACCTATCAATTTTTTATTACGTCTCTAAATAAATTGCGTAGGCATTACGAAACCGTAGATATTGAATTCCAATTTCTATCCTTTTTTAAATTTCTAGTTTAACGCGGATGATTCGCCTCGGTTCGTTGGAAAAGTCCCCCGGTATTACACTAATGAAAATACACTTATTTACCTACTTATGTGGCTAGATTTTGTTTCTCCCAGCGCGCAGTACCTATTAACATGACGTAACATCGTACATACTCACGAGTGATAATTTTTGGTAACGTAGGTTAAGTGTAATCTAACCTTTATGTGTGTGAACGTTGAATGAATGCGCGCGGCCATTGTTCGTACTCGTATGAATGAAAGGAGTAAAGAAAGAGAGAGAGGCAGTGAGTGAAGACAGGATGGTTGTAAAAATAATATCTTTTTTTTGTTAGGAAAAGTAAAAACAAAAACTAGCCTGAATTTTTTTTAAAAACACTTGGGTTGTATTTGTATGATTTTATTAGATCCGTTGGTAAAGTATGATCAGTATAAAAAATAACACCCTATATTATAATAAATTCGACAGAAAAAATTAACAAGATCCATGGTATTTCTAAAAAAAAATTATTTAGTAGAAAATACACCGGAATATTGCAAGATTTATGGCAATATTTATTATTGGTCAAAAGACAAAATCCATTGCCAAGAACTAAATGACAGTTAACTTATTTATTTATTCTGTGGTCATGATGACGGCTGGGGCGAATAAAAAAAATAAAAGTAGTTTTGTGTTGAACATGGCGGGGTAGGTTGTGCAGTTTTTCCAGGAAAAATATTGCGTGAATATCAGCGCAATTAGAATGTTACAACTGCTGAAAACAACACAGAAACTGCAGGATTTGTTGTAATCGATAATCAACTTATGATTACTGACAGGTAATTGTTTCAAGTGCGTTTTTTCGCTGGTGAAAGTAACATATTTACGCCTTACATAGAGTTGCGCGTAACTAATAACAAGTTTTGTCAAAGTGAAAAGGAATATTAATGCTAATTGCTTGGTTTATTGAATACACAAATATTTTTAGAACGAGTATTGTAATTATGACGAATATTGCACGAGATGGAAACTGGTTTTTGTGACCTTCTGCTAAGTTTTATAAAAGTTTTTGTGTTGTCACTTGCAAAGTTTTGCCTTGAAAAGTTATTCTTGTAATTAATTGCCATGTTATCTACGCAGAAAAATATTGAACATTAACAATCGAAGAGAATAATAGTGCGTTTTTAAATATTTAGTATTTTTATTAGTCTATGATAGGGGATTTCTTGAGTGTGACTCGTATGAAATTAGGCAATTTTTGTTGTTGAAATATCTTAAATGTTAGTCACCATGGAAAAGTTAAAAAGAGTATGTCTTAGATAAGAGCTTCCCCAATATTCTATTTTATGGGATAATCAATATAGGATAAATCAACTTGTTTAAAATTCCTTTTTTTAATAATGTCTGAGTGATTTTGCCCCTTTACTGTATTTTGTACAATTTATGGAAGTTATGGAGTAAATGTACTGAAAAGTTTACCCAAAATCGCAAATCCAAAATTCGCTCAATAAATATATTTGATTTGATTTGTTCGTTCATTTCCACAAAATAACGTCTACTGTTGCACTAAGGCCTTGATGATAGCCTTGATGATATTGTCTGACTATCTCAAGGAAATATATTGTTTCCTAGAAATAGCTAGACAATGAGAGATATTATTTATATTTTAGGAAGTATGAGACTAACATCGTTCATTAGTTTCAGCCCAATGACGTCCACTGCTGGACAAAGGCCCTCTAGGGATTTCCATAACGACCAGTCCTACACTGTCCGCATCTAGCTATGTACCACGATCTTCACCAGATCTTTGTACTAATTTAATTTTGTTTCTGTTCAGATCTACCTACCCAAAAATGGAGATTCTACTATTTTTCACGCTGTCAACACTAATTCCCCTTTTAAATTCCGAATACATACCACCAGGACCCAAATATCCGTGCCCGAAAGAGACAGACAGACTGCTTATGTACCCATGCGTGTGCGAGAAAGGGACAGATGCAGGGCTGTACGTTCGGTGCGAGAATACAGGGCTGGCGATCATGAGTGTCGGTTTGGGGAATTTAGCTGGATTAGGGTTTCCGATAGAGAGATTGGAGATCAAAGAAGGGAGATTTAGTAAGTATTGATATTTGTTTTTAAATTGTATGAGCATGACTTTTTTACTAAAGCCCGGTCTGTGTGCACGTATAATTTTGTCCAATGACCCCAAGCTACCCTTCCTTATCGCTCGCGCGTAATTATATTGCTGTCGCGACTGTGAGACGGGCGCCCGCAGTGAGTGTGCGAACGCGACAGCAACATAATTACGCGCGAGCGATAAGGATGGGTAGTTTGAGGTCATTGGACAAAATTCTACGTGCTCGCAGACCAGACTATAGAGGTAAATAAAGGATTTGGCCTACACTCCCCATCTCCACGTTGGCCAAATGGGTTGGGTGTTGGGTTTGCAATTTGATTTAGATGATGAGAATAGTATAAACGCCTTCCTAACCTGACTGGCTAGGTGGCGTGGCCAAATCTTTCGTTTACCTCTAGTACAAAACTAAATGACCTAAAATACAAAAACTTATTGTACAACTTTTCTTTAACGTTACTAAGTAATTTTATTATTTTCCAGCCCGCCTCCAAGGACCAATGCTTCATCGGTCCACCATAAGGGTGTTACACATAATCGACACGCCCATACAAACCATAGAAGAATACGCCCTGGCTGGTGTGAACCGCACTTTACAGGAGTTGCGGTTTTACAACACGCGTATGGCGGAGTTTCCCAAAGAGGCGTTCAAAGTGAGTTAATAAAAGAATAATTTATTTATTTATTTATTTAAAGACTTTATTGCACACACAACAATGTTCTGTACAAAAAGGCGAGCTTAATGCCATACGTCATTCTCTACCAGCTGACCTAATCCCAGAAAGTCTGTAAACGGAAACGGAAAAGACGGATTAGCAAGCTGAAGTGGCAATGGGCAGGGCACATAGTACGCAGAACTGACGGCCGATGGGGCAGCAAGGTTCTGGAGTGGAGGCCATGTACCGGAAAGCGCAACATTATTTAATACCCTAATATTATTTTTCAGATACTCGGCAACCTTTCAATCCTATCAATTGACGGTCACCAAATAACAAAACTGGATAAAGACATATTCGCTGGAAGTGAAGCCGTTGGCAAACTAGAAAAACTCCATATAGTCAATGGACTGCTATCAGATGTACCTATAGAAGCGTTTCAGACGTTGAAAAAGCTTAAAACTTTGGATCTGCACGGGAATAAACTGGCAACACTGAAGAGGAACCAGTTTAAAGGGCTGAGGGACACTGAAGTTTTGGATTTGAGGTAATATTTTTAAGATAAGATAAGATAGTCAATTATTGTCAAAACTGTGCATACATTGTTGTTACATGGATGTTAATTAACACAGGAACCAACAGTTTGCCCATTTCGGACGTACAATATAGGTAGGTAAAGAGAATAATATGTATAATTTACAAACTTAACATTTTTTTAAAGGTATTTAGAAGGAAATAAAAAGTTTTGTTTGTTGTTGTTTTCTCTGTGGACCTTTTTTTTATTGCGTTGCCACAAAATAAATGATTTCTATGGTCTGAGTGATAGATTAAAAATATCACAGATAAGATTGATAAGAAACTATTGAAATTAAAGTAATTAAAAGTATTGCTATTACAGAACACACTTCTTTTTTTTTGTTGATGGCAATACACATCGAGGCCGACTTGATTTGTGCCATCAAGTGAGACGTTAACACCGTTGTAAAATTGCCAGAACCAATAATTATCACAATCTCCTTTTATTTATTTGTTTTTCAGTTACAACATGATACAAAAACTGGACGGCAGCCACATTGGAGACATGACCAAACTCGGTTTCTGCAACGTCAGCCACAATCAAATTGGAGAAATAGCAAGGTAATAAATAATTTTCTTCTTATTTTTTGAATGGCCTTATTCACGTAACAAAACTTTAACGACAACAAAACACTGAGTTGCGATCCTATCGAGTAATCGTTCTATCAAAATGACCCTTGTGAATACGGATTTAGAACTGTTTTTCAATGGGAGCTAGGTTCACATTATAATCATCGAAACGCTCAGTGCGAGATGGTGGAATGTCAACAATATAGGGATGGTACGCTAACCTGCGTCTGGTTCCCCGATCATGGAAGGGGGCTGGTGGAATTAGTTCATGTAATTCTTTCGCACATTCTCCGAAGTGTAGCCTGTAGAAAACCGATAGGGATGCTACCTTACGGCGATGGTCAAGTTCCTGGAGCGACGCTTCAACAAGGGTCAGGCTGTCGATAAGTCGCTGTTAGCTAGCTAGACAAGTGGCAAAACGTGACAGTTGTAATATCGAAATACCTTCACGGAGAGAAGTAACTACATCCAAAAAAACGCCGTGAATGAAAAATGAAAAATCCGCCAGATGGCAATACGTAGACGCGAGGTCCAAATGCTGCATGATTGGTTATGTTTGACATGACATTGATAGATATGTCAAAATCCACCAACCACGCAGGAGTCAGACCCCACATCCTCGTCCCGCCATCTAGCGGATCTTTCATTCGCGAAAACCCTCATTACAATCACTTGATTAGAGGGGCTTATTTACAACCCGGTCGAGCTAAGCGTACCTCGCTGGAATGCGACTCTCCCTCCCACTTCCCGCACACCCGTTCGCCCCGTCCGTACCAGAGCGACGATGTGACGTCACGGCCGCGGTCAGTTAACTTGACCCGAGTTGTAAGAAGCTACTTAAAAAACGCCGGGCGAGATTTCGATTACAACTGTCACTGTTATCATCATCTCAGCCATAGGACGTCCACTGCTGAACATAGGCCTCCCCCAATGATTTCCATGTTGCCCGGTTGGTAGCGGCCTGCGTCCAGCGCCTTCCTGCTACCTTTATGACAGTCTTTCCCAAAGTGGGCGATAACGCCCCCTTGTGGGCGCTGCAGGATTAAAGGGGGGCGGTAAGAGACCCAGAAAAAAAATCGGGACGTTGTGTAGAGGCTTGGGAGGCGTCATCTACTAGGAGGACTCTTAGACCGACACCGACTGAGCTCGACTCTTGACTACAAAAATGGGGGGCGCTAAAAAATGATTTATTCTCAAAGTGGGCAGTAGACTAAATAAGTTTGGGAACCGCTGCTTTATGATGTCGTCGGTCCACCTTGTGGGTGGACGTTCCTACGTTGCGCTTTCCGGTACGCGGCCTCCACTCCAGAACCTTGCTGCCCCATTGTGCCCTGCCCACTGTGGTGCTGGTTTATTTACTTATAAGATTCTGGTTTTATTAAGAAGTTCTTTTTTCGTGCTTAAATTCTTAAATTTTCACAGGGGTATGTTCGCTAGAAACACAGTGCTGAAAGTGATACATTTGGACAACAACAAAATAAAGAAATTGGACACCAACAGCTTCAGAGGAATGCGGTTTTTGAGGTAAGAGTACCTAATGTCAAAGAAGATATCCCAATAATTTATGCATGCTAGGCCCAAAATTTGTATCGCTATACCAAAAGAAAAGGTAATATTATAGGTAACACTTTGTTATCATCCAATTTCTTTACAATTTTTTTATTTATTTATTCAAACAAAAATATAATTTTAAGAGTAGGCGCAGACCATTGATTTTTCGTCGGCAGTTGGGAAGCCCATTCAACTATTTTGTCGGCCAAATCGAATCGGTGTAATGTGCGTACTTCCATACATGCCCAATGCCCATACTGATCAACTGCCCGACTAAACTATCGGCCGACGAAAAATCGATGGTCTGCTCCTAGGCTAAAGTAGTAATAGAGAACAAGTTGCATTTAACAAGTGTCATTATTTTAAGTTACTTTTGTGAACGCTATAATGTTACCTTGTTGGTGATCAAATAAATAAATAAATAACAAACCATCATGGTGCTTTGGTGAATAAATTAATTGATTTTATTTGATATGAATTTGTGTATCCCTTGTTTTTTCCAGGCGCCTATTCCTCCAAGACAATATGATATCCGACGTCGGTCGTGGTACGTTCGCGGCTGTTACACGTATCGGAACCGTAGACTTGGCTCGCAACAGAATCACTAAAGTTGATTATCAGATGTTCCAGCAGGTCAAATACGCCGAGGTGAGTGGGGCAAGATTGGGGAATACGTGGGGCGTTTGCGGGGCGTACGTAAAAGCGTTTATGGGAAGCGCACTAAGACCAATTAGAGCGAGGCATTCATGGGTAGTGCATTAGAGGGTGAACTTACATATAACTTACCGGGATTTTTATTATGAGTATAGGTCTAGATGCGAGTTCGTAGGGTGTACCCTAGAATAGAGCGGGGCATCCGTAAGAAGTGAACTAAGATGGATGTTGGTGGCGGTGGAGTGCCCTAGAATCGAATGGGTCGCTTGGTAGGGCGTTTACGTGAGAATGCACTTTGACTGATAGAGGCGTCCATTTCGATGTGTGGGTCAGGCGTGGGGACTCCAGCGTCAGTGGCGAAGGATAGTTTGAATGAATGAGACCACATGATATAGGAAACGGGGCTTTAGCGGGGAATGCATGGGGAGTTTGTAGTGTGACCTGTGGGTTTTTCAGAACTAGAATAAAGTGTGTTTTTACAGTTGTGTCCTACAATATTGATTAATGTTCCCAAAATTTTTAACCAAAATTTTAAAAGGAAGAGGTAATATTTTCCATTTCATGAATTTTAATTCTTTTTTAAAATTTCCAGCTTATAAACCTAGCAGAGAACAACATAACCGTCATAGAAGCACAAGCCTTCACGGACCTATATCTAGCGGTCGTAAATATATCGCACAACTCTCTACAGAAGATTGAAGCGAACGCCTTCCAGAATTGTAACAATATGACGCTATTGGATTTGAGCTATAACAACCTGCAGGATATCAACAAGAACGCGTTCGATGAGAATAGTTACGCTTCGGAGTTGCAAGTGGCATATAATAATTTCACTGATTTTGGGCAGGTGAGTGACTTTATAGATATTTACTTATAAAGCCCGGTCTGCGAGCACGTAGAATTTTGTCCAATGACCCCAAGCTACCCATCCTTATCGCTCGCGCGTAAATTGCTGTCGCGACTGTGCGACGGGCGCCCACAGTGAGTGTGCGAGCGCGACAGCAACATAGTTACGCGCGAGCGATAAGGATGGGTAGCTTGGGGTCATTGGACAAAATTCTACGTGCTCGCAGACAAGACTATAGACAAGAATATACTACGTTGTCTCTGTTTTTTTCTTTAAAAGTATGAAAGAGAAAGTATACTTGTTACGGTGACAAAAGTCACCCGTGCACTCGCGCATTTATTTTTTTACTAGCTTTCCGCCCGCGGCTTCACCCGTCTGTAATTTTGTCTGTCATAGAAAAAGTTTATCGCGCGCGTCCCTGTTTCAAAAACCGGGATAAAAACTATTCTATGTCCTTTCCCGGAACTCAAACTATCTCTATACCCTTCATCAAAATCGGTTCAGTGGTTTAAGCGTGAAATGAAAGCAAGACAGTCAGACAGACACAGTTACTTTCGCATTTATAATATTAGTATAGATTTTATGCAATGGCGTTCAATACGCTAAGCTTTTTGCAGATGGCCCTAGCGGCGGCTTAAACATGTCAAAATTATGAAACTTTGATGTTTGTGTTGGATTTTTCAGTGTGAATCCCCATTGAATTACTGTATTTTTTATCGATTACAAATCTACAAAATCATACCTACTTTTCGGTTAATTTAAAACTATATGATTAGTTTTAAAACTAAGATTATGATATTCTATAAGAATTCTATAAAAATCAGCTCTTAGGCACTTAATTATTAGGCTTGTTTTCCACCGAAGCGAGATGAGCTAACAATTAATAGAAGAAACAAATTACAAGCAACCAGGAAAATATGGTTTCCATACAAAATACGTAGTAAGTAGTTCAGAGCGGAGTGGCGATAAGACCTCCGCACATTTCCATTCCTCTCCGCTCAGCTTTGACGGAAATAAATTATCCGCTATGCCACACGTTCCAGCATATTATGTTTTCATTTATTTATTTATTTATTCAGAAACTCAACAGCTGTTTTACAATATTCATGTTAGTTTGATGAGCATTAAATCTAAGCCAATTAAAGAGTTTCCTAGCTGCTTAAATAAGTTCGTACATTATTACATTTATCAGGTAATGAGTACCAAGCGATGCATGCCTAAAAATAATAATCATGATTGAACATGCAGCGCTCAGGTTATACAATCTTAGTGTAATTAAATTTTAATATAAGTTAATTTGGGTAAATTACTACAACCCTAAAGCCATCAAAACAATTAAACATTAATTAGGCAGACCTTAAATGTCTTTACTTTGGTGGAAAACAGCCCTTACACTTATTTCGTACTTTATATCATTCAAATTCCTTCCAGATTCCAATCCACAATATGACTGGTATCCGCGTTCTCAACGCATCGCACAACAACATACAGCGCATCCCTCGCAACGCGTTCCCGAAGCTGTATGAGCTCCATACAGTGGACGTCTCATACAACAAGCTGACGGAGATATTCAACGCGGTGTTCCAGAACTTGTTCTCTTTGAGGTAAGACACTAGTTGACACCACTAGTCACTAGTTGACACCACTAGTCGCCAGTTGACACCACTAGTCACCAGTTGACACCACTAGTCGCCAGTTGACACCACTAGTCGCCAGTTGACACCACTAGTCACTAGTTGACACCACTAGTCGCCAGTTGACACCACTAGTCGCCAGTTGACACCACTAGTTAGACACTAGTTGACACCACTAGTCACCAGTTGACACCACTAGTCACCAGTTGACACCACTAGTCACCAGTTGACACCACTAGTCACCAGTTGACACCACTAGTCACCAGTTGACACCACTAGTCACCAGTTGACACCACTAGTCACCAGTTGACACCACTAGTCACCAGTTGACACCACTAGTCACCAGTTGACACCACTAGTCACCAGTTGACACCACTAGTCACCAGTTGACACCACTAGTCACCAGTTGACACCACTAGTCACCAGTTGACACCACTAGTCACCAGTTGACACCACTAGTCACCAGTTGACACCACTAGTCACCAGTTGACACCACTAGTCACCAGTTGACACCACTAGTCACCAGTTGACACCACTAGTCACCAGTTGACACCACTAGTCACCAGTTGACACCACTAGTCACCAGTTGACACCACTAGTCACCAGTTGACACCACTAGTCACCAGTTGACACCACTAGTCACCAGTTGACACCACTAGTCACCAGTTGACACCACTAGTCACCAGTTGACACCACTAGTCACCAGTTGACACCACTAGTCACCAGTTGACACCACTAGTCACCAGTTGACACCACTAGTCACCAGTTGACACCACTAGTCACCAGTTGACACCACTAGTCACCAGTTGACACCACTAGTCACCAGTTGACACCACTAGTCACCAGTTGACACCACTAGTCACCAGTTGACACCACTAGTCACCAGTTGACACCACTAGTCACCAGTTGACACCACTAGTCACCAGTTGACACCACTAGTCACCAGTTGACACCACTAGTCACCAGTTGACACCACTAGTCACCAGTTGACACCACTAGTCACCAGTTGACACCACTAGTCACCAGTTGACACCACTAGTCACCAGTTGACACCACTAGTCACCAGTTGACACCACTAGTCACCAGTTGACACCACTAGTCACCAGTTGACACCACTAGTCACCAGTTGACACCACTAGTCACCAGTTGACACCACTAGTCACCAGTTGACACCACTAGTCACCAGTTGACACCACTAGTCACCAGTTGACACCACTAGTCACCAGTTGACACCACTAGTCACCAGTTGACACCACTAGTCACCAGTTGACACCACTAGTCACCAGTTGACACCACTAGTCACCAGTTGACACCACTAGTCACCAGTTGACACCACTAGTCACCAGTTGACACCACTAGTCACCAGTTGACACCACTAGTCACCAGTTGACACCACTAGTCACCAGTTGACACCACTAGTCACCAGTTGACACCACTAGTCACCAGTTGACACCACTAGTCACCAGTTGACACCACTAGTCACCAGTTGACACCACTAGTCACCAGTTGACACCACTAGTCACCAGTTGACACCACTAGTCACCAGTTGACACCACTAGTCACCAGTTGACACCACTAGTCACCAGTTGACACCACTAGTCACCAGTTGACACCACTAGTCACCAGTTGACACCACTAGTCACCAGTTGACACCACTAGTCACCAGTTGACACCACTAGTCACCAGTTGACACCACTAGTCACCAGTTGACACCACTAGTCACCAGTTGACACCACTAGTCACCAGTTGACACCACTAGTCACCAGTTGACACCACTAGTCACCAGTTGACACCACTAGTCACCAGTTGACACCACTAGTCACCAGTTGACACCACTAGTCACCAGTTGACACCACTAGTCACCAGTTGACACCACTAGTCACCAGTTGACACCACTAGTCACCAGTTGACACCACTAGTCACCAGTTGACACCACTAGTCACCAGTTGACACCACTAGTCACCAGTTGACACCACTAGTCACCAGTTGACACCACTAGTCACCAGTTGACACCACTAGTCACCAGTTGACACCACTAGTCGCCAGTTGACACCACTAGTCACCAGTTGACACCACTAGTCGCCAGTTGACACAACAACATACAGCGCATCCCTCGCAACGCGTTCCCGAAGCTGTATGAGCTCCATACAGTGGACGTCTCATACAACAAGCTGACGGAGATATTCAACGCGGTGTTCCAGAACTTGTTCTCTTTGAGGTAAGATACTGGCGACATCTATCGACGGGTCTAGTCTAGTATAGACTAGTGGTAGTCATCACTAAGAGATGGTGCTGATACAATGACTGGCATACGCTACCGCGCCTCCAAACCTATAGGAATGGTTTGGATATTCCATGCTATAAGATAAGGGGTCTTTCCCACGGCGACATACCGTTTTTTGCAGGTTTTGAAAACTTTAAAATGAACTAGTCAAAACAGGATCCATTTTAATTAAATGTATTGTTTAATATACGTGTTTTCACTACCAACTTCTTAACAGAGGCAAAACTGGTTACTTGATAGGTAGCCCTAAATACTTGTGATTAAAAATGTGTAAAAGTTACCGAAATAGACTTTATTTATTATAACTCACTGCATAATATGTTACAGTCAAAACTCATAATCGGTCAAAACCACTTGACTGAAAAAATCTGTCAAAAGTGGTTTTGACTAGAGATGAAACGGATAGTTGTTTGGCCGGATACCGGATACCGGATATCCGGCCAGCTGCTAAGCCGGATAGCCGGATATCCGGCGGCCGGATAGTTGGCCCATTGTCTCGTTGCATGTCGTGACGAGTATAGCTGCGCCGCACAGGTGCTACGAACGCGATCAGCAGGTCTATTAGTAGACTAGATTAGTTACACTTTTCAAAAATGGAATCCATCCGAATAGAATGTCAGATTTTGCCACTTGTCTTGGGGGCAGATCAATTCAATCTCGGTTGCAATCGTGAGTGTGTGATTGAATAGCGAAAAGGATATCATCCATTTTGGTCCAAAATCAAAAGTGCCGGCCCAAAAATAAAAGTGCTGTATTCTGATAGAATACGTCCGCCTTAGCATTTATTACTATGGCACCAAAGCTGTAGCACCACTGTGCATCGTAGTATTTGAGCTCTAAAAATATATGAAACGACTGACTTTGATCTCAAATACTGCACAGTGGTGCTACAGCTTTGGTGTCATAGCACAGAATAATAATAAGTACTACGTACAGAAGTTTTACTTCGCGAAGGTATTTAAAAAAATGTATGCTCAATGTCATTAACAATATGGTGTAATTTAGCCTGTCTCAAGAGTCAAGCACCATTTTGTTGACAAACGTCAGTGATCGGCACTGCGCCGAAGCTATAGGGCTGACTTCGGTAAAATGATGTGACGTGAGGTGCCAAACTGCGGAAAATGGCGGAGGAAATACATGATTAAGCATGAATTATCATGAATAATATTAACTACTTATTTACCTCTCAGTGTCTTGAGCTTGAGGCAACTTAAAAAAGTACATTCTGTGTTTTTATTATTATTTAGGCAGTTAAATAGTGCACAGTATTTAGTAGGTACACCATTTTCTTTATTTTCTTCCATCATACACAAGAATACGCGTGCGTGAGTCAATGTTCGCTCGTATGTGAGGCCTTGTCGAATAGTATCCTGACGTATTCTGTCAGAATACAGCACTTTTTTTTTATTGGCCGACATTTTTGATTTTGGACAAAAAATGTATGAATCGTCGATGAATTTTAGATCTCAAATACTCGACGCACAGTGGTGCTACAGCTTTGGTGCCATAGTAACAAATGCTAAGGCGGACGTATTCTGTCAGAAGACAGCACTTTTTGTTATTGGCCGACACTTTTGATTTTGAACAAAAAATGTATGAATCGTCGATGAATTTTAGATCTCAAATACTCGACGCATAGTGGTGCTATAGCTTTGGTGCCATAGTAACAAATGCTAAGGCGGACGTATTCTGTCAGAACACAGCACTTTTTTTTTTATTGGCCGACACTTTTGATTTTGAACAAAAAATGTATGAATAATCGATGACTTTTAGATCTCAAATACTCGACGCACAGTGGAGCTACGGCTTTGGTGCCATAGTAACAAATGCTAAGGCAGACGTATTCTGTCAGAATACAGCACTTTTTTTTGTTGGCCGGCACTTTTGATTTTGGACCAAAAATATATGAAACATGGATGATGCCCTTTAATTAGTTGCATCATGTCATCAGACCATCAGTGAAAAAAAAAAAAATCGCCTATTTTATTTGGCAATATTTCGACATTAACAGATATTTACTATTTATGTATTCGTCATTAGAGTGAATAGCCCAGAAAAAGAAAATAGTTTTGAAAGGCCTTATGGAGTTTTTGTAATTTTTTCGACTTTAAATAAAAGCCGTCATTATTATGAGCCATTTTATTGATATTTACCTCAAAGATAAATGTATTTCATTTTATTAATAGGAAATTGTCGTAGTTTTTTAATATCCGGTATCCGGCCGGATAGTGAGTTACTATCCGGTATCCGGCCGGATAGTAAATTTAGGCCGGATATCCGGCCTACCGGATAGTTACCGGATATCCGTTTCATCTCTAGTTTTGACCGATTATGAGTTTTGACTGTAAGACATACATTTTTTGCAAAGCCCCGTACCTTATAACACCGTATCTACTTGCAAAAACAGGATACTCTCGTGTGAATACTGAAGTCTAGTTTCGCAAATGGATTGCCGTGAGAAAGACCCTTACAGGTTTTTAATACGTTTTGGTTTTAATTCACTGTATTTTTTTTCCAGATTCCTGAACCTGAGTCACAATTCAATGCAAGCCATCAAGCCAGCGACCTTCGGGACCATACCCACAGTTCTGTCCCTGGATCTGTCCCACAACCAGTTGTCCGACGTGTCCCGCGGCAGCCTCGCCAAGCTGGCCAGTTGTCGCGAGCTCGACATCAGCCACAACCACCTGCAGAAGATGTTCCAGATACCCATCAGTTTGGGGTGAGTAGTTGACGCCACTGGGCACTGGCCACTACACCATAATCACTTACGTGTTCATAATATCATACACATTATTTCACAAGCCCATGAAACCAACTTTATTCTCACGATTATACAAGTTTGGAATCAATCTTTAAACAAATTATTTTAGCAAAATATGTGGACGATGAAAATTTGTGAGACTTGTCAAATTGACTTGAAGTTTAAAATTATGTGTTATCTCCATGTTGTCTCTGACACATCAGTGTTGTAACCTGTAAGTCATAGACAATAGTCGGTAAATTTAATCGATTTTATTTCAATTATTCAATCATTTTTATTACTGATTGCATTTAAATAGATTTAAATAGGGTCTTAATCAACAATGTATTTTTTCTTCATTGAATGTACTACTAATTGTTTAATGCATTGCTTTATAAAGCATTATAAATTCTTTCTATAGGTACGTAAGTACTACAATAATTTCAATCCGCGATTAACGAGAGGTTTTGTCGCCTCAATAGGGCACAGATTAAAAATGTTTTAATGTCAGTTGGCCATATTTGTTTACATATAGGGAAATTTCTAAAGAATCCGACTTTAGTTACCAGTTGATATACTAGTCACCAGTTGATTGACACCACTAGTCATCAGTTCAACGGTTTTTCCACCTTAGTTAGTTTTTTAAAGTTATTTAACCTTTACCTCTTTCACAGAGAACTCAATTTCGCACACAACAACCTAACCGAGCTTCCCTACAATGCCTGGCCCACTATGAACTCACTACTCCGTCTGAACCTATCTTCAAACTCTTTGGGCCGTTGCTCTTTGGATAGTTACTCTAAAATAAACTTTGTATCTTTCACAGAGAGTTAAATTTCGCCCACAACAACCTTACCGAACTATTCAACATGTCTAAAACTGAAAATAAACTTTATTTCTTTCACAGAGGGTTGAATTTCGCCCACAACAACCTAACCGAATTACCCTACAATGCCTGGCCTACTATGAACTAAGTCTTAACTTGTCTTAAAACTCGTTGGACGACCGGTTTCGCTGTACTAAACTCAAAATGATCCTTATTTCTATGACAAGAGAGCTCCATTTCGCCCACAACAACCTAACCGAACTACCCTACAATGCCTGGCCTACTATGAACTCACTACTCGGTCTCAATTTGTCTTCAAACTCTTTGGATAGTTTCTCTAAAATAAACTTTGTATATTTCACAGAGGGTTGAATTTCGCTTAGTTACAACAATTTAACAGAGTTACTCTAAAGCCTGGTCCGTGAGCACGTAGAATTTTGTCCAATGACCCCAAGCTACCCATCCTTACCGCTCGCGCGTAATTATGTTGCTATCGCGCTCGCACACTCATTGCGGGCGCCCGTCGCACAGTCGCGACAGCAATATAATTACGCGCGAGCGATAAGGATGGGTAGCTTGGGGTCATTGGACAAAATTCTACGTGCTCACGGACCGGGCTTTACAATGCCTGGCCTACTATGAACTCTACTACGTCTCAACCTGTCTTCAAACCCTTGAGCCGTTGCTCTTTGGATAGTTTCACTGCTCAAAACTCAAAATGATCCTTATATCTTTCACAGAGAGCTCAATTTCGCCCACAACAACCTTACCGAACTATTCAACATGTCTAAAACTAAAAATAAACTTTATTTATTTCACAGACGGTTGAATTTCGCCCACAACAACCTAACCGAATTACCCTACAATGCCTGGCCTACTATGAACTAAGTCTTAACTTGTCTTCAAACTCGTTGGACGACCGGTTTCGCTGTACTAAACTCAAAATGATCCTTATTTCTTTGACAAGAGAGCTGAATTTCGCTTACAACAACCTAACCGAACTACCCTACAATGCCTGGCCGACTATGAACTCACTACTCCGTCTGAACCTATCTTCAAAGTCTTTGGGCGTTGCTCTTTGGATAGTTTCACTGCTCAAAACCCAACATGATCCTTATTTTTTCCACAGATAGCTGAATTTCGCCTACAAAAATCTCACAATGTCTAAAACTCGCCCTCAACAAAGTCATCTAGCTAAAATACCATGTCTAAAACTCAAAATGGTCCTTATATCTTTCACAGAGGATTGAATTTCGCCCACAACAACCTAACCGAGCTTCCCTACAATGCCTGGCCTACTATGGACTCACTACTCCGTCTAAATTTATCTTCAAACCCTTTAGTCGTTGCTCTTTGAATAGTTTCTCTAAAATAAACTTTGTATCTTTCACAGAGAGCTGAATTTCGCTTACAACAACCTAACCGAGTTACTCTAAAGCCTGGTCCGTGAGCACGTAGAATTTTGTCCAATGACCCCAAGCTACCCATCCTTACCGCTCGCGCGTAATTATGTTGCTGTTGCGCTCGCACACTCACTGCGGGCGCCCGTCGCACAGTCGCGACAGCAATATAATTATGCGCGAGCGATAAGGATGGGTAGCTTGGGGTCATTGGACAAAATTCTACGTGCTCACAGACCGGGCTTTACAATGCCTGGCTTACTATGAACTCTACTACGTCTCAACCTGTCTTCAAACCCTTGAGCCGTTGCTCTTTGGATAGTTTCACTGTTCATACTCAAAATGATCTTTATCTCTTTCACAGAGAGTTAAATTTCACCCACAACAACCTTACCGAACTATTCAACATGTCTAAAACTGAAAATAAACTTTGGGCGTTGCTCTTTGGATAGTTTCACTGCTCAAAACCCAACATGATCCTTATTTCTTCCACAGATAGCTGAATTTCGCCTACAAAAATCTCACAATGTCTAAAACTCGCCCTCAACAAAGTCATCTAGCTAAAATACCATGTCTAAAACTCAAAATGGTCCTTATATCTTTCACAGAGGGTTGAATTTCGCCCACAACAACCTAACCGAGTTACCCTACAATGCCTGGCCGACTATGAACTCCCTACTCCGTCTCAATTTGTCTTCAAACTCGCTGGGCGATCGGCTGTCTTCGGACAGTTTCAGCGGACTGCTAACGCTGCAAGTGCTAGATTTGTCAGCGAATGAGCTGTCCAAACCGCCGTGGGAAGCGCTGAGCAAGCTGACTAGCTTGCAGTACTTATATTTGCAGGTAAAAGTCTTATTTTGTTTGGTTTTATTTTACACACACACCCTGGGTTTATAGCGAAAAGCATAACTAATACTCGTACAAGTTGCATAAAATAATAAAGCCTAAGGAATTACAGTTACTATTTATAGACACAGTATTATGACAAATCTCTTATCTCTTTAGAACTTCTTCATTCATTTTGAAAGTCATAATATGACTTTTTAGTCTAACTCTGTCTGTCTTGCTTTCACACCTAAACCACTGAACCGATTTTAATGAAATTTGGCATATGATAGTTTTATCCCGGTTTTTGGAACAGGGTCGCGCGCGATAGTTTTTCTGTGACAGACAAAATTCAACGTGGGCAAAGCCGCGGGCGGAAAGCTAGTGAATAATATTTCATAAAGATGTAGCACTTTAAGCATGTAATTTTACACCAATTCTACATATGGACGGCACTGCGAGCATTACATGTAAAGTGTTGCCCATACTATTTCCTTTACATTACACGATACATTCCATTACGCGTTACACCCGTCTAGACTCGGCTTTACTGAAATCTCTTACGGACTTCTTAAGAAAATTTTAAGTGGCGTTGCACTGTTTTGTTCTATTTGCCTACACCCATGTACGTCAAAGTGGGCAGTAGACGAAATATGTTTGAGAACCTATGCCCTATTTTAGTCTAAAATAACTTAATGATTTTTTTCCAGGACAACAACATAACCTCCCTGTCGAAGTCAGCCTTCGGCAACCTGCCCACCATGTTCAAACTGGATCTGTCCCGCAACGCGATCGAAACTGTCGCGCAACAGTCGTTCGGCGGCCTGCAACAGTTGCTCGACTTGTCGCTGAGTGGCAATCTGTTGGAGCGGATACCGAACGAGGCTTTTAAAGGACTAGTTGCTCTGAGGTGAGATTATTTATATGTGTTATAGTCAAACCTCGAAGTTCCGGCACTCCTAGGTTTGACTAGTCAATCCTCAGGTCTGACTAGAAGTCTTAGTCAAAGCCCAAACATTTCGGCCTTTGACTAAAGAATTTTAGTCAAACCTAGGAGTAACTAATTTGGTCAGGCAAAGGTCGAAACTCAATTTCATGAAATCGGGGTTTGACTAGTCAAACCTCAATTAAGACTTTAAACTAAACTATACTTAATATTCTGATCTCGAACTTATTACATAGGCGTTACGACGGTCGGTTTTGACGCTCTTTAGGTGAAGGTACGAGTAACTAAACTTATACAATACTAAGATAGAGTGTTTCTAGATCGATCTTGATTATTATTACTATTTTTTAGGGTTCTGTTACCTTAAAGGATAAAGAGTTTAGATCCTATTATTATGACTTCGCTAAATGTTTTCTGTCACCAGGCTCGTATCTCATGAATCATTCACTTTAAAAATAAATAATTCAATAAAATATTTAAATATTTAAGGGGGGCTCCCATACAGCAAACGTGACTTGTTGTAGTTTTCTACTTGATATTAAAACGTAAACAGGTGAACCCTTGAAATATTCACATAATATTTAGTTGCATAGCTATTTTAAAAATAAATCATAAAATTAAAATAAAATAAATATTTAAGGGGGGCTCCCATACAACAACAGAGTCGTACGGCACCCTTCGTGAGCGAATCCGGCTCGTACTAGGCCGGTTTTCTATTTGCCATCTACTTTTGACCGAGTCTGCCAGACGTTTCTAGGATTGACTAGGCAAAGCCCGAAACAAATTATTTTAGTTTCGACGTTTGACTGAACCGTTTAGGCACTTCTAGGTTTGACTTAGTCAAAGGCCGAAATAAGAATTCACTTCGGGGTTTGCCTGAAGGCCTTAGTCAAACCTAGGATAGACCAGTCATTCCGCGAAGAGACTGCATATCGACCTTTGACTATGACATATGTATTTGGGAATAAGTGTTCTAATAGTCACTAGTTGACACAATTAGTCAGATGATATCACTAATCACCAGTCGTCAGTGGTGTCACCAATTGATAGCTAGTGGTAGTGGTCACTAGTTGACAATAGTCACTAGTTGACACCACAAGTCATTAGTTGACACCTAGTGGTAGGGGTCACTAGTTGACATTACAAGTCACTAGTTGACACCACTAGTCACCAGTTGACACCTAGTGGTAGAGGTCACTAGTTGACATTACAAGTCACTAGTTGACACCTAGTGGTAGGGGTCACTAGTTGACATTACAAGTCACTAGTTGACACCACTAGTTACAACTTCTCCACTATGTTCAAACTGGATCTGTCCCGCAACGCGATCGAAACTGTCGCGTAACAGTCGTTCAGCGGCCTGCAACAGTTGCTCGACTTGTCGCTGAGAGGCAACCTATTGGAGCGGATACCGAATGAGGCTTTTAAGGGATTGGTCGCTTTGAGGTTAGACAATTAGTTTAATACATTAATTAGTATTGGTGTGTATGTATTTGGGAATGAGTGTTCCACTAGTCACTAGTTGACACTATTAGTCAGTTGACAATGTTGACATCACTGGTTATCAGTCGACACCTAGTGGTGTCACCAATTGACAGATAGTGGTAGAGTAGGGGTCACTAGTTGACATTCCACGTCACGAGTTGCCACCACTAGTCATTAGTTAACACTACTAGTCGGTCGACTCCACTCAATAGTCAGTCAACACCACTAATCAATCGATACCACTAGTCACGTCTAGTTGACAGCACTAGTCGGTGGATAGTGGCGCCAACTGGTGAACATAAATTAAGGAAACCATCAAATTTTGACAATGCCAGGATTGTTTAAGCTAAATACTCTTTTTCTTTACAGAAAACTTGATCTTTCTTACAATATGCTGGACAAGATAGACAACAAGACCAATGGATTGTTGGACGACTGCCTGTCGCTGGAATCGGTGAGTTTTCCAAGATTCTTACACCTGGTGGTGTTACAAACACTATTCGTATTCACATATAATTTCTTAAAATAACTCCTAAAAAAGCAGACGTTGAGTCCGCAAAAAGATGTTTTTTGTTTGTTTGCTGCAATAAAAAATAAATAAATTGGGTATATTTTATAGGGATGTTAAGGATAATGTAGTTTCGGTTATGGATACGGTTACGGATATTGGAATAATATTATACCGGTTTCGGTTACGGATATTTCGGATATCCGAAAGTTTCGGTTACGGTTACGGATATCTGTGCTAAGTATAGAATGCCATAGTGTAGATTCCAATGGTTGTCCAACTTTGGCATCTGACACCAAAGTTGTTTTCTATTAGTCTCACAAAAAAGCTTTTATCTTATGGGAAAAAACTCATGTACTTAGGTACTTTAAAATGAAACCATTAAATCAGCGTAGGGACTTGCTTGACTCTGCCTACATCCGAAACTATCCGAAACCTTTGAATCGGTTTTGGTTATGGTGGCGGATATTTTTTTTCAAATTCAAATTCAAATTGTTTTTATTTCGGATATCCTAAACTTTCGGTTACGGATATCTATAACATCCCTGATATAGAGTATCTATTAATATATGATTTCTTCCAGGTGAACCTAAGCCACAACAGATTCGGTTTCCTAACCAAGAAAATGTTTCCCGCCAGTCCGTGGATTCCATACAACTTGAAGGAAGTCGACCTGAGCTACAATGAAATACCGGTGGTGACACTAGACCTTACTTTGGGCACTAAGAAAGTGAAGAAGTTGAATCTAGCGGGGAATATTATAAATGATGTGCGCGGCTGTGAGTATAATGTTATTTTTATGATCATTATCATTATTTGTCCGTCGGCCGTTTGGTGTAGTGGTTCTAAAACGGACTACTATACCGAAAGGTCCCGGGTTCGATTCCCGGGCGGGCAGAAATTGAAATGATGAATTTTGGTTTCTGTGACCGGTCTGGGTGTTACTATGTATAATAATGTATTAAAAAAAAGTATAATATGTAGTATATCCGTTTAAGCTAGCACCCATAACACAAGCATATTAATTGCTTACTTTGGGGCTAGATAGCGATCCAAAGAATTTATTATTAGGTCATTTAGTCTCCACTGCAGGATCACGAAGAAAAATACCTTCTACCTTCAAGATTTTCACATGTGTATGTATATGACGGACGAACTCATAAAGGTAGCAGGAAGGCGCTGAAATCTGGATGCAGGCCGTCTATTCTGCAGAAATCACACGACATTTAATTTATTGATTATGTTTTTAAACTGTTTAAAATTTGTTTTCAGATGTCCTTGGAAATCTGACGTCACTGGAAGTATTGGATCTTTCATACAATAACTTGGAAGATTTAGTGTCAAGAACTTGTAAGTATCATCTTATTTTTTTCAATATAGCGTAGCTAAAATTTTGCTTCCATTGGGAATCGAACCCGGGACCAGTGGGTCTAAAACTGGTGATCTTGCCAGACTACAAAGGCGGTTATGTATCTAAAGCCCGGTCGCCGAGTACGTAGAATTTCGTCCAATGACCGCACACTCACTGCGGGCGCCCGTCGCACAGTCGCGACAGCAACATAATTACGCGCGAGCGATAAGGATGGGTAGCTTGGGGTCATTGGACAAAATTCTACGTGCTCGGCGACCGGACTATAGATTGATAATATCAGTGTACTTAGTGCGAGTTTACACTAAACGTCATCTCTAGCGACTGCAGAAAGAAATACATAAATGTATGACAGATTGTACAGCGTCCCTAGCGGATACTTCAAGAACTAATTCAATGCAAACTCGCACTATGCGCATAGTACTTTAATATTCAGTTTTTAACAATACAAATATAATTTTCTCCATTACAGCAGAAGCAAAATTCAACCTTCCTGAGAACATAACAGAGTTGTATCTCCAACACAACGTGCTTCTAAGACTGCCCATAGACAGCATATCGCGGTCGAGGCGGCTCAACAAGCTTGATGTGCGGCACAACAGGCTTGACAGCTTTGAGCCGGCGTTGGTTAAGGGAATAAGGAGTCAGGGACTCACTGTGTATTATGAAGGTAGGTCATAAAACCAAGGATGTTATGGATATACGTAACCATAACCGAAACTTTCGAATATCCGAAACCGTAACCGAAACCGGTATAATATTATTCCTATATCCGTAACCGTATCCATAACCGAAACTACATATCCATAACATCCCTAGTCGACACCTAGTGGTGTCTCCAATTGACAGCTAGTGGTAGTGGTCACTAGTTGACAATAGTCACTAGTTGACACCGCTAGTCACTAGTTGAAGCCAATAGTCAGTTGACACCACTAGTAACTAGTTGACATTACAAGCTTGACAGCTTTAAGCGGCGCTGGTTAAAGGAATAAGGAGTCAGAGACTTACTGTGTATTATGAAGGTAGGTCATAAGACAGTCATATAGGGTGTTTTCTGTAATGTGTCAAGCCGAAGCCAGGTGATAGGTGAGGGCCATACCTATCGATTTCACCCCATAATATGTATGTTCTACGATTTATCGTAGTTTAGAAGTTATAATTAATTTTATAACATTTTAAAATTTCATGACCTAGAAGACTTGAATTTTTTTATCTCTTTTTCGGGTCGCTTTTCTTAGACTTATTTTTTTAACATAATCGATTATTATGAAATGGATTGTTAAAAAAATGAAAAACACCCTGTATATGTCATTTATTTGCTCCAATTAGGCTTTTAAAGGTGCTTTTCCGTGTGCCATCCGTTTAATATATTAGCTTTAGCCTGCAGCTTTGTTCGCGTGAAATTCAGTTCGACACTGAATCTATCAACGCACAGCCCAAACAAACAGTAGATGTTATGACGTAGGCATCCGCTAAGAAAGGATTTTACGAAACTCCACCCCTAAGGGAGTAAAACGGGATCCACGCGTACGAAGTCGCGGGCGGCCGCTAGTTATACAAATATTAGTAGAATGTTGTCTTAATAAACCTTTTTGTTCCAGGAAACGGCCTAAAATGCGACTGCTTCGCTCGCCCCCTAAAGCACTACCTAAACCGTCTTTCCCCATCCGTTCTCCCCACTTCCCCCTACAACCTAACTTGTACGGAACCCCTGGTGCTCCAAAACGAACAACTTCTGGCGGTAGACGAAGAAAGATTGCTCTGTGAGGGCAGTGTTGCCGTTGATAATAAACTGCTGGAGTATGGCAACACTGAGGGAGAGTCTGTCTATGATTTCACTAGTGAGCCGGATTTGGTGTTCAGAGATGTGCAGTAGTAAGTTTTTTATGACATATTAAATAGGTTTGAATCTTTTAGTTCTTTCATGGTAGCAACAATTCTGTCGTGGCTGTTGTAACAGCTGATATCACAACCCCTTTGTCAGATATAAAGACACAAAGCTGGTGTCAGACATATTAATGAATGACACACACTGTTGTCAGACATGATGACACAAACCTGGTGTTACAATTATTTATATGACATCGATGTCAGACTTACAACACTAGAATCAGATTTCACGACACAAACCTTGTGTCAGACTTAAGACTATCATCTTATACTTAGACGTCATACTTAATAGGCATTTTAACATGACTTAATCCTTTAGAAGGCAGTGGGAATATAGTTCCCACCATATTTTGAACCTTATTCGTTTGTCTTATGTCCATTTTCACCATCAATCCCTAATTTTTAAGTGGCCCCTATGGTAACATTTAACAGGAATTTTGTTTTCGTAGGGGCACTTAGAAAACGGGCATTAATGTCCAAAAACAATAAAAATTTGATTATCTTATGACTGTTAAAGGGTCATCTATCTGTATTTTTTTTTCTATTCCATATATTTCCACTCTTGACATTTTTTTTTGGAGTGTTTGATACGTCTTCTCTTAATGATTTAATATCCAATATTCCAGTTCAGTATATCCAGTATGTTCATATGTCTTTGTTTTAACCGATGAATTTCTTTGCAGTGCCCAAGAAGCGATATACGCAAACTGGTACGTACCCAGCATCGAAGACATAGCAGATGTATACCTCTACATACGCGACGACAAAAACAGCCTTCTCTACAGCAAAGACTTGACTTACAACCTCCGCTCAACGACTATTCCCATAGACAACTCCATGAAAGTATCTCTAGAAAAAGGCGGGAAGTTTGACATTTGCATTCAAGCCAAAACGTCAAGCGGTGCGCCGAGAAAGTGGTTTGACAGCCAATGTCAACCGCTCCCGCCAAATTTTGACAGCTGGCAGAAGAAATTGAACATAGACAAAAGGAGGCTGACCAAAAAGAAAGCTAGAAAAGGATGGTTCCAGAGAAATAGTGTGCTGGGTTTGGTAAGCGACTCGATTTTGATTACGTTGTGCATATTTTTGGGCGTTTGCTTGAAACTGACGGATTTGGAGTTATAGATGAACTATACTGAACTGTCCTACCAAACTCAATGAGAGGGAGGCGCCACCATCGTTAAACTATACAAATCAAATCAAATATGATTTATTTGCATTAAATAGGGTTTCACAAAGTGGGTGTTATTACATTTTTAAGTTATTGTACAGGGTGGAAACGTTAAGTGATCTCACTCGATTATTTCTAAACTATACAAGATATCGAAAAACTGATTACTGATTCTGAAAGTGCTTCACAAGCTCTTTCAATCGGTACCAATAATAGGTTACAGAGTAAACTGGATCTATCCGAAAATTCAATATTTCCCTGTATAGTTTCCAACGTGGCAAAAATCGGAACTAGCGATCCGGTATTGACGGTGGCGCCCCCCTGTCAATTTCACTGATAGGACCGTTCGTTATAGTTTGACAATATAGTTGTTTTTTTTAATAACGTAAGACTGACGAATCTTTAGAATTTTCTCGAATTGACTTTAGACAAGTTTGTGATGTGTAAGGTGCAGTTCATTTCGACATATTTGTCATAGAATTAATGTTATCACTGTCCGTATAGACAAAATATTTTGGAATATTAGAATTCGATTGAAAGTCCAATATGACCATACAGGGTCACGTTAGAGGTCAGAGTCTGGTCCATAAGCTAGCCAGACATACAAATTGTCTATGAATTTGAATCTTTTTAGTTGTGAAAGTATTAATGAATTTAGCAAATTGACTCCAAGACGTAGAATCGATCGAACGAAGTAAAAATGTCACATGTCACTTTGACAGCGTCATACAAAGACCTAAAACATGGTATGTGTAGGTTTTTTTTAAAGTGCTATCTTTTTAATACCTTTATTTTTTCATTGAAGGTTAGTAGGTACTTTCTTTTAGACTGCCATATTCCGTCCAATTTTGATATTTTTTTATTTTATTATGATTATTGGAATTTATATTAATATGTAGTTCCTAAACCTTAAATGATAATAATTCCATTTTTTTATATTTTTGAGACATTTATATTTTTTATACACAAATTTTTAGACAAAAAATATAACGATAAGAATGTAACGGTGCTGCCTATATTGTACTTATATTTATTAAGATTTTTTATTGTATTATTATTAAAATATTTTGTAAAGGATTTTGTAATGTATCTGTGATGTCCCTTTTTAAAAGTTTTTATTATACATTTGTATACAACGTATCCCAAAATTCAAGGATAAGCCGGCGCCGCAGGATGGACATAGTCATGACTACTTTAGGAAAAATAAGAAAAAAAATCTATCTTAATTATTTTTTAAGTTACACAATAAATTATGAAATTCTTCTAAAATTGACACCCCTTATGATATTTTACATTACCACGACCACAATTTTTTAAATATTTCTGTTTTTTTGTTTGTATCGGCAACTTAAAGAGTGCTGCTGTCCACTCCAATTCTTAAAACCCCCAGAATCCTTGCAGTTTTTACACAAAAGTTAATCAAAATATGATATTTCCTTAAAATTTTGAACAATTTTTACTTTCACTCCACTTTGACTCGTCGTTTTGTAAAAAAAAAGTATGAACACTACTGCGGCAAGTTTTTTATAAAGTTGACGCAACTATCCAAGATTCCAAAATGGTATAATACTCTACGAAAACTAGTCGTAAAAAAGATATGCGTACCATTTTTACAAGCACTTCGCTTGTTAGTTAGTGTGGGACAAATCTTGCAACTGAATTTAAGACCAGTTCTCCTCAACCGATTGAGCTGAAATTTGGTTACATTATGTAAGTACGATGACGATGCATTATTATGGTACCATTGAGCTGGATGGAGTCTGGAGGTGACCATAGGAACTTCTAAACGAAACGGCGGAATCGCATCTAGTTTGGGTTCATTGGATTTGTCTTTTCGAGCACTTTAGTGCTAGATGATATCCAGGATCCTGATAATGAGTCAAGAGGTGGCCAGGAGCTGGCCAAAGGAACTCCTTAACGAAATGGCGGAAGCTATCGAATTTGGGTTCGTTGGATTTGACTTCCCGAGCACTTGGACCATAAGATTGAGAAACAACTAAAAAGTGTAAAATAAAGTTATAATAAAAAAAAAATTCTTTTTAAAACAAGCATTAATGCGAAATTTTAAGAAAGAATTTAACGATAAAAATAATTGTATGCAAGATTCAAATAATTTCGAAAGCTTGTAGCGCAAACAGAAAAAAAGAGGAATAAATTCCATGCGCGATTATAACTTTATTTTAAACTTTTTAGTTGTTTCTCAATCTCATGGCCCAAGTGCCCGGGAAGACAAATCCAACGAACCCAAATTCGATAAGCTTCCGCTGTTTCGTTTAGGAGTTCCTATGGCTAGCTCCTGGCCACCTCTTGACTTCATCATCAGCACTCTGAACATCATCTAGCACTAAAATGCACGAAAAGACAAATCCAACGAACCTAAACTAGATGCAATTCCGCCGTTTCGTTTAGAAGTTCCTATGGCCACCTCCAGACTTCATCCAGCTCAATGATACCATAATATTGCATTGTCATTGTACTTACATAAGTATACCAAATTTCAGCTCAATTGGTTGAGGAGAACTGGTTTCAAATTCAGTTGCAAGATTTATCCCATACTAACTAACAAGCGAAGTGCTTGTAAAAATGGTACGCATATCTTTTTTGCGACTAGTTTTCTTAGAGTATTATACCATTTTGGAATCTTGGATAGTTTCGTCAACTTTATAAAAAACTTGCCGCAGTAGTGTTCATACTTTTTTTTTACAAAACGACGAGTCAAAGTTTAGTGAAAGTAAAAATCGTTCTAAATTTTAAAGAAATATCATATTTTGATTAACTTTTGTGTAAAAATTGCAAGGATTCTGGGGGTTTTAAGGATTGGGGTGGACAGCAGCACTACTTAGGTTGCCGATACAAACAAAAAAACAGAAATATTTGAAAAATTGTGGCCGTGGTAATGTAAAATATCATAAGGGGTGTAAATTTTCGACGAATTTCATTGTTTATTGTGTAACTTAAAAAATAATTGAGATAGATTTTTTTTCTTATTTTTCCTAAAGTACCCATGACTATGCCCGCCGTGTGGCGCCGGCTTATCGTTGAATTTTGGGACACGTTGTATAAATAAAAAAAGCAGTATTTCAGACAGAGAAAGAATATTTTACTAAAATTATTTTTGAAATGTAATGTCGGCTACTGTACACTGCTGTATTTAGTGGATTTTTTTTATTATTCTCATATTTTTTTAAGTTACCATTTTTTTGTGATACTGCAATGACGTCACAAGATGCGGGCTTTAATTTTTTTTGTATTTTAGGAGTTGTGAATCTTAACAGATACCGCGCCGTTAGTTGTCATTATTATAAAATATACTCTATAATTATAAAATATACTCAAAAAGAAACTAAAATTTTATATGTAAGGACAATCAATAAAGTATTTTGTATACATTTTTTAAGATATAAATGAAACTCCGCCAATGTTTTAAAATTGTTTTATTAAAATTGTAATAAATTACACACTTTTTAAATGTATTAAATGCATTTTTTACAAAACAGATTTTTATTTGGTGCCCAATATTGAATCATATGTTAAGTACATAGATCGTTTCATCCACGAAGACGCGCCCACCATTCTTCCGCGAATGTTTGAGTGTTATCGGTACACGCTAAATGCTCCATGAGTGCACACGCACACTACAGTAATGCCTTACGGATTGCTCGGACCACACTCCCCGCACCCCGCGCGACCGGGACCAAACATTGGTGGGGCGCGTCTTCGTGGATGAAATGATCTATAGTCAAAATAACAAGCCATTATGGCATAGAAATTAGGAAAACAACCGGTGGTATATTCAATATGTAACACAGAAAATAAACACCGTTTACTTTCATTTTTGCCAAAAATTAAAAAAAAATTTTATAACAAAAAAGAAAACAAAAATACTTGTACTATGACGTCGAGAAAAAAACTATATGAGATGAACCTCCTCCTTTTTTAAAGTCAGTTAAAAATCATCATCAACCACGTTTCGGCAAAAATTACAAAGTTAAATAAATACATCTTATATCTAATAAATGCCATGAAACAAAACCATAAAGGCCCGGTTTCCACCAAAGCGGAGCGTAGCGGAGAATTTTCTAAATAACATTTCTCCGCTCCGCCTTGGTGGGAACCGCCTAAAGCCCGGTCTGTGAGCACGTAGAATTTTGTCCAATGACCCCAAGCTACCCATCCTTATCGCTTGCGCTTAATTATATTGCTGTCGCGACTGTGCGACGGGCGCCCGCAGTGAGTGTGCGAGCGCATTGGACAAAATTCTACGTGCTCGCAGACCAGACTATAACAAATAAATTAATGACTTAAAGTATGTAAAACACACTTATGTTTGTACTTATGGGAAAATATGTGCTTACAATAAAATAAATTATTTTCTTACAACTAAATAAAATAAATTACTTAACTAAAACCTGGTTAACAAAAGACTGCATTAATGATATGAGATCTCTTGTTTTTGCAACTTTTATAACTGGTCGAGGTATCTATCCAAAAATATGAAGTTTCTGAATTGATTTTGAAACCTTAACCCCCTTATTAATAAAAAGTTACACCTACTATGAACTCTGGATTAAAATGTCATTTCCATACTAAATTCCATACAATTTAAGCCAGAGTTCAACTAGAGTGTGACTTTTATTATAAGGGGGTAAAGGTTTTAAGTTCCAAATCCAATCCATTATGGAAATTATACCAAAATTACATTTTACAACCCGATTGAGTTACTGCGCACCTGGTAGTCGTGACGTCACATTCCGCGAGGTGCGCAGTTAACTTGATCTGTTTGTATCTATTTCTAAGTANGCTCTTAACACTGATCTCTAATAAACATTGGATAGGCTGTCTCATACAAATGACAGCTTTGTGTGCCAATTTGAAGCGCCACTACGATTGTCCTTAGAACTAATTTTGACGTAGGTACATTGTATGGATGGAGTAACCATAGGAGTAAGTAAGGCCCAAAACAGACGGTGAAACGCAATTGCACCGAAACTGCAACTGCTAGTTACTTTTGAGTTGCATCTAAGTTTCTGCCATAGCGTCCGTGGAGAGACCACACATGACACGATCAGTTTGAATCTTTAAGTTTCAGTTTCATTCATAAGAATCATCAGAAAGTTGCAGTTGCGTTTCACCGTCTGTTCTGGGCCTAAGCGAAAAAAAAAACAGTAATTTTAGATTCATGGACAATCTTATCTGCCTACAGTGTATAGTTCCAAAATACTGAACTGTCCTATGCATGACATTGACAATGGGGCGCCACACCGTCCATACCGGATCGCTGGTTGCGATTTTTGCCATGTTGGAAACCATAATATACTTAGTTGAACGATGGTAGCGCCCCCCTGTCATTGAGTTTGGTGGGACAGTTCAGTGTGGGTCATCTATAGCCTACAATGCCAAAATGGCGGAACTCAAATAGGCACAAAAATATTATGAAAGCAGCCAATCCAGTGTACAGTCAGTAAGTTTTAGCTTTCGTTTCCCAGATTTCATAGACAATTAATTCTTTCCATAGACCTTTTCGACCTTTTTGCTCTCTGCGTACTCAGTATATGGATCGGCGGCGTGTTTGTATGAAGCTATGGTCTTATGGGGCTCCGATGGTGTCCATTGAGGCGTGTATGAGCTCCAGTCGTCATGGGATGTTGGGTGTTCCACGTAGGTGGGGATGTGTTCTGGAAAAAGAGGTATTTTTAAAAAAGGGATCATGGTTGTTTCCCTGGTTTTGAGCTGATCCCTTTGTATCCCCTTTGATCCCCTCTGATACCAGGTGTGATCCCCTTGGATCCCCGGGGATCGGGTGTCAGGTGGTAAAAAAAATAAGCGACTAAAGATGTTATCCCCTATAAACCCCTGTTTGATCCCCAGGGATCAGGTATCAGGCGGACAAATAAAAATACAACTACATTTCTACGTTCTTAACTACACTCAGCGGCACGGAATTTGGCCCAAGCCTAAACAACCAGATTTGAGACCAAATTGGTGTTGTATACCTAAGTTTTGTGTGACATGTTAAAAAAACATTTGTTTTTGTCAATTTAAGAGGCTAGATTAATAAAAAAAAATGCGTCTGTTTAACTTTTTTGACTCTAAAAACGCATTTCGTTGTTGGAGCGTAAAGAGTACGGGTAAGTTTAAATTCGATATTAAATGTTGTAAGGGTTTGGCGTTTGGTTTTTTGTTTTTAAATTAATCTTAGGGTTATTCTCGTTTCCATAATTTGAGAATAATGCCCATTACTCCAACTCAAGTTGCTTAAATAGTGTTGCTTAGAAGTCAAGGGCGTATGCAGCGGGAGATGGCTGAAACTTTCAATTTATGGCGTACAAACTTAAGATACACGTTAAAAAGGCATGACCAGACCGCCTTTAACACAAGAAGATCAAGAAGTCAGGAATTAAGGTGTAAATCAGCGCGCGATGACCCGATTATCGTGCTTGCAATATCAAGAAATCGGGTTCTCACTACGTTTGAGATACGCCAGCGTTTACAAACAGCAAGCCCAGTGAATATCAGTGAGCACACAATAAGAAGAAGAATGGAGAATCATAACCTGCATACTCGAAGACCAGCTCGAGGACCAGAACTTCTCCGATACCTTCGCGAAGTGCGACTTACGTTTTCTAGAGAACATGCAAATTGGACGTTAGACTAATGGAGTAAACTCTTTATGAAAACTGTCTGTTTGCGTAGTAACTCTTCTCTGCACCTTCTCTATACACGTCCACGGCCGTCTGGAGCTCTTAAGGTGACTCTGCAATCATCGATCCATAGAACTTTACTCCATTAGCCTTGCGTGCGTCCAATTTGCATGTTCTCTAGAAAACGTAAGTCACACTTCGCGAAAGTATCGGAGAATTTCTGGTCCTCGAGCTGGTCTTCGAGTATGCAGGTTATGATCCTCCATCCTTCTTCTTATTGTGTGCTCACTGATATTCACTGGGCTTGCTGTTTGTAAACGCTGGCGTATCTCAAACGTAGTGAGAACCCGATTTCTTGATATTGCAAGCACGATAATCGGGTCATCGCGCGCCGATTTACACCTTAATTCCTGACTTCTTGATCTTCTTGTGTAAAAGGCAGTCTGGTCATGCCTTTTTAAAGTGTATCTTAAGTTTGTACGCCATAAATTGAAAGTTTCAGCCATCTCCCGCTGCATACGCCCTTGACTTCTAAGCAACACTATTTGAGCAACTTGAGCTGGAGTAATGGGCATTATTCTCAAATTATGGAAACGAGAATAACCCTAAGATTAATTTAAAAACAAAAAATCAAACGCCAAACCCTTACAACATTTAATATCGAATTTAAACTTACCCGTACTCTTTACGCTCCAACAACGAAATGCGTTTCTAGAGTCAAAAAAGTTAAACAGACGCATTTTTTTTATTAATCTAGCCTCTTAAATTAACAAAAACAAATGTTTTGTTAACATGTCACATGAAACTTAGGTATACAACACCTATTTGGCCTCATATCTGGGTGTTTAGGCTTGGGCCAAATTCCGTGCCGCTGAGTGTACATTTCTATGTCTGGTCTGTGAGCGATAAGGATGGGTAGCTTGGGGTCATTGGACAAAATTCTACGCGCTCACAGACCGGGCTTTAGAGTAAAACTACTCAATTCTAAACTACTATACTTCTAATGTTTACTAACAAAATCTCATAATAATATTTAATAAAATCTAATTCCTTACCTAAATCACTTAGGCTTCTTTTATGACCTGTAAACAGAAACAGATCGTTATAATTTATCTATTTACATTAAAACAAGATTTTGTTAGCATTTTTTTTTTGTTAAAAAGTCTAGCTACTTAAAAAACATGCGTTTGAGGAAACCTGTACCTTTTGGAGTGCAAAAAAGAAAGAGTAATGAGAAAATTTTTCAGAGAATTTCGACTATACAACGAGTATAAAAAAACAAATATTAAAGCGCTCTAAACGAATAAAAACCACACCATTACATAAAAAAATAGTATCTAATAAAATAACTATCTACTACTAATCAACTACCTACAGTAAAACCAGGAAAAGCAAACTAAAATACATGAAGCTTGATAAAATTGTACAATGTACAGGTACACCAGTTGTGTTGTGGTATTCAGTTCAAATCTCGCTGAAGTTAGTGTAATATTATTTGGTGTCATAGCATAGCAATATAAATTCATTAAAATCATCAAGCACGTGACTTGTTTAATTCAAATTCGTTAAGCCAATCTTAAAATTACCTAATTATAGACAAACAATCCTATAAGGGAAATGGCGGAAATTAAGAAACAAAAAGTCACATTAACACACAAAAGGGCGCGAAATCAGACAAACGACAAGAACTAACTTTTTAAAAACCCTATTAGAAACGCACTTTCGTTTTTTTGGTTGATTGCTAAATACTTTTTGGTTTTCTGACCACAACAATTGCAGTTGTTTATGAAAGGGAAAGGGCAAACCACATAGACACAAAGCCTTCTAAATGTAATCACAAGTTTAGAATAAAAATGTGTTAAAGAAGAGATAGCTAGTGAACGCCAGACCTACGTTATTTTATAAAAGATGAAAGTTTTTTATTTTTGCAAGTATGCTTTTTCACGTCCCAGTATTAACCCTACCTGACTGCTTCGGGACAAGAAATGAAGAACGAACCCTTTTATAAAATAACGTAGGTATGGCGTTCACTAGCTCTTAGTCTATTTTTAAGACTCCCCGCAGACAATTATCGGCCGATATAGCTAGTCAGCTTCTAATTTTTCTGTGGAATCGGCCGATACTAAATAAGTACAATGTGCGAACTTTCATACTTGTTCATACTGATTAACAGTCCGAACAAGCTATCGTAACAAAAAGTCTTTAGTCTAAGGCTGGGTTACACAATATTAATTCTTTAACTTTAACAAACGTCAAAAGTCTGTCAAACCCCATACAAAA
Source organism: Ostrinia furnacalis (assembly GCF_004193835.3). Lineage (NCBI taxonomy): Eukaryota > Metazoa > Arthropoda > Insecta > Lepidoptera > Crambidae > Ostrinia > Ostrinia furnacalis. Next base: position 315,465 of record NW_021131371.1, on the reverse strand, counting down.
AACACCAGTTAAGGTTATACCTACTCACGATTATCAAAGGTAGTGCAACTCTTGTTTGTTTCATGGGTGGTCTTAATAGGCCATGATGCCCAGTTCTGGGCTACGTACCGTGATGCTCATAATGTGGAGTCCACTCGTGGTGATGCTTGGCTTTCAGTAGAGTGAAGAATGATGCGACCTGAAACAAAAAAACATAAATAAATGATTCCGTGGTAGATTCTTGTTTAGAGTCATAATCATCAGGTCATTTAGTCTCCACTGCAGGAGCACGACCCTCTCTAATTTGGAGTCAAATGGAGGATTTGTCCAACACTCCCCACGCTGGCCAGACGGGCTGGGGAGGCCTGATGTTCGCATATTTGATACTTAGTCGCCTTTTATGATATCTAAGTCAAAGTCAAAGTTTTTATTCAGGTACTTAGGCCTTTTCCAGGGCGCTTATACTGTATAAGTTATACACGTCCCATATAGCTTACCCTACCACCACTTCGGGACAACATATGGGCTGGTGCTGAGAAGAAGTGGCGGAAGAAACTCAGTCACCTTTGTCACTCTTTTTCAAAAAACAAAAAACTCATTTATTTATGCAAATAGGTTTTTAAAAAGCACTTTTACACGTCTCAGTATTAACCCTACCACTGCTTCAGGACAATAAATGGGCCAGTGCTGAGAAGAAGCGGCGCAAGAAATCAGTCACTATTCTACTGGTCAAATAAAAAATCCTATGATATGGCGGGTCAACTCGCTTGCCGTCTTTACGTTTAAACTTTTTATTTCGCTTTAGTAAGTACAGGAAGAAACTATTACACAGATCGCTAGAGCCATCAAGCGCTTGATTTTTCAAACATCAGTAAGAGAAAGTAAAAATTTTTTTATGCACTTCAAAATAAGAGGATATGTCAATAGTAATGTGAGAGGTAACGAGACTGGACCAGTGGGCAGTGGTTTTCAGTGAGAGTTCTGTATACAAAAAACATTTTTTTATCCACAACGAGGAAGCTCTTAGCCTGTATCTCACCTGATGGTAAGTGATGATCAGGCCAAAGGTGGAAGCGAGCTTCACCCGGAATCCTCAACCACGGAGGAACTGGCTATCTTACCTCTAACAGCCGGAACACAATAATGCTGTTAACATTGTGTTATGGCGACAGACTTAGGCGGACTTAGAACAAGCCCAACCTCAACCAACCAAACCAAACATACATTTTTAATTATACCACTTGATAAAATCGAACTGCAAGGCGGAATTGAACCCACGATACATAGAAAAAAATACAAGCATACAGTGGACGGACACAGAAAAATAAATAAACGTCTACTCTATACATATACATTAATTGGTCAATTTTAATTTATATTTCTTGAACAAGGTCAAGCCTAAAAAATAAGATTTATTTTTAATGAAATCAATAATAAATAAACATAATGTTGGCAAAGATTGTTTTATGATAATGTTCACTGCCTATTAAGAATGTAGAGACGCACGTTTGTAGAAATCTAGATCTTTATTGATTGAATTATTAAATATTTAATAACATGTTATAATAATTTATAAGCTTTTCTAACGGCATGAATAGGCTAAATGACTGGTTCCTAAAGCTATTAAGGTTATTTAGTGTCTCTAAAAAGCATGCCTAAAAAGTTTATTTTAAAATCTTTTTGTATTTATTACTAAAAACTATAACTGATAATGTAAATGGACTTTTAAAAATGCAGCTTTTTAGGATACTTACCTAATAAAAAGTAATATAATTGTCTCCAAAGTAAAATTAAATTAATTTATCAACAAAAAATCTTGGAAGAAAATTATGTAAACGGGTAGATGATAAATCAGTAAAGAATTCGTCTATTTTTTATTAGTTAGTATAGTTATTTATTTTTTTCAAGAAAATATTTCAATTTAGAAGCTTTTTATATAAAAAATCCCTAATCTGACCAATTTATTATTAACGTTGCTACTTTAAATACTGTAAACTTGAAAAAGAGGCTGACAATAGACTGACTGACTGAGTTTCTTGCGCTGCTTCTCATCACTGGCCCATTTATTGTCCCGAAGCAGTGGTAGGGTTAATACTGGGACGGGTAAAAGTGCTTTTAAAAGCCTACATGCGAAAATAAAACCAGTCATATGACTTTACGGAACTCTAAAAAGATATTCAAAAAAGCTGTCAGATTAACTACCAACCACTTTCAGTTTTGAAGTAGCCGGTCTAGTTTTTATAATAAATGATCGTTAGTGCGAGAAATATTCTTCATATGTAATTACACCAGATTATGTCCAGCCGCAGACAGAGTTAGTTTAGTTTTTTTTACAATTAGTTAATTGCAAGCATTCTAATTTCACTTTTACCTGTCGGTTCTTATAAAGACACTTTTTAATTTTGAATTTATGTATTAAATATGAATAAGTTTCATAACATTGTATCGTGTGTTTTCGAATTTTATGTAAATTTCACAATTGCAAGAATACTAAAACTAGGCACTGTTTTAAACTGAGAATTTAAAGAGTTAGGCATGTCATAGTTCAAAAGAAAAAGCCCGTGACTTCAAGGAGTGCTCAAAAGTGTAGCACTTAGTGACATCACGCGGAACTTTAACGTATCTTAACTTCGATAAAAAAATACGTGTCCAATATTTTTTGATAATAATTATAATAGACTGACTAAAAGTTTTTTTTAGGAAGTAGGTACCATCCTAGACTGCAGTGCGATTGCGGACAAATACCTGCCTTTTTTGCATAAAAAAAACTAGCCTCCTATCAAGTAAACACTTCTTATTAATATGTACTTAGCTGTAATATAAAATATATTATAGATAATACTGGTTGATGAGTTGTCGTCTACTATTCCGACTACCGCTAAAGCTGTAATTCGTGAGTGAGCAGTTACATCTGTAATTATATGGATGGATCATTTAGAATGATGTACTAGTTGTGCCTACAGCCACCTACAGATTTGACCATGAAAAGTTAATTGGCTAGTTGAGCAAAACCTCTTCAACGTCGAGTAGAGAAGTCAAGCTACAGCAGCTTAATTGGTTTCCTTAAAAATGTTTGGCTGCGATCAGTAGATGTCACCACTTATCGCTTTAGTATTAGTACCTACACAAAATCATTATTATCAGCTCATTCCAATGCAGGAGAATCATCGTCTCTAAATCTACTAGAAGAAAAGGATTTGGCCTACAGGCCTGACTATTCCCACCTCTCGTTCCCACCGCTGCAACTCCTGTGGAGCCAGGATCTACAGCTTGACCGCCGACAACCCAACCAGTGAAGGTCAAGTTTGTCCCGGGGGAAAGTTAAACTGTCATTGGACCCGAAACGAAATTAATCAGAAGAACAGGAGTTCGATGTTAAGGTTCGACTTCCCTCCATTGCAAAGCGGATGACTGGATGATCAGCTCATGTACGCCCGTATTCACAAACGATGCTTGCTTAAGTGAAGCAGCAATCAAACTTACAACGTTGTATAGAGCTCTGTGATTGTTCGTGTGTCACCCTGTGCGTCCACGCGCACTGTGAGACCTCATAGTAATCTTTTTGAATACGGGCGTAGTCTCCGCTGCAGCATAGTGTCTATAAGTACCAACAGATGTCGCCACTCGTCACTTTAGCTCTCACCTTTGCTGAGCTGACCGCGATCTTGAAGACGAGCAACGCCAAGCCAATGGCGACGGACTTGGCTGCTAGGAGGGTGGTAATGAGCATCCAAGTTGAGGTGGCTCCCACGTGGAAGATGACTGGTAAGAGTGCCATGGACAGCTTCTTCATGCCTCGTCCCTCTGTAAGTTAATATACATGTTTAATACTACGGGACTATTCCCACCTCTCGTTCCCACCTGCAACTCCTGTGTAGCCAGGATCTACAGCTTGACCGCCATAAAAACCCAACCAATGAAGGTCAAGTTTGTCCCGGGGGAAAGTTAAACTGTCATTGCACCCGCAACGAAATTAATCAGAAGAACAGGAGGAGTTCGAAATTAAGGTTCGACTTCCCTCCATTGCATAGCGGATGACAGGTGACAAACAAAGGTTTAAAACCTTTAAGAAAAGATTTGCACCACGGACAATAAATATCAATTAAGGGGGCCTATCTTATGAGCAATTAGCAACTACCTGCCAGTAATATTTTTCACAAAATCGCTTAAAAGCACGGAAGTGTTTAATACTAGCTGGCCTGGTGAACTTTGAACCGCCCAGTCAATTTATTTGTGACTAGAAGCCGCCCGCGACTTCGTACGCGTGGATCCCGATTTACCCCCGTTGATTTCTTAAGATACATCATAAAATATCTAGTCTAGAGAGCGTACATTTTAAATCAACTCTCTTCAATAACAAAGGACTTTCATGCAAATTTCCAACTCCCCTTTTACCCCCTTAGGCGATTATCACACTGCGCCGCGCTCCGCCGCGGTCCGCGTGATTTCGGTTCTATATTGGCTCACATAAAATTCTAAATCCTATTCTTTGTCTTACTACCGATTTGTGTTCATAATAATCTCTCTTCATAATTTTATTTTTCATACTTTTTTTATTCATACATTTTTATTACTACCATCGGAGCTCATAACAGTTAGTAATCATAATTTTTTTATCAATACTGTTACTACCAAGAACCATTTAAAATACATAATTTTTATTTTCAGATCTTTTTTCTTCATAACATTCATTGATCATATTGTTTTAATTAATAATGTTGTTACTAAGAACATACTTCAACTCATAATGTTGTTGTTCAGAATAATTTACTTTATAACAGACATACTCGTATCTTTAAAAAAATCATATATAATTTAATAGAGTAGATAAGCATGCAGAGCATGCAGCATGAAAGCAAGCATGCAGCATGCATTGGTATCTCCTCGTCTCCGGCGCTGCGGGATGTGCAGCCCTTCCGCCCTTGCGTAACGAGGCTCAGGCACCCACGCTTGCTTCCGCAGCTTCGGCTTTTTGGATCGCCATCGGCGCCTTCGGCGCCTCGGCGACCAGCCTCAGCCGCTCCAGCTCACCCGGGCGCCTGAGCCTCGTTACAGCGGGCGAGGGCTGCCCTCCCTCCGCGCCTCCGGCTTTTAAATTACACTCTAGGGGTAGGGCAGACAAGACTACGTGGAGTCGGTTTTGCAGCGATTCGTTTCTGTCACGTTAGTTTTGTGGCACAAAATATTGCCTGTTTTGGACCATTTCAAATTAATTTAATGTTAAAATACGATTTAATACGAATATAGACATCATGATTTTCAATAATATGGATAAATACACTTATGAGTAATAAATTTATGAAAACAAATATTAGGATACATCACATTTATGAATGTTATAGTTATTTATTCGAATGATTATAAGTTTCGATCATTAGTATAGAAAAATATATGAAAACAAATATTAGTAAAAACTAAGTGTATGATTAGTGATATTATGAATATCAATGATTATGTTTTTAAATATGTAGGTTTTAAATTTTTTATGAAGAATGATCATTATGGTATCAAATTGTATGAGAAATATTTTCGGACCTCCAATGATAGGAATTGAAAATTTATGTAAGAAAATGCGCTACCCGTGATCTATATATATAAAAATGAAACCCGTTTTCCGTTGTCACGACATAACATGAAAACGGCTTGACCGATTCGGCAGATTTTTTTTTTGTAGTTTTCTAATACTCTGTACAAGGTTTTTACGAAAAAAAATATAAAGATAATCTCTACGCTAAGGCGGTACGAAGTTCGCCGGGTCAGCTAGTTTCATATAAAAAAACCCGCGCGCAGACGCGTTGTCAGTGTGTTGTGCCGCGCGTGTTTTCTATACAAACTGAGGTACTTGCATACAATGATTAAATCTGTCGTCTCGCGTACCGCGGCGGAGCGCGGCGCAGTGTGATATTCGCCTTAGGGGGATTGATTTCTTAAGATACATATCTATAGAGCGTACATTTTAAATTTTAAGTCTCTTACTTCAAAGACATAGGACTTTCATATAAACTTCTAAGTTCTCACCCCACTTTTACCCCCTTTAAATTTCTAATGTTATTCATTAGTGTAGATGTATAGTATATTTGTATATTTCTCGTAGTTATACAGGGTGTCACCCTCGTCACTCTCGTAACTATAGGTAAATGGGAGTGATTTGGATAGCCCTAGTGATGCTCTACTTCTGGGCTTCAGCTTGACACTACTTTTTGGGACACCCTGTATAAGTACCAACATATTAAAGTTTTATTATTTTTATAAATCAATAATGCTCTAACAAACAAATTAATATTATTTGACCGTTGACATCTCAATTAACATTAACAAGTAACTTATGATTACTTTATTTGTCAATTAAAAAGCTATTCGAATGTAACAAGATGTTGTTGTTAAAATAATTATTAAGGCATAAAAAGGTAGGCCCATTAGAAACAGAATCCAATATGGTAGTCGTAATTTCACTTTCAATTTGGCGGGTTTTTTTGTTTATTTTTTTATGCGTACACGCATATGGTTGTCTTATTTCGTTACTGTAAAATTGAATGGTGAATGTAGGTGGCCCTACTTCTAAGGTTGCTCTGGTAATTCATTATCTTTTGAACAAGTTATGGCTGATAATTTAAAATTAAAATTAAAAAGGGATTGTGTTTGGCGTGAGAATTAATTCATTTGTGCGCCGGGTATTGTAAAGTTACATTTATTTACTAACTTAGTGGTACTCTAAAATCTCTATTACTTTTATTAATTATTGAAAAAGAGGCTGACAATAGTGACTGTGTTTCTTGCGCTGCTTCTTCTCCGCACTGGCCCCTTTATTGTCCCGAAGCAGTGGTAGGGTGAATACTGGGACGTGTAAAAGTGCTTTTTAAAAGCCTACTTGTAAAAATAAATGAGTTTTATGAGTTTACTTTTTTATCTTAAGTTACAAATAGTGTAATAAACCTGATTTCTCATTCTAAGATGACGTGAAAAGAATGCAATTAAGGAAGTCTTAATTAAACCTTTTTTGATTACGATCTACATTTGTTTATGTTAAACTCCTTTTTAGATAGTGAAAACTAGTTTATAATGTTTGCAAGTGTTGTTGAACAACTTTTACTAAGTGTCAATCAAAATCTTGAAAAGATCTTATGTTATAGTGTAGGTACGTGATTTTAATTCATTGAGTTTAGGGTATTTCTGTTAACCTTTTAGACGAATGTTACGAGTAATTAAAACAACAAATAGGGATGATGACTGGGTAATGAAATCGAATTTTGGACACATATTTTTGAAATTTTTTCATAATTGAATAATTACAGTATTATATTGAGTTGAAATGTCGCGTGACGTCACTTTTGAGTAAAAAAGCGTGACGTAACGCGCCATTTCAACTCGATGTAGCACTGTTATTATTTAATTATGAAAGAAAATAAAAAATGTGAGTCTAATATTTTCTAATTATCTGTCTGACGGACAAATAATTGAAATTTTGTCATCTAGCCTGTTATTCGGCCACATTTATCTACAGTGGTAGATAATACAGAAGTTGCCTTCCAAAGTTTTTAGTTTTCAGGCACTATTTTTCACGCTTTTCATCTCCTTCCGTTTTCTTTCAGAGAGCGTAAAAGTTAATCCCATCAAAAACAATACTTGTCAAAAAAACCAAGTCTCGCAACTCAGTTGTTCTACGGTAAAAAGTTGTGAGATCCATGTAATACCAAGTCCAGGCCAGGAAATCTTTAACGTTTTACATAAATATATTGACTTGGCCATCGCATGAAAACACGTGTAAATTAAATTATTTAGTGCGATGGCCAAGTCAATATATTTATGTAAAACGTTAAAGATTTCCTGGCCTGGACTTGGTATTACATGGATCTCACAACTTTTTACCGTAGAACAACTGAGTTGCGAGACTTGGTTTTTTTGACAAGTATTGTTTTTGATGGGATCTCATTTCTTTTTGTATTTTGTAGACAGCAGTTATGTATCTAGAAAACTGGACCGAAATTGAAAAATTTTACTCGACTTGGCGGTTGCACCACCGTGCCCCCAAATATTTTAGTTTTTCCTTGATTCATACACCAAACACTACTTATATTCCAAATTTAAAGCTTCTAGGTCTGCTAGAAGTGCCTTAGAGTTTTGATGATCGGTGAGTCAGTGAGTGACAAAATTAAGTAACTTTGACCCGTTATAATTCTTAAACTACTGGTTCAAATTGAATGAAATTTTAAATATACCGTGTCTTTACAATGCCTGCATAGCTAATGAAAATTCAGCCTTCTAGTTTTATCCACAACGAAGTTACAGGCAGTCGAAAATGGCCTGAATTGCTTCGATAAAAGTTCTAGAGGCGCTTAGAGCTTAGTAAGTTAATGATGTTGATTTCTTCTTGAAAGTGATGGCAGAATCAATTTGTCCATCAAGGTGCCCTGTATGGCGATGATTATACTCGTACAAAGTATGTAGATCATTTGACTTGTCTTTACCCATTAGCCGGCGAAAGTCGTTCCCTTCACGGTGCAAGTGATAGCTGTCAAAAATATCGGTTTTGTATGACATTGCATTGCCCATTTGTTTCACTTTGGCTGGTCTGTGGTTTAGAGTTACGAGGGGTAGTCACGGTAGTTATTTAGTTAACTGGGTTTTATCGTTTAAAATGTGTTAAATTTGTGTAAACTTGACAGCACAAAAGGGTATCGTTGCGGGTCCAATGACAGTTAACATTCCCCCGGGACGAACTTGACCTTCACTGGTTGGGTTTTTATTGGCGGTCAAGTTGTAGATTCTGGCTACACAGGAGTTGCAGCGGTGGGAACGAGAATAGTCCCGTAACTGCCTCTACCTTATAAAGGGATGCGTTAAGCTTCAAAATCAAAATCATAGTTATCTTTATTCGTATAGACTACCTAATTAAATTAGTACTTACAAATCGTCAAATGCTCTTAAGGAGCCAACAGTATACATGTCTCATTATTTTTTTGCCCTAAGTCATGTAGCACAAAATTGTAGAATCCACTATTCTACAACTTTGACACCGCATGTTCTCCACGTGCTTGACAAAAGCCTTCTATTGTTAGGCCAGTTTTGTGAAGCATAATGTTCAATAGCTCGTGGCATAGCAATGGCATGCCAAAGCGCACGTGTAATTCATAAAAAATAACTCGGGCTTGCCTTCTATTTCAGCTGATTAAGAGTTTTATCCGTTTTAAATCCTTGGGGGAGGCCTTTGTCCAGCAGTAGATATCATTCGGATGAAACGATCGAACGAATAGGGATCATCAGATCGCCAACTCAATGCATTATGGAAGCAATAAACAATGAGGGCTATCGTTTTTATACTTAACAGTTGGCACCCCTGGCGATTGACAGGACCTTACTCTACAGTGGCGTCATCTTGATGAGTGCAAATGCGATAGTCCTCCTACCACTTTAGCGCTCACCAGTTGGTGCCACTGTCTTCGCTACCAGCAAGTGACAGGACCTTACTCTACAGTGGCGCTAACTGGTGAGCGCTAAAACGATAGCCCTCATTGAGTATTGAGTACCTATTGACAATTTATTGATTTCAAAGCTACACTTTTCTTACTAAAAATCGAAAACTAACTTGATTCTCATTGAATATTCGACATTCAGGCTCTCTCTGAATATCTAGAATATTATAAATGCAAAAGTAACTATGTCTGTCTGTCTCTCTTTCACGCCTAAACCACTGAACCGATTTTGATGAAATTTGGCAGGGACACAGTTTGAGTCCCGGGAAAGGACATATGATAGTTTTTATCCCAGTTTTTGAAACAGGGACGCGCGCGATAAAGCTTTTCTGTGACAGACAAAATTCCACGCGGGCGAAGCCGCGGGCGGAAAGCTAGTAAAAAATACGAAGCTGTGCCTTGGAGTTATTAGTGTCAACTACTTGTCCAATTGACAGTCATGTCATCCGATATTATATCAATGTCGGTTTTTAACAAAGAAAGTGTTAAGATAAAGCTTAATCAAAGCTCTTAGGCTGGGTTGCACCATTCTAATTTAACTTTGACAAACGTCAAAAATCTGTCAAACTCCATACAAAAAACGCCAGTTATCGTTATAGTTACGGTTAAAGTTAGATGGTGCAACTAAGCTTAATGTAGCAGGTGGTTAATCTTGAATATCGAATACACTTATTGAAAATAAAAGTGTCAAGTGCGAGCGAGAGTAGAGGGTTCTGTATGTAGTCTTTAATATTTTGTATAACAAAACCTTTCGATTTTGGATATAGCTTCTAGGTAGATTATTTTTTCCATGGTAGAGTTAGTTATAGATTTCAAAATAGTATTATTACTTTATGTAACTATTTGTATGTCTACTCGTTTCACGCTTCTTAAAAAGCTGAACCAATTCTGATAAATTTTATTTAAAACCTCATGAGCTAATGTTGTACCTATGTAGATAAATAAATTGTCTTTTACCTCATGGAAAATTTTTTTTTTTATCCACAACGAAAAAGCTCTTGGCTTGCATCTCACCTTGGATTCATAGCATACTGAATTTTTTACCCGAAAAATTACTAGATATCCCCGTAAATCTAAAAAAAGTCATTAGTTCCATACAACCTACTGAACCCCAAACAGCCTACTAGTGGTAAAATTATAACCACATTGAAAATGTTCACTTTTTTTGTTCGCCGCTGTTTTCTAGCGGACAAAAAAGTCGGCCATTTGCATTTTTTGTACGGACCTACCACACGAGTGTTTTATTATTTATTTCGCTTTATATTTGAAGTTATTGATTTTCACTATCTTTTTATAATATCGTTAACTATTTGGGGCTATTGTAGAATCAATTTGAGAACAAGCGGCCATTTTGGGTTTTTGTATGCAAAACATGGGAAAAGCTTTTCTATGGAGATGTAATTTAAAACAAATCATTTTTTTTCTTTTATGTAAAGTCAATTGATAGGTCTTTGAATACATTTTTTTTTATAAAAAACATAATCATAGTTTTTTTTAACGATAGAGTTGTTATAACCGCCTCTGTGGTCTATTGGTAAGACTACCGAAGTACGGTCTCTGGGTAGGTCCTGGCTTTGATTCTTAGTGGGGGGAAAAATTTCGTTGTTGTAGTGAAACTTGAAAGAGATTAATATTAGTTTGCGTGTGTACTTTTTGGCTTTTATATTTAAATAATTACCACACCTTTGGTTCCTAAATATGTAGTTTCCTAAATTGACCCGATCGGAAATCGTACTTGAAACCGTAGTGACAGTGATTCTGCGTCGTAAAATATAAAGACCGTAGTGTGCCTAGTGGCTTGCGTCTCAGATTACGCCAGAGGTCGCGGGTTCGATTACCGAAAATTAAAAAACTGTTCAAGTACGAAGTACTCGTATAGGTATCCGTTATCTACTCGACTAGATGTCGTTTTGTAAAATGTTATTTATTATTTTTGACATTAGGCCTAGTGGTTCGTAAATCGGACTGTGGTCGCGGATTCAATCCCCGATCTGATAATATTATGATAATTCTGATTGTATTGATTTGGATTTCAATTCAAATTATTTATATCTAAGACTATAGTACCTACTTAAAAACTTAGCTTAAAAATAAAATATAAAAAAAACTTACGCATGCCAGTCTCCTCGATTTTGGGCTTGATCTCGTTGTAGTGCAAGTATCTCCCCAACTCACTGTTCCCCAAATGTTCATCGTTGAATTTCCCCAGCCACCCCGAAAGTACGTTCGCGTATTCCCCCAATTTTGACTCCAATTTGTCTTCTAACGCGGTAAAAAAACCATCCTCTTTTCTACTTTCAATTTTATCTGTGCCAAAGACAGCAGAAATTAAAAACAAAAAAGTCAAAATTACCGCGCGCGAATTCATTTTTCAAAAATTCAAATGCGTTCGAAGTGTTTCGTTTCGGAAATGTGACTGTTTAAATTTGTTGAGTGCCAGCAACGAAAGTACATTTCGCGGGCAATTTTGTGGTGAACGTGGCGAGATTTGGAACTAAACATTTTCATACTACTTTTGTATTCTCGCGTAGATAGTGGCGCCCTCGGTACATGTGATTAACTAGCGACGTAAAAATCCAGTATAAGTTGAGCTCTAAAGTTTGGCATTAGAACATCATTTTCAAACATTTTGTCAAAGTATCAAAGGGTAACCCAGGTCTTTTTTAAATTGGCACATTAAATGCAAAATTTTGATTTTACCTCAGGGAGAGGGGTAATCAAGTTTTGGATATTTTAATTTTTTATGTGCTTTTTTATGTAATGGGTGGTGATTACATAAAGAATTAATTAGAAAATGCCGCCGGATTTTATTAGAATAACTCTTTTTCACAATTATGTGGTGTAGCGAAGGAATTTATAGATTCATCCTAAAAGATCAATCAATGAAGAAAATATTTTTTATTTCTATGATTGCAATATTAAAGAAGAAAGAAAAGATAATTTCTTTTTCTTCTTCTTCATTTCTTCTTTCTATGATTGCAATATTTGATTATTGGTCGCTATTTATTATAAGTCTAAATAAAAATATTATTCATTAATTTACCGGATTCACTATTTATTATAAGTCTAAATAAAAATATTATTCATTAATTTACCGGATTCAAACTTATATCATTGATCATCATTACATCTAACAAGTAAACCGCATTCATAAATTATGCGTTAATTAAAATAGATTATCTCATTAAAATTCGTTTAAAATATTAATTTCGCTTCTTCATTTTACTTTTCAAATAAATTACTTGAATGAAATCAAAAGTAAAAGCAGAAAAACGAAACGCATTAAAAAGTGAAGTGTATAAGCGACCGCAACTCAACCTGCCGGAAATTCTCAAATTCCTTCGATTTTCAGCTTTATTTCATAAGATTAAAGTTCAATATGCAATTAGAGAAAGGTCTTTCTGTGATGAGCTTTGTTGAAAACTGTACATTTATAGGCAATAGTAAAATTAATATTATAAAGAGTGATAATATATTATAGTAATTGTATAAATTGTATGTTTGTTTAAATATTTAACGTTTCCGTGGTCCAGTGGTTAAGTTCCCTTAACTCAGAAGTTCTGGGTTCGATGCTCAGATAGAACACAGTCATTATTAAAATTACTTGCTCAAGTGAAGCTGAAAATCGTACGCACAGCGTTGGATTCTCTGTGATTGGTTCGTGTGTCACCCTGTACGTCCACGCGCACTGTGAGACCTCATAGTAATGTGAATACGAGCGTTAGTACTCTATGTGTAACTTTGCGTTTTCAGTTTCGGAAGAATATGGTTTCCGTGCTTTTCATAGGGTAGGTTAATAATATCTCTATCTGAGACTTGACTTACTTGACTTATGGTCCTATGTCCCCAAGATGGGGCAGAGGGCGTCCACAACAGTCCTCCATCTCGTTCGGTCTTGAGCTTCTCGCTTGATCTCGCTCCAGGTCTTGCCGATCTTCTTCGCCTCGTCCGCTACAGTGCGCCGCCAAGTTTGCCTGGGTCGACCACGTTTGCGTTTTCCTTGGGGATTCCAATCCAGAGCCTGCTTAGGGATGTGATCGGGGTCCCTTCGGAGAGTGTGGCCAATCCAGTTCCACTTGCGGCGCTTGATCTGAGACTTAACGAGCATTATAAAGTCAAGGGTTAGATACATAGAGGTTAGCCAAGAACTTTTATTTCCTAGATAGCGTTAAACGACAGATAAACATCTGAAAGCTACAATCACAGATTTAATCTCTTTAATTCTAAAAAAAAACATTCAAAAGCAAGCATTAGGCGGTAAACGAAACCGCATAAAAAACTAATGCTCCGCTATAAAATAATTATTATGTTAATATTTGTGAACGCATTAAATTATCAGTGTTTTATTTAAATGGCCGCGTTAATGTGAACAGAGGATGTAAGTAGTCTAATGCCCGTTTTCACCATTAATCCCTAATTTTTAAGTGACTCCTATGGTAACATTTTACAGGCATTATATTTTCATAGGGGTCACTTAAAAATTAGGGATTGATGGTGAAAATGGGCATAAGACGCAGATTCGCGTTTCTATTCCCAAGAGTTAAATTACCGTTTACCGAGGTGAAGTAAATGAAGCGATTCTATTGGTTCTTTACAAACACATTCTTCGCTACGCATTCTCGCACATCACTGGTGGAAACGCAGCCTGATTCGAATTTTGACAGCTCCGCTACACATCCTCGTACGACACATTTTCCTCGCACAGCTTAGGTGGAAACGCAGCCTTACGCCCGTATTCACAAACATTACTATAAGGTCTTACAGTGCGCGTGGACGCACAGGGTGACACACGAACCAATCACAGAGCTCTATTCAACGCTGTGCGTTCGATTTGCTGCTTCACTTAAGCAAGCATCGTTTGTGAATACGGGCGTTAGACGCATTTATAACTTTAGTTTTTACCCGACTGTACCAAAAAGAGGGTTATTTGCCAAGCCAAAAAGAGAGCAACTTGTAATCATATTATAATAAATGACACGAAAAGTTTCAGAATGAATGGTTGTTTGTTATTCCTTCAAGCATAGGATTACTGAACAGATTTTGATAGATTATGAATAAAGTTCATTAATGAGATGACTCTATAACATTTTATTACTTAGTAACCTTAGCTCCTAGCCTACATCATATCCTACATTATAAATACGTATTATTGCGTCATCTTAATACATATCTATTCCTTGGCAAATGCTAGCTTTTTTATTCGTTCGTTTCAGCCGAAAGACGTCCACAGCTGGACAAAGGCCTCCCCCAAGGACTTCCACAAAGGCCGGTCCTGCGATTTTTTTATTTAACAAAAAGCTATAAAAGAACATACGATTAGATCTGGATTGGAGTGGAGTGCAAGGTGTTCTGGAGTGGAGGCTACGTACCGGAAAGCGCAGCGTAGGACGTCCACCCACAAGGTAGACCGACGACCTCATAAAGGTAGCAGGAAGGCGCTGGATGCAGGCCGCCACCAATCGGCCATTGTGGAAATCATTGGGGGAGGCCTATGTTCAGCAGTGGACGTCCTATGGCTGAAATAATGATGATAATGACGATTAGATCTTAATTTTCTGTCCATAGCCAATGTGAGGAAAATACAAGTTGTGTTACGAGTGGATTAACTACAATAATACAGCAGCAGGGGTTCGAACCCGCGTTCCTCGGATCTCTAGTCAGTCAGTCCAACACCGACACCACTGGACTATTGTCGCTTTATTCTGAAATCAATTCGCTTCTGTTTTTTTGTACTTCGATCGAAACGATAGCGAAATTTAACATACATCACTCATGTTACTTGTTATAGTTAAGGCTGTACTTTTATATCGACTTACAGATTTACGCCCGTATTTACAAACATTACTATGAGGTCTCACAGTGCGCGTGGACGCACAGGGTGACACACGAACCAATCACAGAGCTCTATTCAACGCTGTGCGTTCGATTTGTTGCTTCACTTAAGCAAGCATCGTTTGTGTGCAATGTCGATGTAAAATCATTGTCTACTAATGTGAAACTATAAAGCACTCAGAATCAATTAATCAGCTACCAGTTTAGAGAGCTTAAGGATGTACACCGATTTCAAGTTTTATCAAGTGTCATTAATCGATAATTAGTAATTAAGAATGCCTAACTGGTTTGATTATTTAGTTCAGGTGTAAGTATAGTCGTATGTGAGAAAAAAATGTTGATCGAATAAATTATGTGGGTGTTCCTGTTCGTGTTGCACAATGCACATTTTTGGGGGAATGTAGCACGTAAAATTTCACAGTGTTTTGCTTGATGTGGTGTGGTGATAAATCCAGGGATGTTATGAATATGAAGTTTCGGTTATGGAGACGGATATGAAATAATTTCGGATTATCCGAAAGTTTCGGATAATTTCGGTTACGAATATTAGAATTTTAAAAATGTAAAATTCAAATAGCAAGATGCTGCGCGAGTACTATGACGGCATCTATGATAAAGCTAAAACAGGCGGGGATATCAGATAGTGCCAGGGAATGCCAGACAAGTAGCAAATTATTAAAAAATATTAAGATTTTTTAAACTCTGCCTATATTCGAAACTATCCGAAACTTTTGAATCGGTTTCGGTTACGGTTACGGATATTTTGGATATCCGACAGTTTCGGTTACGGTTACGGATATCCATAACGATGGAACCGAACCGTAAATTCCCTGGTTAAATTCGAAAATTTTAGGGTGTAGATGTAGAATTTGAAAATTAATAGAAGTCGATTTAACGGTTTATTAAAACTTTACTAAAACCATGCGTTAATGAGTAGAGTCCAGAAAGAAAAGCAACCAAGGGACAAACATGCGATCATCAGGCCTTTTTTTTGCGTCGGGAAATGCTTTGCATGCCCACTGGCTGAAGGGGACAGTCAGTCAGTGGGTTATGTGGGACTCTCCCCGCCGCGGGAGGGCGGGCCTACCCACTAAAACCCGACGGTGTCCTCCGGGGCCATTTGATACGAAGCCGCGAGTTATCATCAGGCCTCCCCAGGCCCTGGCCAGCGTGGGGAGTGTAGGCCAAATCCTCCATTTGCCTCTGGTAAATTAGAGAGGGTCGTGCTACTGCAGTGGATACTAAATGACTTGATGATGATGAATCATTTATACACTCCGCATCAAATAAATCGCACCTCCCGCGACAAGCACTTATCAAACGTATGCATCCCCACTTCCCACCAACATTGGTACCATTTGAAAGCCTAGTTCTAAACTTCATTTCATTAAAGGAAAGGTTTTTACCCCAAAAATGTGTCTTTACAAGGATCCAGAGTCACTTCTGCAAAAAATAGGTAGTTACGCTATAGCCATTTTTTATGACTATATAACTGTTAAGTTGGGATTAATCGCTATCCATCTGTTAAAGAGGACACGTGAGATCTTTATTTGGTTTTATAACCATAAAAATTGGTCTAATTGATCCCAGAGGTGAGCCCAAAGTGAGGTCTATTTTCAAGTCACATTTATGGTATATGTTAATCATTTATTTAGAAATGAAATGTATTTTTCTTTAAGGATATTTATTGGGCTTTCAAATAACACCAATATTGTTGGGGTACCATGATTGTGTCAGAAGAAAATCTTTAAAGTTCGCGTCGCGGAAGGTGCGGTTTATTTGATGTTGAGTGTAGTTTAGACTGTACTCTAATCAGACGCAATCATTAGGCAGTATTATTTGCATACTAGCTGTGCTCGCAACTTTGTACGCGTAAAAATAGTTTGAGTAATATTTCCCGTTTTTTCAACATTTTTCTTGACAGTTCTGTCCCTATTAATTGTAGGGTGATAATAAACAAAAGCCTTCCTCAATAAATGGGCTATCCAACACAAACATTATTTTTAAGTGGTTCTTGAGGTTCAAGTAAAAAACAAAGTTTTCATCTTCTCTAGATTCTTCTTCTTTTCGTGTCGACAACAAAACAAACCTACACAGTGTCAGCCCGAAACTCCCACGAGAGTGGCGTTGTCAGCAGCACTCATCAAATCCTCCTGCGTGCAGTTGCTCGGGCACTCAGGGCACGACATCAGATGCTTCATCAACTGGGGAATAAAACCGCACCTGCACTCCATGTTCAAGCAATCCAAGACCTGACCAGATTGTCCTTACTACGGAAGTCTATTAAAGACTTCCAGGTAAGCCAGGGGAGCTCATGACCAAAATCAAAATCAAAAAATCAAAATCAAAAAGAGAGGGTCATGCTCCTGCATTGGAGATTAAATGATCTGAGGTGCGCACGCGATGCGTGGACGCGTGGAGGCCCACTGTGGTTTAGCCATCCTTTTCTAATTGGTCACTCAAACACCGTGGTTTCGAACAGCATACTAATTACCATAGTGGCAATAAACGCATTATTTAGAAAGGTGGTAACTAATGCCGTAAGTTTAATAAATAAATAAATGCGTAAGCAGTGTGTTGCTAGGTTCATTGTATTACGGGACAAAAAGTAATTAAGTAAGGTTTCAAATCGTGGTTGATTTTTTGGGGAATAACTTTAAAAACGATGAATGATACTACATGATTATCGAAAAGCATCTTTCGATTCAGTTTGTGAGAAATCGGGACATCTAGCTTCCGAAGTTCCGTCCTTAACTAGGTCCCTCCACCAGGCAGTAAAAATAAATATTATTTTTATAAAACTTTGTTTATACAAGTAGGTTTTTTAAAAAGCACTTTTACACGTCCCAGTATTAACCCTACCACTGCTTCGGAACAATAATAGGATCAGTGCTGAGAAGAAGAATTATGAAATAAAGAAAAATAAAAGAAAGATAAAATACATATAAGATTCCGAACTAAACATATTTTATTACGTCGCCACGCATACTTAGTGTGGTGTAGCATTATTTCATATTCCACATTTCAACCATCTCTTATTAATATTAAACTGAAATAAAAACAAAGTACCCTTTTAACACTTCTTTTATGTAAATGAATGGGTGATTTTCGCATCTTTTGCCTAATTAATTATCCATTAAAACTGAATGAGAGTATAACTTGTCTTTCATACAAAAAATATACTGAACTTTTTTAACTCGGGTTAAAATAAAGCAAATGCTGCATAAAATTGTTGAACTACATATTTGAGAGTGTGTGAGCTTCAATAAAGCTTTTGTAACTCTGAAAAACGAACTAAAGTCGCTGACATGGCCCAACGGATTAGCAAGCTGAAGTGGCAATGGGCAGGGTACATAGTACGCAGAACTGACGGCCGATGGGGCAGCAAGGTTCTGAAGTAGAGGCCGCGTATCGGAAATCGCAGCGTGGGATGTCCACCCACAAGGTGGACCGACGACATCGTAAGCAGGAAGGCGCTGGATGCAGGCCGCTACCAACCAGTCATTATGGAAATCATTGAGGGAGGCCTATGTTCAGCAGTGAACGTCCTATGGCTGAAATTATGATGATGATGAAATAAAATCAGATTGAGTACCTAATTTAAGACACTTAAAATATATCTATTAAAAGATAACAGAAAGATATTATTATGTATAATAATTGATTTTATTTTATCGCAAAACATGGTAAGAAACATAATTTTTACAACTTACAATTTTCAAAGCGTTAGCGCATTCTGTAATCTTCAATCTAACAAAAAATACCACACTTAATTTAAACACTACATATTTAACATGTTAAAAGCGATTTTTGATACTAAATGCCATTCACAAGTCAATTCTGAATTAATTTACGATTAGCTTACTTTAAACCTGTTTAAAATAAGTGTTTTATATAACCACTTAAAATTCTGTAGGCGGTGTAGGAACACTATTTTACGATTCACTAGTTATATCGTTTCTAGATAAATTTCATTTTATGGCCTCTCATTATAGGAACAGGGTTGTCAAAATTATTTTTTAATATCACAAATCAAACTTGACCGGGACAAACTTGACCTTCACTGGTTGGGTTATCGGCGGTCAAGCTGTAGATCCTGGCTACACAGGAGTTGCAGCGGTGGGATAGAGAGGTGTGATTTCTTTTCTCTTACAAATAAAATCTAATTTATTTTCAAAGTTTTTATATAAAAACAAAGGCTCATTTTTGTGTAAGTTAATCTTGCTCTATCACAACTTCACAAGAGTTATTCATTATTACTTTATGTTTATACGTAGAGAACAATTTATTCACTATTTAAACCAAAGTATTTCTATGTTAGTCTCTTTAACATCTATTTTCTAGCTGATCAAATATTTTTGAAATCAGACAAAAATCATTCAATGCAAGGCTTTAAAAGTGCACTTTTATATGTCCCAATATATTTTTTGTAAATAACTTGAAAAAATCGAACTGCCTAAGGCGGGAATCGAACCCACGACCTTTTGCTTGCCGGGCGACTGCTATTCCATCCTCTTCCATTTGTATAGGGCTATTTATGCTCGTTTTCACCATAAATGCCTGTTTTATGTGTTACCTACCTTACCATAGGGGTCACATAAAACTTAGGAATTGATAGGACAATTCGTGGGTTCGATTCCTGCCTTAGGCAGTTATTTTGAGAAGCGACTCTACATGCAATTTTTTTGTATTAACCCTATCATAATAATGTAGGCTTGTGCTGAGAAGAAGCAATGTAACTTTCAAGACACAAACAGACAACTCATTTTCTTGCGTATGTTAGTTTGGTGTTTATTGAAGTAGTTAAAATGATAATGAAAACATAAACAATACAAAACACAACGAAACTAAAGTTATGATATAATTATTTGCATCTTTCATTGCTTGCATTATATGCACAGTGAATTTAATATACTTACTTGACTTGAAATTAACGCCCGTATTCACAAACATTAACTATGAGATCTCACTGAGACCTTTAGGTAAGTATTTACTGTATTTCTAAAAAAGAAAAGGACAGAATAATTTGTTAATGCCAATGCTAAAGATATGTGGGAAATAATAATTTTAAGTAGACATTTGCTAAAAAAATTCACATTTCTACATTTAAATACATTTAACGTCTAAAATAACGAACGCGAGTCTATTGTCATTAACGCATTCATAAGCAATTAAGAGGAATATTTTAATTGAATTATGGTTTATGACACTATAATTTATTTTATTGACCTACCCATCCCGTCTGGCCAGCGTGGGGAGTGTAGACCAAATCCTCCATTTGCCTCTGGTAAATTGGATAGCA
Source organism: Ostrinia furnacalis (assembly GCF_004193835.3). Taxonomy (NCBI): domain Eukaryota; kingdom Metazoa; phylum Arthropoda; class Insecta; order Lepidoptera; family Crambidae; genus Ostrinia; species Ostrinia furnacalis. The sequence goes on along the minus strand of NW_021131371.1, from coordinate 294,882 downwards.
ATTACTTCTGCAGTAGAAGATAATAAATTGCCTGATGATAAGATTATATTTTAGTCTCTATCTTCCTTTTATTTCGTTTTGGTTAGATTTTTGTTCTTATTATAAAACTCAAAGGTGACTGACTGACTGACTGACTGACTGACTGACATAGTAATCTATCAACGCACGGCCCAAACCACTGGACGGATCGGGCTGAAATTTGGCATGCAGGTAGATGTTATGACGTAGGCATCCGCTAAATCCGGATTTTACGAAACTCCACCCCTAAAGGGGTAAAACGTGATCCACGCGTACGAAGTCGCGGGCGGCCGCTAGTGTACCTATAAGCTAGAACTAAAAGACACCTAAACAAAAGTCAATGAGTTTGTGTATTTTATCATAATTGGCTTGTGTCTCACCTGATGGTAAGTGATGATCAGGCCGAAGGTGGAAGCGAGCTTCACCCGGAATCCTCAACCACGGAGGAACTGGCTATCTTACCTCTAACTGTCGGAACACAACAATGCTGTTAACATTGTTGTTATTTAATAAGACATTGAACTTAGCACGCATACCTACTTATTTATAATCAAATTACCAATATGTATCTTCAAACGAGGCTACTGTGTCAACAAAAAGAGTTTATTATACAGGGTGTTAGGTAAATGGGTATATGAACCGACACTAGCCCATGTTAACATGGGCATATAAATGGTATGGTGTTATCAAAAATTTGATATCATCATTTTATTTTTCATACAAAATAAATTTTATAAAATCCGATTTTTATGAAAATTAAAATAATTGAAATGAAGATACCTATCAATTTTCTGACTTCACCATACCATTTATATGCCCATGTTAACATGGGCTAGTGTCGGCTCATATACCCATTTACCTAACACCCTGTATATTTTTATAGTTCACATATTTATTTTACCATAATCGGTTTCTGATTACGCCATTATAGTTCACGAACTTATGAAGTTTTGACGTTTATAAATGCAAACAGTCTTTAGAAAACCATGATTGATTGTCCTAGATGTGACTGGATCCCATGGGAATTAGGCTAAAGGTAAAAATAGTTTTTACCTACATTCTTAGATTAATCTATGCCTATATTTAATGATTTATGTCACATAACAAAGGTTCCTAACGTCCGATGCTTGCATAAGTGAAGCAGCAAATCGAACGCACAGCGTTGAATAGAGCTCTGTGATTGGTTCGTGTGTCACCCTGTCCGTGCGCACTGTGAGACCTCATAGTAATGGTTCGTGAATACGGGCGTAAGTTTCTTCCACCACCAGCACCAGCCGATTTTTACCGAAGTGGTGGTAGAGCAAGCTATATTAGTAGGTAAGTACTCTTTAAAAGGTACATTAGTAGCTGCCCCGGCGAACTTTGTACCGCCTATGTTCATCAGAAATAATGTAGGATTCGAATTATAGATTTTTTCAAATCGGTTCAGTAGTTTCGGAGCACATTCAATACTAACAAACAATCAAATATTTCTTCTTTATAATTAGTATAGACAACCTACAACGTTCTATCTAGTAAAATCCTAGGTCCGCAATGACAGGTATTATTCCCCCGGGACAAACTTGACCTTCACTGGTTGGGTTGTTGGCGGTCAAGCTGTAGATCCTGGCTACACAGGAGTTGCAGCGTTTGGAACGAGAGGTGGGAATAGTCCCGTAACCAAGTAAAATACTGCTGACGAACCGACAATAAACCGACAAAACTTTTCCTCCGAGAATGTCGTATGTTTGCCTTTATTTATTCATAGCAATTTTATGGTACTACATACTTAATGATTAGGCCTTCAAATTACTACTGTTAAACATTCAATTATTTGTGCTATAACTTTTGCCCGTAGCGTTACTTGTCGAATTTTGCTCTGCCTGAGAAAAAATCAAGCGTATGAGCTTTTTAGGGTACCGTAGTCCTGACAAAGAACCCTTATAGTTTCGTTATGTCCGTCTGTCTGTCCGAGGTTTTGCTTGGAAACTATTAGCACTAGAGAGCTGTAATTTTGTGGAGGTATGTACCTATATTAATCACGCCGACATATTTTTATCTACAAAAAGGAAGCTCTTGGCTTGCATCTCACCTGATGGTAAGTGATGATCAGGCCGAAGGTGGAAGCGAATCAACCTAGAATCCTCAATCACAGAGGAACTGGTTGGGTACTTCTCATTTACACTCAAATTTGATGGTCACACAATAATAGTTCATAAACGGTATAAGTTACAACAATAACTTTGAAATCAGATGATAAAATATCTATTTAGCTACATACAAAATAAATTTTATCGTAATAGAAGCAAAAATAATACGAAAAAATCACATGAAACGATAAAAAACGGGGTCATTTTTCGCGTTCTCATCGTGTCACACCTTCGGTTGCAATGAAACATTTGGTTACTGCATTCACAATTTTCATTCAATTTGTGTGTAGCATATACTAAAATCATCGTAATTAAATATACTTTCCACACAATAGTCTCACCCTTAAAACCAATTGCGTAGAATCTTGTAACTTGGTAGGTGACGTAATCGGTAAAATTTTATCTTGTATTTAAGTAGGTACCTATTTATATTATGTTATTGCTATTTATCTATGAAAATAAGACAAAATATATGTTTTATAAACACTTAAGAGTCATTTACAGTAGTAAAGTTTGAAAAAATTATTGCTGTGAAGTACAGAATCACTTTCGTGGCATCAAAAAATTCAAAACACTAAAGCTTCCAAACGAGACTCACTATTTGACTGATTTACTGAGAATACAATCTTCACATCAAGCGCTACAATTTTTGTTTACAAAAAGTTTAAATTAGTTAGAAATAAAATTCGCCATGAAGGTGACGATGAGAACCGTGGCGATGAGAAATAGCCGGTTATCTTACCTCCAACTGCCGGAACACAACAACGCTGTTAACATTGTTGTTATGGTGACAAACTTAGGTAAGATGGTGGTAGCTAGCGGACTTAGAACAAGCCCTACCACCAACCAAATCGAACAGAAAAATCTGCCCCCACTGGAAATCAAATCTGGAAACCCTGGGGCGGCTAATCTATCTCTGTACCAAAAATCTTCAGCTTGGATAGGTCTTTTAAAATGGCTTAGGGGTTTCTAAGATCTGTTTTTCGGTTTAAGGATCCATTTGCAAAATGTTAAAGTTTAAAGTGTCAATTTTTGTTCGAGTAGGGCGTCCTCTAAAAACTAAACTGTTGTCTTGAAAAATCTGGAAAAATTCGTAATGATACTGCTTTTCATGAACTTTCAAAGAAAACTATAGCGGTTAAGATACATCAGTTAGTTTAAGGGTAATAGTAATTTAACTCATATATATCTATATTATACAATTTCTTAACTAGTGAAAATTCGTTAGAAGAAAGTATTAAAAGTGACTTTAGATGAAGTAGGTAATTGCTTGCTTCTGAAATATATTGTGTTAACGACGGACAACTACGGAACCCTACACTGCGCGTGGCACGACACGCACTTGGCTAATTTTTATTTCTTGAAAATATTACAAACAAACAGACAAAGTATACCTAATACATATATTCAATTGATCTACTTTCTCAATCGATAACTACGTTCATTATTTCCACCTAAATGCTGTTAATCTTGTTGCGTTGATCCATTTTAATGGGATTCCAGTTTGTATGGAACCGGTATTTTTTATGGCCATGGTAATTGAATTTAACGGCCTTAGTGTGTATGAAATGAGCGTGTAAAAGTATTATATTGATGATTAAAAAGCAATACATAAAGTATGGACAAGAGCATGTCAAGTTAAACACAGTGTAGTTTGTAATAGGTACCTATGTTATTGCAATAAAAATAAATATAGCTTGAAGTGCTATAATTGTACTTTGAGCTTGCATATCAATATTGATGTATTGACAGTTACATGGGACTATTCCCACCTCTCGTTCCCACCGCTGCAACTCCTGTGTAGCCAGGATCTACAGTGTGACCGCCAACAACCCAACCAGTGAAGGTCAAGTTTGTCCCGGGGGAAAGTTAAACTGTCATTGGACCTGCAACGAAATTAATCAGAAGAACATAGGAGGAGTTTGAAGTTAAGGTCATCGGGCCTCCCCAACCCGTCTGGCCAGCGTGGGGAGTGTAGACCAAATGACGTATGACACAATGAGTGTAAAGCATGACCCTCTAATTTACAAGCAAATGGAGGCATTTGCTTGTAAATTAGAGGGTCATGCTTCCTATTGTGGAGACTAACTCCCGTATTCTATGAGGTCTCACAGTGAGCGTGGATGCACAAGGTGACACACGAACCAATCACAGAGCTCTATTCAACGCTGTGCGTTCGATTTGCTGCTTCACTTACGCAAGCATCGTTTGTGAATACGGGCGTTAACTTGACATGATGATGATAATTTGAATCACTTATCTATTGATGCTAATACGGTTTTTAAACTAAAGATATGAATTATATAATTTCTAGAGTCTAGATTAAAAGATTGTATAATAAATATCTAACAATTAGGTAACTCTGTTTCTAAATATTTTTGAATACACTTGTAGTTTCGAAAGAGAAAGTTAAAAAATGCAATAAAGTTTATTATGCATTTCTAGTCTTAAATTTTGCAAACTGCTCACGTAAAAAGATATAATGGATATTTCGAAGCGTTTATATCGAATTTGAAAGCAATTTGAATAGTTTAAACTATTAAAAATCGCATAAATATAGGGTAAGTACTCAACATCTCTCACGATGTTAATTAAGATGGAAAGTGCTAAAGGTTAATTAATGGGCTTACTAAAAAATGCTTGCTCTGAATTTAGAAATAAACCAGTGTTACTTCGATAGTGAGTGTAGTAGAAGTTAATAAATGAAAAGAGTGGACTGTATAAAATTAATTGTCTATTCTGTATAAATTTACAATAATATCGAGACCGTTTAGTGCAAAGTCGTTGAAGAGAGTGCGTCAGGATCGTCTTCTTAGATGTTCGCTCGCGAACCGAACATTGCTCGTTCGTTCGCCGAACGCTCGCCGCTCCCTCCGGTCACGCCGCCCGCGGGCAATGTCCGTGAGTAGACAACCAGTTTTGTTGTAAAAATACCTACTTTTGCTTTTTTTAGAAAACAGTGGGCTTAGTGTGAGTTTATATCAAACGTCCTCACTAGCACGGTAATGTATGACGAATTGTACAGCGCCTCTAGCGGAAACGTTCAAGAACTAAAATACGCGCTAATTTCAGGAACTACGGGTCCGATTTGAAAGAAACATTTTTATTAGATAGCCCATTTATTGGGGAAGGCATAGGCAATAATATCACGCTACGACCAATAAGAGCGTCAATGAAAAATGTTTCAAAAAACCTTAAAAATATATCCAAACTATTTTCACGCGTACGAAGTTGCGGGCACGATTAGACAATTATCATATACCTAGGTAATATAAAACTTATTGTCTACTTTCTGTTTCGTCCAGTTTGCAAGATGGCTAATTCAACTTCAGAAGTAAAGGCGTAGTCGTACCGCAAATTGCAAAAACACAAATTGGGGACACAATAAAACTAAAAACAGTAGGAATTCTCCGCTAAGACCTTGACAAAATTACATTTGTGATTGTGACAGGTTTTTCGCAATTGTTTTGCAGAGCGAAGTAAGGCTGAGTTGCACCGTCTTGCTTTAACTTTAACAAACGTCAAAAATCTGTCAAGCTCCATACAAACAAAACCGGTTATTATAATAGTTACGGTTACAGTAAGTTGGTTTAAAAAAAAAAAAAAAAAAAAAAAAAAAAAAAAAAAAAAAAAAAACTCAGCCGTAGTTAGGTAATTAATTAAGTCTTGTNATCCTTCAGAAGGAGGCAGCGGAGCGCGAGCGAGAGAACGATCCTCTCGCCCCATCGCTCCGCAGGCGGAGAAGGGGCCGGAGAAGGCAGTTGTACGACCGTTCTACTCTGCCCCCAGGTGGCGGCCAGCAGGCCGGGGGTGCGGGGGCACCCTTGTCACCTTCGTCTGACGGGAACGGCTTGGTGTTTCGGGCATTCCCGTCGGACAAGGGGGGCGTGTAGGGTCCGCCGTGTAGGCGAGCTGTCGCTGTAGCGTGGTGTCGCGGAAGTCTAAGGCTACGGCCGGATACTCGCGACACCCCCACTCGGGCTACGACGAAACGCCGCGGAGGTTTTAGTGGGTATACCCCGTCCTTTTCCCTTTTTAGGGCGCCGGGAGTCCCACACACCACCCTGTCCCCCTGCAGTGGTGATAGTGCGCAAAGCATTTCCTCCGCGACAAAAAAAAGGGGGGCCCAAAACGAGCTGTGCCTAGAGGCCCCGAGATGGTTAATCCGGCCCTGCTTGTCAGGACTACGGAACCCTAAAAAAGCTGGCGTGAAGCTGTAATTGACTTTAACTTCTGTCACCTGTACCTGTTAAAACAAGACTCTAACATAGATTTTACACTTTTTCGCCATCTCATCTAACTCTGTTGATTATTTTAATGATTTTAAAGACAGTTAAATTTGAACTAATTGAGTTTTCAGGGCCTGAATTTAGATTTTTTGAGGTTTTGTACACATACATTTTTGTATAACGGCGTCAAGTACCTACAAAATAGCAAAAAACTATATTGATCAACTGCAGTATAGGTAACAATATTTTAAAGGTACATCACGCATACACATGAACATAACTAAATTGTAATTGATCTGGGGGCACGGCAGTGCCCCCACCAAGTCGAGCAAAAAAGCGGCACGGCCGTACCATCCTTTTCTCGAAGCAATTCAGGCCATTTTCGACCGCCTGTAACTTCGTTGTGGATAAAACTAGAAGGCTGAATTTTCATTAGCTATGCAGGCATTGTAAAGACACGGTATATTTAAAACTAGCTTTCCGCCCGCGGCTTCGCCCGCGTGGAATTTTGTCTGTCACAGAAAAACTTTATCGCGCGCGTCCCTGTTTCAAAAACCGGGATAAAAACTATCCTATGTTCTTTCCCGGGACTCAAACTATCTCTATGCCAAATTTCATCAAAATCGGTTGCGAGGTTTAAGCGGGAAAGCGTAACAGACAGACAGACAGACAGACAGACAGACAGACTTACTTTCGCATTTATAATATTATAGTTGGGATTTCATTCAATTTGAACCAGTAGTTTAAGAATTATAACGGGTCAAAGTTACTTAATTTTGTCACTCACTGACTGACTCACTGACTCACTGACTCACTCACTGACTCACCGATCATCAAAACTCTAAGGCACTTCTAGCAGACCTAGAAGCTTCAAATTTGGAATATAAGTAGTGTTTGGTGTATGAATCAAGGAAAAACTAAAATATTTGGGGGCACGGTAGTGCAACCGCCAAGTCGAGTAAAATTTTTCAATTTCGGTCCAGTTTTCTAGATACATAACTGCTGTCTACAAAATACAAAAAGAAATGAGATTTGGGGGCACGGTAGTGCAACCGCCAAGTCGAGTAAAATTTTTCAATTTCGGTCCAGTTTTCTAGATACATAACTGCTGTCTACAAAATACAAAAAGAAATGAGATCCCATCAAAAACAATACTTGTCAAAAAAACCAAGTCTCGCAACTCAGTTGTTCTACGGTAAAAAGTTGTGAGATCCATGTAATACCAAGTCCAGGCCAGGAAATCTTTAACGTTTTACATAAATATATTGACTTGGCCATCGCATGAAAACACGTGTAAATTAAATTATTTAGTGCGATGGCCAAGTCAATAATTTATGTAAAACGTTAAAGATTTCCTGGCCTGGACTTGGTATTACATGGATCTCACAACTTTTTACCGTAGAACAACTGAGTTGCGAGACTTGGTGACAAGTATTGTTTTTGATGGGATCTAATTTATTTATTTATTTTATTTTATTCAAAACAACAAACAATTACATAATATAATTATAATTATTCTAATTATACAACAGAAAACAGGTTCAAACATTTTTTTCACTTTCTAGCCAAACAGTGCGAACCTACCGTATCATAAACGATGTTATGTTAGGCTTAACCGCATCTGGAGCGTCGGAAGATCAAGCTAGACTCATTAAATAATAATTAGATATAAACCTAACAAGTTCTATTCTAAAAGCAGTCGAAATTAATTTTAATAAAAAAATAAAACCGACTCTAGGCTTTTCAAAAAGCGCTTTTACACGTTCCAGTATTAACCCTACCACTGCTTGGGAGCAATAAATGGACCAGTGCTGAGAAGAAGAAGCGCTAGAAACTGTCACAATTATCAGCCTATTTTTCAATCAATAGAGTTTTGACCTTTGTTATGAACTAAGCACCTTTTCAAAATCAAAGTAACAATTCTTTATTTGTATAGACTATTTAAATAGTAGTTAGTTAGTAATAGTACAAATCGTCAAGGCCATGGGGCCGGCCTGGCTTTGCTCTTAAGGAGCCTCTACATGTCTCATATCTTTTTACAGCGCTTTGAGACAAACATTTGGCAATTTTCGTAAATTATATACCTTTTTGTCTTCTTAGCTCCATAACCGTTCGACATTTTCATCGGTGTACCTACTTTCTATGTATACGATAATCGGCCCCCATCGAGAGCGTACACTGAAAGTACAGCAATAGTATAATGTGACGTACGTACGACACTTTCACCATAACAACTTTTTGAGTTTTGAGAATGAAACACATTTTGCGCCAAACTGGTCTTATTTTTTGGACCAAATGTAACTAACTTTTATTTTAGAGATAAGTATGTAGGCTGGTATGCATTATAATAAATCAAGTTTAATAATACACCTCAATCTGAATTCATTTTATAGTCTTAAAAATGTAGATTTTTCGTTCAGAATTTATTACCATTATTGAGTTTCTTGCCCTGCTTCTTCTCAGCACTGGCCCATTTATTGTCCCGAAGCAGTGGTAGGGTTAATACTGGGACGTGTAAAACCGCTTTTTAAAAGTCTATTAATTAGCAGAACATGTTTATTTTCTGCTAATTAATAGACTTTTAAACACATTTGTGTTTTATGATTTATGTTACATACAAAATCAAGAAGGTAGGCGCTGGATGCGGCCCAATGGAAATCATTGGGGAGGCCTATGTTCAGCAGCGGATGTCCTGTTGCTGAAATGGTGAACAAAATCAATCACAACACATTAAAAACAAACTTTATTAATACAACAAACAGGCCACAAAACAAACAAACACAGTAACAACTGACACAAGTGGGGTCCCGCTGGACCCCCGCTGGGCTGCGAAAAGGGCCACGTCGTGGTAGTTGGAACTCCATCCAATGAGGGGTTCATCCCGGTTCTGGACGCGGAGCCACAGTTCTAGAGGCCTGAAGTATCTGGAAAAGAAAGGGCAGATTGTAGGATATTTTTCACCCGGGCTAGGACGAGACAGGAAGCAAAGTGCACGTTCGAAATAATACAAAAACTAGCGGCCGCCCGCGACTTCGTACGCGTGGATCCCGTTTTACCCCCTTAGGGGTGGAGTTTCGTAAAATCCTTTCTTAGCGGATGCCTACGTCATAACACCTACCTGCATGCCTTTCAGCCCGATCCGTCCAGTGGTTTGGGCTGTGCGTTGATAGATCACTATGTCAGTCAGTCAGTCAGTCACCTTTGAGTTATATTATAAGATAGCACTTAACCTATTATATAAGCATGTATAATATTGTCTAAAATGGTGTATGTCTTGTTGGTGTTAATAAATAAATAAATATTATTTAGATTGCCATCACCAACCCGCCTGTCTAGCGTATCACGTAAAGGACGAAGCACACTTATCAATCCGAAAACGGACGGTCAGTATTATTTGTATGAAACTCTATACTGCACACTTAAATCAGCACCGCAACATAACCTCGCCTCGCGGTTGACAGCGCGGTATAAGGACTATATTTCACCGGGACACCATGGCGGCGCAACCAGTCGCCGCTACCAACAAAATGTACACAGCTCTAACATTGTTGGTAGCGGCGACTGGTTGCGCCGCCATGGTGTCCCGGTGAAATATAGCCCTAAGGCGATACAGTGTTGATCCCTTTACGAGTTGATAAGTGTACTTTGACCTTGTAAAACCCTCTCTTGGGATATATATCTTGGCTGAACGTATCCGGGCTTGGATTCGCGCCACGATAAAATCTTATCGTGGTATTACGAGTAAATCGATTTTAGGCAACAGGTGTATGGGCTTACTGTCTAAAACTGATAAAATGACTCGATAAGAATATTATCGTGACGTGAATCTCAGGCCTGCAGGTGTGACTGACTATGTACAGTCAGAATCAAATATGTAGTTCGTGAAACCCAAAGTGGTCAAAAAGTTGACGACAAATATTCCAATTGTAATAAAGACGCCCACGCTACGTCTTCCAGCCCGTGGTCGCCACTCGAGAACTTTTCTGCCCCTTGATTTTAGCAATTCTGCGAGCTATGTCGGTCACTTTGGTTCTCCTGCGGATCTCCTCATTTCTGATTCGATCACGCAGGGAAACTCCGAGCATAGCCCGCTCCATCGCCCTTTGGGTGACCTTGAGCCTTCTTATGAGGCCCATAGTAAGAGACCACGTTTCAGATCTGGAAGACGTAGCGTGGGCGGGCCTCCTACTAGGTGGACCGACGATCTGGTAAAGGTCGCGGGAAGAGCCTGGATGCGGGCAGCGCAGGACCGTGCATTGTGGAAAACCTTGGAGGAGGCCTTAGTCCAGCAGTGGACGTCATTTGGCTGAAACGAACGAACGAACGAACGAATAAAGACGCGTTGCAAACTTTTTGGCTACTTTGGTTGTCACGAACTATTTGTCGCTGACTGTACAATAAACCGGCTTGATTTAAATTATTTTCACACATAAGTACCTACTCGTATATGGCTGTAATGTTCACAGGAGTGTGCACATATAATAATGAATCTATACTAATATTATAAATGCGAAAGGAACTCTGTCTGTCTGTCACGCTTTCACGCCTAAACCACTGAAAGGATTTTGATGAAATTTGGCATAGAGATAGTTTGAGTCCCGAGAAAGGACATAGAATAGTTTTTATCCCGGTTTTTGAAACAGGGACGCGCGCGATAAGGTTTTTCTGTGACAGACAAAATTCCACGCGTGCGAAGCCACGGGCGGAAAGCTAAATAAATTATAATACAATATCCATATTAGTCAGTATGTATCAAAGAGTCAATCAATATTATTCACATCATGAGTTCATGACTGACAGTTTATAAATCATATATAAGTAAATAATCGTAAAGATAATAAATGATGCTCTACTCGTATAATCGAGCACTTTCAGTTAAAATAAATTAAGGAATACCTCTACTTCAGACCATGACCCATGCTGAGCGGTGACTAATTTTGGTTCTAACTACTTGTACTTACTATTATTATGTGTTATATTTTTTTAAGTTGGAACCAAAATAAATGTTTTTCTTTCTTTCTTTCTAGCTTTGCCCGTGTGTATGCTTAAGGTCATAGCAGACTTATCAACTCGGAAAGGGATCAACATCGTATAGGCTTTCGCGAGCTGTCAACTACCGTGAGTTTTACGTTACGGTGCGGATAAGTGTGCGTTGCAGTATGGAGTTTCATACAAAGAATACTGACCGCCTCGAGTTGATACGGTTACCCTTTATTTATTTATTTATTTATTTATTTATTATCAGAAAATGTATGTTTACAGACAGGTCCAAAACACATACATATAATATAATTAATTTACATTTAGTTGCATGTCATAAATTAGGATTACCATGTCAAATCAAATACAAAAATAAAATACATTATCATTAATATGGTCATTAAATACAAGTCATAGCTCCAGAGACAGGCGTCCAAGGAAGAACATAATGTAAAACAGTCAAGTCGACACAAATCATTGCAGTCAGAAATAAACATTAAAACAAGTCACACAATGTTAATTAAGTACAAATGTCATTAATAAACGAAAAGGCTTTGCAACACAACTGCCCAAGACTGTCAGCAAATAGGTCGGTATCATAATCGTGAGCGAGCATATCCCCAATTAGGCGCTTAGGCTTTCCGGGTTGATAAATGTGCGATGTCCTTAAGTTAGGAGAGGGTACACTAAAATGGTGCAGCGGTTGACGGGCATTAATCTAGTATCCTTTCAAATGGTTAGTTTGTTGAAACCGGGTAAAGCCTGGTCCGTGAGCACGTAGTATTTTGTCCAATGACCCCAAGCTACCCATCCTTATCGCTCGCGCGTAATTATGTTGCTGTCGCACTCGCACACTCACTGCGGGCGCCCGTCACACAGTCTTACTCACTTGTCCACGCACAAGGTGGACAGACGACCTCATAAAGGTAGCAGCAAGGCGCTGCTGGATGCAGGCCGCTACCAACCGGCCGGTAGAAATCATTGGGGGAGGCCTGTGTTCAGCAGTGGACGTCCTGTGGCTGAAATGATGATGATGACTCACTTGACAAGAGATTCAGGGGAGATCCGGTTAGTCTTTCCCTTGGTCATAGTCCTGATGATTTCTGATGCTGGTTTTGAGGACCCTGGCTGCATAATCTCACTGTGGACAGAAGGTTGAAGACAACGTCATTTTTGAAAGAAGGAAAAATGCAATTTTAGATTATTTTTTGTAACTAGCTCCAGTCTACTAAAGCCCGGTCTGTGAGCACGTAGAATTTTGTCCAATGACCCCAAGCTACCCATCCTTATCGCTCGCGCGTAATTAATTATATTGCTGTTACGCTCGCACACTTACTGCGGGCGCCCGTCGCACAGTCGCGACAGCAATATAATTACGCGCGAGCGATAAGGATGGGTAGCTTGGGGTCATTGGACAAAATTCTACGTGCTCGGAGACCAGACTATAGTCGTAGTGTTAGGGCTTGTAGAGTTGTTGAGCTTGACTCTACATGAGACTTGAATTCTTTTTTACAGTGCGAGCCACAAATTGTCTTGTTTTGGCCACACTTTAGGGCTCGTTTCAATGGCATGGGATCCCGAAAAACTGGACAGCTGTGTGAACACGTAGTTATATTACTAATCGGAATTTTGCAAAATATAGTTCCTGTAAAAAACGGGATGTCTCTGTAGGAACAACCCCTTATTTTTGGTGGGTTAATTATGCCTGTTTTCACCATCAATCCCTAATTTTTAAGTGACCCCTATGGCCCATTATCAATTACAGGAATTTTGTTTACATAGGGAGTCACTTAAAATTAGGGATTGATGGTGAAAACGGGCATTAGTCTTCTAGAAGAGTTACCTACCTCAAGACTCGTCCAGCCTCGCGGCTTCTGTAGAAGTCACACTCGTGCAGGTGTCCCGTATGACCTGATGCTATGCACAGCTGCTCGAATATCTGGAACTCCAGGATCGTGGCCAGGAAGTATTTTATGTACTCCTGGAAACATAAGGTAGATTGAGGGCTAGTTATAGTGATGTTTTAGCAAGCTTAAACTGATTAAATAACTTGAAGCAAATAGGGATGTTTCCTGGGTAAAAAAGCAAGAGTTTTAATTAGTCCGTCAGTTAGCTTATCAAAAACTACTCGACACGTATTTTTCACTTTTTAAAACTAATGAAAATGTAAAGAGATAAACCGTGCCAAAGTTCTAAAGAAAAGGCCCGTGACGTCAGTTAGTGCGTAAAATGCAGCACTTTGTGACGTCGCGCGAAACTTTAACTACGCACTATAACTTTGTAATTATTTGTTTGATTGACAATTAAAAATATACGTGTCCAATATTTTTTTATATTAATTGACGGTCTTAAATAAATTTTTTTAGGAAACTAGCCTATTGCCAAGAAATAATTCATTCATCCTTTGTAAGTTCTGGTTCTGGATCACTCAAAAGGGTTATTTAATCTCTCTTATGTGTTGGAATCTCTCTTGGGTATTGGGATATCTCTTGGATCTTACGCCTAGGGTTGCCAACATTTCATCAGCGAAATATAGTATTTTCCAAAATAAGGTGTAAAAATATAGTACATTTAAAAAAAATATAGTATTTTATGAGAAAAACCTAACAATAGACAAATATACATTTTTTAATTATTTACTTTTATAAAAACTATATTTTTTTGCAGTTCTTGAGCTGTGTAACAGTTTTATGTTTAAAATAAACGTGTCATATGCTTTGTCACATTCAATTTTTAAATTAATATAAATCAAAAGCTCATTTTTTATTAATGATACACTACTTCTGTTTCTTTCTTCTCGCCACTTCGAATTCATAACCGAAAATATCCTTTCTGTAAATGCCGAAGTGGCGGGAATAGAGAGCAGGAATGAAATTACTTCAAATAATTTGGTAAGTCATTTTCAGTATTTTTTAAAATATGCTGCCATTTTTGGCCTGTAGTTTTGTCAGTAAAGTCACTACAGTCTTTTAATTTAGCAAAGATTTCATTCAATATCGTTATTTCAGTGTATAGATCGTCCATTTTGATACTCAATTTTTCTTGTAAATTTAGAACTTCTAATATTGTCTCACAGTCATTAAATGAAACCTCCTTTTTAAAATTTAATCTATTAAGATTTATCTATTATTAAGATAGTCTACACATTTATCAAGAAATAGCAAAAAAATCTTTTGAATTCCATAACTTTCTGTGGGGGGGATTTTGCTTTTAATGATTGCAACATTTTTTTTGTTTTGTAACCAAAAAAAATATCTTTTTGACGTTGTTCTAGCGCCGATTTTAAAATTGACATAATATGTTGTGATAAGGATAGAGACATGCAATTTTTAGTTTTACAAAAGTAATACGATAGTGAATAATACAAAGCAATAAAAACCACCTGTTATAGGGGCAATTTTTGGAGAAATTGATCAAATAAAAAAAAAACACGAATTTAAATGCAGATTTTTTTTCAAAACGTATATTTTTTTATTATTTGTTGGCATTTTCTGGGTATTTTATTAGTATCGCCTGTTATTTAGCATTATTATTGATTTTATTTAACCCATTAACGCCCATAGTGAAACCACGATATATTTTCATAATATTTTTTATTATTGCTACTGAATGCATTACAAGTAATCTATAAACACAAAAAAATATTGAAAAAAAATTAAAAACCTTGAAAAAAAACCCTGTACACAGGTGTGTACAATGGGCGGATCAGGTGACAAATTTCCCGAAGCAAGGTCGCTCTACGCAAAGCGTTTTCAGGCATTTAGAGCAACACCAACGCCCCTACTATGGCAAATAACACACCTAAGAGGGTTCCCCCCCATACGGTTATGCCCTCCNAGTTTAAAAAAGTGTACACACGTGTGTACAGAGGGCGTTAATGGGTTAATCAGGATATACCTCTTAGTTTAAAAGTTATTACGTTTTCTTTACGAGAAGTAATTGGAAGAAAAAAAATTCTATAATTTTTTTAAAAAAAATCTCAAAAAATTTTTGACCTCTTTTTTCTCGAAAAAAATAGGTCTAGTTTCACATTAACAACATCTAGTTGAAAACGATTCTGCCGATAAATAAAGCAGACCAAAATATCGTTTGACGACGATACATTTTACGTTGTCAATTTGACATTGACCAGTTCGTTACGTGCGATGGGGCGGAAAGGTTCTGGAATGGAGGCCGTGTACCGGAAAACGCAGCGTGTGACGTCCACCTACAAGGTGGACCGACGACATCGTAAAGGTAGCAGGGAAGGCGCTGGACGCAGGCCGCTACCAATCGATAAACATGGAAAGCATTGGGGGAGGCCTATGTTCAGCAGTGGACGTCCTATGGCTGAAATGATGAAGTTCGTTACGCAAGCGTTCGGATACACGCTATCGCCAATCGGGTATGTTCACGGACCTTATCAAAGGAAATGGTACGTGCGCAATTTAGCCATCTTAACAGTTAAAAGTTACTTTAAAGGCGCGTTCTTATTTTTTTAAATGAAGGATTTGTTTGTTAGATTTGTCGGTGTTGAAAATATAGTATTTTTGCGTACTATATATTTTTTCAACAGTATATAGTACGCAGACCCGAAATATAGTACAATACTATATATTATAGTACGGTTGGCAACCCTACTTACGCCCGTATTCACAAACATTACTATGAGGTCTCACAGTGCACGTCGACGCACAGGGTCACACACGAACCAATCACAGAGCTCAATTTAACGCTGTGCGTTCGATTTGCTGCTTCACTTAAGCAAGCATTGTTTGTAATGGCGTTAGGATGTCTTTTGTGTGATTTCTTATGTGTTGGGATTTATCATATTATGTTAGAATCTCTCCTGCATTTTTGGATTTTTCTAATGCAACGTGCTCTTTTTGATTTCCTGGAACTCTAGGGTATTAATAAGACCACTTCAAAGAATGGAATGGCATTACATTTTTTGTTAAATTCAACAAATTTCACTGAAATAATTCATAATTTACATACACTTATCAATAAAAAGTCTGCACAAAAAGACTAGGTGACAATTTTGAAATCCACAATATCTTAAAAAATATGCTTTTAGAAACACATACCTATTCCTAAGACTCTAACTAGTTTTTATTTATAGAATATACCCCTAAAATTTCCGGAAAACAAAAGGAGCACGTTGTATATTGCGATCTCCCTTGCTCACTTCTAATGTGTTGGAATCTAGTTTGTGTTGGGATCTCTCTTGGGATTGGGATGTTGTGTGTTGGAATCTTTCTTACCTGATCAGAAACGACGTGGTATTTGGAGCCGGGGTCAAAGTCATTCTCAGTCCTTGGCATTGGTGGTATCACACCCTGAGGGAAATAGGAAAGATAAAAATTTAAATAATCTATACTAATATTATAAAGCTGAAGAGTTTGTTTGTTTGTTTGGTTGAACGCGCTAATCTCAGGAACTACTGGACCGATTTGAATAATTCTTTTTGTGTTGGATAGCCCGTTAGTTCCTGAAGGCTTTAGGCTTTTACTGTTTGTATTATTATTATAAAGAGCTGTGGTTTTCTGAATAAAGAAAAATAAAATAAAATAAAATAAAATAATACTGCGGTACGTGTAGTTTTCGATTTCGTTGTAAAAAAATAATACCACCGAGTAACTTTCACCGGATCAAAGGCCGAGCTGCATATTCATAAAATATAAGAAAAAAATATTTTCATGTTTATTTAACCTGATTTTTATATTTTAAAAGTATTCAGACATTTAGATAATAACGTTAAAACATTTAAAAATAATCGTATGAGAACGTTTTCGACTTCTCCACGGACGAAGTCGCGGGCAAAAGCTATTTGTAAAATAATTAGACTAAATTATTAAAAGTGCCTACCCAAAGTCATTATTCCACGCTGACGAAGTCGCGGGCACAGCTAGTAACTAATATGTCAAAAGGCATGGTCCCTTTTTACTTCTCGCTCCCTATCAAGTAAGCAAGTCCTTGCAGGCAAAGACTGCCGCTAGATGTTTTGATTCATGATTCATAAGTGAGCGATTCATAAATTCACAAAAGACAGAAGAAGAGTTAAAAATACTACAAAAAGTCAGTATAAATAAACCAATCCCAATTAGTCATAGGGGAAGGTTTAACTGTCATAGAATCCACATTAAAATTAAACTGTGTATCAAACACAAACGAACGGTGACTGGTGGTACCTGGTATCGCAGTTTCATCTGCCACCATCGGCTGTTCATGTTGTGTACTCCATCTTCGAATACTGACCAGCGCCACTGAAAAAAACAAATTGCAATACAGGTATACTCGTAAAAGTCGTACATACCTACTAGCTTTATTTCGTGTCCTAATCCAATAAATATTAAACCCAATAAATTAGTCAGGTCTGATAGTAAATAATATAAAATGCCTAAGTAGGTATTCTTCTTCAGTAAGATATTGACTTTTCATCATCATTATATTGTGGGATATGATGCTCAACCACAATAAGGAAGCTAAGGTGTTAGTGCTTCCTTCCGAGCGGGTGTTGTGCTCGGGGACCAAGGTCCAATTTACACCATCTCGGTTTGTCTATATGTACTTGGTAGGATATAAAACTCCGTCACCGCGATGCAGGTTTGTATGAGCGGCGGAGTGTGCCATAGTGAAGTAGTAACAGCGCCATCTGTTGGTAACTAGTTTGTAGTGGCGTCGCCACAATTTAAAGAAAACAAATGATGATTCTGGTTCTGATCATCAGATCATTTCGCTTCACTCTAATTTCGTTCGTTCGTTTCCTCCACAAAGGCCTCCCCCAAAGATTTCCACAAAGACCGGTTCTCCCGCGACCTTCACCAGATCGTCGGTCCATCTTGTGGGAGGCCTGCCCACGCTACCTCTTCCTGCTCGTGGTCGCCACTCAAGAACTTTCCTGCCCCAGCGGCCATCAGCTAAACGACCCACTATAATTTACCAGTGGCAAATGGAGGATTTGGCACACACACTTACACACACATACTTACACACCCATACTCCCCACGCTGGCCAGACAGGTTGGCTGCCTATTATTATTCTTACCTGGTCCACCATGAAAGCAAATGGCAGATAAGCCACTTTTTCCAAAGCCATTGTCATGAGGAAGTTCATGCTCACTTCGTACGGGTCGTGGGTCCTGAAAACAGTACTTGATTGATTACTTCTATTCAAGCAAAGTTCTGCATGAAATGACAATGTTTTTACCCGGCTGCGCCAGAAGGAGGTTTATGTTTTTCGAGTGTATGTATGTATGTATGTATATTTCTTTGGCACGGCCTACAGCCTAAACGGCTTGACCGATTTTAGCGCGAGAGGTGTCCTTAGGTTCGTCTTAATAGTGAGAATGACACTGGCTATATTAAAATTGTAAAAATTCAAAATGGCGGATTTTAGACGCCATAATGTCTTAAAAATAATATTGTCTATATTATTAATAATGTCTTGTTTTTATCTTTTTAGTTCATTTTATTTTTTTCAATAATAATTGAACTTGTCTAGAGCATAAAAATAAGTCAGTGCCTGAGGTATGTGAGCGGCACGGGAGGGTGTTTTGAGACGTCAAATCTCAGCGAGACTTCAGAACTTCAGAGCCCCGATTACGGTAACTTTTATAACGTCTACAATCCAGACGCGTTTCTGATTCTGCGATACGATTGGTCAAAACAGCTGACGTACGCTGTTGAACGACCAATCGAAACGCAGAATCGAGAAGCGTGTCTGGATTGTTGACGTTAATAATTACCGTAATCGGGGCTCTGATTTATGTTCTGTGACGTTTATATGATACTAGCGGCCGCCCGCGACTTCGTACGCGTGGATCCCGTATTACCCCCTTAGGGGTAGAGTTTCGTAAAATCCTTTCTTAGCGGATGCCTACGTCATAACATCTACCTGCATGCCAAATTTCAGCCCGATCCGTCCAGTGGTTTGGGCTGTGCGTTGATAGATCTCTATGTCAGTCAGTCAGTCAGACAGTCACCTTTTTAATTAGATGTAAATGTCACTCCTCCCGTGTCGCTCCCTTACCTCAGGCATTGACTCAGTTAAGCGCTAGGCAAAATAAAAAACATGATCATTTCATAACAATATTCTTACTTGTTTTGGTAAAGTCCCACTCTTTGCAAATGAGGCAAGTTGTATACTGAAAGAGAGGCTGCATTGGCAACTGCTTCATGGAACGCTGCAACAACAAACAAGAATTTTGGATATAGTTAGTTACAAAATACTGAACTGTCCTATCCATGACATTGACAGTGGGGCGCCACCGTCACTACCGGATCGCTGGTTCCGATTTTTGCCATGTTGGAAACCATATAGTTGAACGATGGTAGCGCCCCCCTGTCATTGAGTTTGGTGGGACAGTTCAGCGTGGGTCATCTATAACAGATAGTTTCAGTAGCATAGTCATAGAGATAGAGATATGCCAACTAATGCACTGAGTTCGAAACTCAGTGTCGCATTAGAAATTCACACACAAAGTAATCAAAATATGTGCTCATTATCCACTGCGGTATCAGTACTCAACGTTCGAATAATCTTTAGTACTACGCAAGCAATGTAAACTGTTTACATTATGACGTCGCTGCTGTCATCATTGCTGTCGCGAGCAATGCGTTCTGTTTTTGGGCATATTGCTGCGACACCGGCCCCGCCCCCTTGTCTCATCTCCCTTCAGTTTCTGTGATCTGTGAATGTAGTAAAGTGAGCAAGTTTCCCACTATGTGAACCGACGATTTGGTGAAGGTCGCGGGAAGCACCTGGATGCGGTCGTTGTAGAAATCTTTGGGGAAGGCCTTTGTCTATAGGAATGGACGTCATAAGGACGATTCTTATTATTTTGCCTCCCGAACTATTAACTTGATTGCATTGTATTTATATTAGACTAAGAGCTAGTGAACGCCAGACCTACGTCATTTTATAAAAGCTGAAAGTTTGTCAGCGTATGCTCTAAATATATAATATAATGTTGGTAAATTATGGAGTTTGGGTCGTGGTGGCTTTGGGAGCTATCCTAAAAAAACTGTCTGGCAAGAAGTTGGAACTGTCAAAACTGTCTGGCTTTTGGGGAAAATACTTGTAGTAATTGCCCGAGTATTATACATAAAAATCAGATTTTATAGTGTAACATAAATCTAACTTTTACGGTGGCTTTTTCTGTATATTCAATAGACTGTAATTCTACCAATGTTATACCATTAAATCTGATTTTTATGTATAATATTTGGGCAATAATTATAAGTATTTTCCCCAACAGCCAGACAGTTTTGACAGTTCCAACTCCTTGCCAGATAGTTTTTTTAGGGTAACTCTCAAAGCCACCACGACCCAAACTTCATAATTCACCAACATTATATCCTATATTGGAAGCATACGCTGACAAACTTTCAGCTTTTATAAAATGACGTAAGTCTGGCGTTCACTAGCTCTTAGTCTATATTCAAAACTTGGTAAATCTATGTATAAACCTAATATTCTAAAATCAAATCTTTTATTGTTCGTCTAAATTCCCTGAACACGCGGCGCGCTTCGGAGCGTGTCGGAGCGCACTTACTGGCCGTAAAGAAAATAGTCAAAGGCCGTAAAGAAAGTAGTGGAAGTTATTGGGGGAGGCCTATGTTCAGCAGTGGACGTCCTGTGGCTGAAATGATGATGATGATGATGAAAGAAAATAGTATTTTATTAACAGTTCTTAAGAGTCGTAGTTGCTTACGTAAATTGCAATTCAATTCGCGCAAAAAAACTAGTTTTATAAGTCTAGTAATAGTACTCAGTCAGTACCCGATTTATGGAAGCAGCACGGGAGGGCGATTTTGTGACGAAACGTCATTCAGCGAGACTTCAGATTTGTATGCCCTGTCACGAGTATGTCAATGTCACCCGTGCCCGCTTCCATACAGGCACTGGCCGTCGGCCGTTTGGTGTAGTGGTTCAGAGCGGACTACTATGCCGAGAGGTCCCGGGTTCGATTCCCGGCCGGGCAGAAATTGAAATGATGAATTTTAATTTCTGTGACGGGTCTGGGTGTGACTATGTATAATAATTATGTATTTAAAAAAAAAGTATATAAGTAGTATATCCGTTAAGCTAGCACCCATATCACAAGCATTAAGTTGCTTACTTTGGGGCTAGCTAGCGCTGTGTGAAATTGTCCAAAGATTTATTATTATTATTATTACTGACTGAGTTACACACGGATCTACATTCGTACGGAGAAATCAAGCTTAATGCGACTACTGATTAATAGCTTAGGTATCTACTGTCCCAAAAGCTACTCCAAAAAAAGCACTTCAACTTTCGTATTTAATCACTCTATAAAAACTCATCCGGTTCTTTAGTAGATAGGTGTTAGCATTGCGTTCGAGATTTCGAAATCTTCGTCAAGTGGATTTTTTGCTTCAAATGTGTTTAGAAAAATATACAATGTAGAGACATCATTAAGCGTTTTTTCTACTTACAATAACATCCTATTTAAGTGATGATGACACTAAAGCAATAATTTCAAAACAAATCTTCTTTACCTACCCTTGAAATCGAGTTAGTTTATAATTTGCTATATAAATCAACTAGCGGCCGCCCGCGACTTTGTGCGCGTGGATCCCGTTTTACCCCCTTAGGGGTGGAGTTTCGTAAAATCTTTTCTTAGCGGATGCCTACGTCATCATAACATCTATCTGCATGTCGAATTTTGACAGCCTGATCCGTCCAGTGGTTTGGGCTGTGCGTTGATATATCACTATGTCAGTCAGTCAGTCAGTCACCTTTGAATTATGTATTTAGATGATGACACTAAATAATTTCAAAACAAAACTTCTTTAAAACACTAGAACCCCTCGGGTTAGTTTATAATTTGCTATACGAGTATCATCATCATCATTTCAGCCACAGGACGTCCACTTCTGAACAAAGGCCTCCCCTAATGCTTTCCACGTTGATCGATTGGTAGCAGCCTGCATCCAGCGCTTCCCTTCTACCTTTACGATGTCGTCAGTCCACCTTGTAGGTGGACGTCCCACGCTGCGTTTTCCGGTACGCGGCCTCCATTCCAGAACCTTGCTGCCCCATCGGCACCAAATTGATTTAGGTATAAGAGTATACCTAAATCAATTTTCAGTAGATTGAAAACCAATAATTGTTCAATTGATATCGAAAACTTGACGGGCGACGTGTAGTCATGGGTTCCTTTAAACTTATTGCACTCAAACAATGTATAGTGGCAGACTTAATGCCGAGTGGCATTCTCTGTCAACAGTCACCAGTCAACCACAGGTGAAGCAGAGACGATAAGGCAGTGCAAAATAGTGCAGCCGAAACGTCAAGCCGTGAGTAGGCATAATGTAACTCATTAATAAACGTCACGTTAAGACCCGTGTCTTACTATTTTCAACCGACTTCAAAAAAGGAGGAGGTTCTCAATTCGACCCGTATTTTTTTTTCTATGTTTGTTACACGATAACTCCGCCAATTATGAACCGATTTGAACAAATCTTTTTTCGGCGTATAGGTAACACCTCAAGGGTGGTCCCATTTAAATTTAATAATAGAAAAAACAACCCCCAAGGGTGGAAAATTGGGGATGTACTTTTTTATACGCAATATCTCCGCCGATTATAAATCAATTTGAACGATTATTTTTTTGTTTAATAGGTATTATCAAAAGGGTGGTTTCATGCGAATTTGAAGAAAATATTTCACCCCCAAGGGTGGAAAATTGGGGATGAACTTTTTTATACGCAATATTTTTAATTTTTAGTTTTTTTTGTGTTCACGCATTTGAAGTCGGTTTTATTTTTTATTGAAATGGAATGCGAAAGTTTAAAATCTTGTAGTGCAAAAATACGTTATTATGTAAAGTATAATGTCCTCACCCGGGTTCGCTCCGTCCCTAAACAGCTGCGGTTGCTCCGCGTACTGTAGGTAGTACTGGATGTGCGCCATCTCGTGGTGGGTGGAGATTAAATCTTGCATCGTCACCTCTGTGCACTGCTTTATTCTGGAACAAAGTTAACAATATATTAAATTGATGCCTTAGCACTCTACAATCTAACCTGATATGATCCGTGTGTAAACTACATACGGGACTATTCCCACCTCTCGTTCCCACCGCTGCAACTCCTGTGTAGCCAGGATCTACAGCTTGACCGCCAATAAAAACCCAACCAGTGAAGGTCAAGTTTGTCCCGGGCCGGGGGAAAGTTAAACTGTCATTGTCAAAGATTATTCAGCTAGATTTTTAATTAATGTAATTATTTCATGTTTGCATTTAATATACTTTATTACATGTATTCAGAAATCTGTAGCAATACCTACCACGTTAAGTTAAAAAAATGTGTCTTAACAAAGTCGTTATAAAAACAGCAAATTATGCTTTGCGGGAATTGTTGCTTAGTAAACTTTAAAAGGAGTTTTATTTTTTTTATTTCAGAGCTAAGCAGAATAAATTATATCAACTCTACTCTCTGCAGTGGAGACTAAGTGGCTGATGATGAATAGAATCGAAGAGAATCAAATGTAGCACAGGTGGAATTGATAGGTAATCGCCAACTGTCACTTGATTTTAGCAATTCTGCGGGCTATATCGGTCATTTTGGTTTTCCTGCGGATTGCCTAATTTCTGATTCAATCATGCAAGGTAACTCCGAGTAGGTACTCCTATCACGGGCCGGAAAAAGTAGTGCGGGCAGGCCTCCCGCTAGGTGGACCAACGATCTGGTGAAGGTCGCTGGACTGGTCGTTATGGAAATCCTTGGGGGAGGTCTTTGTCCAGCAGTGGGCGTCATTTGGAGTCAACAAACCTGTAATCGATCCTATTGCAGAAGTTCCACGCGCTAGCCGTGCACTACGAGCTATCTTAGAATCAAATGGCATCGATTAAAATTCAATGGAAAACCTAAAATCGATAGGAGTTGCAGTGGTGGAAAGAGGTGGGATTAGCCTCGATTTCCTAAAGTGAACCGATTAGAATCGAATGCAATACCTATACTCGATACACTATTGACTTGGTATCGATTAAAACCAAAACGATTACCTATAATCGATCCTATTACAGAAGTCCCACGCGCTAGCCGTGCATTGCACGCTGCGCTGCGGCGGGCGCGCCAGCATCGAGGATCGCCAGAACTCAGGCGGCGCGGGCTTGAGTCCCAGGGAGGTGTAGAAGTCCTCAGCCATTTGGAACATCCTGTAGGATAGAAAGAGAGAGAGATGTTAATTAATACAGAATACTTTGAGATGAATACAAAAAAAAACGGCTTATTCCACTATTTCCCGTTGACAATCCCCGTCAACGGGAATAAGTGAACTTTTTGTTCCTTATTCCCCGTTAACGTTAAATTGGAATTTATAAAAAATCCTAATATAACGGGGATTAATGAACTTTTTAGTTCGTTATTCCCCATTATAAGCTCCCATTGGCGTTAACGGGGATTAGTGAACAAAAAGTTCACTTTTCCCATAGGAATAAGTCCAAAAAACGATGACCAGTAGTCGAGCGGCGGGGTTCGAACACGAGTTCCTTGGATCTCAAGTCGGTCTATCCGACCCCTTCACTGTTATCGTGGCTTAACTAGAACAATTTTATTAATATACGGACTAACTATTTTAACATGTCTCTCTAATGTTGTACGGCAACTATGACGTCATTATTAGGTTATTTATTATAATACACGCGGGCGGACTGCGAATCCAGTGCGAAGGCTAATACTCGTAGTTCTAAATTATAGTGGTACCTTCGTTTGTTCGTTTCAGCCTTCTTCTTTTCGTGTCGACAACAAACCTACACAGTGTCAGCCCAAAACTCCGCCACAAGAGTGGCGTTGTCAGCAGCATTCATTAAATCCTCCTGAGTGCAGTTGCTTGGGCACTCAGGGCACGACATCAGGTGCTTCATCGACTGGGGAACAAAACCGCACCTGCACTCCTGGTCCTGTTCTGCCCGCATCCAGACTCTTCCCGCGACCTTCACCAGATCGTCGGTCCACCTAGTGAGAGGCCTGCCCATAGGTACATACCTAAGAGGTGTGAATCCCTGTCGCAGCATCTCGGCTGTGACGTCAACGTTGGGCGATTGAGGGAACGGCATCACCAGATCCATGATGGACTTCCAGTTTTGGGCCCACATGTTCCCTGGAAGGAAACAAATTTATTTGTAGATTTTATGCCTTTTTGTGGACGGACTCTCCACGCAAAAAACATTCAACATAGGAATCTTTGCTTCTGGTTTTGAGAGAGTTGTTCTTATGATGGGAATCAGAGTCATATCGTAGGTATTGTCGTTTTGCCATTGATACCGAGGAAATTAACGTCTTTTCAATGTCCACAATGATTCAATGTTTTCAAATCAAATCAAATCAAATCAAATCATTTATTTACTTTCAGAAGATAAAAAAAAAATAGATCAACATGTGTCGCCATGAAATGGCATGTAAAATGAATAAGTTACTGCAGCAAGTATTTTCTTGTTTGTTTTCTTTTCCTTGTTTTGATTGTGGTGATGTCCACAATTATTAAAATTAAATGTTTTCTTCCTTTTTGTAAGAACTTATCCAACAAATAGCCGCCCATTAGCCCTTTAGAGCGTACTGCGGTACCACCATATTTACCATAAATAACGTCATATTTTTCTATATTTTTTCTTTTTTTTTCGTGGAAGTATCTATCTTATCTTTTTTGTAATGTCCGAAATAATAGTGCTGTTTTTACGTGTGAGTACTTAGGTACCTATATTTTTTTTGTGATGTCCAAAATAAAATTGCTGTATTCTCTCTCTTTCGATGTAAGAACTTACCCAACAAATGCGCGGGTATAGGCCCATCACTCCGCACTGTGGTCTCTCCATAGCGCTGCACCAGGCGCCTGCGCACGTAAGTAAATAGCTGCTTGTACAGAGGCGCCACCTGATGGATAGATCAAATTAGAAAGAAAGAAAGATACATTTATTACAATGGACATCACACAAATACAGGCAATTACATTGACATGACAGTGGCACATAATAATAGAAGAAAATAAAAACAAGAGTAAACTGAGCAGTGCCACCCATTCACCAACAAGATGCCCACTGCAACGGGACCCCACTCAGCATCACATTGACACAATAAGCAAGAAAAAAAGTGAAACAAACAAAATTAGTGGAAAGAAAGTAGTGACTAGAAAAATAACCTGCGCTAAAGTGCAAAAAGCAATAAGTTAAGTACAAACACTGTTCTAAATAGAGACCTGGTTATACATCTCTTCTGTGCTTGCCCTGAATGATGTGTCTTCGTATGCTGCTCGCATTTGGTCGCCGGCGTCCCTGAAACCTAGAAAGATTCTAACATAGGGTGTTGAAAGAAAATGAAACAAAATGAAACAAAATGCTGTGTGTGAAATGGGGTGAACTCTCTCGACTCGGAAGTTCCGGGTTGATGAAACACACAGTGTTACTTACACCTTTTCTTTTGTTCCTAGTGTGGTAAAGACAGGATTGAATCAACCTTATCATTGGTAAAGGCAATATGATTTCGTGTTTCGGAGGACTTTAAGAATAAGAAAAACTTTATTTGACACAAAAGGAAAATAAAAAACAGAACAAAAGAACTTAAAACTATTCATGCATATTTTTGTGCCGAAAAGACTTTCGTTACACTACCTATTTTCATAAAGTGTATAGTGTATGTAGCCCTTAACGATACTTCAGTTTCGTTGATTAAAATAAATAAAACAGACGACCTTCTGGGGACAAAACCTGAAGTCAAAATCGTATCCAAGATTTCAACACAACTTTCACTGGCACAGCATAGAGGAAATAATTTTGGCTACTTCTATTCCAGTAAAATAAATTATTATCCAACTTACCAGTTTCCACAGCAGCTTGGTTAGCAAGCTGGACGTATCTCATGAACCTATTCTTCAGTTTAGGCCCAGTTTGGTCTCTAAAACTCTTCCACACATACAGCAGTTCGCTCTCTATCCTAGAATGTGCTAGGATCCTTGATATCTCAGGATCCAGCTGCATATCACAGTAGTTGGGGTACTCCTGGCCGTCTGTACCCTGGTAGTGTTGATAGGGCTGGAAGGGCTGGTTCGCAGGGTACTGGTTGGTAGAGAAATCTTGGTTGTAAGTGACCCTGGATGCGTGAGGGTCATAAGGCTTCTGGCCGTATGGACATATTTTCGCTGAGTTGTAGATCTCTTTCATTTCTGTTATTAGCTGTTGGATCTGAAATCAAGGTATGATAATCATCAGGTCATTTAGTCTACATTGCAAGAGCACAATCTCCCCAAATTAACCACAGGGGAATGGAGGATTTGGCTTGCACTCGCCACGCTGGCTGGTTGAGGAGATCAGATGTACATATATTTAATTTTGTTCTTAGTCCCTTTTTACGACATCCACGGGAAGAGTGGGTATTTATCATCATAATTAAGGTATGTTTCTGAAATTACAATATTTAGTTTGGTAATGGTTTGGAGAAGAGTTGCGCTAAATATCTTTAGAATTTGATTTTTCTGTTGCGATGGTCAGATCATGAGTGCTAACTGTACCTATTGTATTGTTTATTTTGTACTATTTCTTTCTTTGTTACATACCTCAGAAAACTTATCATCAGGCAGCGCCGCTCGGCTGGCCTGCACCAATCTGGTCAGCTGCCTCCTGCTCTGAGAGTCAGGGAGTCTGGAGGCGTCATACGCCGCTGCCTTCCTCCAGGAGAGCCTCTCGAACTTGGAGCTGAGGGTCAGCTCCTCTAACATTCGACGGCGGTTGTATTCCGTGATGTTGGTCACGAAGCGCCACTGGGATATTGTTACCCTGGAAGTTATTTAAAGTACAAAGTTATTCAATGGGTAGAAATTTTTGGTGTCAATATTATGTAAGGCGGCGATCCATATGTCATTACTTAACTGGTACACTTGCATACCAGTTCCTTAGACCCCGTTTCCATCAAGGCGGAGCAAAGCGGAGAAGTGTTTTGTGTCAGATTTTATTATTATTATTTACGGGCCTTACTCGTACCACCATTTTTTTTATCCAAAACTAGTTCACCTGATGATAGGGTGATGATCAGCTATGCTGTATCAAGCGAGTAGATAGCACACTTCATTAATTTTTTTTTGTTGGAAGTACGGGTACGTTTGGACGCAAATTATGCAAGTGTATACCTACATAAATGTACATGTATATCTAATACCTGTAGCACATTCCAGATGCTTCTCTATCATACTCCCGAAGGAACTGCATGGCTTCTGCTGAGTTTGTGTTGACTCCCTGGAACAAATAGAAACAGTTTATACAGGGTGGAAACGATAAGTGTTCTCACTCCATTATTTCTAAACTATACAAGATATCGAAAAACTGGTTAATGATCATAGAAGGCCTTTACATTTTTGAAATCTGTAATTTTGTTAAAACAAATGCTCGTTTATTTTATAGGGCTGGTGATATATATCCTCGGAATAAAAGGAACCCTGATAGACTTGTTTTAAAATCTGTTCCTAGAACCGCACTGTATGTAAAAAGTTGCTTAAATATGTGTATAAAGATATATAACAAGATACCTGCAAATATAAAAGAATTGCCATTGAAATTATTTAAAAAGAAGTTGTATGCGTGGCTTCTAGATAACAATTTTTATGACATTAAAGAAATAATTGTGTAAAAATAAATGTTTAAATTAACTATATTGGACTGTAATATTACCTACTTTGTTTAACTACTCTATTATTATGTGTGACTTATATTATTATGACTGGATTAATTGTTACACGCCATAATTTGGCGAGACATGTTGAACTGTATCATCAATTTTGTGTTCCATCCTATGTACCGTGTTTCATGTAATAAACAATTTGAATTTGAATTTGAATTTGAAGTTAAGATTAACAGGTTACGGAATAAACTGGAACCATCTGAAAATTCTATGTTTCCAGTAACCTTTTAATGATTGATAGAGCTCGTGAAGCACTTTCAGTATAGTCCCGTTCCCTCGACCAAACATTGGTGGCGCGCGTCTTCGTGAATGAAACGATCTATATTCGTAAGATAATTCCTGTATTTTTTATGAAAACAAAAAAGAACGTTCAATGAATAAGCACTAGTTATTGAAAAAATAAATAATTGGTAAAAAATGTGTTTAAAAGTTACGTAAGGCAATAAAGATTTCTCCTTCGAACATGCAACGACTTATTTTCACGAAAACGATGTTTACGATACAGTTGACGAATCATACTAATATTATAAAGCTGAAGAGTTTGTTTGTTTGTCTGTTTACTTGAACGCACTAATCTTAGGAACTATCGGTTCGATTTGAAAAATTATTTCAGTGTCAGATAGTCCATTTATCGAGGAAGGCTATAGGCTATATACCATCACGCTACGAGTAATAAGTGCAGAGCAAAAATGAAAAATGTTGCGAAAACGGGTTTTCACGCGTACGAAGTCGCGGGCACAGCTAGTTCTGTATAAAAATACAAACAGTGACTGATATTTTACGAGCATTCGAATTTCTAATCACAAAAGAATTACGACTCAGTCCAGTCAATGAATGCGTTAACGACGGTGTAGAGAGAAATCCCTGGAACACAATTTCTGACCTCGGGACTTTATTAAGACTAGTTAGGAGGTGAACATAGTAAAAGTCCCCGCCCTTAGCCCTTCAGCCGGCGGGGAGAGGGGGGGTTAAGGTTCGGCCAAACCAACGCGATCAACCGGCGTGCAGCGATGGCGATCAATGCATTAAGGTCTGGTCGCCATCGCTGCACGCCGGCTGATCGCGGTGTGATCGCGTTGGTTTGTCCGAACCCTTAAAGGTGCCACTTTTCGGTTTTTCGCTTAATCCTCGGAAACTATGCGTCCTAGTAACATGGCTACTATGAACCAAAAAAAGCTTATTTAATTTGCTACAGGTGAGACAGTCAAGTTTTTCTATATCTTGTATAGTTTTCGCGGCATCTGCTATAGAAGGTCTGTAATATTGGAAATTTTAATTTTGTCTTACATGTTCGCATCAGAAGAAAATCGACTAAATAAACAATATGCAAACATTATAGACATGCGGGAGCATGTTAAGCCTAGTTCCAGGGAGGGGACTGCATCGTGCGTATATTTAGACGAACTAATTGGAGCCACTTTTGACTCCTCATCACTCAAAAAGCACTATGCATTAACACTTCAAATTAGGCTCATGTGTTGAGACTTGCAAGATAAACATCAGCTTCAAATTTCATAAATATACCTGAAGCGGTTATTTAGGTATTGACGTTCAAAAATCGACATTTAGGGCACTAAAATCTATATATCACCTGTGAAATATTAAAATTTACTGGTTTTTTATTTGTTCCTTTGTATTTATATAACTACCTATCTGGATGCCAAATTTGAACCTTAAAGGTCATCTGGAAGTGGTTGGAATTTGGTGTTATAGGTCAGCCATGTAGATTTTTAGACGTCAATACCTAAAGAACCGTTTGAGGTATATTTATGAAATTTGAAGCTGATGTTTATCTTGCAAGTTTTAACACATGAGCCAAATTTTAAGTGTTAATGCACAGTACTTTTTGAGTGATGAGGAGTCAAAAGTGGCTCCAATTGGTTCGTCTAAATATACTTACGGTGCAGTCCCCTCACTGGAACTAGGCTTAACATGCTCCCGCATGTCTAGAATATTAGCTCAATGTTGATTTAGTCGATTTTCTCCTGATGGAAACATGTAAGACAAAAATAAAATTTCCAATATTACAGACCTTCTAGAGCAGATGCCGCGAAAACTATACAAGATATAGAAAAACTTGACTATCTCACCTGTAACAAATTGAATAAGCTTTTTTTGGTTCATTATAGTCATGCCACTAGGACGCATAGTTTCCGAGGATTAAGCGAAAAACCGAAAATTGGTACCTTTAAACCCCCCTCGCCCCGCCGGCTCAAGGGCTAAGGACGGGGACTTTTGCTATGTTCACCTCCTAACTAGTCTAAATAAAGTCCCGAAGTCAAAAATTGTGTTCCACGGATTTCCATCTATAATGCTTTATTTACTGGACTATCTAGGAAGTGTACAAATCGTTTATCATTTTTTACAAACAAAATTCTAGGAAACTTTCCAGTAAGAAATTTTTAGTGTTTGAAAATCAATTACATTCATTTAGACTGGCATTTCATTTCTGAAAATACTTAGTCCAAGCACCCAAAGAACTAAAATTTAAAGTACATAGGTATTTCACTTTTTTGGGCTATGAATGAAGAATGTATGGAAGTGCCTATTACTACTTATAGTACTTTGTACCTATGATAATGACGAATAAATTTCATTTTCATTTTCATTTTCATTTTGCGTACGTTACACCGATTTGGGATTCTTTATAGTACAAATTAGATGCCCACCAAACTATCGGTCGACTGAAAGTCTGGCGGGGTGTCTTAGACCCAGGGTATCTTTAGTAAGTACCTACCTAACATCTGGGGGAGTTAAAGGTAAGTACCTAAAACCCGGCACCACCACCCGCACCAAAGACAGGGTTACCACAAGGTGGACCGACGACCTCATAAAGGCAGCGGAAAGGCGCTGGATGCAGGCCGCCACCAACCGGCCATTGTGGAAATCATTAGGGGAGGCTTATGTTCAGCAGTGGACGTCCTATGGCCGAAGTGATGATGATGAAAGGCAAGTACTTAAGGCATCTTTACCAAACCTTGTCGTACAATTCAGCCATGCAAGCAGTACCGTATCGTATGACAAGTCCCTCTAGCGTCACATTTGGTAATTTGTGTGACGATGTAGGTCGTATTTGTTTTCTAAATCTGGCTCGTTACGAACAATTACTTCTGGTAAGCGAAGGGCTTTAGCCGCTACCTTAATGACAAAAGTCAACAGTTTGACCGAGTTTTGAGGGCTAGACAAGTTTTGGGAACTGAGGGCTTAGTGTGAGTTTACATTAAACGTCATCACTAGTGAGCGTGTAAAACAATGAGGGTTTTCACAATTGAAAAATCCGCCAGATGGCGGGACGTGGATGTAGGGTCTGACTGCTGCGTGATTGGTGGATTTTGACATATCTGTCAATGTCATGTCAAAAATAACCAATCATGCAGCATTTGGACCTCGCGTCTACGTATTGACATCTGGCGGATTTTTTAATCGCGAAAACCCTCATTACTTTCAATGTATGACGGATTGTACAACGCCCCTAGCGGAAACTTTCAAGAATACGGGACCAATTTTTCCAGTCACTGCAACTCCTGTATAGCCAGAATCTACTGTGTCTCCAATGAAACCAAACCAGTGAAGGTTGAATAGTTCCTGAGATAGCTTTCTGTATTGGAAGTATTGGAACTCGCAACGAATATAGGAGTTCGAACGAAATACATAAGGAGTAACTAGCTAGGTGGACCTGGTGAAGGTCGCGGAAGGTGCCAGGATGCGGGCGGCGCAGGACCGGTCTTTGTGGAAATCTTTGGGGGAGGCCTTTGTCCAGCAGTGGACGTCATTCGGCTGAAACGAACGAAGGAGTAGCTACAAATTAACGATCCACAAATCTTCCGTATCCTGAAGGAAAAGTTACTAGATTTTAAAGGTTTTGTTCTTGGTAGATTGTCAGCAAAGAAAAAGGTTTTTTTCTCTCCAAAGATGTCCACGCTAGTGTTTCTACAACAACCGGACAGGCGCTGTGCATCCTGGTGCTTGCCCTTGAAAGGTACATACCTACTCGTACCTACAACATACATACCTACCTAGCATTGCACTGTCAACGGCTGAAATGATGATCCGTTATGTAAACGTATTATCTTTGCTTATTTTGGGCTAGGTAATTAATAAGATACCTAGAACTAATTAATTGACATAAATTAATCTACCTTACTTCATTTCACCGAAGTTGCATGGAACCGACAACCGACAACGAAAGTTTAGAATAGCTATTGTCTTTAAATATTAGGTAACAGGTAGAGAACAATGCGTTACAAATACAAAAGGCGCCAGTTCGAATCCTACCTAGGTCAGAAATCAAGTTAGGTATGCCTG
The DNA here is from genome assembly GCF_004193835.3 of Ostrinia furnacalis. Lineage (NCBI taxonomy): Eukaryota > Metazoa > Arthropoda > Insecta > Lepidoptera > Crambidae > Ostrinia > Ostrinia furnacalis. Next base: position 261,552 of record NW_021131371.1, on the reverse strand, counting down.
ACATCAACCTAAAATGACACACAAAGAGGACCGACGACATCATAAAGGTAGCAGGAAAGCGCTGGACGCAGGCCGCTACCAAACGGTCAACAAGGAAAATCATTGGGGGCCTATTTTCAGCGTCCTATGGCTGAAATGATGATGATGATGATCCATTATGTTATATCAATAGCTCGTGATGTCTGACTAGATAACCAGTTTTATTTTATTTTATTTTATTTGTTTAACAATGTTTCTCTGTGATGGTTCCGTCCGGTGATACCACCTGCTTCACATCCAAGGGTACAAATCTGTTCCGTCCGAAATGGAATGCAGGGCCTCGTACTCGCCGTCGAACACGGTGAAACGAGCTACTATGTTGTGGAGTAGTTGCGTCCTGTCTGTGTTCAGAAATTCGGTAATAGGATCGTCTATAGGACACGCCTAGGTCATCGGTAGAGCGTATCATTCTCGCTTAGGTAATGTCAAAACAGTAGAGCACCATTGTCCTTACTTTTTGCCAAGAAGTCGTGACTGTGCCTAATTACTGTACGCCAATTACGAATATTTATATCGAAACAACAGGAAGCCGAGATTATCCGAGTCACAACCGTCACACGTTCGTGACGACTTCGCCTCATGTCACAGGTGACCTTCGTGCAAGATGGCTTCTTATTATGTAGTTATATGAATCAGAACATGCTCAAGGATGAGGAGCATCCTGTATTTTGTGACCTTAGGGTCTATTTTTAAGATTACCTATGTGCTTAGTTTTTGCCGTTGTTTCGCTTGCCTGGTTTTATCCTATCTTGCATTTTTTCACAATTATGATGATAAACTAGTTTCTGGTGGGTTTTACTTGCGTGGATTTCATTCTATCCGTTCGTCATAACACGATTCAACATTGTCAACAGGATTGTATTTTATTCTAAAATAAAAGGAGTCTGATCTGGTGATGGTGGCGGGAGGTGTCTGGATGCGGGCGGTGCAGGACCGGTCGTTGTAGAAATCCTTGGGGGAGGCCTTTGTCCAGCAGTGGACGTCATTTGGCTGAATCGAAGAAGAACGAAGAAAAGTTGTCTATAAGCTCTCAGCAAACGTCCTGATAATACGGTCCAGCTGGTTTCGAGATAAGAAGGAATAAACAAACATAGAGACATAGTTTATCGCATAGATCCGTTGTTTCATCGTAATAAACATACGGCTAGCGCCCAGTGGTACTGGCAGGGGAATGAGACTTTTGACTTGGAAGTCCTGGGTTCGATTACCAGGCGTACCTATGAGACCGTGACGGTAAGATTTCACCTTAATTGTCAAAACCTACATGACAGGGGATCAATTATTTAAGAGAATATAACCGGATATTATACTACATAAGTAGAACTAATTTGCAAACCCAGCATCCACTGAAATTGTAACATAATCGCTCGACACGGGCTCTGAATCCGCTCCGTTGAAGCCACCAAAGTGTGACTGTTTCACCAAACTATGACAGTTTTGCGTCACCTTCGCGGTTTCCGTCAGATCTCTTTTGAGTTGAGGTCATTTTGATCTTCTTCTTTTAGACTAGGCGCAGACCACCGACTTTTAGTTGGCCGATAGTTGTGCCCGATTTTAATTTCTATGAAGAATCGGCCGATACAAAATCGGTGTAATGTGCGCACTTTCATACAACTCCATACTGATCAATAGCCCGACCCAACTATCGACCAACTAATTCGGTGGTCTGCGCCTAGGCTTACAAAGTATTCTAAACTATAAGGGCTACCTTTTCTTTTTTATTTTTTACTACATTTTCACGTTCATAAGTGCCACTTGTGGTCTAAACTGAATAAATATTTTTGATTTGTTTTGATAGATAGGTACTAACCTATGTCCGCGGCTTTATCCGCGCGAAACCTTCAGCTTTTTATCTGCAGAGGAGCACAACCGGGATGAAGGATGATTTTAAGTCGGAATTCAAGCTAACTTAACCGCCTCTGTGGTCTAGTAAGACCGCCTGCTTCAGACCCAGTGGTAACAGATTCGATTCCCAATGGGAGAAAAATTTTCTGCTCGCTAGCTATTGCTTTTATAAGTTATGCGAGTAGGACTGTAAGATTTATAAGTTATGCGAATAGGACTGTAAGACTGATGTAAAAATTGTTAAATGTTACCAAACGCGAACATCATCAATCATCTAGCACTGTGAAAAAATATCACATCTCATGAAGAGCCAAGCTTCTAACTCTACACGTCCTAACTAATCAAATCAAACTTACACTTTACAGATTTGTGATTCTTATAAACTGGGCCTTAGTCAAAATATGTGTTTTTTTCAATGATCGCCTCAAATGGGAATTGAACCTCTGGGTCTATCGCTTTTTGACTTTTCTACAAGATCGCATGCATCGGTTACCAAAAGCGAGGGACGTCCACCTACAAGGTGGGTAGGTGGACCGATGACATCGTAATGGTAGCAGGGAAGCGCTGGACGCAGGCCGCTACCAATCGATCAACATGGAAAACATTGGGGGAGGCCTATGTTCAGCAGTGGACGTCCTATGGCTGAAATGATGATGATGATGATGGTTACCAAAATGTAGTAGTAGTCACCAAAAATGTTTTCCCCAATAGAGGCACAATAAAAAACTCATAAAACTAGATAATGTTTCTTCTTATTATCTTCTACCTTTCGTTGTTTTTTCATCAACATTCTGCGACAGGAGTTGAACGCATGATATTTCAGTAGCTGTAAATGCTCGAACAATGATCTACCATGCTCTAGATCAGTGGTTCCTAACCTTTAAGTCATGAGGGACCATTTTACCAAACTGTCTTGTCAGGGACCACCTCAATCGGTCAAAACCAGTTTGACTGCAAAAATCAGTTAAAATTGGTTTTGACCAAGGTGTGCAAATGCACTTCGTGGACCACTTGGAATGCCTCCAGGGACCACCAGTGGTCCGCGGACCACCGGTTAAGAACCACTGCTCTAGATATAGTATGTCATGTAAATAATCCAATATCCCGTTAGGTATGTTAAACTAGGTTTGTTACGGACCATTAGACTTGTTATGATTGTTAAATTAAATGTACCTATGTCTCCAACTATCGACAGTGGTAACACGGTAGAACTTCAAAACGGCCGCTAACAACCTAATATTTTCACAAAATGTCTGATCAAAGATCTGTTACTTCTAAAACATGTAGTAATTAGCACAGATAAAGTCTCGTAGTTGCTAATTGATAGAAAACTTACCATTCGAAAATAATCTTGAGTGCTCACATGCCGTGTGAAGAAAGCAAGGAGTAATATTCTTAACGCCATAGCACATCTCCCGACATCCATTTTGAAAAAAACAACTGTCAATATATCAAACACGACACTCATTATTCATTTAATTATTCAAGCCGACTTTCCACTCACTGTAACATCTGCAATATCATTATTTCAATTACTTATGCAACTATTTTAATGCGTGCATTTTAATTTGGAATAAATTTTTGTGTTGCGTAATAAAGTAGTGTGATTGACTAATTTTTGGCGGGAATTTTTGACAGCGTGGTTTTTTAATTTTTCCGCGCCTAAATTTGGGTCACGGTGGTTTGAGTTTTCGCACTTTTTGGTGGAAATATGTTTTAGTGTCCCAATCTGTGTGGTTTGCTTTCTTGTGGACGACTGAGCTACGTTTCCTTCGCCTTTGTTTTGTGCATGGTTTGATGAGCACGAATGCCTGAGTCACAAGAGAGCGGCACGCGCCAGAATAAATGTGTCTTGAGATATATCTTGTGGTTTTCCTTTTATTATTATAGTTTATAGCTTGATAAATAAAAATAATGTTGAATTTTACTTCGACATTATTTTTATTTATCAAGCTATTAGCGACTTCACAAAAGGTATATTTTTCACAAGAGGTTACCATGAGCTTGTACACAATTTGTGGTATAATTTAGATTAGAAACCCATTGTAACACTCGTAATATCATAGCCATTGATCGTAGCTGTTGAGGCAGAAAAAAAGTTCTCGAGTGGCGAACACAGGCAGAGAGAACACAGGCATAATGTGACTAGGTATCCCACTTGGTGGACCGACGATTTGGTTGTAGGAAGCACCTGGAAGCGGGCAGCACAGGACCGGTCGTTGTGGAATCTTAGAGCGAGGTCTTTGTCCAGTAGTGGACGTCATTTGGATGAAACGAAATACTTTTTACCCATCTTCAAAAAGGAGGTACAATTCGGTTGTATTTTTTAAAATCTTTATTTAAGGAGCTTGATCAACATTAGGCGAACATATCGCTCCGTATAGCCACATTTTAGTTTTAAATGACTGAGTTTGAGCAGAGTTACCTCCGCTTCAAATCCACTCTGACCAATTTGTATAGTGCTCTGGCTTCCCCAAAATTTCACAAGAGAACTGTAAATATTACTTTTCTATCTCTTGTGTATCGGTTGGTCTCGCGCTACGATCGCGTGTGACAATATTACCGTAGATCAAACAAAATGCAAAAGCGACACGCTATAGAGTTACATGGATGTGAATTAGATTGTGCCTAGTTGAAAGATATCGTTTCTCTATGATAAATATTTTCTAAAGGGCATAATGAGGCGATGCTGTACCTCATACCATTGCCCTACATTTACAACTGCTATCGACTACTTTACTACTTTTCATTAAAGGTAATACGGTAGTAATTTCTACATACAGAGTTTGATAGGAATAAAAATAAGGCGATTATCACACTGCACCGCGCTGCAGTGTGATAATCGCATAACACTATTAGCGTAGCTGCTATCTAAACAACTTCAAAATATCCAAGGAATCATAATAACCCTACTAATGCTTTTGTATAAAATTATACTAACTAAAAGTCTTGTGTTAAGGTAGGTACTGCGAATGTTACCAAATTACACATTAAAAGTTTTTGTATTTTGGGGCCACTTAAATTTTTTCAAACTTAGGCACAAAACTTTCGTTAACTAGAATATTTTATGTAGTGCACCTTCTGCGACTGAATGTTATTCCTTCTTTAATCTATGCCCAATCTTGCTTTGCTCGTAATGATCACATTTTCTATTTGCGATATATGACTCGTAGCATTTCCAATTCCAAGTAACGTCTATCTCATCAAAAGTACAAAATCATAGCCAGAATAATTAATTAATTACATGTAATTTATTTTATTAATTTAATTTGAATTCGTACAGCGATTCGCGGACATTAAAGTAATTTAATGAATAAATAATACAATTATCTAATGAATTACATACAATTTCTATCAATAATTTGTACCGCCTAATATTCTCAGTTTGGCCCTAAGGTTGACTGGAGGAGAATGCCGAATGGCATTAAGTTCACCTAATGTACCGTGGTTTATGCGCATAAAAATTTTAAAGTTCAACTCGTAAAAAAGTTTGTAAGGGCTTGTTCCCGTTTAATAGTCTATGGCTGGGTTGCACCATCTTACTTTAACGTTAACAAACTCCAATCAAAAACACCGGTTATTGTTATAGTCATGGTTAAAGTAAGATGGTGCATCTCAACCAGTGGCGTAGCTAGGTAGTTAATCAAGGGCCCTGGGGCAAACAATAAAATGGGGCTCCACTGCTACAACCCATAGAAAGAATTTAGGTGAATTCCCTAGTTATAACTTTCGAATTTCTCTCTATTCATTTTGAAAATGGGAGAAATTTTCCAAGTTCAGTACAATTGAGATTTTCTGGTAAGGATTCGGGGGCCCCTTGAGCTTGGGGGCCCCGGGGCACCGCCCTAGCCCCTTAGTAGCTACGCCCCTGATCTCAACCTACGTCTTTTAATATAACGTTCATAGGAATATCCCGTTTGCAGTGTCCCGTAAAATGACCCCAGTTTAAGTAATACAGGATATCCCGCAAAACTGGACTGTCATTAAATATAATATCAGGACTCATGCCCTAAACTAACTATAAATAACTCAAAGGTGACTGACTGACTGACATCGTGATCTATCAAAGTACAGCCCAAACCAATGGATGGATCGGACTGAAAGGCATGCAGGTAGATGTTATGACGTAGGCATCCGCTAAGAAAGGATTTTACGAAACTCCACCCCTAAGGGGGGTAAAACGGGATCCACGAGTATGAAGTCGCGGGCGGCAGCTAGTAAAATATAATATCAGGAGTCAGGCAGGACCAAACCTTTTCAATAGTCCAGGACAACGTGACCACCAGACCAGCGAGCCTATGTAAATTAACGCCATTTTCTTTAGGGCACCGCCTAGTACAATGTGTAACCGAAGACGCGACACGCTCTGAAAACCCCATTGTTGGGGAGGGAAGGAGACGGATGTATGCGCGGGAGTGGGATAGTTAGTTAGGGTGGGGTACAGTGGGTGCAGTGATATAGCTAAGCTATGGTCTAATATTTAGTGCTAAGTACGAACAGTATCTACAGCAGCAAACACTTTATCTCGTACAATCGATAGCAAATCAAATTACGGCCATTTTGTTGCAAAATTTTTTTTATCCACAACGAGGAAGCTCTTGGCCTGTATTTCACCTGATGGTAAGTGATGATCAGGCCGAAGATGGAAGCGAGCTTCATCCGGAATCCTCAACCACAGACAAACTGGCTATCTTACCTCTAACTGCCGGAACACAACAATGCTGTTAACATTGTTGTTATGGCGACATACTTACGAGTAGGTAAGAAGGTGGTAGCTAGCCAGGCGGACTTGGAACAAGCCGAACACACTAACCAAACCGAACAGAAAATTCTGCCCCCACTGGGAATCGAACCCGGGACCCATTACAGAATGAAGGTCAAAACTTATTTCAATTTTTCACAAGAAATTACTAAATTAAAATTCTTTAAAAACTTAGATAATTGTTCCTTTCAGCCAAAAATGAGGTCCACTGCTGGACAAATACTTCCCCCAAGGATTTCCACGACCAGTCTTGCGCTGCTCGCATCCTGGTACTTCCGCGCCCTATATTAGATCATCGGTCCACCTTGTGGGAGGCCTGTCATTAGAGTGACGACGAAGGACTGGAAGACTGTCATTACCTAAGTATCTAACACCCGTATTCACAAACATTACTATATGAGGTCTCACAGTGCGCGTGGACACACAGGATGACACACGAACCAATCACAGAGCTTTATTTAACGCTGTGCGTTCGATTTTCTGCTTCACGGTGTAAGTATAGCAATAGCATAGCATTTAAGTGTGAACTAACCTTAGTGTTTTACTGGATGCTCCTACACGACTATGGTAGCCTGGTACCTACTTTTATGAGTCAGAATGAAATCAAATACTCATAGATTATTTTGATGTGTGTTTTATAATTTATGCATACCTATTGTTCATTAATGATCTCTCAAAGGCGCTAGAAATTAAAGCCCGTATTCACAAACGATGCTTGCTTAAATTAAGCAGAAAATCGAACGCACAGCGTTGAATGGAGCTCTGTGATTGGTTCGTGTGTCACCCTGTGCGTCCACGCGCACTGTGAGACCTCATAGTAATGTTTGTGAATACGGGCGTAAGTTACTGACATTACATACATCCAAATAGAGTAAAAATTGTTAAACCAACTGGAAATCGAACCCGAGACGAGTCTTAGACAGGTTGTGTTACCACTAGATCACGGAGGCGATTCGTGACAGACAAGATTCGTTTTGGAATAAGTAAAAAACAACAAATTAATGTTACTTTGTCTAGAAGTCCTTACTTTTAAGTTTGTTTTTGTTCGTTTTGTATTTAAATAAAAAGATGATTAGTAACAAAAATAGAAGTTGTTTAAAACTTTAAAGTACAGTTTTACTAATAATAAAAATAGCAGTTACTTCATAAAAATATAGGCATTTATTTGTGATATTAGGTAATTACAAATCTAATCAAATCACCTATTTACACTAAATAAAAATTAAACTGTATCCTTTACTAATTATAAATAAAATATACAAATATTATGGTAAGGGGAAGGCATGAAAATGTATCAGTCTAATTTATACAATGCCAGCATTAATAATCCATTGCATTATACAGGTGTCCTAAAATTAACACGTCACACTGACACTGGAGGTAGGGCGTGACACTGGGCCTAAGAGTTAAGACGCATTGAACAAGCCTATTCTATGTCCATAGAAAAGTTTTATAAGTTGAACATTAACCAATTTAACTAAAATTAAAATTTTGATGAGTTTTGAAATATGACTGATATTAGTTATTTTTAAAAATGGACTTAGGCGATTATCACACTGCGCCGCGCTCCGCCGCGGTACGCGGGACGACAGATTTAATCATTGTATGCAAGTACCTCAGTTTGTATAGAAAACACGCGCGGCACAACACACTGACAACGAGTCTGTGCGCCGAGCCAACGGGATTTTTTATATGAAATCACGCGGACCGCGGCGCAGTGTGATAATCGCCATAATGTTCAATGCGTCTTCGGTTCATCTACCTCTGGTGTGAGTGACATGCAAAATTTGGGACACCCTGTATAAATAATTTTACATTAATCTATTTTGTATTAAAATCAATATTTCATGATTGTGTGCTGATGTCAATTGCACCTTCTAAGGGTTGCTCTATTACAGTGTTAAATTTCTTTTTAGTCGTATCAATATTGTGTCTACGTTTCATATGTTTTTTGAAGTTCGAACCGTTGGTGAATTCTCTCCGACAGTATATACAGTGGTACGGTTTAGCCCCAGTGTGCTGTCTCAAATGTAAGTTGAGTCGGGTTTTGAAACGGAATGTCTTATGACAGTATTCGCAGACGTATGGCATCAAGTCTGTATGGACTATCGAGTGCGATTTCAAATGGCGTTTCACTCTGAAGCTTTTTCCACACTGCTCACAGACAAATGGTTTCGCTCCAGAGTGCAGACTGACGTGGGATTGGAGATTGCCTCGTGCCCGAAATGCCATTGGGCAGAATTCACATTTGAAAGGCTTGGTGTCATCGTGTGTTGCCATATGAGTGCTTAGTGTACCTTTTGTGAAGAACATTTTGCCGCAAATGTGACACGAGAAGTCTCTGCTACGATTCGAATGCACTAACATGTGCTGCTGCAAATTGCTTCTCGATTTAAACTCTTTATTGCAACTAGAGCATTTTAAATCAGACTCAATATTCTCCGTTTTCACTTTGCGTTTCTTGATTCCCTTAGAATACAATAGGATGTGGTCTTTTAAAAGCTCGTGTGTTTCAAAGCCCGTACCGCAGTTTCCACACATAAGTAAAAAGGCATCTCGGTGGACCATATTGCAATGTTTCTTCATATGAGACGATCTGGTGAACCGTTTATTGCAAAACTCGCAGCAATATCTGAGCAGTTTGTTGTGAATTCTTACGTGGTTTATGAATGTCCTAAAGTTGGCGATGACTTTGTTACAGTCCGAGCATTTGAACGAACAGCAGCAAGAATGTATTTGTAGCGAGTGCAGACGTAGTGATGCGATATTCTTGCACTGGGCATCGCAGTGAGCACACCTGCACATGTAATCATCCCATGTTAACGGTCGTACATCTAAGCCATTCATTTCTATTTCTACAACCGAACGCCTCTTCTTTTTTGACTTTTTCTTTTTAACGGCTAACCTCAGAGGCAGGTCGCTGTCTGAGGAGTCGATAGGTTCATCATTTGCTCCCATATCACTTTCGTTTTCAGTTTTTATCAACGAAAAGTCTACGTCTAGCAAAGAGTTAGGATCTACAGTGATAATTTGCAAGTCGTCTATAGGAAGTTCGTCTTTCACCTCCTGTTTCGTGTCTTTAAACTCTTCCCAATCAGTATTAACCGGTTTTCCGGCCTCTACAGGGCTCCCAGGCTTCACATCGTTGGAATCGTCCGACTCAGTTTTCTTCAAGAATATATTGTTTAATTTCTCTTGAGCAGTCCTTACGTTGTGTAAAAACGACCACGTACGCTCTAATAAGTCGAAGCATGAGAAGCAGATTGTCGTCGGTAGTGCATTTGAAGAAATATCGACGTTAATCCATTGCATTTTCGCTGATATTTTGGAGTTGAGACCGACATCTTCATCGGGCGATAACAGCTGTGCTACCGGCGTAGGCTCGGCGCACAGACGGCAGTACCCATCTTCTTGTTCAGACATTGCTATTTACATACTCACTTTCCAAGCATTTGAGCGAATTATATTAATAAATTGGTTTGTAATTTGTAAAAAAGTGAAAGATGCAATCAATGATAAACAAATTTTGACGTTTCCCTGACGCAATGATGTAATTATGTTGCCAGTAAAAAGGAAAACTACCATCGTTTAAAATAACGTTATACCGTTATTTACCGATAACGTTTTTTTTTAATCAGTATTCTTCACAATGTTTATTCAAAGTATTAGATATTTATCGAATCTCTATTATCATATAGGTACACATCAGCTTGTATAAATGATAAAAAAATATATACATACTGTACTATTTACTCTTTATAGACAGGTTTTTAAGTCAGCGATTTGGAGTGAACTCTCCTGTGGGTCTAGACAAAGTGTAAATTATAATCGCAAACCAGTCGAAAAGTGGTCGAAAAGCCCCTTTTTTGTATGGAGTTTTGACGGATTCGATTTTCGATTCAATCAAAAAGTGCGTTTTGTCTAGGGGGGCTGATGAAAATTTAAAGCATAAAGTAGTCCACATCGACTATTAAACATGCAGGCCAGGAACTAAAGCAAATTGGTAACATAGCAGCAATTACAAATAAGTACTTATACTGGATTATCTATCTAGAATTAAAATTAAAATTATTTATTGCATATCACTTGGGTGGGTAAGGGTTGGTAGGTAGAACATCTTAGAAAACTATTAGTCGACTGAAATGAAGCTGAAAAAGGTCACGATCATGAGTTTCTTCTGCCACTTCTTCTTGCAAGGTATCAAATATTATATTTCTTGAAAAGAAAAATCCACAATCACTCTGTATTCACAAAGAATATTCAGGAACTAGGAGGAGTGGATATAATTGGCGATGACTAACAAAGAACAAAAGGCCACCGAACCATTTCTTTGCAATAAATTTGCTTCACGTTCGCACATAATTCCTATGGCGATGCTAATAAATTTCCTAGTATCAGTGTATTTTTGAAATGCCTGAGTCCAGATGTTTTTCTAAAGCTCACACAGTTCGTGACTAGATTTTAAATAATTTCCATTGTCCAATCAGTTTCCATTGTGTTGGTGTCATTTTGGTAATTTTAATTCGTAAAACTTATCACGGTATTCTGGTTAGTGGTCTTCGAGATAAACATCTTTGATGTTATCTACGTGAGGGAAACATAAATAATATATTAAACGATTTGTTTTATTATTTTGATTTAATTGTTATTTATTTAACGAGTTTTGTATGGATTGAAAGAATTTTTTTTTACCGTACCTAATATCTTATTTAAACAGTTTAGATTCTGATGTAAAATAAATATAACAAATCACAATCTTGTTTGTACATAATGTTTGTGAAAGTAGTAATTAAAATTGCTTGTTATTGTAAACAAAATTTTTTCCTTATGTTTTTGTCACAAAACCCTAAGGAAAAAAAGCTTGTGCTCTTCGTTACGAAAATTTTGAGTTGTTCGTGTTGCCATATCCAAAAAAGTTTATGAATGGGTAGAAATTAATAAAAAGCTGCACATAACGTGAAAAAGCAGCAATAATGGAAACAGTGCTACAAAACTACAACTTTATGTAAAATCTCGTTTTGCCTAGGTCATTGGCATCGTAGTGCCACATTCAGGTATTCTAGCCGCGTCCTAGTTAGTAATTCCTACGTGAAAGCTCAGAATCTAAATATATTATTTGATACTATGTCTGAAGAAGCTGTAGGAATAGTTATTTTTTATTAATTTCTACAAATGAAACTTTAATGATAACAAAAACTACTGCCTAGGTACTTAAATCTTGCTAATTAATTAGGTCGTCTTGTTATCGAATAAAATACTGTTTAGCCCAAAGGTTGACTGGAAGATAGTGCCATATTTCTTAAAAACATAAGACCATACCATTATTTGTATTGTATTGCTGTTGGTTTTCCGAATAAAATAAAATAAAATAAAAATAAAATAGCCCATAGCATTAATGGCATTAAGTTCATAAGTAGGTAACTGATGTAAAATGAATTAAAGTATGATACCATTTTAGGCCAGAAATGAACTCACAGCGCAAACTGGTGACTGAGTTTGATGCGGCGCGTTTTCTTAGCACTTTTTTGGTCTCAAAAAATATTCAAACTAATTTCACGCGTACAAAGTCGCGGGCACAGCTTGTCTTATTGATAAATTCGACAGCTTTAGCCAAGTGATCTATGTCACATAGTTGATTGCACTCGTGCGAAAGAACTCGGCGACTTTGGGACGTGTGGAGAATAAAATTTGGCAAAATATTCGGAATATTTGGCGACACGCCTTAGAACTATCGAAAATAAGGTCGTATAAGGCGTTTAGTATGGCATAATTATTTAGCGAGGACTTCTGCTGAATGCTTATTAAAATTATAGCGAAGCGATGAATCAACAAGGACAGTGTCGAATCTCGGTCAGTATAAAAACCAAAACCGCTAGTGCAAGTGGGAAAACCACAATTTTTTTTTATTAACCACACCGGGGAATCTCTTGCTGATGGAAAGAGATGATCAGGCCGAATGCGGAAGCGAGCTTTACCCGGAATCCTCAACCACAGAGTTTACAAAAAAAACGCAAAGTACGAGTCGGAAAAAGCAATTTCTTGTATTTTTATTCGTCTCGGAGCCAGAGGTCCCAGGTTCTATTCCCAGCTGGGAAAACATTTTCTACTCAGTTTGATTTTTGATAGGGCTTGTCTAATAAAATTCTGTCTGGCTATCTACCACCAGCTTACATAAGTCTGTCACCATAACAATAATGTTAACAGCATTGTTGTGTTCCGGCAGTAGCAGGTAAGATAGCCAGTTCCTCTGTAGTTGAGGATTCAGGTAGCTCGCTACCACCTTCAGCCTGATCATCACTTTCCATCAGGTGACTACAGCCCAAGAGCTTCCGTTCATCACGTTTATTAAAATTAAGTTTAGTGGTACACTAATGACCACTGCTGGACAAAGGCCTCCCCCAATGCTTTCCACAACGACCGGTCCAGCGCCGCCCGCATCCGTGGTCACCATTCGAGAACTTTTCTGCCCCAGCGGCCATCAGCTCTACGAGCTATGTGCCCCGCCCACTGCCACTTGATTTTAGCAATTCCGCGGACTAATGTCAGTCACTCTGGTTCTCCTGCGGATCTCCTCATTCCTGATTCGATCACGCAGGGAAACTCCGAGCATAGCCCGCTCCATCGCCCTTTGGGTGACCTTGAGCCTTCATAGGAGGCCCATGTAAGCGACCACTGATGACCACAATGACTTTTTTCGCCAAAAACGGTTACTTAATCCCATTTGTTTTAAACATAAATCACTATAACAGTACAATGTCGGTAACTGTACCGACCGTGACCCCGAAATTGGGCGCGACTTTACTCGCGGTGAATATTTAAAATAATTTGGCGGTGTTTTTTGCAAAGCTTACTGAGTGTACATATAAATTTTGGGAGGATATTTATTGAGTAAGGTAGATGGAAGAGTGATAAAATACAAAATGCATATTCTGGCAAATAAATGCTTCTTATCTTATCTTATCTTATCTAATGATCTGTCTGTCTTCCTAAAATTATAGCAAAACCGAATCGATTAAGAAATGGTTCGATAAGTAGTGGGACTGTATTTTGACGAAGGCGTCTAAAGGCTGATTACTTCCCCCTTAAAATTAACTGCTTAATTAATCCCCGAGCTTTCAAGTTTAAACTACTAATCCGATTTAGTTGATGCTATAGATATATGTAGTTTGAGGTAGTACTTATTATTATTCTGTGGTTTGAGACCCAAAAAAACATAGGATAGTTTTTATCCCGGTTTTTGGAAGACTTTCTTTCGGCAGGCTGAAATTCATGAGGGACAAATCGTAGGCAAAAGCTCCTACTAGGGAGTCCTTAGTAAAAATTAATAGCAAAACTTCAGCTCAACGTCACTTATTATTCAGCTATTGTCTTGTAATGTTGTAATGCTTATTGCGATCATAAAGTTTTTCTATTCTATTCTATGTTCACCCACAAGATGGACCGACGACCTCAAAAAGGTAGCGTGAAGGCACTGGATGCAGGCCGCTACCAACCGGCCATTGTGAAAATCATTGGGGGAGGCCTATGTTCAGCAGTGGACGTCCTATGGCTGAAATGATGATTCTATTCTATTCTATTCATTTTTCTTATCAATAAAAAATAATAAAAAATAATAATTTAAAACATAAGAGTTGTCCTTCTAAGTAATAAGCCTAGTTTTGACCACATAATATAATACATTAACTGGGTTTGACTGTTTGAAAGGATACCTAAGTATAAAACTAAAATAAAGTAAAAGTTTTTCTACTATAGTGTTTTTTTGTGAAAATTCAGGTCAAAAATATTCGCAATTTCAAAGATAAAGCCAAGATAACTGGGTAGGTAATTTAAAAAACCACAGGTAGAGATGTGTTAAAGATACGTTACTTGTTGATTATCAAGATGTGATAGAATTTCAAGCTCATTGGTTTTCGAGTCACATCCCGGGCCGGCCAAAGCGCCAAAGCTTTGTAGCGTCAGCAAAAAAATGGATAAAGTTCTCCAAAATAAAAATTAAAATAATGTAATTTGTCTTTACATTAGTTATCCGAATCTTTGGTTCAAAATGAAAGCCATTTTTCTATGTGTAATTTTGGCTTCAGACTTTAAATCTTGAGTAAGTACGTAGGTCAATAATCACTTTTTAGGTACTTCACATAGGTAGTTCTGTTATAATATTTTGGTGTAATTTCAATGAAATAATAGTCTAAGGATGTTTGGACTAAATAAAAATATTTTTCTTTCTTTCTTTCAAATAAGGTCATTAATAAAATTGTTTAGGCCCGTATTACAGAGCAAATAATTCAATTTCAAGTGTAGATTGATGTTCTGTCTGATTGGTTGAACTTAAATATTTCGAATCTATAATAACTGAGGTTGAATCGAATTTAGAGCGTAGTTTTTACAATCATGATCATCAGGTCATTATTTTAGTGTCCACTACAGGAGCACGACCCTCTTCAATTACCAAAGGCAATTTTGTTAATAAATAAATCATTATTGAGCATTCACACATGTTTAAATAGGCTAGTTGCCTAAAAAAATTTTTTTAGTCCGTAATGTTTAATATCATAAAATATTGGACACATATAATTTTATTTGTCAATCTAACAAATAATTACATAGTTATGGTGCGTTGAAGTTGCGCACGACGTCACAACGTGCGGCATTTTTAAGCAAGCGGTGACGTCACGGGCCTCTTCTTATGAACTTTGGGGCGCTATATCTCTTTAAATTTTTATTAGTTTGAAAAAGTGAAAAATACGTGTAAAGTATTTTTTGATAAGTTAACTGACGGACTAATTAAAACTCTTGCTTTTTGACCCAGGCAACATCCCCATTACTTGGATACGGGCAGCGCTGGACCGGTCATTGTAGAAATCCTTGGGGAGGCCTTTGTATAAAACACCAGAGGGCAGGGTGAAAACAAAAAAAATATTTTTTTTGCCTTTTTTGCTGACGCTACCTAATCCTGCATTGGCGATTCAGCAAACTTTACCCGCGTTTATAAAAGGGAGTATGCTGCGCGGCCCGGCATTCCCGTGGATTTGCCAAAACTACGAGTACTGTGTTGTGTGATTACTTTTTTGCTGACTGTGCGTGATTTGGATTTAGTTTTTTAAATATTTTTGGTAAGTTGCAAACATATTTTTATAACAATTAAGAAATATATTTTAATTATTGATGTTAATCTAACTTAAGTTTAAAGTCTTTTTTTTACTTTTTGGTAACTTTAAGATAGCAATTTTAGACGATTTATACAAATTAAGTCGATTGGATCTATAAACTTTTGATTTGATTTAAAAGATATCGATTTGCCATCGCTTTTAAAGCATTTTTGATATAACATCACAGAATAACATGTAGCTATATTTGATAAGCCACACCATTGAATGCAGGACCAATCGAAGTAACAAGTTCATAAAATCTGAAACTTTAAATCAAATCAAATCATATAGGCCAGGGTCAACTATTCTAAGTTATCAGTTTTGTTTTCAGAGGAGATCAATATTTTTATATTACATTTAATAAGCACTCATTTTACTGGTGACTTTTCCAAAATTAAAAAAAAATGTGATAATGGTCATAGTTTGACCAAAAACTTCAGATGTTTTCGGCTTCGAATCATGAACCATTTACACCCTGTATTTAAAAATTTCCATAAAATAATTATACAAGTTTTGATATGACTCTTTATTATGCTACTAGCTTTTGCCCGCGGCTTCACCCGCGTGAAATTTAGTTTGTCACAGATCGTCATAAATTATAGCCTATGTTATCGGTTATAAAGAATAATAATGTGAAGTTTCATCAAAATCCGTTCAGTAGTTTTTGCGTGAAAGAGTAACAAACATCCATCCAGACATCCAGACATGAAAACTTTGGCATTTATAATATTAGTAGGATAGCAACTCGAACTGTATAAAATGCACGTCCATAATTTTCTCATAAATATTGTGTCTCTATCTAGAATGTTATTTCTTTACAGGTCAGTCAGACATCAAAATGAGGCTCTCTCCAGAACACCTGCTTCTAATATTCTGCCTGTCATTTGTGGCAGCTGATGAAATTGACATCGAGGTTTCCAGTGGGACTATCTTGAAGTTTTTGAGGGTAAGTAATAGTTTAAAGGTCATAGCAGACTTATCAAGTCGGAAAGGGATCTCGCGAGCTGTCAACCGCGAGGTGAGGCGCGTAGGCGTATAGTTCCAAAATACTGAACTGTCCTATCCATGACATTGACAGCGGGGCGCCACCGTCAATACCGGATCGCTGGTTCCGATTTTTGCCATGTTGGAAACCATATAGTTGAACGATGGTAGCGCCCCCCTGTCATTGAGTTTGGTGGGACAGTTCAGCGTGGGTCATCTATACTTACACGATACGGTGTGAACAA
The DNA here is from genome assembly GCF_004193835.3 of Ostrinia furnacalis. Lineage (NCBI taxonomy): Eukaryota > Metazoa > Arthropoda > Insecta > Lepidoptera > Crambidae > Ostrinia > Ostrinia furnacalis. The sequence goes on along the minus strand of NW_021131371.1, from coordinate 244,531 downwards.
GTGTGCTTTGCAGTACGAAGTTTTGTACAAAGAATACTGACCGCTTAGAAATTATACGGTTACGATCCTTTTTCGGGTTGATAAGTGTGCTACGTCCTTTATGCTTAGCTAGTATACCTACTCGTAGTAGTAGCTTCGTTTCAGTTTCAATCCAAGCAAGAAATCTCTTTAAAGTTAAAATCACCAGTGCTTTCTACATTTTTTAACTTTATCCCTAAATATATACCTATGTATTTAATTGTGGTTCAAAATAAGTAATTATTCTGAGACCAACTCTACCTTCATCAGTTGTGTTTTGTGTTCATCTATTGCCCGTCTAGTTGTGTAGTTCCTAGCTACACAAGAGTTACAGCAGTGGGAACGAAAGATTTCAATTAATAGTCTCGTAAACCTTGTGATACCGTGTCACGTATTTTAATCTTTAGAATCAGTATAAAAAAATTAAAATGATACCTTAAAATCTCACGAAGTTCCAAAATTTATTTGTTGTCCCATTATCCGCACGCGAGTGTAGACATCGTACAGCGCATGGCACTTTCGTTGTTGACAACGCAATGTTTGTTAAGCTTTGACAACATTTTTTAGTAAGGTGTCCGTAAATTATGGATTTGTAAATATTATTTAGTCAAAATGTAACATGATATAAAAAATATTGCGATGGATTCTATTACTGATTCTGAACAAATAGTTTTAAGGTTTCGTATATACTAAAAATAACCTTGTATACATAGCTCTTCTTCTACTTTTAGGAAATGTCAAATCAAACCAAAGGAGACACATTGAACCTGCCCGCCAACGCGACGTCCATCAGAGAGAACATCACTGACACGTTTAGGTAAACTCATCTTGTATTAACGACAATTAAAAGGCGTACAGCGCCATCTTGTAGTATAGAGGCTGTAAGAATTGAGTTCTGTTGTGAACTGATACCTGAATATTCTTAATTGTACTTATTATTACCGTATTCACAAACGATGCTTGCTTAAGTGAAGCAGAAAATCGAACGCACAGCGTTAATTAAAGCTCTGTGATTGGTTCGTGTTACCCTGTGCGTCCACGCGCACTGTGAGACCTCATAGTAATGTTTGTGAATACGGGCGTTAGTATCGCGATGAGCCTAAAAATCTGCTCAATTATTTATCGGTACGAAAGTATCTATCACTTTCAAAGGCTTTTCTTGTTGGGAAAATTTCTGTGATTGACTTGAACTCACCTTATTTTTATTCCTCCTTGACAGAAATGGTACTGGCTATTTTTACAATTGCTGAATTATGTACAACTGCTACAAAACTAAATCTAGCCAATATTTTTGCCCCCATTAGTGATTAGTGCCCCGATTGCGCTAAATATTTTCATCTGTAATGCGACTGAACGACAAACAAACTTCAGCCGTTTTGACAAATCCGTATGGAGACATTACAAATTAGCGCAATCGGGGCCAAGGAGTGGCATTCTCCATCCATCTAACAGCTGAATCTCTTCCAGCTGCGAGAACCGCACATACGGCTACTATGCCGACGTGGACAACGAGTGCCAGCTGTTCCACGTATGCTTGCCCTCGCAGACGCCCAGTGGACGCAACGTGACTTACAAGTGGAGCTTCATATGCCCTGCCGAGACTGTGTTCAACCAGGTACGATTTGCAGTAGCAATTGGTTCACTTTTAAGATAATATCCTATCATACTTCATATCCTTTTTTAATCGTCTGGAAAATTCATAAAATTATTTTACTCATTCGATGTAGAGATCATTGGGGGAGGCCTATGTCCAGCAGTGGACGTCCTGTGGCTGAAATGATGATGATGATATTTCCCATTAGCCGGTGGGAGCAGCCCAGAGAGAAGGGCAGGGTCTGACGGTGCCCTTAGAAAGCATTGCCTACATTCACCACCTATCTTTCTTATCCTAGTATTTACAAATGTCAAAGTTGCTAAGGATAGATGGATGCATGTTTGAAAACAAAACCTATAAGTGAAACCAAACCAGGGGATTTCCATAATAAACTTAAATAACATTCAACTTATTTCATAACTTCAGGATATATTTCTGTTGTGAAATAGCATTTATTATAACTGATTAAAACGCTCTAGTGTTTACGTTGATGTGCCGCGCATGCTATCTGAATCGGTATCTAAATTCTAAACATATTATGTTCTATTCCAGGAAGTCCTAGTCTGCACCAGACCACGCGACGCCATCCCCTGCGAAGACTCCCCAATGTACTACGATATCAACATGGAGTTTGGTCGAGTCATTGACGACAAAAACGAAGAAGACCCTAAGAAAGAAACCACCAACATCCAACCTGTAAAAGTTAACAATAACAAGAAAACTCAAATAAAGAAACATCCGAACAGAAAACAGAACATTATCGTTGAAACTTTACTAAATGACGTCATAAATGAAAAGGTAGATAAGGAGTTAAATGAAATGGGTTACAAAGATGAAGATGAAATGGCGCCTGAAGAGATATTCCCCATTGTGGTCGATCCAGTCGATTCTGAACCTAAAATCGAAGAAGTTGGGGATGGAATTGAAATGAACACTGATGAGGAAAGCATTGCTGATGAAGGAAGACTAGCAGAAGAAAGAAGTATGATCTGGAGGGGGAGGAAGTTAGAACGAGGATTGTTTAGGTTTAAAGCTGATGTGTAAATAAGGTCTAGATTTTAAGTAAGTTCTGTAAATATGAGGTTAAGATGCAATAAATGATATGGCTTTTATGTAGTTTTTTTTATTTCTCTTCTCAAGTTAAACCAATTTTGCATTTTTTTTAAAATAAGCAGTATTATTAAGATGTAGGCAAGTCTGAGTATAAAACGTACTAGCTTGTGTCCTGCTAGATTCGAATCTGCAAGCATAACTTGTAGTCAGCTACACAAACCACCATGCTATTATTACAAGATGTATTATTATTATTATATTCCAAAATATAATAGGTTTTAAGGCTTTCTACCTTAAACAGATTTTTTGTGACGACAAATCAATAAAACCCTCAAAAGACAATACGTGACGTAATATTCTGAACATAAATTGAAATCAATTCGAGGAGCGAATTACATTTTGCCTTATCTCAGTAATTAATTTTACGCATTTTTGCATAATCAAATACTAAAATTGACTTTATTTTTTATTAGTTTGCGTACTGGAGAGACATGTTTATGAAAACATGACTTAATTTTGTTAAAATGTATTTATTTTTTTTGATATTTTTTACTTGTGGCAACATTGTTAATGCTGAAGACAGCAGTAGTGATGAAGGGAAATTCATAGATTTGTTGCCAGAAGAAGAAAAAGAGGCGTTTCTAGAGACAGTTGCTAGAAGGTTGATTACTGGAGTCAAAACTAAGGATTCAAGGTATAAATCTAGCGAAGAAGTTTCTGACGAAGAATTAAATCAACACAGCGAGTACGTTCGTAAGGTTCTAAAAGAGGAATCTGGTAATTTAAGACGACATACTAAAGATAAGACACCTGACGACTCATTAAAAGTACAGGGTATCGATAAAAAAAATAAACCGATCGTGGTTGAAGATGATGAGGACAAAAATCACATTGATTTAACTTTGAGACAGGGTATTAGAAGAAAGAGGAATGAAAAGGAAGAGTTTATACCTGTTCAAACTGTATACGATGATCCTGACAAATCTGATTTAAATACAACAAGTAATAGAGATGATTATACCAAATCAAAGGAACGCAAAGATGAAAATTCGGCTGCTGAAGATATACAAGTTCGAGGACATAGGCCCCATTCGAGGGGATCAAGGCAAGCTATAACTGAAGATCCTAATATAGAATATTCTGACAAAAGAACTGAAATCGTTGATTTTGAACCTTCAAACGAATACGTCATCACACCCAGTGATAGCGACGAAAAAGTGACTACTGATGACATTGACACTAAAGAACCAGAAACAACTACAGTTGAAGGTGTGGTTATTAGTTCTGAAACCACGGATGACGTAAGATCAGGTCATGATGGCTTTACTCAATCAATTTACGAGTCAATAGAGGCAGCGAATGATAGAGAAACAAATTCATCAAACGAATCAGTTGAGTCTGTTACTAATAGCACTAGCACCGAACCAATAGTAGAAATAACAACAACTGAAGAATCACTTGTAGAGAATGTAACAATGACCACTGAAAATATTGTTATAGAATCATCGACTATAAAAGATATACCGCAAAATACATCCGAGGTGAAAAAATATTTACGAGTCAATAATGATAATGGTGACCAAGAAGACGTATTGTCACTAAATGAAACAGAAAAAAATGATAACAGTAGTGTGATTGAAAATACACAATATGAATCAACAACACTTACAGACGAAGAAGTGAAAGACACTACAATGAAGGAACAAGATTCAGATAATGTAAATAATGAAGAAAAACTTTCAATTGAGAATAAAAGCAATGAAACAGATCAAACAAAAGTGATTAATACTGCAAGTAATGAAGATGATTTTCGTAAAGTAAATAGCAGTGCTGAAAATGATGAAACTAGGGATGATTCGTCTACAACGCCTGTTTCTATAAAAGTAGACATTGAAGGCTATTCAATGAAAGGTCATAGTGCAAATAAAGATAAAGAAACACATTCACTACAAAGACAAAGTAACAATGACAAAAAAGAAATACTTCGTGAAAATAACAAAACAGAACTGTTAATTGACAATAAGCCCGTTACAAAAAAATTAAATAGCTCCTTCAATTCAAGCAACTATTCAATCTTGAGAAGTCATGTAGAAAATAAAGAATATGAAAACCATTTAACTAGTCCAAAACCTACACATTTTGATAAACAAATAAAAATCGATTTATACCAAAACAGACATGAAAATGCATCCAAAACTAACTTAGAAAATAATAACCGAAATAGTGTTTTGACAACTACAGAGAAAAGTTACGAAAACAACGTTGCAACGCCAAATTATAAAGCATATTATGCACAAGGTAGTGGAAATTACTTATCAAGAAGTAGCAATAAACAGAATGATAAAAAAACTAATAAATTGGCTGCTAGAAGTAGCAACGGTGATAATGAAAACGATGTAAAGTTAGAGTATGAAACTCAAGATGCTAATTTGGCAAGAATAGCAAAAAGTTTAAGACAAGGCTTAGCAAATACTGATGGTGAAGATCTAGAAGAAAGGAAGCCAAAACTGTTAAATCCGAATGCAAAAACTAAGGAGTACCTAGTATATGAAATACGTAAGTATTTGATTATGTTTAGCACTGGGCACTTTGCTATGTGGTACCAATAGGATAGGACTACTGTCACTCGTCCCAAGATGTCTTAAGAGGTGACTTTAGGGACAAATGTGTGATGCCCGTTTTCACCATGAATCCCTAATTTTTGAGTGAACCCTATGAAAATAAAATTCCTGTTATGTGTTACCATAGGGGGTCACCTAAAATTAGGGATTAATGGAGAAAACCGGCTTGAGCACCAGGCCTCGTGATTTACGCACGTATTCACAAAAGATGCTTAAGTGAAGCAGCAAATCGAACGCACACAATTGGTTCGTGTGTCACCCTGTGCGTCCACGCGCACTGTAAGACCTCATAGTAATGTTTGGGTAAGAGACAAATTCCCATCAGAACGGTATAGGCCAAATCATCCATTTGCATCTAGTAAACTGGTAAAGGAAAGGTCGTGCTCCTGCAGTAGACTCAATGGCCTAATGATGATGATTTTTTCTAATTATTTTGATTGACAGCTAATAAGATACTAAGATATTTCAATAAATAAGTTATCAAGATAAGGCACCAATTTATAATTGAGACAATTTCTTTTCAGCTGCTGATGCTGATGATCCATTTGTGCAAACTGGCCCAGAACCCAAAGAACAACCTTACTATGTCCCAGTATACAATTATTCACCCAACAACGCTTACTATAACGCTTACAATCGCTTGGGACCCAACGAAGATGATAACGATGAAGCAGAAATACTAGAAAACGTTGATGAGAGTGACGATAGTAGTGTTGATAGAAATGAAGACGATTTTAGAGAACCAGATGGCCATAGAAAGTTCAAATTTAACAACAAGAAGAACCAGATTAGAGCAATACCAAAAGCAAACAACTACAAGTTACCATTAGTATTCAAGAGGCCTCAATTCACAGAAATATTCTTCAATCCAGATGAATATTTGGACATGGATTATTATTTTGGCAGATCGAATATAGATCCCGAATTCCGTTCGAGGGGAAAGCGAAAGAAGCATAAAAAAGAGATGACAAAATCTGAAGAAGAATTAAATCCTTATCATACTATGCTAAAAGGTGCTAAAACTCATTTAGATGCTGTTAGGAAGATATTGTATAAAAATAAACTTTTTGGATTCGTTCCCGATGTAACCTCACCGAAACCTAAAAAATCAAAAAAGGGTACCACTACTCCAAAAGATGGTAATCACAATCATAATCATAACCATGATCATGATAACAATGATGATTATGATAACAATGACGATCACAATCATGATGATAGGTACGGGAACGATCACAGTCATGATGTGAGGACTTTCCGAGCTGATAATACGTCTGACTACATAATACTTTATCCATCCACACGCCTAAGGAACGACCATCCGGATCAACAGGACATTTCTGTAGACTACTATTTTGGACTCTATAATACTGGTGATTCTTCTGGCAGCAAAACATACAGAGATATTTTAAGAGAAAGTAAAAACACAGAAGAATCAATAGAAAGCGCAGAAGCAGAAAAAACAAGAGAAAGAGTGCGAGCTTTTAAAGAAGTAAATAAACAAAACAATACTGCGCTTTCGGACTTGATAGGCGAAATCAAACGGCGAGGCTGGAAGCAGGCTTTCAGAATGACTAGCAAGAAGAAAAGACAGAAAGAATTAGAGGAAAAAAAGAAGAAATGGAAGAAAAACGCTGGAACCATCAAAGAAATATTAAACATGGGAGATATTAATGAAGCCTTCCCAAATTTGGATAAATTGAGAAAACTGAATCTGACGTTGATGAGAAGGAAAGAAAATAAAGAAGAAGTAGACGTGTATGTTAATGTGTTGAGAGATATGATAAGAATGGGCAATAAGGCTTTGGAAAAATACGACTGGTTAGGCTCCACAGTGGATATACTTGGTGCATTGAATAAATTGAAGTATCTTACGTAAGTAGCACTTCGGTTTATGAAACTAATTTCATAGCTTAAAAAATATTGACGCTGGTGGGAATAGAATCCACTACTTTACTTGCCACGCTACTGCTTTAATCTCTGAGCTAAGGAGACATATGGTAAACAATAGTAGATTTTACAAGTTTTAATTTTGTTTGAGATAAGTTTAACATCTTAATAATGGATTTATCTTACCCAACTGCCCGAGGTGTATTTATACATAATGAATTTAGTTACCACCTCTGTGGTCTAGTGGTAGGGCCACCTGCTTCAGACCCACAAAGAACTCGGGTTCAATTCCCAGTGGGGGCAAAATTTTCTGCTCAGTTTGGTTGATGATAGGGCTTGTTCTATATTAGGCCGCCACTAATCATATCTGGTAGTTTTTTGTAGCATCAGATTAAAGTTTATTTAACTACACCCTACCCTTATGTTTTAGAGAATCACAGGAAAATCGGGAATACATTCACGCAGCGGACAAAGAACTCTTAAATTACGTCCAGTATCTGTATAAAATTTCCAAATCTACTTTAGAAGAAGCTGCACTACGAATTCTTACTTCTAACGACTCCAGTAACTACACACAGAAGAATAAAGAGAAAAAACTTCTGCTTCCAAGAAATAAGAAGAGAAAGAAAGAGTATTTGTCCAAAATGTTGTTGAATAGAGTTTGGTTGTACAGAGATAGGAATATAACGCAGAGTGAAAAGAAAGTCAAAGAGTTGGACTTCTTAACGTTTTTAGACGATGTGAATAATAATTTGTATGATGTAAGTAATTTTAAATAACTAATACATGTTTATCAGAGTTTTTCAACGACTAGTGCGGTAAAAGTGAAAGAAACAAGAGTCAAAGAGGCTCCTCAAAATGTAGAAACTTAGTTGTACACAACTCAGACTCCCTACTCAGACTTTGTGTATCCACTTGCTTCTATTTGGCACCATACATTAACTCAAATTCAACTTGTCAAAGTTCTTTTAATTGTTCGAAGCGTCCAATTTTGTTTTTGAAGCTCGTACGTACTCGTAGGTAGCTCTATTGGGCCCTACTTGGGGACCATTCTTTCCCAACGATAATATCTGTACTTTGAAATAATCCAGAAATTAACCAAAATACTGCCACATCTTATTTTTTTCAGCTCCACAAAGCACTGAAGTACACAGCCATGGTTACAAACTACAAATACCAAATGTGGTTTTCCAATTTAAAGTCACTTTACTTGAAGAAACTAACTCAAAAAGAACTGCTAGAATTACTTCTGCACATCTTTACATCTAGACTTCTAGCACTGATAGAAGAAAGCGCTGTAGATGGTTTAGAAGATGGATACTTGCATTACGTAGAAAAGAAAGAGAAAGAAGTTGAAAGATCTAAAGAAGCATTCGTTTTTGTATTGAATTTGCTGAAAGAAATAAAAGATTCTAAAAATTGAAACAAAGACACACTTTCAACAAACTTTAATAAAATAGATTTACAATTTGCTGTTAACAATAAATTACGAAAAGTAGATAGAAATAAAGATAATGTTTGTTTTGGTTTCATGTATCGTTAAATTTAGTAATGTGATGAATAGTCATTCTATCAAAAATACACAATGGACAATGGGGTATCCATTTTTAGCGCTTATTACATCGTTGGCGCCATTTTTAATGTTTATAGCACACTAATTAATTTCTTATCCATATTATGTTTGATTTCAACTACATTATTATAAGTAAAAGCCTCGAAAATAATCGCAAAGACAATTTTTGCGAGAATAAAGTTCAAAATAATCTTACACATCAAGTGTACTGTGTACTTTTTCAACATTTATTATTCTACAACCTTGCTTTGAAAAACAACCGAAATAATATACATTTTGGAACGCCATTACATGAGTAGAGTTAAGTATTTGATTTAATTAAATCTTTGTATTTTAGGCCCAACAGAAGAACTTCTACATGACAGTTTTTTTGAATTTAATACCTAACAATCAAATTAAAACAAACCGTCTTGAAAGTTTTACAAAATAAAAGTTATATTAGAAAAATCTCTCTATCCTCCATTTTGTTTCTTGTAAACGTGTGTATAAAATGGCGTCACAGATTTCAAAAACAAACTAAATTTTATAAAGTAACGGAATGTGCAGTTTATTTTATAACTAATATATTTTATGTACATTATTACTTAAACTATTGAAGCTTTGGCTACAAAAATACAACTAGTAACACATTTATTATAATAATTATTGGTTTTTTATTTCTTTTGTGTAATACTTAAAATGACTAACATAATTATGGGTTGAAATGTCAAACTCAAGTATATTCTATCCGGTGAGAGTAATTCATGAAATACATTTTGAAAAATCCTTCCAAGGATGTCTTAATTAAGGGACTAAGGGACATTTTTTTTATCCACAACGAGGAAGCTCTTGGCCTGTATCTCACCTGATGGTAAGTGACGATCAGGCCGAAGGTGGAAGCGAGCTTCGCCCGGAATCCTCAACCACGGAGGAACTGGCTATCTCACCTCTAAGTGCCGGAACACAACAATGCTGTTAACATTGTTTTAAGGCGACAGACTTAGGTAAGGACAAATATGCGACCATCAGGCCTCCCCAACCCGTCTGGCCAGCGTGGGGAGTGTAGGCCAAATACTCCATTTGCCTCTGGTAAATTATAAAGGATCTTGCAATAGCAAGAGCAGTGGAGACTAATAATTAACCTACATAATGTTGATGCTGATACTAAAGACCTGGTACGTTGATGTTTGACATTTCATCCCAGCTCTGGTGATCACTGGTGCTTCATGCTTCCGTTTCCAAGTCTGCTTCAATTTCTTCCGGCGTTCTGAGGTCAATCGCGAAGCGCTTCTTTAAGTTGGGCGGCCTCTCATCTAGTTCTGGAAAATAAGGAGAATTTTCGTCAGTTCAACACTTCTTTATTATCATAATAATAAGTTGGATACTACAGTCTGCCGATGGTTCGTTCGTTCGTTCGTTCGTTTTAGCCGAAAGACGTCCACTGCTGGACAAAGGCCTCCCCCAAGGACTTCCACAAAGACCGGTCCTGCGCCGCTCGCATCCAGGCACCTCCCGCAACCTTCACCAGATCGTCGGTCCACCTAGTGGGAGGCCTGCCCACGCTACGTCTTCCGGCTCGTGGTCGCCACTCAAGAACTTTCCTGCCCCAGCGGCCATCAGCTCTTCTAGCTATGTGCCCCGCCCACTGCCGGTGGAAGCGTGAATTTATTTAACCGAGCAATCTGAAGCAGTAGACGTCCTGTGGCTGAAATACTTATGACGATATCAAATTGATTTGAATCCACAATAGCCGAACGGTGAAGGGGTCGGACTGGCCGACTCGAGATCCGAGGAACGTGGGTTCGAATCCCACCACCGCTCGACTATTGTAGTGAGCCCACTCGTAACACGAGCTTATTTAGCTTATCACGAGGGGCTAACGGGATTTGTGCATACAAATTACTAGTACCTAATCTTAAAAAAAACAGTACAATAGGAAGCTATGCTTACCTGGCGTAGTTTGTGCCTCTTTAACTCTCCTTGAATAATCTTGGAAGGCTGCTGCCAAGGAGTATGTGAGCCTTCTCGCTGCATTTCTGAAAATGAAAAAAATCTTTATTATTAAAGAAACAAAGATTTTTTTAAATTGTAGTAGAATCTAGCAGGTGATTTAGAAGTCAAAACTAAATGACACTCAAGACCTGAGACTTGGAGATAGAGAAAAATGGTAGAGATAGGGGACCCTAAAGAGGGTATGGTTTAGGAAGAAAAAATACTTCGATGTGTGAATATCATGCACATATCAGGTCTCTCCAACCCATCAGGCCAGTTGTAGAAATTGTGGATGAAGCTCTAGTAGATTAGAGTAGGGATGTTATAGAAATGTAGTTTCGGTTATGGATACGGTTACGGATATAGGAATAATATTATATCGGTTTCGGTTACGGTTACGGGTATTTTTTTATTTCGGATATCCGAAAGTTTCGGTAACGGTTACGGATATCTGTGCATTAGAATGCAATTTGCAATAGTTGTCCGACGCGGTTCATTCATGGCCGCACACTTTACATCGAATAAAAAAATGAAAATTGATTCTAGATGGCATTATAAAGGTAAATCAGGCTGTTATTCCTTTACATATAATGCTATAAAAACAATTTAAACTGCCTACATCCGAAACTATCAGAAACTTTTGAATCGGTTACGGTTACGGTTTCGGATATTTTTTTATTTCGGATATCCGAAAGTTTCGGTTACGGATATCCATAACATCCCTGAATTAGAGATAGTCATGCTCTTACAGTGGAGATTAAATAACCCGATGATGAATAGCATATTCGTATTTGGATTCTGAAGTTAGTAGTTTAGATCTATTTATCTCAGAACTTTGCTCGTCTTCATTCGTTTCAACCAAATTATTTCTACTGCTAGACAAAGGCCTCCCCAAGGATTTTCAGGACTGTTTCTTCGCTGCCCTTATCCAAATGCTTCCCAAGACATAGTTAGGTGATAGTTATCATTATATCAAGCTTATCCACCTAAAAGCAGTTCAAGTGTTCAACACACATGACTACAATGGCCAACGTGTTGAACATACTCTAAATTTATCGTCGATAAGCTATGGGCGTAATCCAAAGGTTTGATAACAAGTGGGAAAGAAGCATAGAAGAATACTGATGATGTTTGGTTTCTGTTTTTTTACCAGCTATCCAAGAGACTGTAGTCCATTCCAATCAGTTTTCTAAAACTACTAGTCTAGCTCGCAGCAATGAAGGAAGATATTAAGAATAATAACAATGATTTATATGTTTTTTAATAAAGAAGATAATAAGAATGATTTATATGTTTTTTAATAAAACTAGTTCCATTTCACTATGCATTTTAAAGCCTTAATTTTGCTCGATGTAACCCTACGTAATATAACATTTTAACCTCTGGCTGGACCTAATGATTTAGTTTTGTGGAGTAATTTTAAAAACATTTTATCATTACTGTTCCTTTGAGCCGAATTAACCCTTTAACTGGCTGGCTTGGGTTTGAAATTTATCTTAATTCACTAAAGCTAAAGTTCAAAACTTGGTGGCATCAATTCTGCCACTACTAAGTAAAGGCTTAAAATAGTAAGAACTTGAAAAGCGGAACTACTTTGATATAGGTACCACTAATAATAATATTTTCATTGCAACAATACAATTTATTATTAAGCTGCTTCTATGCTATTTCCGTATCTATATCGTATCAATCTCCAAGATCTCAATTTCAAAACTCCGTTTACATGACCTGAAACCTTATCTATGTGGTGCGTGAGAAACTTTAAATTCTTACGAATTATATGAAAACAACTACTAACAATAGATAGTTAAGATTACGTTACAATTTAGTGAATCTACACTATTGTGTGGTATTTGTATAGCATAATAAACACGTAAGTTGACAATGTTAGTTCATAGCGATAATTTTTATCGTGGTTACGTCTGTGTGTTTAAATTCTCTATTAATATGTAGAATTTTTCAGGGCTCATACAAAAGTATAAATAACAAAATTTTTTTCCCGGTACGTCCACCCACAAGGTGGACCGACGACATCGTAAAGGGTAGCAAGGAAGCGCTGGACGCAGGCCGCTACGACCCGGTCATTATAGAAATCATTTAGAGAGGCCTATGTTCAGCAGTGGACGCTCTACGGCTGAAATGATATTGATACAATCTATATATATAAAAGAAAGTCGTGTTAGTTACTTCGCTTATAACTCAAGAACGGCTGAACCGATTTAGCTGAAAATTGTCAGGGAGGTAGTTTAGAGCCAGGAGAAGGACATAGGATACTTTTTATCCCGTTCGAAATTAAAAAAAAAGTCTGCTTATTTATTGCCATTAAGGCGGAACAAAGTTCGCCGGGTCAGCTAGTAAATAAATAAAACTACCCACCTCGACTCACAAACGAAGGCATGACACTCAAAAGGATTCAAGCCTTTAGCGTCCACATTGTCTTTCACTATGATCATTGAGAAGACCCTTGTATACACCAGGTCCTGGACCCCATAGGATATGGACTCGATGTTGAAGAATACGGACATGTGGTCGAACTCGTCTTTCTTCGTGGTGTGGTTGATGGTCTCTAGATGGACGCCGTCGACTGTGATGGTCAGCTTTACGATGGGGAGGATTTGACCTGGAAAATAAGAGGTATAAGTTAATGGCCGTTGGGGCAGTAAAGTTATTGAGTGGCGACCACGGCCCGGAAGACTTAGGTGGACCGACGATCTGGTGAAGGTCGCGGGAAGAGCCTGGATGCGGGCAATGCAAGACCGGTGGTTATGGAAATCCTTGGAGGAGGCTTTTGTCCAGCAGTGGATGTCATTTGGCTGAAACGAACGCTTGGTGGTTGGAAAAGTAGAATTAGATCACTCCTACTCTCTCCGTGTATGTCGTAACTTATAGGCGACTAATGTCTAAGGGACAATAACATCAGGCCTCCCCAAACCCTGGGGAGTGTAGGCCAATTCCTCCGTTTGCCTCTGGTAAATAAGAAAGATTCGTGCATCTGCTGTGGAGTCCAAATGATTATGATAAAACCTATTAACTACAAAAGACATGAGTTTACTATCAAATCCCACTTATCTTACAGTAGTGGCGTCAAAAACAACGACACGATAGAAGAAGACAATATTTAAAGGTTTTCAAGAGAAGGATAATGGTTGTTACCTGGAGGTAGAGCCTTCGCAGCTGCCACCATAAGGTCGACTGGTTTCCTCGTGTGTTTGATGCCCCATAGCCCTCGAGCGTCGCTCTGCCCCAAATACTTGACCTGGAAGACCAAGAAAAATGAATTTATTATAGCTAGAATACACTTTATTTGTACACCACACAAGACGAGAAAAGAAAAAAGAAAGAATTCAAAAGATACACAAAAAAATTCTAAAACTCATTTATTTTTGCAAATGGGCTTTTAAAAAGCACTTTTATACGTCCCAGTATTAACCCTACCACTGCTTCTTGACAATAAATGGGCCAGTGCTGAAAAGAAGCAGCGCAAGACATTCAGTCACTATTGGTAGCATCCTTTTCAAGGGTTTGCAGTCTTTAAAAATACACAGCACAATTTAGGCGTTAAAGTGACCTTTTCCAGACATCCTACACTGTAGAGGACAGTTGTACTTTAGTTGTACTATTAGGTTATGTGTAGTTTCTGTAGAGAGAATAGGATTATTCCTTATTCTTCTCGTGGATGTCGTAAGAAGTGTTCGTTTAATTCAGCCAAATGACGTCCACTGCTGGACAAAGGCCTCCCCCAAGGATTTCCACAATGACCTTACTTTATAGCCTGCGCCGCCCGCATCCAGGTACTTAGTTTCCAACTCACTAGGTACCTGGATGCATAAGAAGTGACTAAGGGACAAATATGGCAACATCAGGCCTCCCCAACCCGTCTGGCCAGCATGGGGAGTGTAGGACAAATCCTCCATTTGCTTGTAAATTATAACCAAAAACATCCATTTGCTTGTAAATTAGAGAGGGTCGTACTCCTGCAGTGGAGACTAAATGACCTGATGATGATGAAGTATTCTATGCTAATTCATCAAAAAATATATCTATAGTATAGAAAGTAGCGTAGCTTCGTTCGTTCGTTTCAGCCAAATGATGCTGCTGGACCAAGGCCTACCCCAAGGTTTTTCACAGTGAACGGTCCTGCGCTGCCCGCATCCAGGCTCTTCCCGCGACCTTTACCAGATCGTCGGTCCACCTAGTAGGAGGCCTGCCCATGTTACGTCTTCCAGCCCGTGGTCGCCACTCGACTTAGTGTAAGTACCTAATACCTATTACAAAACAGTATGGTGTGTTATGTGGTAATGACTCATCATTATGATTAATTATCAATCATGCCACTTTCTTCGCCATATCTTTGGCGCAGTTTTAGCGTGACTATGTTTTGCGATGTGTTTGGATAACAGAGCACGTGTTGGTTTATGGTGTAATGAGTGTGAATATTATTAACTAGGTTACCATACTTTGCCTGCTGCCTTAGCTATATCGTTTCATCCACGAAGACGCGCCCCACCATTCTTCCGCTAATGTTTGAGTGTTATCGGTACACGCTAAATTATCCATGAGTGCACACGCACACAATAATGACGCTCGGATTGCTCGGATCAAACGCCGCACTTCGCGCTTCGCTCGTAAAAATTGGTGTGGCGCGTCTTCGTGGATGAAACTATCTACATTATCTGGCATTTCTCACCCTGTCTGGCTTGTATTCCCAAAATAAAAAAATAAATTTCTTGCTTTAGAGCTTTGTAAATATACCTACCTACATAAGGAAATAATTGTTCAGGGACATGGCACAGCCTTTGTTCAAGAAAAGGTCTCTACAACGCTGATTTTCAGTCATGCCCAATTCTCTTGAGGTGCTAAACGAGAATGACCATATCCTCCTCCTCTATAATCGATAAAAATCCTCCATTTGCCTCTGGTAAATCGTCGTGCTCCTATTCACTACTATATTTGATGGACACTAAACTATGGTTGCTATGTAATATTCAGAATAATCAAGATAAAACCTTAGAAATAGATCCTAATCACTCAGTTCTGACACCACAATGCGTCGCGTCACTTCCGCTCCAATGCGGCCTCGGTACACTTTTATTGTGCGCGGGCGCATCGCAAATTGCCATGAATTTAAATCAGTAACAGAACTATATGTAGTTTTGAAAATGAGGTACATTGTTGAGGTCGTTCCCACGGCAATCCAGCTCCGGTATCCAGCAACGCAGGGGATCCTGCAAAACTGGGGGCGTAGTGTGAGTTTACGATACAAAAGCATTCGATAGATAATTCTAGTTCTTGAAAGTTTCCGCTAGGGGCACTGTACAATCCATCATACATTTAATGTCACATTTTTACGCAGTCGATATCGAATGATTTTGAAGTAAACTCACACTACGCCTCCTGTGTGCTTACCATGAGTTTACGTTAGGTGTGCTCGCTAGCGAATACGTCAAAAAAAAAACTATGAAGATTTTATTTCTTGAAAGTAGCCGCTAGGGGCTCTGCACAATATGTCATACATTTAAAGTCATTTTTTTACGCAGTCTCTAGCGAGCACACCTAACATAAACTCATGGTAAGCATACTGAACTGTCGAGAGAAAACACGTGTGTTTGAGATTCGATTTACAAATTCGAATGGATCAGTTTATTGCGGGACTCTGCTACCGTTCGTGTAAACGTTAAGCACGTATACCACTAAACGGAACCCTGTTAAACAATGTTTTTACAGGATCAGGTTCGAAACAGCGTCGTTCGCGAATGGATCATTCAAGTCCATAAGCTTTCGAAGCTATGAGGCAGTGGAAAAAACATTCGCAACAGCGTTCGTCGCTGCAACGACTTTTGAATGTTTTCGAACCTACGTAGGGGACCTCCGAAAACATTGGCCTATTGACGTTTCTAAAATTGTGCTACATTGATACAGGTAACGGGACTATTCTCAACGTTCCCACCGCTGCAACTCCTGTGTAGCCAGGATTTACCGCTTGACCGCCAATAAAACCTAACCAGTGAGTGTGAGTGATGTGGCGACACTGATACAGATCTCTCACAGAGGATGAGCTGTTGCAACACAATCTGATACGTGCGTGAGCGCAGGACGCGTTTCTAATCGTGCATTCGGCAATTAGCGTAATCTGCGCCAATAAAAACTGGCAGTTTTCTACCAAATATGCTGAATAACATTGACAGAGATAACTAGCTGTTCTTGGTAACTAATTGGTAGAATGCATCAACCATTTTACATAGGTCAAATAAATTGACATTGTACGAGTGAGTCATTTGGTTAGAAAATATAACAAACTAGCTGACCCGGCGAACTTTGTTCCGCCTTAATGGCAATAAATAACGGGATAAAAAGTCCTATGTCCTTCTCCTGGCTCTAAACTACCTCCCTGACAATTTTCAGCTAAATCGGTTCAGCCGCTTGAAGATGTCAGCTGATTGAACCCTCTTAGATGATGGATTGATGGAATAAAATATAACTTTCAGACTATTAAACTAATACTATTCATTTTAAAGTACTTTAATTAAAAAAGGTTTTGTGGGGCTGGGGCCTTTAAAATTGTTAAGAAAAAGGTATTAATCTAGGTATATTGAATAATCACGAAATCTCAGAAACTGTAACACCTACAAACTTGACATTTTTCAGGTAGGTTTCTTATACATAGAGTGTAAATATCTGCTAAGAACGGATTTTACGAAACCTAAGGGGGTAAAACGGGGTCCACGCGTACGAAGTCGCGGGCGGCCGCTAGTAATTTTATACGAGTACAGGACTGATTTTCCTGAATTTAAGTACCTAACATTAATTTTCCCATTCACGCTGTGATTGGGTAGTATGAATGACTCACTACAATGTGGATGACTTTCCAAACAATAAAATGACATACAATAGCGAATCGAAAGTGACCGTGAGTCCCATACAAATAATACAAAGGATGGACATTGGGGATTATTATTTGGGCTTTCCAAATAATTTTCAGAAATAATTTAGACGACAAATGTGTCGGTGTCGGACTGCTACTTCGAGGGTCGGTAGTTCGACCAAAAATTCAAATCAAATCAAAATATTTATTTAGCAATTAGGCACTTGTACACGTCCCAAATATAGCTTGCCCTACCACCTTTGTAAAAGTGCTTTTTTAAAGCCTACTTACAGAAATAAATGAGTTTTTTTACTGAGTTTTACCACTTCGGGACAACATATGGGCTGGTGCTGAGAAGAAGTGGCGGAAGAAACTCAGTCACCTTTATCCGACCGACTCCTAACATAAGCAATATTATAGTCCAAGTTTATGCTAAAATATTGTAAAGTTTCTTCAGAATCAGCTTAGTTTTAGTATGAACGAGTTACTCACCTGGAAGGCTATAGGCAGATCATCAACCGTGACAGGTCCTTCGTTTTCAGCCATTTTCTTCAGTAAATATGTCACATAACTTATTTAATACGTGCGAAGTCTCATCTGGCAGCGTTTTGAGTTCATATTCTGGAAATAACAGAAAAATACTGTAAATAAATGAATATAAACTGATAAGTTAATCATGTGGGACACAAACAGAAATATGATGACGTCCACTGCTGGACAAAGGCCTCTCCCAAGGATTTCCTTAACGACCGGTCCTGTGCTGCCCACATCCAGGCTCTTCCCGCGTTCTTTACCAGATCATCGGTCCACCTAGTGGTGGGCCATACTACGTCTTCCGGCCCGTGGTCGCCACTCGAGAACTTTTCTGCTCCAACGGCCATCAGCTCTACGAGCTAATATGTGCCCTAGTCTGGGAGTGTATCTCTTGGCCTGTATCTCACCTGATGGTAAGTGACGATCAGGCCGAAGGTGGAAGCGAGCTTCACCCGGAATCCTCAACCACGGAGGAACTGGCTATCTTACCTCTAACTGCCGGAACACAACAATGCTGTTAACATTGTTGTTATGGCGACAGACTTAGGTAAGGACCAATATGCGACCATCAGGCCTCCCCAACCCGTCTGGCCAGCGTGGGGAGTGTAGGCCAAATCCTCCAGTTGCCTCTGGTAAATTAGAGAGGGTCGTTCTCCTGCAGTGGAGACTAAATGACCTGATGATGATAAGATCTGGCTTGCGATGAAAAGATATGACCTAGTTATTTAAAGTTTTGTTAACTCAACCCAAGCGGGGAGAGGAAATACTGGACCGCAAAAAAAGTGTTGTAAAATTGACCTAGCTTTATGAACAAAACTAGCGGCCGCCCGCGACTTCGTACGGGATCCCGTTTTATCCCCATAGGAGTGGAGTTTCGTAAAATCCTTTCTTAGCGGATGCCTACGTCATAACATCTACCTGCATGTCTTTCAGCCCGAACCGTCCAGTGGTTTGGGCTGTGCGTTGATAGATCAATATGTCAGTCAGTCACCTTTGAGATATATTTAGATACGCTGAAAAAGCGTAGTTTTCACATTATGTAGGTTGAGTTTCCTTCTCAATTTTAGTACTTTTTAACTGTTTCAAACAAGGACAAACCACAAGAAATACATTTAATTAGCAACTATCATTCAAGGTGATACAACTAATGTAAATTAATTACCTAACTATCTACATGTACACATCAAGTACAAATACATTGCAAAAACGCTCTTAACACCTGCGTCATAAGGGCCATGACAAATTGTTATACTACATGACGTGTTGTAGTATGTTCAGACTACAGGTAAGTAAATTCAAATTGTTTCACGAGACCGTGAATCACTGATAAGAAGTGATAAGGACACCTTGACTCAACGTTAGAGATGTGGGCTTATGTTTGAGACTAGTATGAAAGTCGATTCATTCTGAGATCACGGGACTATTCCCACCTCTCGTTCCCACCGCTGCAACTCCTGTGTAGCCAGGATCTACAGCTTGACCGCCAATAACCCAACCAGTGAAGGTCAAGTTTGTCCCGGGAGAAAGTTAAACTGTCATTGGACCCGCAACGAAATTAATCAGAAGAACGTAGGAGTTAGAAGTTAAGGTTCGACTTCTCTCCAGTACAAAGCGGATGACAGGAGATAAAACAAAGGCATTTGGCTGAAACGAACGAAATGATAAAAATACAGTACCTAATAAATTGCAACAAAAAGCTTTATTAAAGCTTATTGAATAAAAGCTTTGTAATATTGTTCGAAGCATCGGAGCGTGACGCCACCCTACTAAATGTCAACTTATAGGGGTGTATAAATGACTTACTTCAAAGTTCATAAGCTTCGCACGGTGTCAGTGAACCGTAGAGCTTTTTTAATATTATACTAATTACGTTATATTGAGTCTATTAAAAAGTGTAATTGGTGATGTTAATTCGAGTGATTCTCGCATTTTGAAATGAAATTATTCAGTTAGTTGTTAATTGTTTAGATTGTAAAATATGTATTGTATAAATTACAGCGATATGTGCTGATCTGACAATAAAAATAGTGATGAATTTACTTATTGATTGATAGTAAAATACTAGCTTTTTGCTCATGGTTTTGTATGTTACATACATTTCGGTCTGTCACAGAAAGCCTAGGCGCAGATCGCCGACTATTAGTTGGCCGATAGTTGGGTCGGGCTGTTAATCAGTATGGAGATATGAAAGTGCGCACATTACAAAGATTTGGTATCGGCCGATTCTTCATACAAATTAGAATCGGGCCCAACTATCGGCCAACTAAAAGTCTGTGGTCTGCGCCTAGACAAAGATAAAGCATATTGTTATGTCAGTCAAGAAAAATATAGTTTTGTACTGGTAAAAGAATTTTCAAAATTATTTTAGTAATTCCTGAGACCGCTTCTTACTCGTACAATCAAATTCTAGCAACCGCCTCTGTGGTCTAGTGGTAAGACCACCTGCTTCAGACGCAGAAGTCCCGGGTTCGATTCCCAGTGGGGGCAGATTTTTCTGTTCGGTTTGGTTGGTGGTAGGGCTTGTTCTAAGTCCGCCTGGCTAGCTACCACCATCTTATCTAAGTCTGTCGCCATAACAACAATGTTAACAGCATTGTTGTGTTCCGGCAGTTAGAGGTAAGATAGCCAGTTCCTCCGTGGTTGAGGATTCCGGGTGAAGCTCGCTTCCACCTTCGGCCTGATCGTCACTTACCATCAGGTGAGATACAGGCCAAGAGCTTCCTCGTTGTGGATAAAAAAAAATAGTATAGATTTTACTGACTGAAGGTACCTACCTGAAAAAGTGTATTAAAGTTACTATCTATTGAAAGATTTTTTTTCTTAGTAGGTAGTACAGTTCTAATTATTACTGTAGTAGTACTACTTACTTTGGCTTCAAAATCGTTACAAATTAAGTCACCATCAAATGTAAAGCAGGTGTGTAAGGAAGTGGGGGGTGTCATGTGCTCTGACCGTTGAAATTTCGTGGCAGGTGCGTACACGCACAAAAACTGATTGTGCGCGTCCTTAGACAGATAGTGTTACCGTTTGGAATAAAACAACCCCATTTAGAAATTACTTTTACTCGTTCCAGTAAGCAGTGGTAGGGTTAATACTGGGACATGTAAAAGTGCTTTTTAAAAGCCTATTTGCAAAAATAAATGAGTTTTTTTTAAATGACTTCTATTTTGTTTCTGATAAATTAGAAAAGGGATCTTGCAGTGGAAACTGACGCCCGTATTCACAAACATTACTATGAGGTCTCATAGTGCGCGTGGACGCACAGGGTGACACACGAACCAATCACAGAGCTCTATTCAAAGCTGTGCGTTTGATTTGCTGCTTCACTTAGGCAAGCATCGTTTGTGAATACGGGCGTTAGTTGTACTAGGAATGTCTAATACCTGGAAAATCAAAAATGAGAATGATAATGATTACACCGGTCAACAAAAAACAATTTTTTTTTGCGCATGGATTTTACTTATTATATTCTGATTATATAAGCAAATTTATATAAAAAAGTGCGATTACAAATCGAAAATATTTGCTTTTTAAGAAGTTATAGCGATTTGAATTTTCCATCTTCATAGTAGAATGTCTCTAAAGATGCACGGCCCATTCTCATTGGGATATATTTATAAATAATTATGGGGGCTTATTCGCAAGAACAAGGGTCACGCTTTCATCAAAATATAGTGAGATTTGAGAGACGACGTTACTAAGGCCAGTATACTAAAAGCATGACAGGGTTAGATTTTTATGCGAAAAATCTTCTATGGAACATGACAGGAAATTAGAACTTTTCATTTTTAATAAATATTTGGACTCTATTTTAAATTTTCTCTTGTGAGAATTAATCTTAAATGGATGTTTGGAATGTTTTAATAATTAGAAAGAATGAAAGAAAGAAAGAAAAAAATATATTTGGCAACCAATTGAATCATCTCTATGTTCACGTTTCATACATTCATTGATATGATTTTTTCATTTTTTTACACACTAGCTGACCCGGCGAACTTTGTTCCGCCTTAATGGCAATAAATAAGCAGACGTTTTTTTTTCGAACGGGATAAAAAGTACTATGTCCTTCTCCTGGCTCTAAACTACCTCCCTGACAATTTTCAGCTAAATCGGTTCAGCCGTTCTTGAGTTATAAGTGGAGTAACTAACACGACTTTCTTTTATTATATAGATAAAAGCAAATTCAGAACAATTTTTTGTTGTTATTCTTATTTCTAGGTCATAAAGCAATAAAAATAAGCTATGCATAACCCGTGCGCAAAAATGCTGTAGACAGTTGTTATTTATATGTAATGTCCGGTGTCCCTTCTTTGCTCACCCCTTTTGAGAGATATCGAACTCGAGTCCATGTCTCTCCGAAGGGATGCGCGAAGCCACAACAAGGGCTCTCGCGGAAGACCAGTTTCTTGACATGCCCTTACGAGCATGTCAGGATAAATGCTGAGCGGGAGCCTATTGACACAGTGGCCCACTATTTTACTATATTCGTTTTGTGTTGTTATCTATATATATAAAAGAAAAGTCGTGTTAGTTACTTCGCTTATAATTTAAGAAGGGCTGAACCGATTTAGCTGAAAATTGTCAGGGAGGTAGTTTAGAGCCAGGAGAAGGACATAGGATACTTTTTATCCCGTTCGAAATTAAAAAAAAGTCTGCTTATTTATTGCCATTAAGGCGGAACAAAGTTCGCCGGGTCAGCTAGTTGTTTATAAGTTTTGGTTACTGTGTTCAATAAAGTCTATTTCTTCTTCTATTTATTCGTCATTATCATAGACAGAAATATTTGGAAATCGATTTAAGAACGAGACTCGTCTCCATAAAATCTATATCCAAACCGTTTTACAAAGAATGTCACGATTTTAAACCATTACTAACGTGAAGGCATTGTGATGGTACTATCACGACGTTACCAGGAATTTTCTGTCGATTTAAGATTAAAAGGCCCGTGTTATGGTAGGATATCAAGTCTGAGTCCGCTCTTAAGATAGTTTACAGTCGGAGGTATGTCAAAATGAAACTCGATTCATTTTTGAGCGTAGATTGAGGGTTTTCGTTGGTTTCAATTAGAGTCTAATTATTAGACCATATCAGGACCGAATCTATGACTGAATTAAAATCAGTTTAGAGTTTGTTTAACGGTTAAATAGTGAGTAACTAAATAAGTATTTATTTTCCCAACAAAGTAAGTACATATATCGGTTAAACCTACGGCTGTTTTTGTAACGTTTTGATTTTCAAATAAATTCGAAGCTAACAATATGATTTTCAGTGTAAATAGAGATTCTTTAGGCCTTAGAAATGAACTTCATATTCTACTTTATGTCGCAAAAATGCATCATAAAATGGATGAAATAGGATAAATAATTTTACAGCGAACTTATACAATTCCTAATGCATTTTTAAATAAAACTAACTCATCTCACGTTCCCTGAAGAAGTTGTAAGGTGAAAACCAAATAAGAAGCGTCTTTCTTCGATCATTTTTACAGACTGTATTTTTCACAAATTCACGCATTTATTTGTACGTAGATCTTGAATATGATGTTATGCTATGCTCTTGGTCACAATAATGACTCGCGTGATTAATGTAGATGCCACTTGTGCAAATACGTACATAAGTAAACGTATTAATAAGTACATCGCCTAGCAAAAACTGAAAACGATAAATCATTAAGATTCGTGTTAGCGAATGTTAAAATCACTAATCTGGTGATATTAATTTTTTTCTTTATAATTAGCGAATAGATGCTCATAATAAAAATAAAAATCTCATAAATCTCTTTTATTTTTGTACTTAAGTAGGGTTTTAAAAAGCGCTTTTACATGTCCCAATATTAACCCTACCACTGCTTCGGGACAATAAATGGGCCAGTGCTGAGAAGAAGCAGCGCAAGAAACTCGGTCATTATTGTCAGTACTTAAAATGTAGATATACAGTGATTTGTTTAATACTAACAAAGTTATTTTTGCTATAACCTTGCTGCTGAGATCTGTTATCCTTATCACTCATTAACAGATAAACAAAGATAGCTGTATCGTAAGTAAGGCGGGAGCTGTAGAGTATGGTTTGGAAAATTATGATAAAAGTTATGGCATTTTATACGTAGACAATAGGTTGACTTTGTTTTGTCACCTGTCATCCGCTTTGCACTGGAGGGAAGTCGAAGCTTAACTTCGAACTCCTATGTTCTTCTGATTAATTTCGTTGCGGGTCCAATGACAGTTTAACTTTCCCCCGGGACAAACTTGACCTTCACTGGTTGGGTTGATGGCAGTCAAGCTGTAGATCCTGGCTACACAGGAGTTGCAGTGGTGGGAACGAGAGGTGGGAATAGTACCGTAAGAGGTTGACAAGGTAGAATGAACTTCTTCCACTATTTTCAGTACCAGCTGATATATTGTCCCGAGGTGGGTAAGCAACTTATATGTATGTGGGACGTCCTGAAATGGACCTATGCACTATTAAATAATTTGATTTTAGGCCAGTTACTTGGGACTTAGTAAGTGACCCGGAAAGGGCCTATGTGGGAGAATATAACATAAATTTTACTTAAAAAACTTGTCATCAGAAACAACTGGTATTCCATACAAATTTCCTTGCTGAAAGTCTAATATTATCTACTACAAAATTCATCAAAGCTTCAGTGGTTTCATATTTTTTACAAAATTTTAATTAGTAACTAGATAGGTGTTACTTTTTCCTTAGTAATTAGTACTATTGAGTTTTGTTTTAATGTAACAATGCCCTAAGTGTAATGGGAAGACTCAAAAACTAATTTACGTGTCCCGTATGGGAATGGAACCCTGATACTCCATTCGAGAGTTCATCTTTAACCATTAAACCATAAAATCATCTATTTGTATTACCAATACCTAGCTAATAAAACTATAAAAATGGGTGGACATAGACAATCCTTCATTAATAAAAATAATACCTTATCAACTTATCACGACATTATCTTAACTGATATTTTTTATCGGATAATGTTTTGCACTTGTACGAATAATTTACTGAAATGTAGTCATTGGTTTTTAAAGAAATAATCCTACTAATATTATAAATGCGAAAGTTTGTGTGGATGCCTGGATGTCTGGATGTTTGTTACTCTTTCACGCAAAAAGTACGAACTTATTTTGTTGAAACTTTACAGTATTATTTACAGTTTATAACCCAGATTAACATATCCCAACTAATATTATAAATGCGAAAGTAACTCTGTCTGTCTGTCTGTCTGTCTGTCTGTCTGTCTGTCTGTTACGCTTTCCCGCTTAAACCTCGCAACCGATTTTGATGAAATTTGGCATAGAGATAGTTTGAGTCCCGGGAAAGAACATAGGATAGTTTTTATCCCGGTTTTTGAAACAGGGACGCGCGCGATAAAGTTTTTCTGTGACAGACAAAATTCCACGCGGGCGAAGCCGCGGGCGGAAAGCTAGTAGGCTATAATTTATGACGTTCGTAAAATATTTTTTTATGCGGGGTAGCCGTTGAACGCCATCTATCAACATCATTAGTAATTAAACGAGGTCCACGCGTACGAAGTCGCGGGCGGCCGCTAGTATTCTAATATTTTACAGCCGAAGAATTTGTTTGTTTAAATTCTTTGGCCTTAGAATCTTAGAAACTACTAGTCTGATTGAAAAAAACATCTTTGTGTTAGATAGCCCATTTATCGACGAAGGATTTAGGCTGTATAACATCACCCTACAGCCAATAGGGGCGGAGCAGTAAAGAAAAATGTTGCAAAAGCGGGAAATATTATTAAAACTATTTTCACGCGTACGAAGTCGCGGGCACAGCTGTGTGTTTTTCAAGTTAATTACATAAAGAAAAACAATTAAAAGAAGTAGTTACAACTATCTAATTAAACCATGATTAAAAAGATTCATTCGATCCATTTCCAAGAAGATCATTAATATAGAAATGGCTGTAAGAAAACTCTTCTAAGAGATAAGCTCGCCTGTTGTCTCTTATTCTTAATTTAGTCCAATTTTGTTGACATTTAAAGATAAGGGATTAAAAACCAAATCTTTTTTGGAGTTACCAGTCATGTTAAAATAGACTTCAATTTATGTTACATTGAAAAATAACATTGATTTAGTACACATAAATTACGAAAACTCATGAAACTCTACTATTTCAAATCATTAAAATATTTCTTTAGAAATTGAAGAAAACATGCATGTTGTTAAAAACAAAACAGTGCCTTCAAAAATTAACATAATTTAACGTCGCATTAAATTGTTTTATTGGGTTGGTGACGACACTTAAATTGTTCAAAATAGGCGCTACATTTTTGCATTTTTTCAGGTAACGACCACGTCATAAGTTCACAAAGTCTTAAAATAAATAACAATAAAAAGTACTCACACACAAAATAAAATAAGAAAATCCACACAATATTTCACAGTTCCAAAACAAATCACATAAAACGGAACGTTTTTAAAAAGTTTTTATACAAAATGGCGGACGCGTCTGGCGCGTACCGGCGCGCGATCGTGAATACGAAATTCAGTTTTTAAAATTGGAACGCAAATTGGCCAGTTATGGTAGGCCTGTGTGATCTCATACTTTTACTTGACGCTCACCCTTTTTTCTATAGAATAAGAGGGGAGGGGGAGTTCTAAGCTGAGTGGACATTGAAGAGTCCTTACCAAGGCTTTCTTTGAACCGGTTTAGGTAAAATGAACTCTGTTGAAAGAGTGTTAGAGCTATTTGGACTGAAACAATAAGGTTGTGGATTAGTCGCAGTGTTACGTGGAGAAGTGATAAGAAATACAGTGTGTTCACTTTCAGAATGAATCTACATATTCATTCTGAAAGTGAACACTCGCAACGCACAAGCGCTGGTAGGGTAAAAAGATTATGAGACATGTAGAGGCTCCTTAAGAGCAAAATGACTGAATTTGTAAGAACTATTTATTAGTCTAAACAAATAAAGAAATTTTGACTTTGACTTTATTTAGTAGAGTACTACGGCAACTGAAGGAAAAATCAAATTAAGATAACTAGTTTCTTTAAAATTGTAGAGTTTGGATCTTGATTAGGTCAAATTAAAATAGAGTTTTTAAACATTTTTTTAGTATTCTTACCAAAAACTGGATAGGTATTTTGAAATAATACTAGTTACTTACTCTACAGCCGTCTTAACTGGCCTCTAATACGTTATTTTCGTTCTGCAGATTTAGTCAGTGTAGTAAATGATATTTCAAGCAGATTTTCACACTCAATAGTTAAAAATGATGATTGATGCATGTTACTCGTACATTCGTTCGTTCGTTTCAACCAAATGACGTCCACTGCTGGACAAAGGCCTCCCCCAAGGTTTTCCACAATGAACTCGTACATTATGATAGCTCATTTACTTAAATTCTGTGAAGGTTTATCACTTTATAAACCTCAAGTGGTCATTTTGAGAGGAAAACAAGCAAAACCTCGGACAGACAGACATACGCACAGACATATCGAAACTATAAGGGTTCCTTGTCAGGACTACGGAACCCTAAAAAAGCATGAATGCAAAAACGTCAGCCTGGATTTTACTTTGCTTTAGTTCCTTTTTTTAAAATTCAAATTTCGAATTACGTTTGCTTCTTTTTTCAAAAATCAAAAAACATCAGCCTGTACACACCATGTGCATGTGTGCACCGCACCTGTTGCGTTGTGTGCGTGATCTCTTCACATTGTGTGACGGAGCTCGTGTGGAACATGGGGGAAGGTACTCTGCTTAGCCGACTGTTTTGAGAGGGGTTATGTTTTTGCTCTGAGGCGATTCTTGGGAGGCTTAAAGTACCTATAAAAATGGACGGCCATAGGCTGATGGTTTTTTCTATTATCGCTAATAACAATCCGCCGCTCCACTAATGTGGTGAGCCCACTCGTAACACAAGCTTATTTAGCTTAACACGAGGGACTAATGGGACTATTAGTAATTTGGGCAATACAAATTGCAAATAATCTTTTTTTTTTAATCTTAATTGTTTTGTAGGAGATACGAATTTAGGCGTACGAATTCTGAATAGTACTAAAAAAGCTGTCTGTAGGTGCCTTCACCTACAGAGTTTTCTAGTCCTATTCAAGACCGGCAAGTAAAAAAATACCCTTGCTTAAAAAAAGATTTTTATTAACTACTTAGGATTTACATTTACAACTATCCAGGGTTAGTTTAGAATCATTCAGTATTTTTACATGTTTTATTTTTAAGTGCATGGAATGATTTTTTAAATAGTACCAAAATGCCTACCTCGAAATGAAGCTAGCGCCCACTGTAATGATTACGTTTTCATACAAGAATAATAAATTAATTTAGTAGAGCACTATTCTCTGCGTACTTTCGCACCGGTAGAGTCTCCACGCATGGCGAGGTAACACATCACCCCTTTAACCGCCATGGTTCACGGGCTCTATGGTTCACTGGTTCATGCCCGGTGCGGGCTTGACGCATCTTCATGTATAACGTCACTTTGACGCTATGGTCAAACGATTGTGACAAGTGACAAAAATCGGAATTAATAACCCAGCCCCCCTAGACAAAACGCACTTTTTGATCAAATCGAAAATCGAATCCGTCAAAACTCCATACAAAAAAGGGGCTCTTCGACCACTTTTCGACTGGTTTGCGATTATAATTTGCACTTTGTCTAGACCCACAGTACTGACAGTAACGCCCTCCTGTAAATGTCATAATTAGAAGGTTGGACAACGTGGCAAAAATTGGAATTAAAATCTAGGATTAATAGCAGCGCCCTCCTATCAACGTCATAGCTGGGACGGTCATTCGATTCCAGGCTGTGCCATCGTTGTCACGGGCTCTATGGTTCTCTGGTTGGTGCCCGGTGCGGGCTTGACGCATCTTCATGTAGGTATAACGTTTATGGTCCAGGATTCGGTTCCTGGCTGTGTCGACTTTGTGACTTTCGGAAAGATATTTTTTTGATTTGCCTGGCCTGAGATAAACTTTTTTCGATTTTGTACAATAAGCCCATGCATTTGTAGTTTAAAATCCTATCCTATCCTACTTCCTACAATAATATTATAAATGCGAAAGTTTGGATGTCTGGATGTCTAGATGTTTGTTACTCTTTCACGCAAAAACGACTAAACGGATTTTAATGAAACTTTACAGTATTATTGTTTGTAACCCAGATTAACATAAATAGGCTATAATGTATGCCGATCTGTGACACTAAATTTCATGCGGGTGAAGCCGCGGGCAACAGCTAGTCATCCATAAAGTTTTAGCATGGCACGCATCCTGTCCAAGTATATGAAACTTATAGGATTCGTATGACTTAAGTCTACCTATGAAGTATGAAATCATTATTGGTTCATGGCCTTAAAAAAAACTGATTATGGTCAAGTTTTTTATCCATGCCATGTATAAGCCATTTTGACATTTTAACAAATCTACTCTCGTAATAAATTGAAACAGACTTCTAAACCTTCTTTTCGTTCTTTGTGGCTATGAATATTTAAACGCCTACAAGTACTTTTAAAGCCAAACCATGGTAATGTATATTTGCTCAAAACTTTTAGTAGGCGCTTACGCGTTCCGGAATCTTTAGTTATTTATAAAAAAAATAGAGCAACTGTGCAGGACTGTTTATTTATCCGGTTAAAAAACTGTACGGAACTGTCGGAGGCCAGATAACTGATGACTGGAGTGAATGAGCGGAGTGGGCTGTCGAATGCGGTGAACGGAGAGCGGTGGACTGTAGACTGTAGATGCTCCGCTGACGGTGTCTCCAATCGCTGCACTACTATACTATAATCGGTGGTGGATCGTTGCCACGTCTTCGTACCTCGTGGCTTCTATACTATGTGCGGTGTGACGCTATAAACGGTGAACACGGTGCGGTCGATGTCACACGCTGTAGGAGTCCGGTCTATACGGTATCCGAAGTCGCTATGCTATAACGGTGTCCGAGGTCTATGCTGTAGTCGTTGTACTATTCACTATGCGCTCTTGAGACTCTTGAGTAGACTTCGCTGTACTATCGGAGACTATTCTCTTCGGTTGCTTGTAGAAGACTATTCACTTCGATTGATTAGAGAAGACTATACTTGGTTCGGCCCTGCAGCCTGTTTTTATATCGCTAAATCCCGCCTATTTTCTAGAATAATACGCGGTCCGCCCGTATTCGGGAATACGCAAGTACTTACTCGAACTCGCAGGAGTCGTAAACAAACTATAAGGCGTCCGGATATGAGCCTTATTTCGTAGATAGTAAGGGCGGTTATCGCGGGCGCGCGTGCTATCGCTGTCCTTTGCGCGCTCGCGCTGTCTCTGTCTTTTTAGGTACTTGCCGGGCGCCGATGATTTATTACATCGCACGTTCATAATCAAACTGTCACTATACAAAAAAGTCGATTTTTCAGGAAAAGCATTTGAAGTACTCAAATTTTAAAACCTTTGCAAAATGAGCAAAATGTTCTTAAATGTTTTGTTTTTTGTTAAATACCAGTAGTGGCTTGTTTGCCTTTTACGGGAATATAAATATCTTTCAAAATATCATAATGGTTTATTTAATATTTATTTTTTTCCCTAAAAATAGTGTCACTTTTCCACTAAAATTGAGACAGTGACAGTTTTCAGTTAAAAACATGTTAATGTTGTATTATTAATTCCGGTAGAAATGTCACTATTTTCATATAAATTTGACGATGAAAGATTAAAAATGATTATTATTAAATACAACTAACATAGAAAAATCAGTAATTTTAATGAACTTAAAACTTAATAATTTGGATTAAGTGGTACCAATGGTAACAGTAATAAATGTAAATTCTCGATCAGAAAAAAATACGTTACACACATGAAATTACTATAAAATTACATCACATAAATCAACTTCTTAGAAAATAAGGTACTCTCTTGTTCAGGCAGCCTTTAAACAACAAGAACTTGATGACCTCGATGAACTTGACGAACTAGATAGTGATTTTTTATGGGAAAAAGGCTCAGAGAAGTAGGTTTAAATTCTGGATCATTATCCAGCGGCCATTACCTTTGCGAGCTATGTGCCCCGCCCACTGCCACTTGATTTTAGCAATTTTGCGGACTATGTCGGTCACTTTGGTTCTCCTGTGGATCTCCTCATATCTGAAACTAACTAAGCATCGCACGCTCCATCACCTTTTGGGTGACCTCATAAAATATCACTGGCAACACACACTGATCAAAGACTTTTGTCTTGAGGCACTGCGGTATTTCGGACGTGAGAATATCACGAAGCTTCCCGAACGCTGCCCAGCCGAGTTGGATTGACGATTGACCTCTTTCTCGAAGTTGGACCTACGTAACTGGACTGTTTGTCCCAGGTATACATAAATTGTCAACAAACTTTCGAGTGTACAGTCTCCAGATGAGTGGATACTACATGGACATTTGACATGTTTTTTGTCTTGTCCATATTCATTTTCAGGCCCACTTGTTGAGAGGCTCTACTTAGGCCATCGAGCATTATGCCTAGATCTTCCACAGTCTAAGCCATGATTACGACATCGTCCGCAAATCGAAGGTGGATGATGTACCCGTTGATATTTATGTTGAATCCGCTCCAATCTAGAAGCTTGAAAACATCTTCCAGGACGGTGTTGAACAGTATCGGAGATATGACGTCTCCCTGTCTCACCCCTTGCTGCAACTGGATGAGTTTCGAGTCCTGATTCTGGAGACGAACCGACATTATGGCGTTTTCGTACAAGCCTTTCGATGTATCTATAGTCAATTTGGCACCGTTGGAGAGACTGTAGCACTGCACAGACCTCGATCGAATCCAAGGCTTTTTCATAGTCCACAAACGCTAGACAAAGTAGTAATTACCGTGACAATTTCTTTGATTTACTAGTGTTTGGATTGACTGGTGGCATTTTTGTTAGATGTTAAAAAAAATTACAACTACTTAATCATTTAAAAATATTTCTTGTTATTTTAATATTACACAATTTGGATACTGTATCTCATGTTGATAGCCCAGTAAAATAAATAAATATACACAATATTCTACGAAGTGATGGAACAATCTTCTTAAAAAATTGTTTTAAGGCGATTTTCGTATTACTTTATTGTGACTTATCTTATGGTTTGGAGTAAAAGCGTCTTTATGCTTAAAATGACGTTTTTCATCACAGAGTCCACATAACTATCAAGGCGTGCCCATCCAGTTCCCGTCACTACTAAAAACGTGTCACTGTTACTCACAACAAATGCCGGTTTCCCCATTAAACTCCATAACGACACTACTGATATCTGCCGAACTATTTGAGTTTTAAGCGTGGGATTTTTACAGCATGCACTTTTCGCGGAGTGCTGATAGATGGTGTTGTTAACTCAATTTCTCCCAATTTCGTATAGTGACGGTTTGATTATGAACGTGCGCATATCTATAGCTATAGTTGCGTATACGTATTTACTGCGGTTTCTTTTATCTTTTTAGGGTTCCGCTCGGCCGATTAGTAGTCGTCCTGCACATACTCCCGCCGTGCAGCGACGGACTCGTTGATGCAGAAAAACAGCTAGCAGGACGACTGCTGTTTCTGCTCGGTGAAACGGTGGCGGAGGTGACTATCACGGTGACGGTATTGCTGCCGGTCTCTGTAAAAGCTGTCCTGCACAGCAACGCTATAAGATGTGTGATAAGATGCAATTTATTTACTGGTTTACGAAGTTATTAAAAATAATTATTTATACCCTGTATATTTATTTTTTGGTTTGAATGGGGACTGAACTCGTGACCAAGGTAAACAGTAGTCCGGTACGCCAACCACTACGCTAATTGGTAGTTAAAAAGTGTTTCCGACTGAGCCATGTATCATACATATTTCATACAAGATCGTTAATTAAACCATCATAGCATTAAATCATCTCATTTCTAATTTTAGACCTGTTGTTTACTCAGTTCTCTGAATTTTAATTTCATTAACTTTTTTGCTGTCATTTTAAATTACAAATAAACAAAAGAAAAACTAGTAAACCTTTCAGATACAATCTAATAAAAGTTGATTGCAGTACAGAGCCGTAGCTAGGTAGCAAAAGGTCCCGGTGCGAAATTGGGGCCCGCCCGAAAATGTTTAGGTCTTTTAAGTAAAAAAAATATAAGTAACTTTTGCTTTTGGCTTCCCCGTGTGAATTTAGGCCTGTTTTACAAAGACTATTATTTCGTTACATAATCAAATTAAAAAATTAAAAATTGATTATTGACAAAAAGTTTTAGGTATACATATATTTGTGCGGAGGCTTCCCAGTAAGTAATCGGAGATACTTGTGTTGGGAATGCCTCGCATCTTTCCAAACGGTAAACAAAATTAAATAGCTTTATGCAAAATACAATTTGCATCTCCCTTTAAAAACCGGGATAAAGCTATCGTATGTTTTCGCTAGATCAAAAATCTCTAAGATACATAATTACACCAATATACCTATTTAAAAGAGTAAAACTAACAAGCATCCATGCATCCATTTATTCTCACATATTTTTACTTTTTTGGATTATGGATTTTCACATAAATCATTAGAATATATTAACAATAGCTGATTTTTTTTGGGAATTCTGCTTTATTTCTTCATTTGAGTTGCCATGATTAAAGCCTGATGTTACTAATGCTACTGACTAAATTACAACCGAAAACGAACATTCGAAATGTAGGAGAATTTTGTTTAAGTATTTGCTGGTCAGAGTCCGAGGGCCCCCCGAGTTGGGGGCCACCTGAGTTTAGGGGGCCCCGGTGCACCACCATCTAGTCGATAGTACGCCCCTGAGCGCTCCAAGAACAAGAAAGAAACATGATTTCAATCAGTCGTGGGCACGTGAATCGAACAATAGTATAAAATGGCTATTCGATTCACGCAACACCATGGGATATTTCGTAGATAGATCTTACGGAATTGTTTAAATACTTAGTCACACCCTATTAAAGGGCTATTTTAAGTAGTTGACATTTTCAGCAGCTTAAGAATTGCTTTCTCAGCCCGTTTTGCCAGGGTGGGGAATGCAGGCCAAATCTTTTGCCCCTGTGAATTATAGAGGCTCTTGCTCCCGTAGCAGAAATTAAAATATAATTTTATGTAAATTGCTTTTTTAATTGATTCTAAAACTTCATAGTGGGTTCAGCACGACTGCTATAGGCTGGTGATGATGATGATAAAATATTGTATCTTTTTAAGAGTATTTTTTTATTTAGACTAGAATTTAGGGGTTTCTTCGTCAAAAATTATACAAGAATGTCACGAGAAGAAGTAGGTACAGTCAGAGTCAAATACATAGTTCGTGACACCCAAAGTAGCCAAAAAGTTCGCGACACGTCTTTGTTACAATGAGGGTTTTCGCGATTGAAAAATCCGCCAGATGGCAATACGAAGACGCGAGGTCCAAATGCTGCATGATTGGTTATTTTTGACATGACATTGACAGATATGTCAAAATCCACCAATCACGCAGCATTTGGACCTCCCGTCTACGTATTGCCATCTGGCGGATTTTTCAATCGCGAAAACCCTCAATGGAATAAGGTTGTGTTGTCGACTTTTTTTGGCCACTTTGGGTGTCACGAACTATAATAAAAATAGACTATCCTATCCCACAAGATCAAGAAGATGGCTCGGAAACGTGGCCTCTCACTATAGGCCTTATACAGAAGCTCAAAGTTGCACAGCGTGCTATGGAGAGGGCTTGCTCGGTGTTTCTTTACGAAATCGAATCAGAAATGAGGAGATCCGTAAACGAACTAAAGTCGCTGACATAGCCCGACGGATTAGCCCTTATTCAAATGCGAGCTGGTATGCATTTTTTTTTACAGAGTTGAAGTGGATTTTGGGTAATTATGGGTCACTTATTTCATATTTTTGATCAAAATTTATAAAAAAATAGGGGAAGGGGTAGTTTTTTGGGTGGTAAATAATTTACCATTATCCATTCATGACTACCAATTATTAAATATTGGTGGTAAAATAGTTACCATTGTCCGTCTTGGTTTGTTTTTGGTTCTTGACTAGTGACTTCCTCTTGGTTCTACCTATATTTTATTAAATATTTTGCGAATTAAATGAATTTATTGTTTTTATAAAAACAATATTTATTAATATTAGTTATTATGCTTACAATGGGGATGTTGCCTGGGTCAAAAAGCAAGAGTTTTAATTAGTCCGTCAGTTAACTTATCAAAAAATACTCTACTCGTATTTTTCACTTTTTCAAACTAATGAAAATTTAAAGAGATAAAGCGCCCCAAAGTTCATAAGAAGAGGCCCGTGACGTCAACGCTTGCTTAAAAATGCCGCACGTTGTGACGTCGTGCGCAACTTCAACGCACCATAACTATGTAATTATTTGTTAGATTGACAAATAAAATTATACGTGTCCAATATTTTTTGATATTAAACATTACGGACTAAAAAAATTTTTTTAGGCAACTAGCCTATTATTATGCTTACTGTGCCGGTATGCACAATACTAAATCTCTTCATATCTTATCTTAATCACGTTCACAGTGTCAGCACATTTATCACGTATAGTGCTGATGCTGTGACGTCATTTACCTTTAATCTATATCGTATAAATAGTCACGCAGTTCGTGTTAATAAAGAGATTAATATCAGAGACTAACTACAACTGTTGTATCATTCATACGGTCCCCCAACATGGCACAAATTGGTGACCCCGACGAAGAAGACGAACCGGACAAAGAGGGCACAAATTGGTGACCCCGACGAAGAAGATGATCCCGAAGAAGTTGCCACAAATTGGTGACCCCGACGAACCTGACGATCCCGATGAAGATGATCCCGACGAAGTTGCCACAAATTGGTGACCCCGACGAAGAAGACGAAGCCGACGGAGCCGACGATGAACCCTACGACGAAGAAGACGATCCCGACGAAGATGACACAAATTGCAATGACCCCGACGAAGTCGAAGAAGCAGACGAAGCCGACAAATTTGTGACGACGAAGATAAACGTACCAAGCCAACGTGATGTGAGACGTAACCTCCATCACCCACCACCATCTTCAGCATCAGCCTCCGCCAGCTTTCATCTGACATGGAATCAAATTGGCTACCCCGATTGAGCAGAGCAAATCCGTGACGTCACTTCAACATCAATCATCGTCATCATGTCAACTCCGTGCAAGTCGTGCAACACAACACCACGAGAAGTCGCTGCCAGTACCCCTGTCACATCCGTATTCCCGATTTCTGGAAGGACCAACCTCGTCTGTGTAGCTGGAATCAGACTTGAAACTTCAAAAGAATCAAATCGCTAATATTAGAGAATGCGAAAATAATGAAGTCTCAGCAGTCAACGACAACATCAGCAAAAATTCAAGACCAAACAACTTACCTTGAGTCTGAAACTAATAATTCACTAATTACGTATCGTCAAAACGTTACGTAAATAGTTATAAAAAAAAACTTAAAATTTTTCCAAATATTTATTTAGTTTTATTTGTGCACATACAAAAAACAACAGTTTTTTTTATATATCCTCAAACTTTTGTCAAGACGGGATCGGACAGTGGTAAACTATTTACCACTTCTTTAAAATGTCTAAATTATATGAATAAATCAATTGCAAACGCTGCCTATAAGTGAGATTATACAATAAATGTTATAGTTTAAGAATTTAATTCGAAAAAACACTTTTCAGAATTTTCGTTGAACAAAGTTTCAAAAATACCAAAAAAGCGCGCTAAAAACTTGATATTTTTCACACCAAAACCGTTTGGTTGACTTTGACATAACCTGACAGTGACAAATGACGTTGAATAGTTGTAAGATGGCATAGATAAGTAAAAAAATATGTTTAAAAATATAAATGAGTGACCACGATATCTTTAAGTATTACCATATCGAATATTAGGATCCTTTTTTAAAAGTAAACGAAGTGGTAATATATCTACCTTTGTTTGAATAAGGGTTAGCAAGCTGAAGTGGCAGTGGGCAGGGCACATAGTACGCAGAACTGGCGGCCGATGGGGTAGCAAGGTTCTGGAATGGAGGCCGCGTATCGGAAAACGCAGCGTGGGACGTCCACCCACAAGGTGGACCGACGAC
Source organism: Ostrinia furnacalis (assembly GCF_004193835.3). Taxonomy (NCBI): domain Eukaryota; kingdom Metazoa; phylum Arthropoda; class Insecta; order Lepidoptera; family Crambidae; genus Ostrinia; species Ostrinia furnacalis. The sequence goes on along the minus strand of NW_021131371.1, from coordinate 207,363 downwards.
CTGATAAAGGTAGCAGGAAGGCGCTGGATGCAGGCCGCTACCAACCGTGCGATGTGGAAGTCATTGGGGGAGGCCTATGTTCAGCAGTGGACGTCCTGTGGCTGAAATGATGATGATGATCCCAGAAGATCACGTACAGTAGCCATGTTCTTCAGAGAAACCTTTCATTAAATGATTATCGATAGAAAAAAGATCATCATGATATAAATCATTTTGTTTCATCACGTGCAAGACAAATGAATGAATAAGATAGATCCGGTCAAGAGAGAACGGTCTTTAAAGATGGTTCCGTATAAAAATGTTTTTTTAAAGAATGTACGAATAAGTATAAATAGTAATACTAATAAGTCCCGTTTACCCCTCGTGGTAAGCTAAATGCTTGTTTTATGTTTATCCCCTTAGGGGTAGAATTTTGCAAAATCCCGTCTTAGTGAGCACTTACGTTCTAAAAGGAACCCCTATGCAAAATATGAGACTCCTAGCACTTGTAGTTTCTGAAATTTCGTGACTGAGTCAGTAAGTCAGTCAGTCAGTGACCTTTTGCTTTTATAAATGTAGATTTTTGGGATTTCGATTCGCCCAGTCCGACTAATTGTAAAATGCAACTGTAATAATTATCGTCTCTTGCTAAGTTACATAATAAACTAACTTGTTAAGATTCTGACGATGCAAAAATATCACTTTTTCCACTCCACTCTGCTTTCGGTCAGTGTGGAGCGGGTAGGCCAAACGCTCCATTTCACCTAGTAAATTAGAGCGGGTAAATAACCTCATTACGATAATGAAGAAGAACCAATTGTGGTTTCCTAATTATCCTACGGATCCCTAAACTCGTTTAATCAATACAATCGTTTGATTACAGTAATTAAAGTCATAGATCATCGATAATTCAGTCCGTTGTTCGTGGGAAATGTAACAATAGTGCAAAAACAATAATGGCTAATCCGATGGATAATATTAATTCTAATCTTACTATTAATTACCTCAACAAAGATTTGTAATTCATTTATAGAATTCGTACGCGTGGATCCCATTTTACACCCTTAGGGGTTGAAGTTTGCAAAATCCGGTCATAGTGGGCACCTACGTTCTAAAAGGAACCCCCATGCAAAATTTGAGACTCCTAGCACTTTTAATTTCTGAGATTTCGTGATGAGTGAGTGAGTCAGTCAATCAGTGACCGTTCGCTTTTATAGATATAGAATATATTATCGCAAAGTATTGTAGAGTTGTCCAGTGTCCATTGATAAGTTAAAAGCACATATTAAAAAAAAACAGATACCTTAATGAAAAAGAACGATCTACTTTAAAATTGCCTGGATGCGGGCGGCGCAGGACCGGTCTTTGTGGAAAACCTTGGGAGGCCTTTGTCCAGCAGTGGACGTCTTTCTGCTGAAACGAACCAACGAACTTTAAAATTGAAGACTTTAGTTGACTCAGTGAACTTTGTCTCCATCTATCTACTTTCTTTTATATTTTCTCACCGTTTTAAACCTTTATTTTAGCCTATTCTTATTTATTTTTATAGACAAACAAATAAAAATTAAATGTATTTTCACGCCTTCCATTATTATATTCGTGTAAAAGTATCACGCAGAAGACAAATGACTCCCATCAGAACAACTTAAAGGTGAGCAGCAGACAATAACATATGCATATCAATTTGACATGCCAATCCACAGAAGCTTAAAGCTGACCTTCCGAGCTTTCATTAAGCACAAATAATAACACACGCGTGACGAAACTGAGAAGGTATAGCAGAAATATACGTAGAAGGTACTTCGTACACAATCGCCCAATCATGAGGATAAGTGCGGTATTCGGTTGTCCTGGAAAACTAAATAATGTTAATTGTGAAAAGTCTAAAACGTTAAAATAGCGGTATCGTTATATCCAATGAGCTGCTGTCATAGTGACATTGACTTAATGTCAATGTCACACTAGAATCAAACGTCAGAATAGAGGGACGCGCGGAGACGACTCCCCGCGCTTTTGTGCTAAGTGATGAATTGTATTTAAAACTAGCTGACCCGGCGAACTCTGTTCCCCCTTAAAGGCAATAAATAAGCCATCGCAATGTTTCCTTATTTGCTCACCGTTTGGACCTACCCTGGACTACGACAAACATTTTAAAACCAAAATCAGCTCAATCGGCCCAGCCGTTCTCGAGTGTTAATCAGACTAACGAACATCAATTCATTTTTATTTATATAGATAAGGCAATATGGTGTGAAAGTTGAGTATTCAGTGTTTTATTTATGAGAACAGATCTACCGGCCTCTAATACTATATGCAGGAGTCTGAATAAATATTTTATACCATTAATTTCATTACAGAAGATCATAATTTTTTGATAAATCGAAGGTGGACATAGAATCTAAAAGGTTATAGCAAGTTTTGGACTTAGGTCACTTCCAAAAGACCAATCTTGAGGGTTATGTTCAGCAGTGGCTAAAATGATGATAATGATAATTTTATTAAGTACCTAATAGGCAGGCTTGATTATATCCTCATGATTAGTATTCCCCTGTAGGTCTCCAAGGTACTTAAAGGTTTTTTTTGTCAGCCAATTCCTGCAATTTTTTTGGTTGTCGATCCATCGAGGTGTCCATTCGAAACTATGTATCATCATTGTTGTAAAATTGATTCTAATTACAACTATGATATTACACAGTGTTTCGCTACATACTTCCTTTAGTATAATTATTTCGATGCAGTAAATAATAACATGTCCTTAGGATAACCGCTTCAAAAATAAACCTTGCGGGAAGCCTTTGTCTAGCAGTGGACGTCATTTGGCTGAAACGAACGAAGAATGACCGCTTCAAACGTATTGTACAACATATAAATTGTAATGTGACATGCAATAAACGTTTTGAATTTGAATTTGAATTTGAGCTTACTGACTCTATCGTTATTGTCGCTCTACATTACCGCTGTGATAGTGGACTCTTGATATTGGTAGGCTTAAATAGTCTTGATACTTGATGCTTTTTAATATTTATTTAATTTGTTTATGACTTTTGTTTCTGTGTAACTGAATAGGTAAATGGGGTCGACATTTGGAGTGCTGTTTAAGTTTTAAAAAGGGTTCAAAAGCCTTTGTAATTATTATTATTGGGAAATATGCATTTATTGCTCAATTTTCATTTATAGTTAACCTTTTTAAGTAACTAACCTTTTTTAAATTGTTTATTGGTTGAAATTAAATAAACCAAGAGATTTCCAACTTTCGGAATAATAGAAAAAAAATATACTTACACGTAAAGCAATCATTATGTGGCTCAGCTCATGCTGTATCCCAGGCAGTGCTGATTTTCAGCTACTCCCACTTCTTTTTCTTTTTCATAATCGAGTAATGGTCACCGAATACTAGCTTAAAAACTCTCCTCTCACAAAGTGCCCTAAAATGTCTCAAAGTATCAAGCGCGTTCAATCCGAGTATAGGCCCATCGCAATCAAAGCTGTGGGAACAACAACGACCTTGTGTTTGGGAAATGGCAATCTTGCATCAGATTGTTATTGTTTAAGTGTAGGGCTGGACGAGATTCGATGGGTGACCACGACCAATCTTCTACGTTCGCTCGTTTAAGTCAAATGACGTCCACTACTGGACAAAGGACTTTCAAAGGATTTCCACGACAGGTCCTGCGCTGCCCGCATCCAGGTGCTTCCCCTTATGTATAATAGTTTGTTTACACTTCTTTTTCTATGTGTAAACATTGTTTGAACTATTTGTGTAGTTTAACCGCCTCTGTGGTCTAGTGGTAAGACCACCTGCTTCAGACGCAGAGGTTCCGGGTTTGATTCCCAGTGGGGGCAGATTTTTCAGTTCGGTTTGGTTGGTAGGGTAGGGCTTGTTCTAAGTCCGCGTGGCTAGCTACCACCATCTTACCTAAGTCTGTCGCCATAACAAAAATGTTAACAGCATTGTTGTGTTCCGGCAGTTAGAGGTAAGATAGCCAGTTCCTCCGTGGTTGAGGATTCCGGGTGAAGCTCGCTTCCACCTTCGGCTTGATCGTCACTTACCATCAGGTGAGATACAGGCCAAGAGCGTCCTCGTTGTGGATAAAAAAAAGTTAAAAATGACCGTACGAATGCGTTACTTGGGGATGAAAGTAGCGAATCGATCACGATATCTACATTGTCTACATTTGCCCCCATAGACTTTGTACATAATTCCAAAACCGCCACGAGGCTTTTTTGTGTTTTTTACTTCGCTCCATGAAGTACCTACTATAATCTATAATGCGAGCCTTTTCAAGGCGAGAGTGAATAGGCACTTACAGGGCAGATATGTACCATCTTAGACTGCATCCCACTGAACATCAGATGCGATTGTGGTCAAATATATTCCCTTGTTATGCATAAAAAAAAACTAATTCAAAAATTAAATCTGTCACGAAATTATTGCACATAATCTCTATTTTGAAGTCAGTTCTTTTCCAAAACCACATTAAAAGTCACCACGGGTGTAATTATTCTAAGAACAATACTTGAAATAATTACCTACATGAACTCATTAGCATAGTAAATCAAGCCTCATTATCATGTTGACCATAGCAAATAAGCTGTGAATTGTTTTTCACGAGATCTGATAACATAATTATAAGTTTTATGAGAATATTGCTACATTTTATTGTATTGTATGAAGCAATTTTGACACCATGATTCAAGGTTTGGAGGATTGTAGTGATAAATAAAGTTATTGTCCCAACATTGGGCAATGGATGGACCTGAAATGGTTAGTAATTAGTCGTGAACAAGGCTCTGAAGTAAAAGCGACTGCGATCTTTTAAAGGTAGCATGACGGCGCTGGATGCAGGCCGCTACCAACCGGCTATTATCACAGATCACAGAAACTAAAGGGAGATGTGAAAAGGGGGCGGGGCCGGTGTGGCAGCAATATGCCCAAAAACCAGGGTTGCATGATTTAAATCAACTTGATTTAAATCATAATTTAAATCACGATTTAATTTAAATCAAAGGCCGAAAATGGAATTAATGAAAGGCTGGGAGTTTATATTAATCAACTGTAATGTTCGAAAACAATGTTAATAATAAGTGTTAATGTATGAAATTGATGTTTTGAATAGAGAATCAGAAAAAAATATTTTTTCCGTACAAACATGTTTGCGATTTTTTAGATAACCACACAATTTATTTTTTTTGGTGGTGTTGCCAGCTCTATACACCAATTCTACGTAAATAAAAATGTTTTCCGTAAGAAAAACTAAAGAAATGATCGCAAAACGTAATAAAAATCGAAAAAATCAAATAAATCAAAAAAATCGTGATTTTAAAAAAAAAATCTGATTTTTTTGATTAAAATAAATAAATCATGATTTTTTTCCACCCTGCCAAAAACAGAACACATTGCTCGCGAAAGCCATGATGACAGCAGCGACGTCACAATGTAAAGAAATTTACATTGCTTGCGTAGTACTAAAGATTATTAGAACGTTGAGTGCAGTTGCAGTGGATAATGAGCACATATTTTGATTACTTTGTGTGTGTGAATTTCTAAAGCGACACTGAGTTGCGAACTCAGCGCATTAGTTGGCATCTATCTATATCTCTATGGTCATTATGGAAATCATTGGGGGAGGAATTGGTCCAGCAGTAGAAGTTCTTTAGCTGAAACAAACGAATATAAACAATAAATTCTATTCAATTCTAAGCATTTGGCAGCTTCCAGGAGCTTTCAGCAGCTTTCAGGAGGAGTAAGTAACGCTCGCATTCACAAATGATGCTTGCTTAAGTGAAGCAGCAAATCGAACGCACGGCGTTGAATAGAGCTCTGTGATTGGTTCGTGTGTGACCATGTGCGTCCACGCGCACTGTGAGACCTCATAGTAATGTTTTTGAATACGGGTGTAAGTATAATAGTCGATTGCTGGTATGATTAACACAATTCGCTGTTTTGAAGTGAGAATTGAACCTAAACAATACATAAACAATAGTGCGTATACAGCATGATAATTACAGTTATTATTTACTTACAACATATCGTTATAAATTCTCGGTCATTCTAACAATAGATTGTCCAAACTAAATACAGTCGACATCACCTAAGACCATATAATTTCATTGCAAAATCATCTCTAATCATGGCTACATAAGAAGCAGTTTAAATTGATGTGATGTATAGTCAGCGTCAAATAGTTCATGACACCCAAAGTAGCCAAAATATTGAAAACACAATTATAAAAAATCTCATTTATTTATGCAAGTAGGCATTTAAAAAGCACTTTTACACATCCCAGTATTAACCCTACCACTGCTTTGGGACAATAAATGGGCCAGTGCTGAGAAGAAGCAGCGCAAGAAACTCAGTCACTATTGTCAGCCTCTTTTCCAAAGGTTTACAGACTTTGAAATATGCATAGTTATAAAATATTTATGCGAGCTAGGCAGTTAGGCATCCCAGACATTTTTATCTTTTAAACTAGCTGTGCCCGCAACTTCGTACGCGTGAAAACCCGTTTTTGCAACATTTTTCATTGTTGCTTCGCGTCTATTACTCGTAGCGTGATGATATAATATAGCCTATATAGCCTTTGTCGATAAATGGGCTTTCTAACACCGAAAGAATTTTTCAAATCGGACCAGTAGTTCCTGAGATTAGCGCGTTCAAGTAAACAAACACACAAACTTCAGCTTTATAATATTAGAAGAAGAAGATAATCATCGACTTTATAGTAACAAAGACGTGTTGCGAACTTTTTGGCTGCTTTGGGTGTCACGAGCTATTTGATACTGACTGTACATGACCTTTATGGCGAATTAGCTTGCGATCTTCGGGTCACGCGCACGATTAGCGGCGATTTGTTGACCTACTTCTGGAAAGGGCATCGTTTGGACATCTTCAGTAGGGTCATAAAAAGATAATTACATGTACTTATAAAGTCCGGTCTGTGAGCACGTAGAATTTTGTCCAATGAACCCAAGCTACCCATCCTTATCGCTCGCGCATAATTATATTGCTGTCGCGACTGTGCGACGGGCGCCCGTAGTGAGTGTGCGAGCGCGACAGCAACATAATTACGCGCGAGCGATAAGGATGGGTAGCTTGGGGTCATTCGACAAAATTCTACGTGCTCACAGACCGGGCTTTAGATCGTTTCATCCACGAAGACGCGTCCCACCAATTTTTGGTCTCGGGCGCGCGGGTAGTTTGATCCGAGCAATCCGAGCGACATTATTTTAGTGTGCTTGTGCACTCATGGATAATTTAGCCTGTATAGATAACACTCAAACATTAGCGGAAGAATGTAGGGCGCGTCTTCGTAGATGAAAATATAGTAGATGGTAGAACGCCCCTGCTTGGTGAACAGACGACCTTAATAAGACAGCTATGTAGCACTGGCTCGGAAAAGAAAGAAGAAGAAGATAAATTGGGAGGTCAGGTTCTGTAGCGTTTTTAGCTTGGAGGACCAGCAGTGGGCGTCTGCGGCAAACGTCAGAAACAAACAAATCAAATTCAAAATAATTTTTATTTGTTTAGACTAATTAAATTATCTTGCGAATCCCTTATATCTCATTTAGTAGCTAATGATGATGATGAATAATTAAAATATAACCCAAGACGTTTCTTCACGAGATCGAATTAGAAATGAGGAGATCCGTAAACGAACTAAAGTGGCTGACATAGCCCGACGGATTAGCAAACTGAAGTGGCAGTGGGCAGGGCACATAGCACGCAGAACTGACGGCCGATGGGGCAGCAAGGTTTTAGAGTGGAGGCAGTGTGGGACGTCCACCCACAAGTGGACCGACGACTTCATAAAGGTCGCAGGAAGGCACTGGATGCGGACCATTCTCCCCTAATGATTTCTATATCGCCCGGTTGGTATATGTTCAGCAGTGGACATCCTGTGGCTGAAATGATGGTGATGATGAACCCAAGACTAGAGATGGAAATAAGTCTACTCTTGAATAACTTTGTGTAAGATAACATCTGTTTAATCCCCTAAAATTACCTACAGCAACCATAATTATAATTTGCGAACTTATTGTTATAATTTCACAAATCTCCAATTTCAAAATGGTCCTAAATGACAGTTTACGTTTCGTTTTACGAAAGATTTCATTAAGAGTTGCGTCTGCGACTCTGCACAGTAGAGTTGACATAATGTAGCTAAATGTAGTAGGATTACAGCACAGTACTGATTTTTAGTGTGAAGACGTAGTGTGGGCCGCCACTAGGTGGACAGACGATCTGGTGAAGGTCGCGGGAAGTACCAGGAGGCAGCGCAGGACCGGTCTTTATGGAAATCCTTGGGGGAGGCCTTTGTCCAGCAGTGGACGTTATTTGGCGGAAACGAACGAACGAATTGACTTAGAGGTCTTGGGTTAGATTTTCAGATGGGTCACAAATATTATATACAAGCTTTTGACCATAGCTTCGTCTATGTGAATTTCACTCTGTAAAAGAAATATCTATTTTTCAGACCTTTCAATGGATGTCGTAAAAGGCGACTAAGGGAGAAATAAATATATAAATGAGAAAATACGCGTCTTCAGCCGGTGCCCTTATAGAGGGTCGTGCTCCTTCAGTGGAGACTAATGATCTGATGATGATGACTATAGAAAAATCCTCACTAATCTATACTAATATTATAAAGCTGAAGAGTTTGTTTGTTTGTTTACTTGAACGCGCTAATCTCAGGAACTACCGGTCCTATTTCAGCGTTAGATAGCACATTTATTGAGGAAGGCTATAGGCTATTTACCATTACGCTACGAGTAATAGGTGCAGAGCAAAAATGTTGCGAAAACGGGTTTTCACGCGTACGAAGTCGCGGGCACAGCTAGTAGGTATTATAAATGCGAAAGTCTGTTTACCTATTACGTTTTTACGCCTAAACCACTGAACTGATTTTCATGAAATTTAATATAGAGATAGATTGAACCTCGGCGAAGGACATAGGACAGTTTAACGGGAACGCGCGTGATGAAATTTTTCTGTGACAAACAAAATTTCAAATGGGTGAACCCACGGGCAAAAGCTAGTATGAAGTAAATAGTGAATTTCAGTGTAATTTGAGAAGTGACTTAAATAAGTATCGAACCCAGGACCTTACTCTACTCGTACGAAGTTACTCTACACGACTCTACTGTGGATTTTCTTTCACGGTTTATCTAAGCGTGGGAAAATTTACTTTTTAATGTGGATATATGATGGGTTTTTCATTCCTAATAATGCAGTAGGTTAAACAATAATTTAACGTCGAGGGTTCACTTCCCGATTGAGTCAATTAAAATGGTTTAGTCATATGGTTTTGTTGAGACATGCTTGATTTTGTAGATAGACTTTACCGTTGATAATTTAGCTTTTGGAAGGGGAATATTATTGTTTTTAATAATCCAATGCTGCTAAATGAAGAAAGTAGTAGTTAAGTAGTTAGATAGGTACGCTTCATCATCATCATCATCATTTCAGCCATAGGACGTCCACTGCTGAACATAGGCCTCCCCCAATGCTTCCATGTTGCCCAGTTGGTAGCGGCCTGCATCCAGCGCCTTCCTTCCTTTATGAGGTCGTCGGTTCACTTTGTGGGCGTCCTACGCTCCGCTTTCCGGTACATGGCCTCTAGTCCAGAACCTTGATGCCCCATCGGCCGTCAGTTCTGCGTACTATGTGCCCTGCCCATTTCCACTTCAGCTTGTTTGATAAGTACGTTTACTACATTATAAAGTAGGTATTGATACCATTGTATGGATTGCACCATTTTATATTAATTTGTTGCAACTGATAGTCTGAAAATAAGAACAAACTAAAAAATAAGTTAATTTGTTGTGTTTTTCACTGGATCAATTTTGATGAATTTTGGTTAGTAGATCATGCTCAATTCATGATCTATTTTTTATAAATAAAAATGAATTGCTGTTCGTTAGTCTGATTAAAACTTGAGAACGGCTGGGCCGATTGAGCTGATTTTGGTTTTAAAATGTGTGTCGTAGTCCAGGGTAGGTCTAAACGGTGAGCAAATAAGGAAAAATTGCGATGGCATATTTATTGCCTTTAAGGCGGAACAGAGTTCGCCGGGTCAGCTAGTTAGAAATAAATTTCTGACTACGATCATGATTCCATAAATCATTGTCAGTTTTTCTTACCTTTTTTAACGCAAACGTTGTGTTCAAAATCAGTATAAATCATTGGAAATCAAATACTGAAGACAGGAAATTCGTTTGACTGATTTAGTATCATTTTCCGCATTTATTTTTTGGTCAATTCTTACACTTATCTAAGACTTTTTTTATTTATAATAATTATCATCATCAGGTCATTTAGTCTCCACTGCAGGAGCATATCATCATCATCATCATTTCAGCCACAGGACGTCCACTGCTGAACATAGGCCTCCCTCATAAAGGTAGCAAGAAGGCGCTGGATGCAGGCCGCTACCAACCGAGCTATGTGGAAATCATTGGGGAAGGCCTATGTTCAGCAGTGGACGTCCTGTGGCTGAAATGAAATGATGATGAAACGTAGCATTGGCTTACACTCCCCACGCTGGCCAGACGGGTTGGGGAGGCCTGATGTTCGCATATTCTCCCTTAGGCGCTGACGACATCCATGGGAAGAGTGGGAGCGGTCCTATCCTATTCAAACCTCAAGGCAAACCTTCCCAAGTACTTAAAAAGTACATTAATTACTTTTTACTTTTAATAAAAATCTGTTTGCTCATAAAACTATTTCGCAAATTCGTTTATTGTAGTGTAAAGTGAAGAAAACAAACTGTCAAGCGAAAATCGACCCTCTGCCGTATCACAGTAAGCGTTCGTATACAGGGTGGAAACGATAAGTGATCTCACTCGATTATTTCTAAACTATACCAGATATCGAAAAACTAGTTACTGATCCTGAAAGTGCTTCACGAGTTCTTTTAAATGGTACCAATAACAGGTTACAGAATAAACGGAATCTATCCGAAAATCCAATGTTTCCAGCTTCCATACTAAATGATGCCAACCACTGAATATTAGAAGTGTAATTTTTAAAAAACTTAAAATAAACTCGTAAATTGCATTCCAATTTAAAATAATTTATGGAAAACATTAGTTTTAGGCTTTCTTTGCTATAAAATTTGCTATAATAATATCAAGAGATGAGTGCCATATCTGTGATAGTACTAAATGTATGGAAGATGGAAACATTTATTTTTTAGATAGATCCAGTTTATTCTGGAACTTAATATTAATACTATTGAATAGAGCACGTGAAGCACTTTTAGGATCAGTAACCAGTTTTACGGTATCTTTTGTAGTTTTTAATATTATGAGGCTGTACCAAATGTATGGAAGCCGGAAACATTGAATTTTCGGATAGATCCAGTTTATTCTTTAACCTATTATTGGTACCGTTTGATAGAGCTCATGAAGCACTTTCAGGATCAGTAAATACTTTTTTGATAACTTGTATATTTTAGAAATAATCGAGAGAGATCACTTATCGTTTCCACCCTGTATAAACATAGATCGACGCGTGCGCACCTCAGTATCTGTCAGTGCTAGTGAGTGCAACAACGTTATAGTGCGTGTATTGTTTGGTACGTTTTTTTTGTTAATTAGTCTTGTAATAATTATTTTATACTAGCTTTAGTTATCCCATGTCACTCGCAATTTCGATCTGTCACTGTCTTTTGACAGCGTGTGTGCCTTTTAAAATCAGGGATAAAATCTATCCTATGTTTTCCTGGGATTTAAACTTTATACCAAATATGAATTAGTTGAAACAGACAAACTATAATTTACTTTTGCATTTACAATTATGTATAAATATGGATGGCTTGCATTGAATCTGTTAGCCTATAACTTGCTCTTTTATTGTAGACAACTGTCCTCTGGGTTCTCTGGAAGAAACGTCTTCCTAGCTGTAAGACCGCCTAAACTGTGTCATTTTAAGTTTGAATATTTTTTATTTGTAAGTTTTATTTAGTGTGCAAAATATTTGTTCTTTTTTAAGTTGTGAAAATTGGGTCACCATAAACTAATTGTAGTTAATTTAAAGTCGCTTTTTAAACAGAATACATAAGTTTAGTCTATAAATTTGAAATTAAAAGGCACAATTTAGGCAGTCTCATCACTAGAAAGTAGTTTGTTTCAGACAACCCGAGAGTCGGTAGTGTTTTTACATCTACTCAAATCAAATTGTTTATTTAGTACATAGGCCCTTTCCAGGGCACTAGGTACACGTCCCAAATATATAGCTTGCCCTACCACCACTCCGGGACAACATATGGGCTGTTGCTGAGAAGAAGTGGCGGAAGCCTTTTTTGGTCTCTACCTACCTTAGTACATAATATGTACTAAGGTAGGTAGAGACCAAAAAAGAAAAAACATTTATTTAGCAAAAATTACAAGCTAAAAGACTAAAAATTACAAAAACTTATTTATTTTGAAATAATTTTCAAATAGGCTCTCATGAATAATATTCTCAAAGCAAAGGAAGAAGTTATATTTTTGACATTGTGGTTCAAAATCACATAAAAATCTAATGCAATAAGTAAAGTGCAATGGTTAGTCAGTATGGGAAACTACTAGACCCCAAACAAAGCAAACCCAGGCAAAATATAACAATAGAGAATGCCTTTAATAACTGACGTAGGTCTAAACTTAAGTAGTACACAATTAAGACAAAGTACATAAGGTACTATTATTGCGCAAACATATTATGTTAAACATATTATGCAAACAATTTTTGCTAAATAAATGTTTTTTCTTTCTTTCAAGATGGGGGATTCAGGCATTTGACAGCAGGCACAGCAGCTTTTCCTTTTTAAAAATACAGACAATACATAAGGTGAATTATGGGCATGAATGGACCAAAAAGTTATTTAATAATGGGATAGTTATAAAAAATATTCTTGCGTTAAGAGTCGCCTCTCGATCTATTTTTTTTTATAACCTTGATTTATTAAGTTATTTAAAAATAATCTTAATGGGATCTTCGAAGTAGAGATATAGCCGAACCTGAAAAATATTATAGCAACTGGTATAGGAAACTTAAAATTTTAGTATATTTACGAAATAACAGGCCTGAATTTAACCTGTCCTATAAAAAATCTGGGATCCGTGGAAACACGCCTTAGGCAGGTCTCAAGACGCCATCGCTAGAAGAGCTTGCCAAGAACTAAGCAAAGTTTCAGTATGCAAATATAGTACAATCGTTCTTTCACACCCTTCTTACTTAATAACTATAGCGAATGCTCAAACCGCGCAGTCGCCATTCGTCGCTCGTTGTGTGTGTTCATTCGTTACTGTTTTGTCCGCATCCTGTGACCTAGGTATGTACTCTTATATTATTTTGTGTTAATTAGTGCCAGTGATTACTATTTGAACCCACAGATGTCGTTTTGTCAAACAGTTGAGTGGGAAAAAGTGTTTGTCTTTTCACGGTTTTCATTCCAATTTATCCTTTCGTAAAATGTTCCTTATGAAAGGTGAGAATATTATTTTAATATTTTCAAGAATTTTCCTTTTCCCTTTGTAACAATTTTATTATACTTGGACTTAATTAGTATTTTAAAAATGCTTTTCTTAAGTTTACTGGTTTAACTCTAATCGATAATTTTAGACACTTTTAGGTATCGTATATCACTATTTTATTATTATTATTATCAGTATTTCTATTATTTATCTTACTATGTAATTAAANGTCCAGTTATATAGTACCTTATGTACTTTGTGTTAATTGTGTATTACTGAAGTTTAGACCTACGTCAGTTATTAAAGGCATTCTCTATTGTTATCTTTTGCCTGGGTTTGCTTTGTTTGGGGTCTAGTAGTTTCCCATACTGACTAACCATTGCACTTATTGCATTAGATTTTTATGTGATTTTGAACCACAATGTCAAAAATATAACTTGTTCCTTTGAAAATATAGTTATTTTTAAAATTTAGTTATATTTACACAAAAAAAAAATATATTGAGAGCCTATTTGAAAATAGGTAATTTCCAAATAAAAATACGTTTTTGTAATTTTTAGTCTTTTAGCTTGTAATTAAATAAATGTTTTTTCTTTCTTTCAAGATGGGTAATCAGGCATTTGCAGCTTTTCCTTTTTAAAAATACAGACAATACATAAGGTAAATTATGGGCATGGATGGACCAAAAAGTTATTTAATAATGGGATAGGTCGTCGTCGTCGTTTCAGCCGAAAGACGTCCACTGCTGGACAAAGGCCTCCCCCAAGGATTTCCACAAAGACCGGTCCTGCGCCGCTTGCATCCAGGTACTTCCCGCGACCTTCACCTGATCGTCGGTCCACCTAGTGGGAGGCCTGCCCACGCTACGTCTTCCAGCTCGTGGTCGCCACTCAAGAACTTTCCTGCCCCAGCGGCCATCAGCTCTTCGAGCTATGTGCCCCGCCCAGGGAAGGTTCGCGAAATTCTCACGTCCGAAATACCGCAGTGTCTCAAGTCAAAAGTATTTGACCAGTGTGTGTTGCCAGTGATGGTGTATGGCTCTGAGACGTGGTCGCTTACTATGGGCCTCATAAGAAGGCTCAAGGTCACCCAAAGAGCGATGGAGCGTGCTATGCTCGGAGTTTCCCTGCGTGATCGAATCAGAAATGAGGAGATCCGTAGGAGAACCAGAGTGACTGACATAGCCCGCAGAATCGCTAAAATGGGATAGGTAGTTATAAAAAATATTCTTGCATTAAGAGTCGCCTCTCGATTATTTTTTTTAATAACCTTGATTTTTCAAGTTATTTAAAAAAATATGTTTGAAGTAGAGGTACCTATAACCAAACCTGAAAAATATAGCAACTGGTTTATGAAACTAAAAAGTTTGGAAATTAGGGATTTACAGGCCTGAATTTAACCTATCTCCTAGAAAAACTGGGATCCGTGGAAACACGCCTTAGGCAGGTTTCAAGACGCCATTGCTAATAGAGCTTGCCAAGAACTAAGCAAAGTTTCAGTATGCAAATATAGTACAATCGTTCTTTCACACCCTTCTTACTTAATAACTATAGCGAATGCTCAAACCGCGCAGTCGCGATTCTTCGCTCGTTGTGTGTGTTCATTCGTTAGTTTTGTCCGCATCCTGTGACCTAGGTATGTACTCTTATATTATTTTGTGTTAATTAGTGCAAGTGATTACTATTTGAACCCACAGATGTCGTTTTGTCAAACAGTTGAGTGGGAAAAAGTGCATTTTTTGTATTTTCGGAGTTTCTTTAAATGTTTCCTTTTGTGAGAATTTTCATTTGAACTAAATGAATGTTTTTTAAAAGCTATTCTTAAGTTTAACGTTTATAGTGACTTTAGAGATATATGAATAGGTATATAAATTATTTACTAGAACCGTAGTGTAAAATGTCCAAGGATATTTATTTATTATTTAATTTAATAGAAAAGTTTTCTCTAATCTTGAAGGTTTTAATAGTACCTACTACTGGTATCATATTATCTATATATATAAAAATGAAACCCGTTTTCCGTTGTCACGACATAACATGAAAACGGCTTGACCGATTTGGCTGATTTTTTTTGTAGTTTTCTAATACTCTGTACAAGGTTTTTACGGAAAAAAATATAAAGAAAATCTCTCAGAAAGATTGAAAAATATACATTTAATTTTGCATATTTTAAAAAACGCGCGTAACGAATGTCAACGTCATACAATTTAATTTATTAGATAGATGAAGGGGGTAAAACGGGATCCACGCGTACGAAGTCGCGGGCGGCCGCTCTTTAATATAATATTCAATTAAAATGTTAATATTATTTAATAGTAGGTACTTGCACTGTTCAGCTACGTGAATTATACCTAAACTTTAACATTTTCCTTGTAATTTATAAATGAAGTTGTAGTATTTTTAAAGATCTAATAAAGTTTTTTAAATTTAAAACAATTGATTGAAACTATCAACATTAACGTCATACGATTATGTAGGTACTTATTCACCTAATAATTTACAACGAAAGATAAATAATAGTTACTAATTTATTTGATTCGTAATTTTAATGTTATAATTATTGTAGGAATTGTATTATTTTCAGTTGAATGAAATGTTACATTAGTAGGTTAAGGTAGGTTTAGGTATAAAATTGAACTCATTTTCAACAATTTACTCCGTTTTGGCTAATTGGCATACATAACTGCTTTGCTAAATTATTTTTTTGATAAAAACAGTCTTTGTTTTTTTATTTAAATTTGAAATCATAAAAAGGTTTGACAAGGACAATTAAAAAAAATAACAAAACGCCGTCTTTTGTTCTTTTTAACACAAAAAAGTTCTGTTACAATTAAAATGTTAATTTAATGCTTTATTTACGCAAAAAATACAGTAATCTATAACTGAACGTCTAGACAAGAATTATAGCAAAATAAAACATGGTACATTACTCATGTAATAAAGCAAATGTATTTATTTTTGGTTCTAATGTAGAGTCGGAAATTGCATTACGACATGTGCACTGAATTATGCATGAATCCAAACAAATGCGTTCAGACCTTAATGACATACATACCATACATAATCTATGCCAATATTATAGAGAGCCAAAACCTTAACTTCCATCTCCTATGTTCTTCTGATTAATTTCGTTGCGGGTCCAATGACAGTTTAACTTTCCCCCGGGACAACTTGACCTTCACTGGTTGGGTTGTAGGCGGTCAAGCTATAGATCCTGGCTACACAGGAGTTGCAGCGGTGGGAACGAGAGGTGGGAATAGTCCCGTAAGCTGATTTGTCATCCCAAAGCGGTGATAGAGAAAGCTGCAAATGATGATGTGTAGGGTAGTTATAACTGCCCTGAAATTGTAATAGTGTTTGAAATCTATAAATGCAGTATGGTATTGATGCAAACTGTCTAGCTCGCATCAATATTTATTACTATTGTACAGTGTGAGTCACGTTAAAGTGTACATATGAAAATAGATGAAACTAGACCTATTTTTATCGACAAAAAAGAGGTCAAAAAATTTTTGAGATTTTTTTTTAATTTTTTATAGAATTTTGTTTCTTCCAATTACTTATTGTAAAGAAAACGTAATAACTTTTAAACTAAGCGGTATATCCTCATAAAATAAAAACAGTAATAATGCTAAATAACAGGCAATACTAAAAAAATACATGAAATACCTAGAAAATGCCAAAAAATAATAAAAAATGATACTTTTTGAAAAAAATCTGCTTAAAAATTCGTATTTTTTTGGTTATTTGATAAATTTCTCCAAAAAATGCCCCTATAACAGGTAGTTTTTATTACTTTTTATTATTCTCTATCGTATTACTTTTGTAAAACCAAAAATCGCATGTCTCTATCCCTATCACAACGTTTACAATGATCGTTTGAACTAAGCCTCTCCGGGCGCGCCATTCAACGCTTCGTTAACAACGGAACTGAAAGTGACTCTAGATTTGTAATTTTGATAAAGACAAGTTAGATTTTAAATAAAAACCAAATATTTCAAAGTAAAATAAGCATTTGAGTTAAAATTAAAATTGTCTCTACCTGTAGCGGAGAAAAATGTGGTGGCAGGCCTTTGTTCAAACGATCATAGCAAATGTTGTGATAGGGATAGAGACATGTGATTTTTAGTTTTACAAAAGTTATACGATAGAGAATAATAAAAAGTAATAAAAACCATCTGTTATAGGGGCATTTTTTGGAGATATTTATCAAATAACCAAAAAAATACGAATTTTTAAGCAGATTTTTTTTAAAAAGCATCATTTTTTATTATTTGTTGGCATTTTTTGTGTATTTTTTGTATTGTTTTAGTATTGCCTGTTATTTAGAATTATTACTGTTTTTATTTTATGAGGATATACCGCTTAGTTTAAAAGTTATTACGTTTTCTTTACAATAAGTAATTGGAAGAAACAAAATTCTATAAAAAATTAAAAAAAAATCTCAAAAATTTTTTGACCTCTTTTTTGTCGATAAAAATAGGTCTAGTTTCATCTATTTTCATATGTACACTTTAACGTGACTCACACTGTATATTACATTATAAATACTGTAAAGTGTAAACCCTTGAACAGGAGGCTGACAATAGTGACTGAGTTTCTTGCACTGCTTCTTCTCAGCACTGGCCCATTCATTGTCCTGAAGCAGTGGTAGGGTTAATACTGGGACGTGTAAAAGTGCAAAAAAAAATATTTTTATAAGTTTTTTTTATGAGACTATAGTGGTTCTGACACTGAAGATTTCAGTTAACGTAACTGCCACTGGCAGTTAAATATGTAAGACTATTTGTCTAGAAAGTGCTTATTCACGTCGTTTCGAAGATTTGTGCTAATTCATCGAACCAAATTACATCTTAAATGTGATTTTAGCATTTTTCATGTTCATAAATATAGTGTAATATGACGTAATATAAGACTTTTGATCTAGATTTCTTACTTGGAAATCGCACTCAGGACCTACTATGATTATTTCACTAACGTCAGTGTCAAATAGTTCGTGGCACCCAAAGTAGTCAAAAAGTTCGTAACACGTCTTTGTTACAATGAGGACTATCGTTTTTATACTTAACAGTTGGCACCCCTGGCGATTGACAGGACCTTACTCTACAGTGGCGCCATCTTGATGAGTGCAAATGCGATAGTCCTCCTACCACTTTCGCGCTCACCAGTTGGTGCCACTGTCTTCGCTACTAGCAAGTGACAGGACCTTACTCTACAGTGGCGCAAACTGGTGAGCGCTAAAACGATAGCCCTCATTGGAATAAGGTTGTGTTGTCAACTATTTGGCCACTTTGGGTGTCACGAACTATTTGATGCTGACTGTACCTATCTATCTTAAGGAGTTCTAATATGGGTTATTTTGCTACAAGAACTGACTTTAGGTAATATTAGTAACTAGACCACGGAAATCGAAATGATGATGATGAGTAGGAAACATTTTAAAGTTTCATCAAAATCCCTCCAGTAGTTTTTGTGTGATGAGGCACTAGTATCATCTGTAGACGAGGTTACAAACATCCATCCATCATCACAAAGTTTCGCGTTAATAAATATTTGTATAGCTTTGTGACATACGTCCAAAATACCGCAGTGTCTCAAGACAAAGGTCTTTGACCAGTGTGTGTTGCCAGTGATATATAGAAAGGTGACGTGGTCGCTTACTATGGACCTCATAAGAAGGCTTAAGGCCACCCAAAGGGCAATGGAGCGTGCTCGGAGTTTCCCTTCATGATCGAATCAGAAATTAAGAGATCCGCAGGAGAACCAAAGTGATTGACATAGCTCGCAGAATTGCCAAACATACGTGTGCACATAGATCGTAGAGCTGATGGCCGTTGAGGCAGAAAAGTTCTCGAGTGTCGACCACAGGCCAGAAGACGTAATGTAGGCAGGCTTTCCACTAGGTAGACCGACGATCTGGCCGCGGGGAGTACTTAGATGCGGGCAGCGTGGGACCGATCGTTTTGGAAATCCTTGGGGGAGGCCTTTGTCCAGCAGTGGACGTCATTTGGCTGAAACGAACGAACGAACGAAGTAAATATTAAAGTGGCTATAACTTTTTAAGTATACATTTATAAAAGTCAGATCGTTTAGTCAAACAGACAATCGGTAGTGTTATGAACTCAAACAAACTAATAACACCCAGTCATGAAACGGCACGGTTTCGGTCTAATGATTCAAACATTCGTAAAATCTAATTTGAAAACGACTTTTCGTTTTTATTGTTATATTAGTTGAAGTTTTAATAATGGGTGTAGGTACTATACATAAAATCTGTCTTAGGTATAGATCGATTCATCCATTTATTCAGTCATTGGACCCGCAACGAAATTAATCAGAGGAACATAGGAGGAGTTCGAAGTTTTCTTAGAAAGTGTAGGCTAAGCCTTTCATTTGGCTCTGGTAAATTGGAGAGTGTTTCTGCAATGGGCACTAAATGATGAATTTGATTGTACCGGGAATCAAACCAGAGACAACGTTCAATGCACCACTGAGCCATCGAACCTGCATTATTGAATTCGGAATCTAGTTAGCATATTGCTAGAATGATATATCTTCGTGCTGCATTGTACAATGCATAAGCAGCAAATAATCTTTTTAAATTATAGAAACTTGCATTTTCACCTGTTAATTGTTATTTATTAGACCGACGATCTCATAAAGGTGCTGGACGCAGGCCGCTACCAACCGGCCGTTATGGAAATCATTGGGGGAGGCCTATGTTCAGCAGTGGACGTCCTGTGGCTGAAAGATGATGATGACACTGCTGCCTCTGTGGTCTAGTGGTAAGACCACCTGCTTCAGACGCAGAGGTCCCGGGTTCGATTCCCAGTGGGGGCAGATTTTTCTGTTCGGTTTGGTTGGTGGTAGGGCTTGTTCTAAGTCCGCCTGGCTATGTACCACCATCTTACTTAGGTCTGTCGCCATAACAACAATGTTAACAGCATTGTTGTGTTCCGGCAGTTAAGGTAAGATAGCCAGTTCCTCCGTGGTTGAGGATTCCGGGTGAAGCTCGCTTCCACCTTCGGCCTGATTATCACTTACCATCAGGTGACATACAGGCCAAGAGCTTCCTCGTTGTAGATTAAAAAAAAAACACTACGTTTTGCTTTGCACTTTCTACGCTGGTTGGAGGTGTTGAGGAGGCCTAAAGTTCGCATATCCTGACATGATTGCCTCGTACGACATCATACAAATATGCAAATTTTAATGCACTTCTAGAAATGAAAGAAAATTAGCTTCAAAACTGTAGCACAGCAATCGCACATAATCATTACATTGCGTTTGCAAGTAGAAAAGCGGAAATTATTTAATAGGAAGGTCTGTTCCATGCGTGCGCATATGCTTAACCGACTGATCGAGCGAAAGATCAATGTTACTGTAATGATAGGTTAGTGGAACGCAACCAGATCATGGGTTCAAATCCTTTTAGAGACATGCAAAAGCTTGTGATAATGAAAATAAAAAAAACGAAAGGTCACTGATTGACTGACTCACTCATCACGAAATCTCAGAAACTACAAGTGCTAGGAGTCTCAAATTTTGCATGGGGGTTCCTTTTAGAACGTAGGTGCTCACTAAGAAGGGATTTTGCAAAATTCAACTCCTATGGGGGTAAAACGGGCTTCACGTGAACGAAGTCGCGGGCGGCCGCTAGTCCTATGATAAAACTTACGAATAATACGGATTTTTGATAGATTGCACGATATTTTAAATACGAAAAAAAAAAACGACACAATTTGGGCGGTCTTATTGATAGGAAGCTATTTCTTCTAGAAGTCTATAAGTACTCGGGGAGAGAATAGTTATTTGTTATTTGTAATAATGAGGTGATCCGTAGGGAAACCAAAGTAACCACTAACCACATATTCCCCAAAATAGACCAAACCATAGCCGGCATAGCTCATAGAACTGATGGCCGTTGGGACAGAATGATTCTCGAGTAGAGACCACGGAAAAGACAAAGTACCTATCCTTGGTGGACCGACGATCTGGTGAAGGTCGCGGGAAGCACCTGGAAGGATTTCTTTGTGGAAATCCTTGAGGGAGGTCTTTGCCTACCATTGCAGTGGACGTCTTTTAAAATTTTAAACGTACGATCTTTTAAGTGTCTTATGCCCGTTTTCACCATCAATCCCTATTTTTAAGTGACCCCTATGAAAACAAAATTCCTGTTAAGTGTTACCATAGGGGTCACTTAAAAATTAGGGATTGATGGTGAAAAAGGGCATTAAATATACAGAATCTAGCTGCATAATGTGGGTGTATAATAGATTATTTAACAGTTGCCATGTTATATTTTTTGCTAAAACACGCGTGAGAAAATTGCCGGTCTGATGCACATTGACTCAAATTAAATATCACACTTAACAAAAGCGATTTGGGTGAATATCCCAAACACGTTTTTTACGCGGCGGAGCTGAGAATCGATGGGAGAAATGTAACTAGAGCGATGATTTTTATTCTGTATATAGTTTATACAGCGTTTTACACGATAGCAAAGTCTTCAGGACAATAGGTAGTTATTTTATGTACTAAAAAAATTTTCAAAGACCCAAAATCTAATAGCGGTGGCGCGTCCTAACTCTATTTCTACTCATAAATTGTGTTATTCCTTCTTTCTCGGGGATTCTAGTAATTTAAAAATAGTATAGCCATAAAATACATTAAATAAGACTTCTAAATGATATGAAAGAAATGTGATATTTCATATTTTAAGTGTTTTAAATAGCCTTTCAAAACTGTCCCACGAAAAAAAGCAATTACAGTGGCTCAATTTCGACACTCTCTTACTTCTCTAAAGAAGCTTTGAGAGACGTAGAGTTCTTCTTCCCTGCATCACTCAACTGTGTCCTCCTGATCGGGCTATAAAGACTTGCGACTTGTGGTATTGTTTTTCCAGCAGACCCGTAAATATTTATAATACCCGGAAAGATGCTGCAGCCCACCCTCCAGTATTTTGATTCCTTAGTCGGCTATTACGACTCACGTGGGAAGATTTGATGCTTTTTTAGGGTCACAACACAGGCCTGAATATTGTTTTTAATTATAAACATCTTTACTGGATAATAATACTTAATTGATTACAAATAAATAAGTAATTTGAGACAATCATCCGTAACATTCCGAAGTCCGCTGTATAAATAAATTTCGGTGGATTGGTTCTTAATTCCGGTGGCTCAAATACAATTTCGGTGGCTCTTGATAATTTCAAATTGACATATCTCGAGAAGTATTAATAATATTTTGATCTCTACCATATCATTGAATAATACAAGTTATTTACTATTATTTCTGCCACAAAAAAGTTTTGGAAAGTGGAAATTAAAATTCGCCACCGGAATTAGGCAAAAAACGAGTTTGTTGATATTCACCCATTTGTATCCAAAATAAAACCATTTCGTTTAAAACTAGCATCCGTTACCAAAGGTCATGTAAGTTGTCTAGCTGTATTATGGTCATTTATAGTCACATTGCAAAAATTGAGCAATCTGACCTTAATATGATGGTGAAAATTATTATTATAATAGTCAGTGAAAAGTTGTTTTGTTTAAAAAATATTGAATACATTTTAATACAAAACTGATAGAGAAAGAGTGAAAGTTATTCATAATATTTTGCGCTTTGTTTTGTCATTTTGTTTCAATAATAGGATGTAGATTGTTGTAACAAATGTATTTAATTCACAAAAATAATTTTAAAAGAAATTGTAACAGTCGGTTTGCATTGTTTTCACTCCTAAACCGTTAAATTCATAGTTATTTAATTTTTAGCGTTAGGAGTTGCATCTCAAACTAATTTGAAAATTATAAATAACTTGAAAAAATCGAACTGCCTAAGGCGGGAATCGAACCGGCGACCTTTCGCTTGCCGGGCCACTGCTCTTCCAACTGAGCTACTTACGTAAAAATAAAAAACATAACCCATCTCTCTAGCTAGGTCAAACACAACTTTCTCACGGGGTACACTCATTACAGTGTTGCCAATTACTCAATATTACCCGACCGCAGATAAGTTGCATCATTCAGGTAATGTTCAAAGGATCGGGTGTCACACACTTATTGACATTATTGACATTGTTTGAGGTTTCCGCGTTGGCTATAGTTTGTTCCCAGGTTTAATATATATTTGCTTTTGCCAGCGGTTTTGCCTGCGCGTATTTTGGTCTGCTATAGCCTATGTAAAGGCTATGTTCATCATCATCATCATTTCAGCCACAGGACGTCCACTGCTGAACATAGGCCTCCCCGAATGACATCCACATTAGCGGCCTGCACATAGCGCTTTCCTGCTACCTTTATCAGGTCGTTGGTCCACCTTGTAGGTGGACGTATGTTACTCAATGGTGAAACAATTTTTGTAATAGTTCCAGTAGTTTTTCTATTGAGTACCTAGATTTGAAAATCAGCCGTGTGATTCTTTCAGAGTAGAATAGGTCCCTCTATCCCCATTCTTCCTGTGGATGTCGTTAAAGGCGACTAAGGTACTAATTAAAGTTTAATTAGTACCTTAGTTAGTTTATTTATTAAACCGAAGAAATAAAGAGAGCTATAATGTGATAATTCGTCCAAGATTATAATTTTAAGCGCCATGGAAAGGGCCTAAAGTACGGCCAACTAGCAGCGATACAAAAGGTCGATTCGACTGTCGAACTGACAATCTATTTTGTCTCTTCCCATCTTGTGTATTTGTCGTAATGTCTCGTTCTCCCGCCAAAATATGTCAAAGTCAAACCCCTGCTATTCCAAATGACCATGACATTGGGTTTGTTTGCATTTGGTATCACTTCTCGTTGGCCGTACTTTAGGTACACATTCTAATACATTTTTTTTACTGAATGTGGAAACAATTTTGATTAATTATACCTACACATGTAAGGTTAATTATTGACCCACTGTTCCGTTGTTGTCAGCCAGCTTGTCTGATTAAGACTTTGTTTCAATTAGTTCCCATGGAGGAAATCAACAATTGATTCGTTTTTACAAACCCCATGGTCACACGTCAACTTGTATGTTAGTAAGTTCAGATCTTAGGCTGAGTTGCACCACCTAACTTTGACCGTAACTACATTCGACATCAAATAAATCGCACCTCCCGCGACAAGTATTTTCAAACGTATTCTTCCCCACTTCCCACCAATATTGGCACCATTTAAAAGCCTAGTTCTAACCTTCATTTCATTAAAGGCAAGGTTTTTACCCCAAAAATGTGTCTTTAGAAGGATCCAGAGTCACTTCTTCAAAAAATAGGTAGTTACGCTAGAGCCAACTTTTATGGCTATAAAACTGTTAAGTTGGGATTAATCGCTATCCATCTGTTAAAGAGGACACGTGGGATCATTATTTGGTTTTACAACCATAAAAATTGGTCTCATTGATCCCATAGGTGGGCCCAAAGTGAGGTATTTTTTCAAGTCACATTTATGGTATATGTTAATCATTTATTAAGAAGTTAAATGTGTTTTTCTTTAAGGATATACAATCAAATAACACCAATATTGTTGGGGCACCATGATTGTGTCAGAAGAAAATCGTTAAAGTTCGCGTCGCGGAAGGTGCGGTTTATTTGATGTTGAGTATATAACGATATCCGGTGTTTTATGTATAAAGTTTGACAGATTTTTGACGTTTGTCAAAGTTAGAGTAAGATGGTGCAACTCAGCCTTAGTTATCAAGGCACCGAACTGTATATTTTATTAGTCTATCAACATAATATTTATTTATTGCAATAAAATACAGTGTACACTAAAAAAGTTTAAAAACTAGGTAACTTGGGTTATATTTAGTCTCCACTGCCGGAGCCTGACCCTCTAATTGACCAGAGGCAAATGGAGGATTTGGCCTACACTCCCCACGCTGGCCAGACGGGTTGGGGAGGTCTGATTGTATATAATTATTTGTCTCTTAGTTGCTCTTAACATATCCACGAGAAGAGACTTCTTCTTTGCCAAAAACACACGGCTAAAGCGGTCTTATGACTAAACTAGCTGACCCGGCGAACTTTGTACCGCTTATGTTCATCAGAAATACTGTAGGATGCTAATTAAGTCCAGTCGTTTTGAAGCCTATTTAAAAACAATCAAATTTTCCTCTTTATAATATTAGTGTAGAAAAAATATCTTCTAGTCAACACAAAGGGCAGTTAATTTGTAGTAAAGTGTATGTAAATCTTTTAGACATGACTTTAATTACAAAATTAACAAATTTTTAATTACAAGACCCTACATGGTTACAATAATAACATACATGTCTAAAACATAGTGTTGTACGCACTAATTACATTCAGAATGGAACAAAGCCTTTCCGCGGCCACAAGAAGTAGAGTTGCGATTGTAATTGAACTGTAATTATCAATTGTTCGATTATGCAAAGCGTGTGGGACAACGGTAATGATATTATCATGTTTTCGATTGCTGCAAAAATCAACCAATACGTATTTATTTGGTCAGTACGTACTCTACTAGCACGGTAATACTATCTATACAGTATTCCAACTCGGCCATATTTTTGAAATAAATGTCAACAGCCGCGTGGAACGTCACCGTATGACAACATGCGATAGGGCTGCCCACTTGCAGACCCTATTTTCATTACATTTGCCTACTTTGAATTTTTACGTATTGTGAATGTATTTTGTGATTGTAATTTTCATTTTATTTTGACAAACAAAATACCTTGTGAATGAAATAGGATAAAAATGCATGTTGTTTTGTGATTAGTAAAATATATTTGTGTTAAGATTTAAAATAAAAAATCTTATAAATTTACGACCGTAAAATGTACGTATGCGTCTCAACTTAGGCGTACATAATGCTTGATTTTATTATACAGGGTGTTAGGTAAATGGGTTTATAAGCCGACACAAGCCCATGGTATATAAATGGTATGGTGAAGTCAGAAACTTGATATCATCTTTTTAATAATTTAAATTTTCATACTAATCCGATTTCATAAATTTTATTTTGTATGAAAATTAAAAAAAATAAAACGATGATATCACCGACTTCACCATACCATTTATATGCATAGGTTAACATTAACATGCTCAAGTGTCGGTTTATAAACCCATTTACCTAACACCCTGATAAATAGATACTTGTAATTATTTTTATAAAAAAAGAGCGCTTACTGTTTAAAAAACAACACAACCTTTATTACTGTGGCATACTCGCGACACCCCTGACTTTTGCATGTCGAGCGCATACCGAGATTTGAATTTCGAAGGAAAGCTCGCGTTTCATCCGTTTATATGAAGTTACAATACTGTATGATATTATTACCGTGCTACTAGCGACTGCCCGCGGTGGAACTTCCAACCCCCGTTTTACCCCCTTAGTAGTTGAATTTTGCAAAACCCCGTCTTAGTGAGCACCTACGTTCTAAAAGGAACCCCCATGCAAAATTTGAGACTCCTAGCACTTGTAGTTTCTGAGATATCGTGATGAGTGAGTCAGTCAGTCACCTTTCGCTCTCATTTAAAGCCACACAAAACTGACAAATACCTAAAAGAAAATAAGTTAACGGGACTATTCCCACCTCTCGTTCCCACCGCTGCAATTCCTGTGTAGCCAGGATCTACAGTTTGACCTTGACTGGTTGGGTTTTTTTTTTGGCGGTCAAACTGTAGATTCTGGCTACACAGGAGTTGCAGCGGTGAGAACTAGAAGTGGGAATTGTCTCGTATACAAATAGAGGCATTTTTGACTTTGTGTAAGTTTTAAAACTAAAAGGAAAGGGCACAATTTCAGAATCACCTCAAGGCTTAGCCTTACATTAACTTAATTGCTGAAACCTCTCTAAAATTGTGCTGGGATGAGTTTAACTCCGCCATTATCATTTCAAAACGTAATTAAAACTCTTTTGAAATGTCATTATGCTTTTATTTGTTTACAAGTCGTTTTCATTTCATTTGTTAGTAATTAAATCCATAATAATAATTGTGGATTTCATTATTATAATTTTCTAATTAGCTTTTTTGATACTTCGCTGTTGCTCGAATCGTTATTGAGTTTAATTTCAAGTTACAAAATCTGTAATATTTAAATTCCTTATTGACTTATACTGGACTGATCGGGCTGCAATTGGCATGCAGGTAGATGTTATGACGCAGGAATCAGCTAAGAAAGGATTTTACGAAACTCCACCCCTAAGAGTAGGCGCACACCGTTGATTTTTCGTCGGCCGATAGTTTAGTCGGGCAGTTGATCAGTATGGGCATGTATGGGAGTGCGCACACTACGCCGATTCGATTTGGCCGATTCTTCATACAATTTAAAATCGGGCTCAACTATCGGCCAACTAAAAATCAACGGTGTGCGCCTACTCTTAGGGGGTAAAACGGGATCCACGCGTACGAAGTCGCGGGCGGCCGCTAGTCATTTATAGACCGGCTGTTTTTCACCACCTTTCTTACAACAGCCAATAGACCAATTACATAGTTGGCCAGATGTCAAAATGATGGACCAACATCGTGGGAGAAGATAATATTATGGATACAATGCAATCGCGAAGGCTGCTCTGGTTAAGTTCCCATGGGCAGACGCTTTGTAATATCCAAATTAAGCTGTAAATATTGTAATAAGAAGGCAGGCATTGTTCTAAGATGGAAGTTTGATGTTGTTTTTTTGTTTAAAATGATAATTTAAGCAATAGACAGTGGTGACGGAATTTTAGGCGCTAAGTTCGTTCGTTTCAGCCAAATGACGTCCACTGCTGGACAAAGGCCTCCTCCAAGGTTTTCCACAATGCACGGTCCTGCGCTGCCCGCATCCAGGCTCTTCCCGCGACCTTCACCTGTGCACCTACCATGAGTTTACGTTAGGTGTGCTCGCTAGCGAGTACGTCAAAAATCTCTATAAAGATTTTGTTTCTTGAAAGTAGCCGCTAGGGGCGCTGCACAATATGTCATACAATTAATGTCATTTTTTTACGTAGCCGCTAGCGAGCACACCTAACGTAAACTCATGGTAAACACACAGATCGTCGGTGCTTGTTAAGTAGTTTTAAGAAAGTAACATGTAGGTAATATTGGTAGTAAACTTACTAAAAGCCCCTTTAGTCGCCTCTTACGACGGCGACTAAAGGGGCTTTTAGTCAGATGGCCAGAGTGGGGAGACTTTTGCCAAATCCTCCATTTGCTTTTAAAGGGTCAAGCATTTGCATTGGAAACTAAATGACTTGATGATGACTGTGAAACATTAAACTCAATGAAATTACAATATCACCCGTATTCACAAACATTACTGTGGAGTCTCACAGTGCGCGTGGACGTACCGGGTGACACACGAACCAATCACAGAGCTCTATTCAACGTTATGTGTTCGATTTGCTGCTTCACTAAAGCAAGCATCGTTTGTCAATACGGGCGTATATGTATTTGAGCTTAAGCATCACCCTCTTTTGGATCGGATAGAGCTTAAAGCGTTACTATTAAGCATTCACAATGGGGAAGCTTTTGACCTGCATCTCACCAGATGGACAGTGATGATCAGGTCGAAGGTGGAAGCGAGCTTCACCCGGAATCCCTAACCACTAAACTGGCAACCTACCCACGTCGCGGGTCCAGTGACAGTTATCTTTCCCCCGGGACAAACTTGACCTTCACTGGTTGGGTTATTGGCGGTCAAGCTGTAGATCCTGGCTACACAGGAGTTGCAGTGGTGGAACGAGAGGTGGGAATAGGCCCGTTATCCAGCTTTCCTAAGTTATTCTAAATTGTCATGTTTTGTTCCAGGTTTTTCCAGAACCTATAATTAGGGATCAACAGTCACCATGACCCAACTGCGACTTCGTCAACTCAGCCTGGGTTCCGTGGGGCTCCTTGCGGTATTCCTGTACATCATCGATAGATCAATAGCTGTAAGTGTGTAATAATATTTACAATTTCCATTTAGTGGACTGACGATCTAGTACCTAAAGGTTGTGAGATGCGCCAACGCAGGACCGGTTGTTGTGAGAATCTTTTGGGGAGGCCTTTGTCCAGCAGTGGAGGTCCTCTGGTTAAAACAAATGAACTTACGATTTCCTAGTTTTCTTAATCTAAAAGTCCCGGGTTCGAGACCTTAGTGGAACACCCAAAAAATGTAAAAACCGCTATGTAATTTAGGTTAAAACGTTACAAGCTGAATGCACCCCACAGAAAAAGAAGTAAGAAACCCCCTTAAAATTACTTTTATACTACCATATCCTCTATTTGCTTCTGTTATATTAATAGAGGATTGACACAAAATTTAATGACGATGATGAAGATGAAGGTTGCAATTTTTTTACTTATTCGAAACAACATCAAACTAAAACCATGAGGCGCTAAAATTCCTCTTCATTTTCCCATTAAATAGATAGGTATTTTCCTGCCATAGCGTGACACTAAAGAGCTAACTAACTATAGCAAACATCCATTATCTATTTATGCGCGTCAAATGTAATACAGTTGCTATAATTATAGTAAATTAGGCAATTATTATAACTAGTGATTAAGAGGAACAATTAAAATTGAATTACGATCTATAATTGATATGACTTGTGAATGGGAAATGGAAGAAGGAAAAAATATGGCTTTCAATTGAATTATTGATTCTAATCGTGTTTATAGGTAATTTAGAGGATCAAACATGTGTAAGCTATTAAAGTTGATAGGTAATATCACTGACCAATTGTATATTAAGTATACCTATCGTGACTACATTCCCCTGTAGTTGGAGACTTTCGACTCATTGTCAGAAGTTTTGGGTTAAAAACCTAAGGACAACTAGTGTAAATTAATGTAGTCTGTCTCATTGACTAAGTAAATAGTTACACTCGCTTATTGACCCCATTTCATCCCCTTAAGTAAATTTTGAAAATCCTTTCTTAGCGGATGCCCACGCCATAATAATATTATTGAGAAAGCAAGCAAGATTGCCGAATTTCAGTGTTCAGTGGTTTGAGCTGTGAGTTGTTAGATCGTGGTTACTGATCTATAAATGTCAATAAATGTAGATTTTTTTGTACAGATAATAGGAGTGAAGTTAAAATACTTAATTATTATTTTTCAGGCGTTAGACGGCTATGTACCAGGTGAAGACTACCCCATCTACACGGAGGTTCCAAGCGGGCTCTCCTTCACATGTGATGACAAAATACCCGGGTATTACGCCGACCCAGAGACCATGTGCCAGGTATGTACTTAAATGCATTTGATTTATTTCATTACTGGCTGTGCCCGCGACTTCGTACGCGTGAAAACCCGTTTTCGCAACATTTTTCATTTTTGCTCTGCATCTATTACTCGTAGCGTGATGGTTTATAGCCTATAGCCTTTCTCAATAAATGGGCTATCTAAAACTGAAGGAATTTTTCAAATCGGACCGGTAGTTCCTGAGATTAGCGCGTTCAAGTAAACAAACAAACAAACAAAAAAACTCTTCAGCTTTATAATATTAGTATAGATGTTGCATGATATTCCAGTTAAATAAACTTACAGTAGTAACGAAATAAGGAAAATTGTTTGCTCCTAAAATTATTTTCATAGTAGAGTTTTAGCTACGATGTTTTGCTGGTAGAGCTCTCGAAGGCTCTTACAATTATTTGAAAGCAAAGTTTTGGCGCTACGATATTTTGCTTATACAACTCTCGAAGGGAACGTAAACGGTTGTGTACATTTTTTATCAGTTTAGGACGAAGTATTTCATAGTATAGACTGGTAAAAAATTCAATTTTCATCTGGATTTCGTTTTACCAAGAACTGGTCCAGATGAAGCGTTGTCACTCGCGCATTTCAAATCGCACGATCGTGAGGTACTAGAGGTTCATTTATATACCTACTATCCACATGCAGTTGCGTTTTTTGCCCACTTAACGATCTATGACAAATACTTTTTTCTTTGAGAGAGTAGAAGCTGAAATGGTCAATAACTTGACAGGATATTCCTTTCTTTTTTACTTGCCTAATTACCTACTTATATTTTTTGTTTTCTGTTGTCTTCAAGGTATGGCACTGGTGCGTTCCAAGCATTGGAGGGAACGTGATGTATTCTTTCGTGTGCGCTCCAGGAACCGTCTTTAACCAGCGGTCGAGGGTCTGCGACTGGTTCTTCAAGGTTAGTACAACATTAGCTTTGTTCTTCATTATTACATAGGTAGGTACCTACATTGTAGGCACTTTCAAACTTTCCAATAGGTATAACTTGCGCTAAGTCACTATCCAGACCTTCAAGGTCGTCATATTGCGGTTTCCTGAACCTGGTATTCAGTAGAAAACAACTATTGTTCCTGCCTGGAAGTGTTCTAAGTCAAAGATTATCTCAAGGAAATCCTTGGTGGATGTAGGCCTTGTCCAGCATGTCCAGAAGTGGAGGGTCGCTCTCGGATGAGAAGGAAAAAAGAAGATATTATTTGCTACAAATATGGCAACCATTACTAGTAGCTACAGCTCAAATTACTCACTGAAACATATTGTGCTATAAGGCATGCAAATATTTATTCACTCGCAAATCATATTATTATTATCAAACCACACATGTACACCCTCTCTTTCTGCAGGTGGCTGAACTGATTTCAGCCAATTGCAGCATTCAAATAAATAATTTGAATGAAGAGATTTCCAAAAAACACTCCCAAAGAGCGAAGCAAAGCTGGTCCAAAGTAAAACGCGAGTGGAGTCGCGAGCATAAGCTTGTAGCCTCTATAATTAAGTTCCCTTTCTTAAAAAACTAACTGTATCATTCCAGGTGGACTGCCCCAGCTCTCCAGCGTACTACGGCATCAACGAAGACCTGTACAAGGACGAGCAAGGCAACTACATAGCGGGCAAAAAGTAGACAAATATATTTAACTGTAGTTTAGTATACACGAATGCATATGCATGGAACTTCACTGTACAATGATGGGATTGATGTTGATTCTGCTGTAGATAATGTACATTGGTTTCGATTCGATCGGCAAAGTATTTTCTATAATCTACAGATATCAAACTATAAGAGTAGGCGCACACCGTTGATTTTTAGTTGGCCGATAGTTGCGCCCGATTTTAAATTGTATGAAGAATCGGCCAAATCGAATCGGCGTAGTGTGCGCACTCCCATACATGCTGATCAACTGCCCGACTAAACTATCGGCCGACGAAAAATCAACGGCCTGCGCCTACTCTAATGCAAATTAGTAATTAATACAACTGCTTAATAATGCGACTATGATGTGTCATTCATAAATAACTTAGAATATAGATCGTTTCATCCACGAAGACGCGCCCCACCATTCTTCCGCTAATGTTTGAGTGTTATCGGTAGACGCTAAATCATCCATGAATGCACACGCACACTACAATAATGACGCTCGGATTGTTCGGATCAAACTCCCCGCGACCGAGACCTAAAATTGGTGGGAATCACGAAGGGGGATGAAGGGGGTGGGGGATCCACGAAGACGCGCCCCACCACTTTTTGGTCGAGGGATGCGCGGGGTGCGGGGAGTGTGATCCGAGCAATCCGAGCGGCATTATTGTAGTGTGCGTGTGCACTCATGGATCATTAGCGTGTACCGATAACACTCAAACATTCGCGGAAGAATGGTGGGGCGCGTCTACGTGGATAAAACGATTATAGAGAAGCCATCACAAAGTCGAGTTTATTAGCCATGATAAAAAACAACAATTTTTTTAGTGTAGATTTTGTAGCAATAGTAGACTTCATTTTTTACCAAGTAAATTGACTAAATAAGTCATTAATTTCAAAACAGCTAAAAATCTTATTTTTTTAAGTCGTATGATTTTACTAAACTACATGATGTGTGGTTTAATAAAATCATTGCAGCTATAAATGTACCTTGATGTGCCACCATCTACATTGCTATTGGTCACTGATGACAATAGGATAGATGACAAAATTTCAAATATTTGTCCGTCAGACAGATAATTAGAAAATATTACACTCATATTTTTTATTTTCTTTCATAATTAAATAATAACAGTGCTACATCGACTTCAAATGGCACGTTACGTCACGCTTGCGTAGACTTTTTACTCAAAAGTGACGTCACGCGACATTTCAACTCAATATAATACTGTAATTATTCGATTATGAAAAAAAAAAAATATGTGTCCAAAATTTTTTTATTATCTGTCGGACGGACTAAATAGAATTTCCATTTCATTACCCAGTCATCATCCCTAATTAAATTTTCCAGTATTGCTGAATACTTTATTATATCCAATACTGTACATAAACAACTATTTTCTATGCATGTAATGTAATTTAGCACCCACAAGTTTGATATTTCGGGACAAATGAAGCGACTTGTTGCTCTTACTGAAGCAGACGTTACCAACATAATATTCTACTACGTTCAGATTCTACTCGAATGCACCTATCATAGGCTGTACTAAACTGATATTGGCCTACTTATTTATATCAATATATCAATATCAAGAAGTAACTTAGTCGAATGAGAGATTTTATCGAAAATGTTGCATGGAATGTTGTGGAGCACGAAAACCGTTGCAGTGTCACGCAGACTGAGTGTTGGGCATCATATTTTAGGGCCTGTTTGTGTCCTAGTATATACAAGGTTTTAAAGTTACATTATCAAAGAAATTTTACACAGACAATGTTATATCTATCTGTAATACTGAAATGCAAAAAAAATCATGGGACAGTTATCCGGTTTTTCACAGGTAAACCGCGGGCGAAAGCTAGTATTATTTAACTTAAAATAATATAAATGAAGCATAGTAATACATTAGCTATAAGAGAAACTTAAGTTACCATAACCTTAGTCATACCAGTAATTTTATGTGATATTTTATTAAAACGTACAAAGTAGAGATTTGTAATTGATTAAGATATTTTATATGAAATTGAAAACTTAAATAAAAGATTTTGTAAACATTTTAACATACACAATTCTTTGTTTTCCTTACTTTACAATCCCAAGCAAGCAAGGCTTTATTACCCGACTGCGCCAAGGAGGATTATGTTTTTCGGGTGTACGTATCGTATGTATTGTATATTTTTTCTTTATCTCTGTAGAAAACTTTGGTATTTAGAACTGAATGATACCAGCTCTATGGTTATGGTATGTTTAAGGGAGGCCTTTGTCCAGCAGTGGATGGCATTTGGTTGAAACCACAAAACAAGCTGAACGTGGGATTGTTAACACTGCAGTACACGCGCCCCTTTTTTTACACCAATACACGCGCGGCCTACTCTGGTAAGCCAATTCAAAATCACTGTAAATCAGTTTATAAGCAATTTATAAATAAAATTACTATGTAAATGATAAAAGTGTTTATGATAGTTCTTTTATAATCAAAGTTTCTTTGTATAACTATTTGGGATAAAACATTATAAACAGATTAAAAAGTTGTAATTTTTTTGGACCAAAATTGCACTCTGAGATCCATGTTCGTAAAAAAAAATTACTGATAAAATATGATTTGTTTTTTATCTGTCATAGTATTCAAGACTTTCTACTGTCTGGTACACGGGGTAAATCCATTTTTTGCAAGTCTTCCATATTTTTTTTCTTGAGTGATTTCGGGCTTTTGAGTAGACCCGCAGTTTTGACGGCCAATTTTAGAAAAGTGCATAGACGCTAGCGACCCAAAATTTACTGGCTTATTGACAATTTAGTAAACGAGGCTTTCCTGGAATGTAAGCTCTCTGGCGCAAGTTCTTAAAAAGTTATAGCGTAAAATGTTACCCTGGTCTACTCTAGTAGGCCGCGCGTGTACTCTAGTGTTAAGAACCATGCACAAGAAACTGGACAAGCTGAAGGTGAGAAGACCAGAATCATGCACAAGCAGCTGGACAAGCTGAAAGTGACAAAACAAGAGTTATGCACAAGTGAAGTACAGCCAACTAGCAGCGATACAAAAGGTCGATACGACTGTCGAGTTGACAATATATTCTGTCTCTTCCCATCTTGTGTATTTGTCGTACTGTCTCGTTCTCCCGCCAAAATATGTCAAAGTCAGATGGGTTCACCCATGACATTTGGTTTGTTTACATTTGGTATCGCTTCTCGTTGGCCGTACTTTAGCTGAACAAGCTAAAGGTGAGAAGACCAGAACAATGCACAAGCAGTTGGACAAGCTAAGGCGAAATTGACAATAACAATGCACAAGAAGCTGGACAAGCTAAGGCGAAATTGACAATAACCATGCACTAGAAGCTGGACAAGCTGAAGGTGAGAAGACCAGAATCATGCACAAGCAGCTGGACAAGCTGAAAGTGTGATGATAAGAACACTGCACAAGCAGCTGGACAAGCTGAAGGTGTGATGATAAGAACACTGCACAAGCAGCTGGACAAGCTGAAAGTGAGATGATAAGAACACTGCACAAGCAGCTGGACAAGCTGAAAGTGAGATGATAAGAACACTGCACAAGCAGCTGGACAAGCTGAAGGTGTGATGATAAGAATCATGCACAAGCAGCTGGATAAGCTGAAGGTGTGATGATAAGTACAATGCACAAGCAGCTGGACAAGCTGAAGGTGTGTAAACAAGAGTCATGCACTAGCAGCTGGACAAACTAAAGGTGAGAAGACCAGAACAATACACAAGCAGTTGGACAAGCTGAAGGTGAGTTGCCAAGAATAATGCACAAGCAGCTGGTCAAGCTGAAGGTGATAAGACAAGAGCCATGCACAAGCAGCTGGACAAGCTGAAGTTGAAATGATAATGACATTTAATAATTTATTCAAAGTTTTTTATTAAGTAAGTAATTATTAAGGTTTTTGGAAGGACATTTAATTTACATGGGGATGTTATGTACTTTTAATGTTGTTACATACAATACTTGTACGTTACAAGTAAGTAAACAAGGAAATTGAAAATTTCTTCGTAAAGTTTTCATTTATCTCATCATCATCATCATCATTCAGCCATAGGACGTCCACTGCTGAACATAGGCCTTCCCCAATGCTTTTCACGTTGATCGATTGGTAGCGGCCTGCGTCCAGCGCTTCCCTGCTACCTTTACGATGTCGTTGGTCCACCTTGTAGGTGGACGTCACACGCTGCGTTATCTTTAATCTGTATTTGTTACAGGAATTACTCGTCGAATGTAGTACACAAGTTCAACCTCAGAAGATTAGAAGCGAGACGAAAGAGACAGCAACAGAACAGAAAGAGATCGATAGAGGAGAGCATGATAGCGATGGATTAATTTGTAAAATTAAATGTAATAAATTATTTTCGATTTAAATTAAATTATTAGATTAATTTCCCAAATGTCTAAAGTCAAATGTAAGCCAGTATTTAATTAATATTTACCTACTAGCTGACCCGGCGAACTCTGTTCCGCCGCCTTAAAGGCAATAAATAAGCCATCGCAATTTTTCCTTATTTGCTCACCGTTTAGACCTACCCTGGACTACGACAAACATTTTAAAACCAAAATCAGCTCAATCGGGCCAGCCGTTCTCGAGTTTTAATCAGACTAACGAACAGCAATTCATTTTTATTTTGTATAGATTATTTTCAAGTATTTATTATGTTAGCGTCGAATAAACGTATTTTATTAATTTTGTGTAGTGCTATAAGCAATCATTATCGTGTTTACACTTTATTACATTTATCTCCTTTTATATATTAAGATACTATATATCCAGTCATTTTGTGATAAATTATTAAGAAAAAATCTCGAATTTTCTTTTATGAAAATTCCAATGGTTTTGAATGTAACCGCATGGTATTTTTTTCTCATATTATAATTTTATATTGAACTTGTCATAGCAATAAACAAAACAAAAAATAATTGTCCTTAGCTCTTTATTTATATTTTTTTATATGTACCTCAATTAATTAATTTCGTTTTGGGTCTAGTAACAATTTAATTTGCCCCCGGGACAAACTTGACCTTCACTGGTTGGGTTTTTATTGGCGGTCAAGCTGTAGATCCTGGCTACACAGGAGTTGCAGCGGTGGGAACGAGAGGTGTGAATAGTCCTTTAAAGTCCTACTTTCACTCAAATTAACTCACTGATATGAGTCACAGCGACAGACTACCGACTTTAATCGGCCGATACTTGGGTCGACTTCTTTGTATGAGGAATCGGCCGATACCATCATCATCATTATCTCAGCCATAGGACGTCCACTGCTGGACATAGGCCTCCCCCAATGCTTTCCATGTTGCCCGGTTGGTAGCGGCCTGCGTCCAGCGCCTTCCTGCTACCTTTATGATGTTGTCGGTCCACCTTGTAAGTGGACGTCTCACGCTGCGTTTTCCGGTACGCGGCCTCCACTCCAGAACCTTGCTGTCCCATCGGCCGTAAACCAACGTAAAATGTAAACGAACTAAAGTGGCTGACATAGCCCGACGGATTAGCAGCTGGATTGGCAATGGGCAGGGCACATAGTATGCAGTCTATAGTCTGCGGGCATCTAAGTGCACCGGTCCCATACAAAATGTATGGAAAATTCCATCATGTTTTGTCGCAGTGTCCCAATGTAGTGGCGCTAGATCGAGCTTACCTCAAGGTCGACAACCGGCTTATCTGCCACCTAGGTAGGCTTACAAAACGACACCTTTCACCGGAGGCATTGTGGGGCAGAACTAAATTATTTAATTTTTAACAAATACCTAAATAAATATCTTTGGAAAATTTCAAACAACGCCATCTAGTAAGCAACTAATATGCTTGTGTTATAGGTGCTAGGTTAATGAATATTGTACTACTTAGGCTGGGTTGCACCACCCAACTTTGACCGTAACTTTGACGATAACCGGTGCTTTTTGTATGGATTTTGACAGATTTTTGACGTTTGTCAAAGTTTTTGAAGATGGTGCAACTCAGCCTTAGATACTTTTTAGATACATAATATTATACTAGTAACAGACCCGTCACAGAAATTAAAATTAATAATTTCAATTTCTGCCGGGCTGGGAATCGTACCCTGACCTCTTGCGTGTATGCTGGCATGTTAAAGCACTTTACCACTAGGTCGTCCCGTACCTGATGTTCGCATAACTCTCCCTTAACCGTCTCTTACGGGAAGAGTAGGAATGGCCCTAATCTACTCCAGATTGATGTGTATTCATACTACGGCCTCTATGGTCTAGTGGTAAGACCACCTGCTTCCGACGCAGAGGTCCCGGATTCGATTCCCAGTGGGGGCAGATTTTTCTGTTCGGTTTGGTTGGTGGTAGGGCTTGTTCTAAGTCCGCCGGGCTAGCTACCACCATCTTACCTAAGTCTGTCGCCATAACAACAATGTTAACAGCATTGTTGTGTTCCGGCAGTTAGAGGTAAGATAGCCAGTTCCTCCGTGGTTGAGGATTCCGGGTGAAGCTCGCTTCCACCTTCGGCCTGATCGTCACTTACCATCAGGTAAGATACAGGCCAAGAGCTTCCTCGTTGTGGATAAAAAAAAAGAAAAAAAGGCGATTATCACACTGCGCCGTGCTCCGCCGCGGTCCGCGTGATTTCATATAAAAAATCCCGCGCGCAGACGCGTTGTCAGTGTGTTGTGCCGCGTGTGTTTTCTATACAAACTGAGGTACTTACATACAATGATTAAATCTGTCGTCCCGCGTACCGCGGCGGAGCGCGGCGCAGTGTGATAATCACCTTAGTAATTACGTGGTGTAAGATAATTTGATATGATTTTTTTATTGAGATTAAGGCACAGTATCTTTGACTCAACTAGATATACAATTTGATAATTCAAAATTAGTTAGGTATTCTAAATTAGTCGACTCTACAATCGCTAATGGCATTCGGTTTATTAAAAACTAGCTGACCCGGCGAACTTTGTTCCGCCTTAATGGCAATAAATAAGCAGACTTTTTTTTTTAATTTCGAACGGAATAAAAAGTATCCTATGTCCTTCTCCTGGCTCTAAACTACCTCCCTGACAATTTTCAGTTAAATCGGTTCAGCCGTTCTTGAGTTATAGGTAAGTGGAGTAACTAACACGACTATCTTTTATATATATAGATAAACAGAAACATAAAGGAATGTATTAATATACCTGTATATTACTGAGTACTGGTGACCATAAATCGCCACCACTGCACGCGGATGCGAGCGGAGCCGCACGCGACCGCTAGCGTGCGCCGCATGCATTATGCCGCGTTTTGCATGCGCGCGAGTGTGAGTGTGATATGCATAATGTTAGGGCTCGGTTATATTGGAGTACTTTGTATCAAAATAAAAATACGTTCATTCGTGGAACATACGTAAATTATTTATTTTGGTTTGTTAATTTGAACTGTGTTTTTTTATGCATAACAAGGCAGGTATTTGACCACAATCGCACCTGATGTTAAGTGGGATGCAGTCTAGGATGGTACATAATTATCTGCCCTGCAAGTGCCTATTCACTCTCGCCTGGAAAAGGCCCAGATTAGTCTTCAGAAAAGACAGCAGCAGGCAACGAATTCCAGTCTCTAGCTGTTCGCATTATAAAAGAGTCATCGAAACGCTTAGTGCGAGCTGGTGGAATGTCAATACAGTACAGTCATGTACAGTCATGTCATATCAAATCAAATTAAATTAGTTTATTCAGTACATACGTCCTTTCCAGGGCACTTACACACGTCCCAAATATAGCTTGCCCGGCCACCACACCACATTATCATCATTTCAGCCACAGGACGTCCACTGCTGGACAAAGGCCTCCCCCAAGAATTTCCATAATGACCGGTCCTGCGCTGCCCGCATCCAGGCACTTCCCGCGACTTTCACCAGATCGTCGGTCCACCTAGTGGGGGCCGGTCGTCAACATCTCCTATCCCAGGTCAAGACGTACTTTAGGTCACTGAGCTATGAGAGTAAGTAAGAAAATAAGATGCTAGAGTTAAGTAACTCTCTAATGAGATAAATTTTATTACTCTAAAGCCTGGTCCGTGAGCACGTAAAATTTTGTCCAATGACCCCAAGCTAGCCATCCTTATCGCTCGCGCGTAATTATATTGCTGTCGCGACTGTGCGACGGGCACCCGCAGTGAGTGTGCGAGCCATTCGACAAAATTCTACGTGCTCACGGACCAGGCTTTACCAAGCAATTCACGGCTCTTAAGTCTGCTAGTCCTAAAATGAATAAAAAGTCATACAACTCATAAAACTCTTTTTTTTTTGTAAGTAGGCTTTTACACGTCCCAGTATTAACCCTACCACTGCTTCGGGACAATAAATAGGTCAGGGCTGAGAAGAAGCAGCGCAAGAAGTAAAATATGAATTGACATACCAAAAGACAACCCAAAGGTAAACTGGATGAGAATGCCTTATGGCATTAAGTTCGCCTAATGTTAATATTTTTGGCATTGAAGTATAAATAAATAAATACTTTTTTGAGCTGTGTAAACGTCATCATCTACAGTCCATCCCGTAAAATGCGGGAGATCTGTTTGAGAGATTCTTACGTCCAGCAGTAATGGGCGTAGCAGTGATATTGTACATTATTAATGACTCTTACTTACTGAAGTTAAAACTAGAAAAAATATGCTGTCTTTTTAATACAAATAAGAAATTGATAAATTGCTTATTTTATTTTAAAAAATCATCAAATCTTCACATATATAGCGATTAATTTTAAACGGAAACGGAATCGTTAATATACTTAATACGGTGGTAGCAGAATCTGCTCAATCACGAGCAATTAATTTGACAGCCAATTAAAGACACGCTAGATTTTAAATTATAATATACACGATTATAGACAACTATATATTATATACAGGGTGGTTCCTGTAAGGTGTCAAGTCGAAGCCAGGTGATAGGTGAGACCTATCGATTTCACCCCCATGTATGTTTTCTACGATATTTCGTATTTTAGAAGTTATTCATTCATTTTGTAACTTTTAAAAAATAATGGGCTTTAAATTTTTATCTTTTTTCCGGGTTGACTTTTCTCAATTTCTTTTTTTAGCAGAATCAGGTACTATTTTTATTTTTTTATCCACAACAAGGAAGCTCTTGGTCTGTATCTCACCTGAACTAAACAACTGTAATAAACAAAATATTTAGTAAATAAATTCTTTATTGAATAAATAAATAAATTCTTTATTGAATAACTTATTGACAGTTTTTAACAATAGGCTAATATTAAACTATAATAGGTAAAAGTACATACGTGCCTGAACTAAGAATTATAATTCCTGTATCTCAGGCAAAAAAAGGCT
This sequence comes from Ostrinia furnacalis, assembly GCF_004193835.3. Taxonomy (NCBI): domain Eukaryota; kingdom Metazoa; phylum Arthropoda; class Insecta; order Lepidoptera; family Crambidae; genus Ostrinia; species Ostrinia furnacalis. The sequence goes on along the minus strand of NW_021131371.1, from coordinate 165,826 downwards.
TACCTACATTACTTTATTAATAGAACTATTTCTAGCAAAATATATAATCTAATATTTAAGGGAGAGTCCGCTAATTTGGACCAGTTTTTTTCAATCCCATTTTACACATAGTTTTCTTTTGTTTTTGCTGATGTTCATGGTATATAATAAAAGATACATTATTCAACTTACTATTTCATAAGTATTAATTAACATGATTGTTGTATATTTAGCACAAATCAACAAAATACGAGCTCAGAGCATCGGTCCAATTTAGCCAACCGGTTCGATAATTTGTACCACTGGGTTACTAAATTGGATTTCAATAAATTTCAAGCCTATAAAAAAACTATGGCAAAATATTATACGATACATTCTTAAAAAATTAGGAAACGAAAAGAAACAGTAGTTAATAACATAGACAATCGATATTGTTTTACACGTTATCACGATTTTGAGTACAAGTTTTGTAATTGCAATTATCGTAACGCACACTTGTACTTAATCTACTTTGCCAGTATTTTGCTTTCATTTATTGTTAGTTAAACATAACTACGCTATTATAACTTCAAAATATGATTAACTAAAAAAAAATTCAAAATCCTTTGGTAAAGTTCCATACAACTTGATGTGGTACAATTTAGCCGACTAGGTGATAGTGCTTTTAAAAAATCGGTAAAAAATATAGCTTATAAATACCGAAAAATGTTTCAAAANGCTTCACGACAGGTCTTAGCAGCGTGTCCATACTGCTGACACTTGTAGCACCTTGTCACTAGGGTAAAGTCTCTAACAGGGCACGATGACCAGTTCACAAAAACTCTGTCATTTGCTATCAAGGTCTTCCGTATTTGAGCTGTGACTTCAATTACATAATTACAGGTTTCGGTGTCTTTCCTCCCTGATTTATGGCTTAGCTTAATAGAGGACATGAACGCTTCCAGTGACGTATTTTGAAGTTTGTCGGCTAGGTTTTGATGGTATATGCATTTAAATACCTCAGTTTCATCCATGGAAGCAGGAACTCCCAGTACTATAATCCTGGGCTTCCGTTTCTTCGTCTCGTCTATGATGAGGCCTGATGTTCTTAATTGCGTTGACTGCTTTATCTTCTCGATGTCGTCTTTGGAGTTGGTGCTGATGATAACGCCGCCATCTCTAGTTTTCCGTAGACCTCTCACGTGCAATTTCATTTCTTCGGGCTTAATTATTTTTTGCACTAGGGACTTGGTTTCCTCGCTTGACTTCATTTTATCATTCGGGTAAATCGCTACAGAACTGAAGTTTTTGGGCTGAATAAAATTGACAGGACTCTTTTTAACCATGTCAGCAAAGGAAAACGCTCCCGAGATAGGTTTTGAGGTCACTTCTATGCTTTTCTTGAGGTCTTGAAGTTGCTGTGAAATGTCTTGACTTTCTTTAAGGACCTGTATGTTGCTATGAGCTTGAATGGCCTTTTGCTTTAGCGACTGGTATTGTACGGCCATTTGGGATGTTCCATTGCTCACCCTTCTGCACAGGTTACTAATCCTCAGTTTCTGGTCAGTGTTGAGCTTTCCTTCCGATGAGATTATGCACACCTCATTCAGGCACTGCTCGATGCTCTTCATCCAGTTCTGGAGTTCTGAAGTGGCCACCACTTCGAGTGGTTCCATGACGGGGGCGGCGGGCGGCGCGTGCTGCGTGGGCGTGGGCGGAGGGCTGCGCTGCGTGAGCGCACTCCGGTTGAAGGGACTTCCTTCCATATTATCAAGTCTATACACAAATCATTATAAGTTCAGTGTTCAATTAGAAATAAATGACACAGATAAAACACTTCCGAGTTTCGATAATGTAGGTCGCGATTTTGCTAGTGAATAGTTAAATTAAATATTTATTTTCATAGCGCTGACACGTCCGATCGAGTGAACGGCACAACAAAGAATTGTCAGTTAAGTTTTAGTGTTGTCAGTTAAGTTTTTAAATAGGTAGACAAAGTCACGAGTTTAAATTAGTTGATAACTGTCACCAATCTGAACCAGCCTTTACAATAGTAGCTATTCGAGGCAAGTGGCCATGCCAGCCAGTCCACTCCGATCGGTCGTAGCGACCGCACGTCAGGTCGCCTTAAAAAAACGCGAGTACCATTCCAAATTCAAATTCAAAAGTGAGTTCTGTGATCCCAAGTTCTACGCGCCAAACCCCGTTGTTCCACGTTTGACAGTTGATTTTTTCAAAATGGCCGTTGCATAACTGTCATTTCGTAACCTTTTTTAGTAAACTGGTAGTGTTACCAGTTCGATATTCGGGTCAGTCATTATATATTCGTGTTGTGTCTTATTGCAAAGTTTTTAAAGTTTATTTTCGTGATGGTTTTATTCTGTGTTATATTTGTGTAGGTCATGTTTTTAGCGAAATGTTTTTATTTTGGTTTCCAATTGCATAATACGAAAGCAGGCTTTTTTTGAATAATTACGATGTTACTAATGAGGACTTCGTTTCGCATAAGTTAATTTGAAATTAATGACTCTAGGCACGATTAAAATACCCTTTAAATTATATAATAATTCATACTTTTAATGTCTTATTAATTTTACAAAATTAAATTAACATGGTTTCTTCCATTGCAGTCTATTTTTTTTTATTAATAACATAATGTTGTCTGTTTGTTTCAAATTACAAATCATCGAAGGTTTCTAAACTGCACTAACATTATTATCACATTTTATCAAAACTGATACTAAACACCCTAAACATAAAGCCTAAAATAGATTCAACACAACACCAAGTATTTACTTGATTACGATATAGTTCTCCACTGTTCCATGTATTTGAAAAGTTATAATTATCGTCAAATAAACCAAGACCTCTTTTCTCCACTATTTACTATACCATCCATGGATCTTACTATACTGGCTCCAATAAAACTAGACCTATTGTCCTATAGACACGTCTAGCGTTTATAGGTCAGCTTACACTAGCAGCAATACCCGTTTTAACAAGACCTATAACGTCGTACAACTCTGTAGTGGTAATAGGTTAAGTTATACTGGACACCAAACCAGTATTTGAAGACCCATTTGCAAAGCGATCCGCATACTGATTGCGTTTCAACATAGTCTGGTATCGGTACACTTTCACTCAGTAAGGCCGTTGTAAATAGTAATTTTGCTTCGTTATGTGACTTATTAAGGCCTTGTTCTGAGGTCGCAGGTTCGATTCCAGGTGTGTATTGTTGCTTAATACTTTTATTTCATAAGTGATAATGAGTGAAACAGGTGAAGGTGAAATTAGAACAGTTTATTTTAAACCTAACACTCACGCCCGTATTCTCAAACGATGCTTGCTTAAGTGAAGCAGCAAATCGAACGCACAGCGTTGAATAGAGCTCTGTGATTGTTTCGTGTGTCGCCTTGTGCGTCCACGAGCACTGTGAGACTTCATAGTTAGTTTGTGAATACGTTAGTTTTTCACAGAAAGACCGATTATTAATGAAAAAGTCAAAATTATCACACTTTTTCATTGTAATTTGGCTTATTATGTCAATATTGGTATAAATTACACCCTATAATATGTTATGCTGATGTGTATGAAAAATTATTAATTACCTACCCACTGTTATATTTCATCAAAATTCATTCAGCAGTTTTTGCTTGAAAGAGTAACAAACATTCATCCGTATAATTATCCTCACAAACTCACATTTATAATATACTAGCGGCCGCCCGCGACTTCTTACGCGTGGATCCCGTTTTACCCCCTTAGGGGTGGAGTTTCGTAGAATCCTTTCTTAGCGGATGCCTACGTCATAACGTCTACCTACATGCCAAATTTCAGCCCGATCCGTCCAGTGGTTTGGGCTGTGCGTTGATAGATCACTGTCAGTCAGTCAGTCAGTCACCTTTGAGTTGTATATATTTAGAAGAAGTAGGTATAATAATTCACCATATTCGGTCATATCTACACTAATATTATAAAGAGGAAAGATTTGTACCTATTTTTGTGTGTTTGTAATGAATAGGCTCAAAAAGTACTGGGCTGATTTAAAAAATTCTTTCACCATTCGAAAGCTACATTATCCAAGAGTAACATAGGCTAAATTTTATTCTGTAAAAACATAGGGTTCAGGGGTCCACACGCGCGTAGCCGCGGGCGGAAAGCTAGTTATTTTATAAAGTAGGCATAACTTGATTGCCTATATACCAATGCACGCTGACTTTAAACTTTAAGAAGAAATTATCAACATGTATGGAAGCTTGAATGCGCGAAGAATTTTATTGTTAGTGGAAATTTTTGTAGCATGTGAAACAACATTTCGGACGTGAGAATTTCGCGAAGCTTCCCGAGCGCTGCCCAGCCGAGTTGGATTCGACGATTAACCTCTTTCTCGAAGTTGGACCTACCTAACTGGACTGTTTGTCCCAGGTATACATAATTGTCAACAACTTCGAGTGTAGTGTCTCCAACCTTCAGAGGAGTGGGTACAACACGGGCATTTGACATAATTTTTGTCTTGTCCATGTTCATTTTAAGACCCACTTGTTGAGAGGCTCTACTGAGTTTCCCTGCGTGATCGAATCAGAAATGAGGAGATCCGTAGGAGAACCAGAGTGACTGACATAGCCCGCAGAATCGCTAAAATCACGTGGCAGTGGGCGGGGCACATAGCTCGAAGAGCTGATGGCCGCTGGGGCAGAAAAGTTCTTGAGTGGCGACCACGAGCTGGAAGACGTAGCGTGGGCAGGCCTCCCACTAGGTGGACCGACGATCTGGTGAAGGTCGCGGGAAGTGCCTGGATGCAAGCGGCGCAGGACCGGTCTTTGTGGAAATCCTTGGGGGAGGCCTTTGTCCAGCAGTGGACGTCTATCGGCTGAAACGACGACGACGACGAAACAACATTACAATCGTTCTCTCAAAACATTGTCTATACTGTATTGTTTTGATTGATACGTTTACTATGCCAGTTCTGACAAACCAGTAGTTTCTGAGATTAGAGTTCCAGAAACAAACAAACAAATTAACTCTTCAGCTTTATATTAGTGGATATCACAGTATATATATTGATTTATCTACTGTGTGGATATGGTGGGAAATCCATAATTTCAAGCAAGGTCAAAAAATTCCAAAGCAAAGTTTTTGCTAAGATATAAACTGTTTTAGATAGATTAAAATCAAATAGAATTTATTTAACTACACTTTGTCAAACAATCTGTCATAAAATAGTCATTTTGAGCAAAAAAAATCCAAATTATAATGTGGTTTTGTCCTCAATAGTAGGATGGCATTTAAAGTAGAAAAAAAAAACAGATAACTGACCGCAAAAGGATGTACGAAGGAGCAAACTTGTAGTTTGACCTTCAAGATGACGATTGCTTATTTTAAACTCAGGCATTTAAATAAAACTACACAGTGATCAGATCATTAATCTTATTGGTTTATTCTTTTTACATCTTTAGTAATAAATTATAAGAATATTCATTTATAATTTAACTAGTAACTAGTTTCTATCGGCGCTTCACTCTATTGTATATAGATAAATTATGTACTTATTATTATTCTATGCCCATATGCTACTAGCATCCGCCCGCGACTTTGTACGCGTGGATCCCGTTTTACCCCCTTAGGGGTTGAATTTTGCAAAATCCCGTCTTAGTGAGCACCTACGTTCTAAAAGGAACCCCCATGCAAAATTTGAGACTCCTAGCACTTGTAGTTTCTGAAATTTTGTGATGAGTGAGTGAGTCAGTCAGTGACCTTTCGCTTTTATAGATATAGATTCTAATATACTTATAAGCTATAATATTGTTTCATCAAAATCCATCTAGAAGTTTTTGTGTGAAGGACTCAAAAAACATCCTTGTGAACATTGTTTAGAAAATAAATACCTAGATTATTAGACCTCAATTAAATTAATTACTAAATAATAAAGATCTATAAATAGATATTTATTGAGTGACTATGATCTATTAAATGAAGGGTATATTAAGTTTTAATTAAAAAAATATCTGCCAATTCTGAAGTAAACAGCGAAAATCTTTAATATACCTACTTTTGGCCTTATTACCTTGAGATTTACTGCAATAATTCCTCAAATATCATACCCAAAACTCAAACAATTAAATCCACAATCAAAATAAATATCAATTTATAAAACATCATATAAAATATTGCTATTTTGTACTAAATTTGAACTAAAAAACTAAGTCAATAGCGTCCCATACAAAAGACATCAACGCGTTAATAATTGCGCGCGAGTGTGAGAATTATTTGGTCTGATGATTTATTAGAGAGTTTTAATAGATCTGTGTTTGATTCCCAGTAGGTACACCTTGTTGTACCCTACAAGAGCAGGCTTTGGTTTATAAAAACTAACAAAACTAAGAGTAGGCGCACACCGTTGATTTTTCGTCGGCCGATAGTTTAGTCGGGCAGTTGATCAATATGGGCATGTATGGAAGTGCGCACATTACACCGATTTGATTTGGCCGATTCTTCATACAAATTAAAATCGGGCACAACTATCGGCCAATTAAAAATTGGTGGTCTGCGCCTATAGCTACAAACTTAGTTAAGATGGTGGTAACAACGCACCGAGTAGAAAAAATTGTGCCCACTGAGAAACAAAACTGAGGCCTCTAGGTCAAGTTTTACCAACCAATTTCTAGGCTATTTTAGTGCTAGAGTAGGTCTAAGGCCTACCAATATCTAGGCTAAGTTAGTCTCTAGACTTTAGACAGTCCTGTATACTAGCCAGCCGCGCGACCTTGTTCATTGCGCCACGCTTACACAAGCGGTTATGTAAGTAACCGTTTGTCAACGTATTGGCAAGTGGTTTGTTGATTAAATTATTCTGGTTTGTTTTGTGCTGTTTATTTTATTGCACAAATTAAAATCAGGGTTTTCACTTGGAACTGGGTTGGTAAGATTCAAATTCAAATTCTTTATTGCTATTTGTTGGTATACAAAGGTTCTTATAGATATTAGGTATGTCACCTTAATTTTGTGTTTCAAAAGTAATTAGTATGGATAACCCTCACAACCAGCTGTTATGGTATCTAGTAGCATATAAAAAGTATGGTAATTCATTGATGGTGTTCTAATACCATGTCATAATGTCATTTACTCAATAGGCATTGACTTGGCGCGGACTACTTTTAATACTAAGTTCAAAAAGTTGAGCTTAACTTTTTGAAAGCTAAAAATCTAAATTCAGAAAGCGGGAAAGAACCTAACTCCTATGATATTTAGGGTGGATTCGACCAAACAAGAGTAAATATTAATCTCAGAATAAATCGTCAGTTATTCGAAATTTTGACATAATTATTTCCAATACTGGAACTGTCAATGTACCAGTTATACCAGGAGTTATTCTCGGATAAAAGTTTGGTCGAATCGGGCCTAAATTGAATTTACGGGGATTAATAAATAGTTGGTTTGTTGCTCCTTTACGCTAAAAACTGTACTGTAACCTTACAGTGTTACAGTTTATACATCAGTATAGCACGTAAGCTTATGCTAGACTTGGTTACTTTTTATCATAGTCTAGTGTAGTCTAGCTAACGATTAGCGAGCAAAATGTATTATTTGTTAACACCTAAAAAGAAGACAGTTATAATAATTTATTATGTCTTAACATCTGTCCATTTAGCGTACCCAACCGAATAATGTAAGCCGAAAATAAATTATCTCTTTACATAAGATTATGCGATCGTGCAGTTATGTATTTATTGCATAATCTCGCATTTCTGATGATATGTATGGAAAAATACAGTAGGTATAAAAATTAGCGAGGGCATGCTCTGGAACCGACGTAGGACAGGTTAAGTGAATGCAGTAGGATTTTTTTAAAAGCACTAACTTGTTAAAAAGTGTCTTAGTGACAAAAAAAGCCTTTACTGAATTTAAAATTCAGATAACGATTTTATGACTAATTATATGGAGTACTAGCTTTCCGCCCGCGGCTTCGCCCGCGCGGTATTTTGTCTGTGACAGAAAAACGCACGAGTCTCTGTTAAAAAAAACTGGGATTTCGAAAAACTATTCTACGTCCATTCCCGGGACTCAAACAAAAATCGGCCCAGTGGTTTAGGCGTGAAAGCGACACAGACAGACAGACAGAGTTACTGTGTGTCTTTTGTCGAATGATACCCACAGATAGAATTCCAAGCAAGCAAAGCTGTAAGCAGAAATTAGTGTAGGTATTTCTTTTTAATAAAATATCACATCATTCCAAAAATTACCCCCAAAGAATTCAAACAAGTTAATCACCAAGTAAGGTTGTTATTTTGTGAAGAAGACACTAAGCCTGAGTTGCACCACCTAACTTTGACCGTAACTTTAACGATAACGGTGTTTTTTGTATGGAGTTTGACAGATTTTTGACGTTTGTCAAAGTTAAAGTAAGATGGCGCAACCCAGCCTTACTGAAACTCACTACAGTGTGTACACTTTTTTTGCATTAATGGTTGTGCCTCTCTTACTCTCAACAGTTCAGATATAGTACTTTAGCTTTTACCCACATCTTTGTCTGAGTGAATTATGTTATAAACCTAATTACCCTTCGAGCCAATAGTGATGAAATAAACTACTCTATTTAATTTTGGGGTTCTATGACTGATTTTTTAGTCAATTAAAGATTCTTTAGTTCTAATGAATAAAGTCAATTGGGGCCTAAATGGGGCTTAAAAGATGGCAATAATATTTGACAGAAGGTTTGTGAACTCATTTTATATAATTGAGATCACTCTATAGTGTCAGATTTAATAAGCTACCATAGGCCTCTGGCATGATTTTCTTTGAAAAACTGAATAATATTTATCCAGACGACATCGTAAAGGTAGCAGGAATGACGCCAACCGGGCAACATGTTAAGCATTGGGGGAGGCCTATGTTCAGCAGTGGACGTCCTATGGCTGAGATGATGATGATGATGACGATGATGATGATGATGATGATGATGACGATGATTTATCCAGAAAATCAGGTTGTTTCATTCTTGCAATGTCGAAGCCAAATCGGGAACCAATACAGTGTACACTATGTATAATGTGTGTTATTGTCACTGGGAATTGAACCCAAGAGTCAGAGTTAGAGTCCAACTATCTTGCCACTAATCTACAGAGGCATTCATCTCAGAAGTCACTATAAAGAAGAGACTTTCAAAATAGAACACAGCGTTAAATAAATTACTCGTTGCTAAACACCTTTTAAGTTGGTGTTGCCAGTGTTACAAATTATTGCTCTAATGATGTTGTCACATTCAAAATAAATCTACAACAGCTCATTACTAAAGTGTTTATTAATTTTACGCGTGAACGACATTTCAATGCGCCGGCGCCGGTTTTTGGTTGATTTTCGTAATATTGCAATTAGCAGTGTAATGTTACCACAGTAAAAAATGGACAGAGTAACAAACGCCGATGTGGTAAATCTATCTCAGATCCAGAGGTCCCGGTATCGATTCATAGTGAGGGCAACATTTTCTGCTCGGTTTGGTTGATAATATGTCTTGTTGTTCTAAGGCCCGTATTTACAAATATTACTATGAGGTCTCACAGTGCGCATGGACGCCCAGGGTGACACACAAACCAATCACAGAGCTCTATTGAACGTTTGCGTTCGATTTGTTGCTTCACTTAAGCAAGCATCGTTTGTGAATACGGGCGTAAGTCTGCTTAGTTATGTGTTTATTTATTTATTTATTTATAATATGTGTTGCCATAATAACAATGTTAACGGCAAGATGAAGGCCAAGAGCTTTCTCGTTTTGGATAAAAAAAGACAAATATTCTTAAAATTAGTTTATAAACATGTAACGAACAAGCACAGTGTAATTTGCGCATTAATAAAATAAATGTATTTAGTTCTTCTTAGCGATAAGAGTCGTTTCTTAAACTAAATTATAATTCGAACAACGGCTTCGATTCTCGCCTTAGGCAGTTTGATTTTTTCAAGTTATTTATAATTTTGTATTTAGTTTTATACATACGTTAGTTTTACTGCATTGACTTTACTGTAGCAATTTAATGTCAGCAAACTGCTTCGTTCTGCGAGAATTCAAGCGTGTGACATTGTCTGCATTTGCATACGTCCATTTAACTGCTCGTAACAGTCCGTAAAAGAGATTGTTTAAAACGCAAGCGCAGACACGATGGAAAATTTTAACTTTTTCGCACATTTTTTTATTAAATGTCGCTTTTCCCACTGCAATCTAGTTTTGGGATCCAGTAATGCAGTATCCAGTAAAACTGGATTGTCGTGTGAACACAAGTGCGGGTTTGAAATTCGTTTTTTTTTTTTGCGGAAAACTGCAAACGGGATGTTCGTTAAATCGAACGCACGGCGTTGAATAGAGCTCTGTGATTGGTTCGTGTGTCACCCTGTGCGTCTACGCGCACTGTGAGACCTCATAGTAATGTTTGTGAATACGGGCGAGACACGTAAAGCAAATCCTGCAAAAAACAGTTCCTACAAAAAAGTTACGGGCGAGACACGTAAACGAGATCCTGAAAAAAACAGTTCTTGCAAAAAATGTCTTCGTAGTAAAGAGTCCTTAGACTCAGGGAAAATATAGTATTGTTATTTTTATCTCGGTTTTTAAAGGTCACGTGCGTGATTAAGTTTTTCCGCCAGACCATAATTCACGGACGCAGCCACGGGCCAAAGCTATACATGCAAGCCCATCTGTCACATGAGCACGTTCGTGCGAAACGGTAATAATGTTTTAATTGCTCTGAGAACCTTTTAAATAACGCGATTTACCGAAAACGTCACAATGCCGCACTTTCACTGTTGCGCAAAACTGTTCTAGTGTGTTTGCACTGGTTGGGGTTATATTGGCCAAGCTGTAGATCCTGGCTACACAGGAGTTGCAGCGGTGGGAACGAGAGGTGGGAATAGTCCCGTTTTTTTAGTGTGCTTGCATCCCTGCTGTTGGTTTTATAAGGCACTAACGGGACTATTCCCACCTGTCGTTCCCACCACTGCAACTCCTGTGTAGCCGGGATCTACAGCTTGACCGCCATAAAAACCCAACCAATGAAGGTCAAGTTTGTCCCGGGGGAAAGTTAAACTGTCATTGGACCCGCAACGAAATTAATCAGAAGAACATAGGAGGAGTTCGAAATTAAGGTTCGACTTCCCTCCATTGCAAAGGAGGAGGTGACAAACAAAGGTTTAAAACCTTTAAGAAAAGATTATGCACCACGGACAATAAATATCAATTAAGGGAGCCTATCTTAGGAGCACTATTCTACTTCTCAACCATCTTACACTGAGTCATCATGTCCTAAACCACAGATAATATTATACCAGTACTGGGTCCCTGAAAAGTAATTACAAATGATACTAGTCTTATTACATAGCTATTTTCAATTTGATATCAGTTATTATTCGAAATTTCTTTCCCATTAGGTACTCATAATACATCTAATAGGAAGAGTCAAATGTCTATTGAAAAACTAGCTCGCAAAACTAGTTAAAAATCGTTCTTCTTTCATCCTCTCAACTGTTAATTATAAACATTTATTAGATCAGCCTATGCCTGTTATCTCGCTTACCACAAGCCCAGCAGTGGGCTCCATTCGCGACGCGTCTGCGACTTTCACCGTTACGCAAAACTGTAGCAAGGCACTCGCGACGCATTACAAGGAGTTACAAAATCGATTTAGGATACTTTCCGTTTCTATTGGCTTGTTTATTTGCAAAGAGACTCAGAGAATAGTGAAGATTAAGATATTTAAACATAACTAGCGGCCGCCCGCGACTTCGTACGCGTGGATCCTGTTTTACCCCCTTTTCCCGAATTTTCTTTGCTATAAACCTCACGAAGCCCGAGACCTTTCCAACGAATGCAAAACCGTGGAAATCGGTTCGTGCGTTCTGGAGTTATAACGTCAGGGAGGAAAACCCGACTTATTTTTATATAGTAGATTAGAAGATACTGAATATTTACGCCCGTATTCACAAACGATGCTTGCTCAAGTGAAGCATCAAATCGAACGTACAGCGTTGAATAGAGCTCTGTGATTGGATCGTGTGTCACATTGTGTGTTCACGCGCAGTGTGAGACCTCATAGTAATGTTTGTGGATACGGGCGTTAGATATGTTTAAGGATTTTCAACCGACTTCTAAAAACTAGGAATTCGCAATGCGGTCATAACTTCGTTGTTAACTCGAACTCCATCATTTGTTTAATTAATTTTTACAGGTTTTAACGCGATACGCGGTTAGGAAATAACATCTGTCATTTGTATTTTAAATAGGATAAATGATCCTTGGTTGGTCCTATTAAAATTTGATCAAAATCATTGGTTTTTTGATCAAAATATTATGTCAAATGTATCCGCTTCTTAACCTTGGCAATTGGCAGGATGACACCGACTCCGAAAATGTCAAAAAGTGTGATATAATACCAATATAAATCATTGTATATTTAGTTAGATATTCAGGTAGTGTGTGATATACCGAGGCGTGTCCACGGTTCGATGCCCGGTAGATTTATTTATTGGTGCTATCATTTCCTTAATAAAAGTGAAATGAGATAACATCGACTTGAACTATTAGAAAGGATTTGATAGAATGGTGTTGTTTTAAAACTGGACGTTAATGGATTGTTTGTTAGAACATAAGAATTAATTAATGTGAGCAAAATTACGTCAACAGCTCAAGAGCGTGGGTAGTATAGGAAAAATCCGCCATTTGCCAAATTAGAAGTGCTCCTGCAGTGAAAACTAAATCTACTATATAAAAATAAGTCGGGTTTTCCTCCCTGACGCTATAACTCCAGAACGCACGAACCGATTTCCACGGTTTTGCATTCGTTGGAAAGGTCTCGGGCTCCGTGAGGTTTATAGCAAAGAAAATTCGGGAAAAGGGGGTAAAACAGGATCCACGCGTACGAAGTTGCGGGCGGCCGCTAGTTACTTATGATAATGTAGGTATAACGTTTGCATCTTGTCTATATAAGACGACAATATCATAAAGGTAGCAGGAAGGCGCTGGACGCAGGCCGCTACCAACCGGGCTACATGAAAATCATTGCCTATGTTCAGCAGTGGACGTCCTATGGCTGAGATGATGATGATGATAAGTCCTAAATAGGAACCTAAAGCCCAACTTCAAACTCCTATGTTCTTCTGATTAATTTCGTTGCGGGTCCAATGAATGACAGTTTAACTTTCCCTCAGAACAAACTTGACCTTCACTGGTTGGGTTGTTGGCGGTCAAGCTGTAGATCCTGGCTACACAGGAGTTGCAGTGGTGGGAACGAGAGGTGGGAATAGTCCCGTACCTAAAAGCCCAAAATGGCTGATGACTGTTAATTTCACAACTTTAACACGCTACTGTTTATCTATACAAACAGCTTTTTTAGGACAGACTGCCACGTGCCTGAAATCTAGGTCATCCATCATTTTATCAAGACCTATCAAATTATCTAATACCTGACCTATTGCACAATTGACATAAGCGATGCCAGCCAATTTGCGTAATGCGGCAGGCACTGTAGGAAGTACGGCTTTCGGAAGAACTGCTATTTTTGATTGACAGTTGAATGGTATTAGTAGTTAATAGATGTTCGTATTGTGTTTTGGAAGAACGCCACAATTTTTTTACTGTTATGTAAGTTATTGTACTCGGCAGAGTAACTTAATTGGAGTATTTTTGGGGATGTAATACTTTTTGATAAAAGGAAAACAAATACTAGATACATGCATAAAATTGCTAACTTTACACCGATTTATTCTTTTTAACCGTTGCTCTATATTTTAGTTTAAAAAAATCTTTAATAACAAAATTTAATAAAGTACAAATATCCAACTAAAAACGCTCATTTGGTCACTCAGAGGCTGAGTAAAAATATTTGCATTTTTGAGACATCAGCAATCGTGGAACCCCTAAATGGTCTCATGAGACCGCGGTATAAATTATTTTCTATTGTGTCTCGATATTGTGCACTACTTTTTTATTTTNATTAAGTATTACAGATCATTAATGGGCTATTGTCCAAAGATGGTTGAATATTTTGACCTTTTGACTTGTTTCAATTTAATTGAAAGGAAGATGAGTAACGTGTCAGGAAATTGAATAAGCAAAATATTTGTGTATAATTTGTAAGCTTATAGAAAGTACCTACTTACTAGTTATTACAAACCAATGTACCTTAATTTAGTAGTAGTATTAATTATAATATGGCTTGTCTCGAATCAAATAAAATAAGGAAGAGATGTGGTGTACTACTACACAAATAAAGAGTGTGCGCTATGGCAACACTGACTAGTACGGCGCGGTGGGGAGTCAGTCGTAGTCGGGCCGCCACACGGGACGGACGTCAGTGCTTGCACTAGCTTACACAGTGAACATATATCAGTGTTTTATTTAAGACACCACAGTTACTATCTTAAATAAATAATGAAGACGCTGAAATCACCACAAAACTCTAAAATGATGATCCACCTAGCTCGCAATGACACAGAACTGATGAAAACATTTGTTCCCTTTTGATTTACCACTGAACATTTATTTTGACGTATACTACAAACGTCACCACTCCATACTGTGTCTAAACTAGTCATAAACCTGTTCTAGGGTACCAAAATCGCGTCGGAAGGTCTGAAGGGCCGTGTCTTCGAAGTATCGCTGGCCGATCTTCAAGCTGACACCGACGCTGAGAGGTGAGGTATTTTGTTTATTTTAATTTCTGTTCTAAGGCTGACTTGCACCACTTAACTGTAACTATAGCGATAACTGGTCTATTTTGTATGGAGTTTGACAAGCTAAATAATCTGTTATCAAGCAAAGAAAAACAACTTACATCGAAAACAACAATGATTTTTTGAATCAAAATTTTTGTTCTGCAGTCCAGCTATATGAAAGCTTGTCATAGCTTTTATATCGTTTCAAACTGCAGATATTGTTTGCTGTCACACAATACAGTGCCTTTATACCTGTGTGTGCAGGCCTTTTGTGTCATTGCTACATTTGTATTTTGCACAGAAACATGCTTGGAATTTAGTAGAATAAATGATTGATATTTTATTTTTGAGCACTGAAAATCATGTAGTTTCTAAAGAGCTTAAAATTAAATATACAGGGTGAAAACGATAAGTAAGTAAGCTTCATGAGCAACAGTATCAATATTAAGTTACTGAATAAATTGGATCCATTTGTAAATTCCATGTTTCTCTGGATAACAACAGCAAGTAAAGCCAAAAACCAATGTTTTCCTTAAATAACTTTAAATAAAAATGTAATTTACGAGTTTATTTTAATAGATTACTAACTACAACTAATTGTCTCATCTCCGTCTCTTCCAGATCTTTCCGCAAGTTCCGCCTGATTGCTGAGGATGTGCAGGGCCGCAATGTCCTCTGCAACTTCCACGGAATGGACCTCACCACTGACAAGCTCAGGTAAGACTAGAATCACATCATTTCAGCCACAGGACATCCATTGCTGAATATAGGCCTCCCCCAATGATTTTCATGTTGATCGATTGGTAGCGGCCTGCGTCCAGCTTCCTGCTACCTTTATGATGTCAGTCTACCTTGTGGGTGGACGTCCCACGCTGCGTTTTCCGGTACGCGGCCTCCATTCCAGAACCTTGTTGCCCCATCGGCTTAGTTCTGTGTAATATGTGCCCTGCCCATTGCCACTTCAGCTTGCTAATCCGTCGAGCTAAGGCTTAAATACTGTCGCATGTGACGTAGTTGTTGGGTGTTATCCACGAAGACGCGCCCTCACATTTTTGGTCTCGGTCGCGCGGGGTGCGGGGAGTGTGGTCCGAGCAATCCGAGCGTCATTATTGTAATGTGCGTGTGCACTCATGGATCATTTAGCGTGTACCGATAACACTCAAATATTAGCGGAAGAATGGTGGGGTGCGTCTTCGTGTATGAAACGATCTTTAGTATTATCATAATTTCCAAACCTGCAGCCCAGCTATACGAAGGTATCCCATGTGGTCTTTGTATCGTTTCAAGCTGCAGATATAATATGCTGTCACATAATGCAGTGCCTTCCCATCAGTATGGAGAGGCCCTTTATGTCACTGCTACATTCTTAATACTACCAATGCAGGACTGTTCCCACCTCTCGTTCCCACCGCTGCAACTCCTGTGTAGCCAGGATCTACAGCTTGCCTGCCAATAAACCCAACCAGTGAAGGCCAAGTTTGTCCCGGGGAACAGTCAAACTGTCATCTACTGTTAAATACTACTGATAGCCAAAGCCTAATGAAAGTCACACTTTATATTTGGTATCATCCAATATCTATAGGCAAACAGTCTCATTTTCAATAGCAAATCTAGACCAGTGATTCAAAGAATGGAAGAAATAAAGAAAAAATTGTTTTGCCTCTGGTCTGAATCACTTTTGGTATGATACAACTAAAGATCCTTAGCAAGCCACTAGTTTTTCTACACTTTAATTTTATAAAAAGAAAAGATTTTTATTGTATTTGAATAGGCTCCAAAGTCCAAAACTACTGGACTGATTTGAAAAATTTCTTACACCATTATTTCTGATGAACATAGGCAGTACGAAGTTTGCTAGGTCAGTTAGTTAAAAACCTCATTAAAAACTCATTTTATTTTTGCAAGTAGGCTTTTAAAAAGCACTTACACGTCCCAGTATTAACCCTACCACTGCTTCGGGACAATAAATGGGCCAGTGCTGAGAAGAAGCAGCGCAAGAAACTGACGCCCGTATTCACAAACGCTTGCTTAAATAGAACGCACAGGGTTGGTTGCTCTGTGATTGGTTCATGTCACCCTGTGCGTACGCGCACTGTGAGACCTCATAGTAATATTTGTGAATACGGGCGTTAGTCACTAATAAGTCAGTTTGCTAATGAAATACCATTTTCACCGTCAGATGGATGGTCAAGAAATGGCAGACGCTCGTTGAAGCCAACATCGATGTCAAGACCACCGACGGATACCTACTCCGAGTGTTCTGCATCGGATTCACCAACAAGGACTCGCTCAGCCAGCGCAAGACTTGCTACGCTCAGCACACACAGGTTAGTCAATGTTTAATGCCCTCCAGATGCATGGATCAGATTTGATTGGAAAAGAACACTTTAGCTTCGAAACCAGTTGGCGTATTCACGTAACAAAACTTCAACGACGAGCAAGCGATTTATCACTTTTCGTATTCACGTGTTAGTCGCCCGATTTTGTTTCGATTTAGTTTTTGTCATTCAATCGTTGCCTCCGCGGTATTCACCTATTTATTACCTATCGTGAAGAGTGACTTGCGTTTGAGGAAAAGTAGCTTTATCCGCTTTTACACGCTCCGTTTACGTAAGACGCATTTGCGCTCCGTTTACGTCATAGCTTCGTTTGAACTAGTTGTCAAAGCGCCACCGCGATACGAATTTGTACAAATGGCTGATTTTTCGTTCGTCGTTCAGTCGCGTTGCAGTTGTAAATTTTTAGCATAATCGGCGCGCAGTAGCCTTATTCACGTAACAAAACTTCAGCGACAATAAAACACTGAGTTGCGATCCTATCGAGTAATCGTTCTATCAAAATGACCCTTGTGAATACGGATTTAGAACTGTTTTTCAATGGGACGACTTCTGAACGTCAGCGAGATCTTGACTGTCAAAATACGTGAATAATGCCCGTTTTCACCATCAATCCCTAATTTTTAAGTGATCCCTATGAAAACAAAATACCTGTTATTTGTTACCATAGGCACAGAATAATAATAAGTAGCTACTACGTACAGAAGTTTTACTTCGCGAAGGTATTTAAAAAAATGTATGCTCAATGTCATTAACAATATGGTGTAATTTAGCCTGTCTCAAGAGTCAAACACCATTTTGTTGACAAACGTCAGTGATCGGCACTGCGCCGAAGCTATAGGGCTGACTTCGGTAAAATGATGTGACGTGAGGTGCCAAACTGCGGAAAATGGCGGAGGAAATACATGATTTAGCATGAATTAGCATGAATAATAAATTAACTACTTATTTACCTCTTCAGTGTCTTGAGGCAACTTAAAAAAGTTCATTCTGTGTTTTTGTTATTATTTAGGCAGTTAAATACTGCACAGTATTTAGTTCACCATTTTCTTTATTTTCATCCATCATACACAAGAATACGCGTGCGTGAGTCAATGTTCGCTCGTATGTGAGGCCATAGCTGGGCACCGTTAATCAAATAGTTAACTTCGTTAATCGTTAAACCGTTAATAAAAAAATTAACTTCGTTAAACGTTAAAACGTTACATTTAGCAAGATTTAACGCAAGTTAACGTTAATCGTTAATCCGTTAACACATTATAATAAAACGAAAAAAATAATTGAACCCGTCATTTCAAAAAGTGTAACTGGTGCCGTTTTGGAAAAAATGACGGGTTCAATTGTATGCAAAGTTCAAATAATTTCGAAAGCTTGTATCGTGCATGCAATTTATTCCTCTTTTATGTTTGCGCTACAAGCTTTCGAAATTATTTGAACCTTGCTTACAATATTTTTTTTCGTTTTAACAACTGCATTGCAGAATAAAATCTCGTTTTTAAAAAAGTTTTTTATTAATATAATTTAATTTTACACTTTTTAGTAGTAGACTAAGGCGGTTATCACACTGCGCCGCGGAGCGCGTGATTTCATATAAAAAAACCGGCCAAGTGCGTGTCGGACTCACGCACAAAGGGTTCCGTACCATTGATTTATGTTTTTTTTTTAATTTAAGTTATTTGTATGAAAGATTANAATATAGGATAGAATGTTGGTGAATCATGAAGTTTGGGTCATCGTGTCTTTGGCAGCTATCCTAAAAAAATTGTCTGCCACGGAGTTGGAACTGTCAAAACTTTCTGGCTGATGAGGAACTACTTCTAATTATTGCCCTAATATTTTATATAAAAATCAGCTTTTATTTTATGGTATAACGTAAGCCTAATTTTTACGGTGGCTTTTTCTGTATATTTAATAGACTGTAATTCTACTTACGTTATACCATAAAATCTGATTTTCATGTATAATATTTGCCAGCCACACAGTTTTGACAGTTCCAACTCCTTGTCAGACAGTTTTTTTAGGATAGCTGCCAAAGCCACGATGACCCAAACTTCATAATCCACCAACATTCTAACCTATATTGGGAGCATACGCTGACAAACTTTCAGCTTTTATATTATAGGTCTGGCGTTCACCAGCTCTTAGTCTATAATATCTCAATCTCCGAGCCTTCGTTCAATTACAATACAATTTAGCACCAAAGTGCTCGAAAAGCCAAATCCAACAAACATAAAATTGACAAGTTTCCACTGTTTCGTTTAGGAATTGCTATGGCCACCTCCTGACTCGCATCATCAGGACCCTGGACATTATCTAGTACTAAAGTGCTCAAAAAGACAAAATTGCATTTTCATCGTACTTACATAAGTATACCAAATTTCAGCTCAATCGGTTGAGGAGAACTGGTCTTAAATTCAGTTGCAAGATTTGTCCTACACATAACTAACAAGTGTCAAGTTTTATATCGCTTCGTTCTGGTTACAAAAACTGTTGTTTTGGATTCTGGAAGTTCTGGAAGCCCGAACGTACTTGTCAGAGCGCGTTTTTCAGCGTGCCTGCTGTATCTTTTTGGTAAATAGTAGGTACTGGATTAACGATTAACGGACTTAAGATAATTTAACGGAAGTTAACGAGTCCGTTAACATTTTTTAAAGTTAACTTAAAAGTTAATCCGTTAATAGAAATGTTAACTTCGTTAATTAACGATTAACGGATTAACGAGTTAATGCCCAGCTATGTGTGAGGCCTTGTCGAATAGTATCCTGTAGGTGGGCCATCGTGCGTGTTTTGTTTTTGATGTAAACTTGCGGAGATGAACAGGCCTGCCATAGGGGTCACTTAAAAATTAGGGATTGATGGTGAAAACGGGCATAAGGCTACTGGCCTAAGTACCCGCAGTCCCGCCTGTGTGGCGTGTTCTATGGCGCGTCACACCCACAATGGATAATACTGCGGAGAGCGACGCATTCACACAAACGTGGCTTGTGGGTCTGCCGCTGGCTATTTGTGGTCTGCTACATTCTAACTACCCTACAAATGCAAGAGCCAAAGCACACGATGCGTTGCGACATCGCTGCGTCGTCTTACATAGAAATATCTGTGGCGGGCACACGACGAGTGCGGCGTCGCGCGTTACGTCGAAATGTTTTCGGTGCGGAGCCGCAAGCGCAACGTATCGTGTGCTTTGGCTCTTACTTTGAAATTGTTTGATGTTTTTGCTTTTTGTAATGGTTACTAACACTATTCATAAATCATTCTTTGAACTTTTAAAGTGAAGATTTAGGAAAGACTCGCGCACTTTTGTCGCCGTGGCTGATATGTCACTCATATAGATGACCCACGCTGAACTGTCCCACCAAACTCAATGACAGGGGGGCGCTACCATCGTTCAACTATATGGTTTCCAACATGGCAAAAATCGGAACAAGCGATCCGGTATTGACAGTGGCGCCCCGCTGTCAATGTCATGGGTAGGACAGTTCAGTATTTTGGAACTATATCAAGTCCATGGAGACGTGACAGTGACAGAAACTGTTTTGTCACAGTCACCCATCTGTCATTGGACTATGATCGAGCCGGCAATGGTGATGGCGATTTGCACGCGATGGTGTGGTTGAAGCTTTAGCCTATGCGCACACCGTTGATTTTTCGTCGGCCGATAGTTTAGTCGGGCAGTTGATATGTATGGGCATGTATGGAAGTGCGCACATTACCACAGAATAATAATAAGTACTACGTACAGAAGTTTTACTTCGCNAGCTATGTTGATTCATCATCCGACCGATTTCGGCCAATGCGATCATTTCGAGTCTTAACTGTCTTAAACTTGCAGTGAAGAATAAAATGACGATGATGATGATGATAAACAAATTAGTAGAAAATGGTTATTCGCGCTCATACGGTTTTTATCTTAAGAAAAAAAATCTAGGGCCTTACAGCAAAAAGTTTTTTGTTTGTTTCGTATAACTTTTATGTAAGAAAGCCTTTAATTTCTAAGGTCTAAATATCTTTTTTTTATACATGTACATGACAAGGCAGTTTTTGAAATAAGTAGTGATTTGAGTACACTGTATAAGTTTTTGCCAACGTTACTGTGATTTGTGACACAATGGCGTCGTTTAAAAGGTCATTTATGTCATACTCACCAATCTGTTGCAAGTTACGCGTCGTCATGTCACACTTTCTATCCACAACGCTTACAGTAATGTCACTCAAGGTGCAATGTTTCTACGTCTACCTACTACTACGCGAATTTTCAATGTTCTCCGTAAAAGATCTTTGTCTAGTTATTAAAGTTTTTCTGGCGTTAAGAGTCGCCTCTCGATCTAAATATTTTAAAATAACTTGAAAAAATCGAACTGCCTAAGGTCTAAGATATGGAAGAGCAGTCGCATAGCAAGCGAAAGGTCGTGTGTTTGATTCCCACTTTATGCAGTTTGAATTTTTCAAAATTGTACCATTCTAGACTGCATCTCACTTAACATGAAGTGTGATTGTAGTCATTTAACTCCCTAATTACGAGTAATAATACCCGCCTTGTCTCTACACTAATATTACAAAGAGGAAATATTTGATTGTTTGTTGAATAGGCTCCGAAACTATTGGAGCGATTTGAAAAATTCTTTCACCATTAGAAACCTACATTATTTCTAATGGACTTAGGCGGTACGAAGTTCGCCGGGTCAGCCAGTTCTTCATAAAAAAATATTACAATGTTTAAGTCAAAATTTCTTTGTGTAGACTATTAAGTAGTGCTTGCAAATCGTCAAATATTAATCATAAAACACTAATATAGTTTTGCTCTTAGGCCTCTACATGTCTCATACTCTTTTTGCTCTACCAGCGCTATAAATAAATAAGATAGCGTGCCTCTAATTAAGCAATCTTTTCCAACAAAGAAGCGTTCAATAAAAAATGTAGAGCATGTTAAACAATGCATCGAAAACGAGAGCCGTACTGTCGCAGTCGATGTCGTAACAGAAAGTGAGCGCTTTTCCGGCTTAATCCGACAATTAATAAATTTCGCCGCGAAGGCTGTAAGGCAGTGATACCAGGGAGAGATAGGCGAGCCTATGCTATACTTTAAGGTCATTGTAGGGCTCAGAGGGCTTAGTGTGAATTTACATCAAACATCGTCACTAGTGAGTTCGTAAAAAACTGACAATGTATGACGGATTGTACAGCGTCCCTAGCGAATACTTTCACAAACTAAAATCTTCATAAATTGGCCCTTTGAGCGTTTCTTAACTGTCTTTAGTAGGTAAAAAGGTGTTAATTTAAAATTGGCAACAGTGCGTATGTTTTGTAGCTACCTTTAATCAAAACCAATAATAAATGAAGACTTTTGTCAGTAATTAATTTTAAACTTTCGCGTTGCATAATTTAATTAATTTAAACGTCCAGGCAATATTTCAACAATACTTATCCGGGTATCGCGTTAAAACCTGTTAAAATTAATAATTGTTTGTCAGTATTACGACATCATAAAGGTAGCAGGAAGGCGCTGAACGCAGGCCGCTACCAACCGGGCAACATGGAAAGTATTGGGGGAGGCCTATATTCAGCAGTCGACGTCCTATGGCTGAGATGATGATGATGATGACTAAGCTCAATCAATATAAGTAACATAATAGAGTTGCCGAAGTTTCAAAAATCGCAGTAAAATATCCGTAGCTCCGCTTCAGGTGATCGGAAAGGCTTATGATCACGCATTAAATCGAAACAATGGCGACAACAAAACAAGGAAAGTGCTTTAGAAACCATCGCGGGCGGACCGGGCTTTCTACTGATTCGGGCGCGACACCTAGAAGTTTTCGTTGGATGTCTAAAATCTAGATATGAGTATAAGTTCCTAAGTTTTACAAACTAATCAAAATTAAATTGTATAAAAAAGTACAACTACTTACTTTTAGCCTAGCCGCAGAGTACAGACTTTTGGTTGGCCGATAATGAGGGCTATTGTTTTTATACTTAACAGTTGGCACCCCTGGCGATTGACAGGGACTTACTCTACAGTGGCGCCATCTTGATGAGTGCAAATGCGATAGTCCTCCTACCACTTTAGCGCTCACCAGTTGGTGCCACTGTCTTCGCTACTAGCAAGTGACAGGACCTTACTCTACAGTGGCGCTAACTGGTGAGCGCTAAAACGATAGCCCTCATTGAGTCGGTCTGTTAATCAGTATGGACTTGTATGAAAGTGCGCACATTGGTATCGGCCGATTTTTCAAACAAATTATAATTGCCTTGGGTCCATGAATAAACCACGGATACTCTCGGCGCACTTAAGGGACTCTTATCTAAGTATAAATAAGACGTCAATATGTAGGTGACAATTTATTGCTTGACACAGGTTGTCAATGGTTAACAATGGTTGTCAAAGGTTCACGGATGTCAAAGCCGCCCAGGTATATAAAGCCGGGGAAAAAAATCTGGACACCGCGGTACAGCTTTACATGTATCAAAGTACAGTGACATCTCTCGGCAAATAATACAAACAAGTTTCATGGAAGGTTTATACATATCGCCCACCAAGGACCGTCCTAGGTCCTTAACAACAGGAAACCAAATGAAACATAGGCGAATGCATCGCCCACCATGAAACAGGTTACGGTACACATCAACAATAAAATTAAAAATAAACCATTTAAAAAACTATTGTACCGTAAAATAACAAAAACATATTAAATATACTCAAAACCTTAAAACTAAATAAAATAAAATTATTTAGCCTTAGGAAGGAGACCAAATTTTAAAACCTTGAAACTAACAACTCTATCATCGTCGTTACCGGGATGGACCACAATCACCCTGCCACTAAGCCAAGACCCGTAGCTAGTTGTCCTTCTTTACGACAACTAAATCGCCAACTTTTAGGTTGACGCATAGTCCTTTGTTTTACACCTTCGCGACGTTCCTGAAGCTGTGAGTTTTCAAGTCTCCAACCAACTCTCAACATGTTCACATTAGAAAAGGACTCAAGAGCTGGAGAAAGCTACGTTTGGGTAAGTCTCTACTTTCTCTTAACCTTTCAACATCAGCACTAGTTTTCAAATTGGCATGCTACTAAATACAACCCATAGCCTTCTGTACCTCTACTGTTGTTGAATACCCATAGCGTTTCTCAAGCGTATCTTTTTTTTATTCTAACCTTCCTTTTTGTTTCAGGATCTCCGTAGGTCTGCACGTCGACCTTGTAGCGGTATACATCTTCACTTCGGTTCCAGGTAATACCACCACTTTTTATTATTTCATCAGTTTTTCTTTTCCGGTCATCTTCGTTTCCTTTCCGTTGACTTACTTTACCTTTTTCTTTCGTTGTCTTTACCAAATCTTCATTGTTAGTAGTCAACTTTTGCAATTCACATCCTTCTTTACCTAACGTCAGATTCATTTCTCTGTAAAGTTGAATTCCCTGATCGATAGTTCCGCAACCCATCATGAGATCGTCCACATGAAAGTCTGACAGTATCTTCTCAGCCGCCGTTGAAGAATCTTCACCGAGATCCAAATTCATGCTAACATATTCAGTAGACACCTCTATGCATTTCTGTTTCAGATCGCCGTTCTTCAGTCTACGTTCTAATGAATACATTCTTTTTTCAGGTACTCTCCGAGAATTCTTCTCACCAGGATCTTCATTTTTCAACGGAAGACGACGCACAATGTGTCGACCAGTGTCATCTCTATAAGTAGTTTTGGTAAAGTATTCTTCGCAAGTCTCTTTATTTTCTGAACACGTTCCTTTCTTTGGCAACGGAATGTCATCTTCTAGCTCCTTAAACTTTCTTAGAAGCTGATTATCCTCCACGCTACAATGCATCACATTTATTGTTTCAGAGGGCTTCGTGGGCGTGTGAACAACACCAGACAGAATCCACCCCAATGACGAACACTGAGCGAGTGGTGAACCAAGCGGTCCCTTGATGACTCCGTCTTGAATTATCCGGCTATATACTTCTAACCCCAACAACAAATCCACACTGCTAGAAGTATAATAGCTCGGATCCGCGAGGACAATGTCCTCAAGCTCCTTCCATTCCTCCGCTGTTATCCTTTGGTTAGGTAAAAGCGTTGTGATGGACCCTAGTACATAAGCTTTCACTGTGATAATAAAGTTTGGATCAACCCGTGATGCTATTTTTATTTCAACCATAGACCTTGTCGTGAGCCCATTCGTGCCACCTACTCCTACCACCTGCCCTCTAGCTGGTATCTCCTGCAAACCCAATAACCGTACCATTGCCTCGGTAATAAAAGAAGATTGGGACCCTTGATCCAGTAGAGAACGAATCGTGTAAGTTTGGCCGTTTTTAGATACAGTATCTACAAGTGCCGTCGCTAGCAATACCTGGCTACAATCCACAGTGCTTCTTGTAGACGTGCAGGAAATAACAGCACCAACTTTTGTGGTATCAGCCGTAGTAACCTCCCCCTTTTGGGGTTCCTGAGCAGCAATCTTGTTTGTAGGATGCAGCAGAGCGTGGTGCTTCCTCTTGCATATGCGACACTTGTATTTACTGTGGCAGAATTTGGCAGAGTGATTGTTTCCGAGACAACAAAAGCAAACATTATGTGATGCAACAAATTCGCGACGTGAATCCACAGACGTATCCCTAAAACCCTTACACGTGCTCAATTTGTGCTCCTTCTTACAAAAGGGACAGAGTAACGTGGTAACGTGCATGGTTTTAATTTCACTAACAGGCAAGTTTTTGTTAGGAATTGGTTTGGACTCTGAACTCAAAAATTCAAGGGCGCGGTAACGGTTTTTAAGAAACTGTTCGAACTGATTGTATGTTGGTAGCTCGGTAGAGTTATTATCCGCGATGCTAAACTCCCATTGCCTTTTTGATTCAGGGTCCAACTTCAAAGTTATTATATGAATTACCAGCACGTCCCAGGTACTCGTATCTATGCCAATATTAGACAGAGCGGACAAACAATCATTTGTGGTGTCCATCAGACCTTTCAAACCACTAGCCGACTCACAAGTTACATTTTTCTGGCTTAGCAGTCTCTTCAAAATATGATGACAGATGTATCGTTTGTTGTTGTACCTCTCATCTAATAAGCCCCAACAATAATCATAATTACTGTCGGTAATTGGAATGTTACATAAAAGTTGCTCGGCTTCACCTTGCAAGTACCCCTTTAAATACAATAACTTTTGAGCATTCCCTAGTGTCTTGTTCGTATGTATCAAAGACTGGAATAAGTCTCGGAAGGTGTTCCATTCCGAGTACTTTCCTGAGAAGATCGGAATATTTACTTTTGGTAATTTTACATTAGGTGTCTGTAGAGTGGGCTGGTTAGAATCAGTGTTGGAAGAAATTGTGATTATAACGTNTTTATTGCTTGACACAGGTTGTCAATGGTTAACAATGGTTGTCAAAGGTTCACGGATGTCAAAGCCGCCCAGGTATATAAAGCCGGGGAAAAAAATCTGGACACCGCGGTACAGCTTTACATGTATCAAAGTACAGTGACATCTCTCGGCAAATAATACAAACAAGTTTCATGGAAGGTTTATACAGTCCAACTATCGGCCGGTTAAAAGTCTGTCTGCGGGTAGTCTGCGGGTAGTCTGCGGGGAGTCTTGGTGTTCTAATTAATAGGGCACCATTATTCAAATTAGAAAAAGCCTGAGATAGGCCTATTAGTATTTAAGAAAATTTCTAATTTAAAGAAGTACAGGGTGCGGGATCACTTGGCAGAAGACCAACTTGGTAAATAACCTAGCAACGGGAACATATAAGGCAAAGATTATCGTTTCAGCCGAATGATGTCCACTGCTGGATAAAGTAAATACCTAGCAACGACCAACGCAATCCATTACATTGTAAGGAAAAAGATTATCGTTTCAGCCAAATGACGTCCACTGTTGGACAAAGGCCTCCCCCAAAGATTTCCTAAACGACCGGTCCCGCATGCCTCTCGCATCCAGGCACCTCCCGCGACCCTCACCAGATCGTCGGTCCACCTAGTGGGGGCCTGTGTCTACGTTTTCCAGCTCGTGGTCGCCACTCGAGAACTTTTTTCTGCGAGCTATGTGCCCCGTCCACTGCCACTTGATTTCACTCACTTTGGTTCTCCTGCTAAAGATTATAAAAACATGTAAAAACCGCTAAGGACCCCAGTTGTTAACAAATATTACCAAGTGACGTCACGATAATCGGAACTGAAAGGGTGACAGTGGATATTCAATAACCTAAGCCACGTAAATATTAGCATGTAACCTGGAACTGTTTAAGAGGAACAAGGCCGTGCAACGGAAATCCGTATTAACAGACACTCGTGACATATTTTTATTAGTACCTAATAGAAGCCAAGGACGTAAAACAGTACTTAGAGCAGTGGTTCCCAACATTTTTTGGTCTAAGGACCACTTTGATTTCTTTATTGTTCGTAGGGATGTTTTAAAAAAACGTAAATAAAGTGACCAAAAACTATCTGAAATAATCGTTATTTAAAAGGAAGACGTCTTGATTTGAAAAATCAAATACGATACCAAATCAATCCATATTAATTTGATTTTTGAGCTTGCATTCTTCTGTACCTACAGGCTCTGTATTCCTAAGACTAATATTACTTATTAATTACTTATATCCTCTCATGACATGCGAAAGTCTATCGCTCTTTACTATGTCCCCTGGGGCCCTAGGGCAGAGGGCGTCCACAACAGTCCTCTATCGCGTTCGATCATGAGAAATTTTAATGTTCGCGGACCATATTTTTGCAAATAGGCTTTAAAAAAGCGCTTTTACACGTCCCAATATTAACCCTACCACTGCTTCGGGACAATAAATGGGCCAGTGCTGAGAAGAAGCAATCGTTAATCTATCGCTCGTGAAAAACAAGTGTTCGCGGACGATATTTCAACTCCTGCGGACCACCGGGGGTCCGTGGACTATTTGGGAACCCCTGGACCTTAGATTAATGCATGCCCCTGTTTACGCTACATTAACAAGGACCTATGTCCCGTGGTGCAGAGGGCGTCCACAACAGTCCTCCATCGCGTTCGGTCTTGCTTGAGCTTCGCGTTTCGCGTTGAAAGTCTATCGCTCGCGAAATTTTAAAGTTCTCGGACGATATTTCAACTCCTGCGGACCACCGGTGGTCCGTAGACCACTATTTGGGAACCCCTGGGCCTTAGAGTAATGCATGTCCCTGTTTACGCCACATTAACAAGGCTCTGAATTGAATTTAAATGATTTATTTAGAGCCAGCGGCTTCAACAAGAACTTTTCTTGTCCCAACTTTCACGATATCCAGCCAATAAATACCACATACGGTAATATAATTAAACATAGAAATAATTAAAATAATATGGCCCGGAGCTTTAAAGAAAAATGAATGGAAGAAAATTAATAAGTAACTGCATTAGATTCGTTACTGTTTTACTAGCCATCAGCAAAAATAGGTTAGAATGTAATGTTTGGAAATCTATGTAATTTAGGATAGAACTAATGACCATAATATTGCTATTATAGAAACAACCTTTAATTACTTCATGATTTTGAAACTGTCAGATTGTCGACGTAGTACACTACCTTAAACCTTAAACAAACAAAAAAGTTTAGAAAACACAAAAAGTACAAACTTACGCAGTGAAACTGCCAACAACAACAATGTTGTTGTTTTATAAACAACAACAAAATCCCAAAAAATAAAAACAAAGCTAATTACGAATCTCGCCGGTTCCGACAAGATATTATCCGACAATTACAAGGTAATTCGCTCGTTAGAGCATAATTAAATTGAAAATATATTGATGATATGTTTCACTCAATCACAATCAATCAATCAGAGGACAATCAATCAATCAGAGGACAAACAAACAATTAACATGTTTAAATCATTCGTGTGGTGTCAAACGCCGCGTGTGAATGAAATGATTACAAAACTTTAATAAATTACTTTAATTCATAACTCTACGCCAAAAGAGGCAGAATTGATTAAATTCTACAGAATATCATCATTTCATTCTATATAAAAGCTCCCAAAAGCACCAAGTAGGTAATTAATATCAGATACATTTCTGTGGAAGCTCTACCACTAAACATTTATCTGTTTTATAGCTCTAAAGTCCGGTCACAGAGCAGATAGAGAAAGAGTGAGAGAATAGAAGTTTTATCTGCTCGGCGACCGGACTTTACCACCAATTCTATCAACTGAGGCTTTTTACTGGTAAATTAGACTAATTATTGGGCAGGAATCTGACTGAATCTACTTTGGAGTGTGGTTTTTAACGGACCTAAATAAAGACATAATAAATAAAGGCTATTGCTACACGATCGCGTAGATATCCGTCAATAAAATAACGTAAGAACTCTTGTTTTTTGTCACGGACGGGCGCGCCCACGAAAAGTGCGTACATTCTTGAGATAACGAGCAGAGCAACGACAGGCGTTACGCAGCCGGCGCGCGCGCACGCGATATTTACGCCCGTATTAACAAACATTACTATGAGGTCTCCCTGCAGTGCGCGTGGACGCATATGGTGACACACGAAACAATCATAGAGCTCCATTTAACGCTGTGCGTTCGATTTGCGCAAGCATCGTATGTGAATATGAGCGTTATTTATTTAGACTTCTGCACGTAAAACTGATGTAAAGTCGCGGACTTTTAATGCCGGGTGCATACTCGTATTGCTTCATTGACCTTTTCTACTTTGTTGTTATGATTTTTTTTTTAAGAAATATAGAGACGGAATTAGTGAGTTGATCATCAAGTAATCAATCAGTAATTACTGTCCTCTAGGTTGTCTGTAAGAGATCGCTACATAGCGTTAAGACCGCCTAATTAAATGGTGCCGTCTTTTTCGTATATTTCTTCTTGTCTTGTGTTGTCTGGTGTACTATAAAGTGTGTTCTAACTATTAATTAATTGAGAATTGCCACAGTGGCGGTATTTAACTATTTAGTATGTAGATAGAAACTAAATTAGCCTGTGGCGTAGAGACGTACGCTCTGTTATTCCAAGATTTGATCTGCAACTACAGACCTTAAGTATGTCAACAACAACAGTCTATTTCGTAGAAAAACAAACAAACCTAAAGGAAAACGCCAAAACAGTCCCAATATCGGCTATAAATAAACATAGCTCGGAAAATAAACACAATAATCAGTGGCCGCACGAGAAAATAACTAAACTATCAATCACCAGCTTATGAAGGAAATCGCCATAAGAGCCGCCTATAATGTTCTGGAAATTGTTTATGATCTAACAACTTATATGGAGAGCTTGTCAAGCGGTATATTTTTCAATAGAAAACTGTTAAATCAAATCAAAATTATCTTTATTTGTTTAGACTAATTAAATTAGTTCTTGCAAATCGTCAAATGCTCTTAAGGAGCCTATACATGTCTCATTCTTTTTTTGCCCTACCAGCGCTTCGAGACAAACATTTGGCAAGTGCTGAGAAGAAGCGCCGCAACAAACTCAGTCACCACTGTCTGCCGGTTTAAAAATATAAAAAAATATAAAAAAGTAGGAAGTTACATACATTCAGAAGCAAGTTACTTACCACGCGCTCCCGTTGATAGAAGGTGGCCTTTAAGACGCCCATCTAGCACGAGACCGCGTGGCAGTTTTGAATATATTTCTTTAGTGCCGTGCTAATTTCTAGGTTAATTGTTGCGTTTTGATACATATATTTTATGTCAGGTATATCTTTCCTTGACCAGTCCCCGAAGGCAGCGCCTGTTCACAGACATGACGTGTGAACCAGCCATCGCTTCACTCGACCATATTATAGGGAATGTAACGACCCGCCTCACACGCCACTACCCCAGAGACATTTTAGTGAGCATGACAAGTCTAAGATATCCTTCTGGCTAAGTGCCAGATATAAAACTATTTAGGAGACAAGGCAAGAAAACTCTAGAGAGAAAAGCAAGGCACCATAACAAAACCGTGTGGTAGTTTCAAATAAATTGTATATACTTATATTTAGTGCCGTGCCACTGTCTAAGTTGATTGTTAATTGTTATGTTAAGAAATTTAAGGTAGGTATATCTTGTCTTGACCAGTCCCCGAAGGCAGCGCCTGTTCACAGACATGACGTGTGAACCAGCCATCGCTTCACTCGACCATATTGTAGGGAATGTAGCGACCCGCCTCACAGTTAGCCTTTTGCACCACCATAATTTCACCGTAACTATAACTTTGACCGTTGTTTTGTATGAAGTTTGACAGACTTTTGACGTTTGCTACAGTTGAAGTAAGATGGTACAACTCAGCCTTAAGTCTTGTTCGCACTTTTTTGTTTTTTTAATTTAGTAGCTAAACGTGTCCGTTCACCAAAAATGTTGTCGAGTAGGAATGCCCGTTTTCAACATCATTCCCTAATTTGTAAGTGACATGTAACACTTACAGGAATTTTATTGTCATAGGGGTCACTTAAAAATCGCTCACCGGCTATACGAATCTGAACCGGGCGGTTTAGTAGAGTTCATATAAAAACCACTAATTCGTTCGTTCGTTTCAGCCGAAAGACGTCCACTGCTGGACAAACGCCTCCCCCAAGGATTTCCACAAAGACCGGTCCTGCGCCGCTCGCGGGGAGATTCTCTACTAAATCACTCGACTTAAGGCTTTAGTCGTTGTTAATGACCCCTAAATCAAGAATGTTATAAAGATAGAGGACGGACTTGATAATATACGAGAAATGGATAACATATGAGTAATATTCCGCAAATAAAATGGTTTGTTTTGTATTAATATCGGTATGAAAACCACCAAGAAAGTAGGCGTCTTTGTAGAACCGTCTCTAATAGGAAGTAAGTAATTAAAACCTTTAGACTAAGCAGTACTGGATCATAAATTATGTTTTCTCTGAGCGCTAAAGAAAGTCGATTAAACTTTGAACTCGGTTCCTGATTTTCCCTTGTGTTGAACTTATCCTACGGAAAAATGACTTATTTGAATAGAGATGTAAAGCCTTTAACTAGCTAAAGCTAATTGCATAAAAAATCAGATATAATTAAGTACTCTATAATCTCATCATCATCATCATCATTTCAGCCATAAGACGTCCACTGCTGAACATAGGCCTCCCCCAATGCTTTCCACGTTGATCGATTGGTAGCGGCCTGCGTCCAGCGCTTCCCTGCTACCTTTACGATGTCGTCGCTCTATATTACATGGATTTTATTGCCTAAATAAGACGCTTCGCTCAAATCTACTGGTGAATGAAATACACATTTCAATTAAAGGTACTCGCCCTATATTTAGTGTCGATTGTCCCATGTGAGCAAAATTTTGATAAATACCAATCGATGTGATTATTGATTTGTCAAAGGCTGACTTATGTATCGTAGATATTCTTTGATATATTTTTCCAGTCATTAAGCAATGCAATTGGAACATGAATTCGTTGCTGAAATATCCGTAGCGAACGTACGATTCTGCGGTCCGGTTACGACACGGCTGCGGCCGGTGTATCCGGCTCATCGCAGTCATCGCAATTATTAAGTAATAGTTTGACCCGGATCGGCCATGCAAATGATGCACGTAGTAAATCCATGGACGTTTGTATTCGTCAGGTCGCGTGAGGTCATTTAAGGTGCCTTCAGAGCTGATGCAATTAGCTATGAATGAAGATCTTGTGAATGGAGCTTACGAAACTCTAAACTGTTGACTCTTATGTAGATACTAGTAGGTACTATGTGAGATATAATCTTATACTACTAACCACATTATGAACTATGAGTTGTTCGAAATAAAAACTTTTTATTTTATTTTTATTTATTTAAGTAATAGTCATTTTAGACGACAAATATAATGAGCATATCTATCGTTTAAAATGGATAAACTGCCTTGATAAAACGACATAATGGCGCGCATCCTAGCTATGTTTGTTGGGAGGCTAGCTGGTTGATTTAGTCTCCATTGCAGGAGCACCGGAGCACGATCCTCTAATGCAGGGTTTCCCAATTTTTCTTTGTCAAGGAACCCTAATTGATTATACTTTTCCTAGCGGAACCCCCGTCCTACTCCGCCCGCACGCCCTGCCCCTCCCTTGTGCGTAAACATGTCGGTTCGAGCGAACAACGTCGGTCACGAAACGTGGGATATTTTTTACGGAACCCTTGCAGCCTTTCCACGGATCCCCAGGGTTCCGCGGACCACCATTCGGGAACCGCTGCTCTAATGCACCAGAAGCAAATGAAGGATTTGGCCTAGACTACGGATACTACCCACACTCTGGCCAGACATTTTGGCGATGCGGATATATTATACCACTCGCACTTATGAAGGATTTGGCACTTACGAAGGATTTTTACCTTTATTGTTGACTGGAAGAGATCGTTTTCTAGCGATAAACACCTGAAATATGCCGTTCCAATTGGTTGTGTTTCCTGTAATTGACTTTTACGTTACTATTTACGTTCGTTACACGCTTTTGAAAAATAAATATTGATTTTCTTGTAATTTTCAGTTTCTTTGTATTTTAAGTTGCAATCCTTTTTCTTTGCAAACTGATACCTTTTTTAAATCAACATCCAACGTATAAGGACCTGCAAGTTAATTTTCCATTAATTTTCACCTGCTCTCTAACTCCCCATTGGCCATGTCTATCATCAAAGCCTAATGAAATCCCTTTCACACCTATATCCAACCAGTGGTTACGGCGATATCAGAAAATTATAACGTTTATCTTCTTTATCATTGATATGATCAATTTTAATTAAAGAGCTCCTTGGTGAATTGATACAGTTAATCTTTATTATGACTGCACGGGGAATATTGATCTTTTTGCTGTCTAAAGCCCGTTTTCAAAACTGAAATTTTTGACTTGAGCGTGCTCAATGCTCATCTTCTAATCATTTGATCTCTTCATATGAGATTTACGCCCATATTCACAAACGATGCTTGCATAAGTGAAGCAGCAAATCGAACGCACAGCGAGAGCTCTGTGATCGGTTCGTGTGTCACCCTGTGCGTTCACGCGCACTGTGAGACCTCATAGTAATGTTTGTGAATACGGGCGTTATTCTTGAGTCGATAATGAGTAGGTATACCTACGCTCAAGTAGAAAACCTCAATTCAGAAACGGGGCTTAAATCCGAAAAGATTGACTTAGAATATCATGACAGTCTAACTAGTCTAGTCCAATGACAGTTTAACTTTCCCCCGGGACAAACTTGACCTTCATTGGTTGGGTTTTTGTGGCAGTCAAGCTGTAGATCCTGGCTACACAGGTGTTGCAGTGAGGTGGGAATAGTCCTTTTTTTTAGAAATATCATGATGTCTGGTTTGTTTCTGCGTTTGTTTATTTATTATTGTTTCCATTATTTATTGAATTCGTTTGAACAGGACTTTCGCCGGCTTATCTACTTCTGTACTTTTCACCAAAACAGTTTTAAAGCAGTTTCCGATAGTTCTTTCAACTTCTTTCATAACCGGAATCTCACAACCGGATCACAACACAATGGCGAGTAAGGTCGTTGAAGGCCGGCTCGCGAAACGTTCGCATCTGCGCGCGCGCTTACATAACTCTGACATCACCGACTTTCACTCCGGTCACTGAGTCACTGGGTGGGCTACTGTCACCCATTCCGGGTTTGATAGCAATGAAAACAAAACAAGCTCTTGCATTATATGACTTTTTTGAGGAAATACGAGTACGTACCTAGTGGCAATAGGTACATACTTTACGTAATTATAGTATTTGCAAAGTCAAAGTCAAAATTTCTTTATTTGTTTAGACCAGGGTTTCCCAATTTTTTTTTGCCAAGGAACCCTAATTGATTATACTTTTCCTAGCGGAACCCCCGTACCACTCCGCCCGCACGCCCTGCCCCTCCCTTGAACAAGTCGGTGCGCGCGCGCGCGAAAAACGTCGGTCACGAAACGTGGGATAATATTTTTTACGGAACCCTTGCGGCCTTTCCACGGAACCCCAGGGTTCCGCGGACCACCTTTCGGGAACCGCTGGTTTAGACTAATAAATAGTTCTTACATACTCGGGAACTCTTCGTAATTTTTGCTTAAGTTTCCTTTAATTTTCTTTCCTTTAAGGCTCTGCGCAATTATTTTAAAGACTAAAACTTTTTTCTTATCTCTGACATGTGTTTTGTGTACGCCAATATTATTATTATGTTTATGTATTTAGATGTATGTCTATTATATTAATATGTATTCTTATGTTATTTATTTTATCTAATGCTATGTAAGTATATTAATTAAACGTCATATTTATTGCACCGCCTTAGTCTCTCTACTCGACCTGTGGTTGACTGGCAGATAATGCCACCTGGCATTAAGTCCGCCACTGTACAATTGTATGTGCAAAAGTGTAAATAAATAAATAAAATAAATAAAATTTTTTGACGAAACAGTTACATTATCTGTCACTGAGTCACTGGATGAGCTACTGTCACCCATTCCGGGGTTTAATAGCACTTGCAAAATGTGACGTTTTTAGAGGAAATAAGTTTAGCGGATATTTTCAAAAACTGCGTAATTNGTTTAGCCGATATTTTCAAAAACTGCGTAATTTTTGCATAAGTTTCTTTAAGCTTTTTGATGAAACAGTATGATATCTGTCACTGAGTCACTGGGTGGGCTACTGTCACCCATTGTGGGGTTTGATAGCAATGAAAACAAAACAAGCTCTTGCATGTGACGTTTTTAGAGGAAATACGAGTATGTATTGCCTGCCCATATTTTCAGGAACGTTATTTTTTTGTAAAGCTCCTTTTCACTTTTTGTTGAAACAGTTACGTTATCTATCACTGAGAGGGCTACTGTCACCCATTGTGGGGTTTGATAGCAATGGAAACAAAACAAGATCTTGCAAAATGTGACGTATTTAGAGGAAATAATATGTTTAGCCGATATTTTCAGAAACTGCGTAATTTTTGCATAAGTTTCTTTAAGCTTTTTGATGAAACAGTATGATATCTGTCACTGAGTCACTGGGTGGGCTACTGTCAC
The DNA here is from genome assembly GCF_004193835.3 of Ostrinia furnacalis. NCBI lineage: Eukaryota > Metazoa > Arthropoda > Insecta > Lepidoptera > Crambidae > Ostrinia > Ostrinia furnacalis. The sequence goes on along the minus strand of NW_021131371.1, from coordinate 129,890 downwards.
CCATTAAGGGGTTTGATAGTAATGGAAACAAAACAAGCTCTTGCAAAATGTGACGTCTTTAGAGGAAATACATATGTTTAGACGATATTTTCAGAAACTGCGTAATTTTTGCATAAGTTCCTTTACACTTTTTGATGAAACCGTATGTTATCTGTCACTGAGTCACTGGGTGGGCGACTGTCAACCATTCCGGGGTTTGACAGCAAAGAAAAAAAACAAGTTCTTGCAAAATGTGACGTATTTAGAGGAAATACGAGTATGCCAATATTTGCAGGAATTCTACGTACATTTTTTGCATTTTAATGAAACAGTTACGTTATTTGTCACAGAGTCACTGAGTGGGCTACTGTCACCCATTCTAGGGTTTGATAGCAATGAAAACAAAAGAAGCTCTTGCAAAATGTGACGTTTTTAGAGGAAATACGAGTATGCCAATATTTGCAGGAATTCTACGTAATTTTTTTGCGTTTTAATGCAACAGTTACGTTATATTCTGTCACTGCATCACTGGGCGGGCTACTGTCACTCACCCATTCCGGGGCTTGATACCAATGAAAACAAAACAAGATCTTGCAACATGTGTCGTTTTAAGGCTAAATAATGTTTTGTCTATATTTTCAGGTACTCTAATTATTTTTGCTTAAGTCCCTTTAAACTTTTTGATGAATGATGAACATTTCTGTTATCTATCATTCTCTATCACCTTACATATCGGCGTTCTATTTATTTTACTTGTAGCTTTACTTTTTAATTCCCTAATTTAACCTCTACATATTACTTAGGCGTGACCTAAAAGTACTAATAAAGAATTTTAATTTGATTAGTTTTTATAGTAACAGATATTGTGGTAATAGTTACATGTCGATTGTTTTGGTCCAGCGCATGCGCGTGCAATATTAATCACTCGGATTTTCCGATGCAATAAATAGATCCGAATCGAGGACGATTGCCTACTTACTGTTACAAAATATTTCGACACTACATGCTACTTGTTACACAGTGCAAAATAATAATCAGAATTTATTTATTTATTTATTTTTGGGAAACATACAGTTACAATATAATTTAACTTAGGTGCAGTGAGAAAACACATAAACCAATTAAGTTTCCACAGTTAAATATACACAAAGTTGGGCAAACCATTATTAATAATATTAAGGAAAACTGGATCCTTATATTATATTTTGATTAATTAGCGCATGATTTTAAAATTATTACAATGTAGGTAAGTGGAAATCCTTGGAGGAGGCCTTTGTCCAGCAGTCGTTTTGATTTTGGTTTTAGCTGGTACTCTACATTATAATAAACCAAAACTCTTCTTTTCTTCATTCAAACAGAAAACAATTAACTAATAAGGACAAAATGATAACGATTTATTCGTAATACATCTGTATTCAAATGACCGCTACAAATGGTAGAGAGTCGAGAATTTGTTGAAACCGACAAAATATGTAGGTAGGATACATAAAATAACTTTATGGAAGTTTCGAGAAGTCTTTCAAAACCCAAAACCCAAGTTCAGATTCCGTCAGCTGATCGTAACAATGGCCAAACAAAGAATGTGTGCTTGCGCAACCTCCGATCTGCGCCGGCGACGCTTTCTCGCCTTTTTGGTTGAGGGACTCGCGTGCGAAATATATTATACTTACCTAAAAATAACTTTTTGCTGGTTAGTGAGATTGAAATACAAAAAATATGACCCGGAGTTCCAGGACAATTAATGTAGGTAGTTGTGACTCTACCTATACGCGAACACCGCTTGAAAATCCTTACTCGTAATTACTATGCCTGCTTCGTGTTAAAATATATACAAGTAAACCCAAAGTAAACAAAAGATCATTTAATGAGAGACTTTCACAAGACTGCATTGTATAGGTAATGCAGTCAGAACAGGCAGTGACGGCACTTAAGTAACGAGATTACATCGAATTAAACAAATTACATTCCTCGACGAAATCCGAGCATGAGATGGGTACAACAACAAAAACAAAACAACCTACTTCTCGGAATGCATTAGGCAATACGGTTTCTCCTCCGGACAAAGATGGAGCTGATTTCATTACCTTAAACTCTTTACTAAATTACTAAATAAATATACTTATAAAGGCTTTGGTTTCACAAAAACGTCGTAGCGTAGGCGTGATTTAAAGATAACGGTGAAAAGTTTGGATGTTGCTGCTATTTTTGCAAGTTTCCGTAACTGTATTAAATGGAAATGAAAATGTATTTATATCAACTTAGTTCTGAATATTATTTATTATACCTTACCTACTTAGCAATATCAAAGAAGTCAAAACTAATAATGTATTTGTTTATTGTTCACAGGTATTCTCCTATTCTCCTCACAAACGAAATGCCAGTATCAAGTTCACCACCCGGGTAGGTATGCATCAATACTCACGTCTAACTAACCTGAAATACTTTAGTCCAGCTACAACATATTCCAATACAAGGCCCCGCTCACTTTCCAGGGTCCTACGCACAGCACCCGGGGGACTGGCCGCACCCTCACATGCAGCAAGGAAACCCGCCATGGCACCAGTTCTCCTCACCAAGGAAAAGGTCACCTGAGTTCGCGCCAGGTCATCCATACTACAATGGAGAATATAACACGCAACCTACATTGTACAATCAAGGACCTTTTGGTCCACGACCTGATCAGCAAAACCTCCAAAGATACCCCCAAAACTACGAAAGCAGATCGTCATTTGACCTCGTCAATTCTGAAACGAGAGACTCTCCAAACGATGGACGACTGCTCTCAGACTCTGCGTTCACCAGAATATCTGAAACTCTGGGTGCCATAAACACTGTGGGACACTATCTCGTAGATATGGTCAACGAAAATGAGAGAGATGAGACTGACCCGAACCTGAAACAGTTACCTCAAGCGCTCTACACGATCAGCAAGAACGTTCTTGGCAGAAACGTCACGGACAAGATAGCGCCTATCGTCAAGAAAGCGCTGCCAAGAGTGCTTCCTGATGCTCCCATTACCAAAATAGCTACGGCCAATGAAAAGGACAACACCAAATCGTGCACCACTCCTGAAGGTGAAGAAGGCATCTGTGAGGATCTGAGCAACTGTCCACAGCTGCTTTTGAATCTAGTCAACCTCAGAGAATCGCTTTGTTTCAAAGACCTTTTCGTTCCTGGGGTGTGTTGTCCGAAAGACGCTGTTGTTCTGGCCACGCCGTTGGTGGAAAAGCCGATTGTGACAACAACGACCAAGCCTACATATTTAGTGCCTGTAACGACTCAGAGGCCTCAGAGGCCGCAAAAGCCACCGAAGCCAACGACAACTAAGAAACCGTCCGCCATCTTGGTTCTTACGACAAAGAGGCCGAAGCCGGCGACGACAACTACGAGGCCGACCACCACCACTGCAGTTGCGGTGACGACTCCGAGACCTCCTCCGACTTCCACCTTCTTCACTGTGCCACCACCAATACTGACGAACTTCTCCAACATCGTTAGTATGGAAGGTAAGATTTTTAAACATGATTATTACATGGAATGTTTTATTGAATTTCACCCATAGATTATACGAGTACTTACTAGCTTTGCTTTGGATCTAAATGGTGCAGTTAAAATGTCCAAGGATTTTACTAATTCCTTATCCGTCAATTTTTCTAGAATGCGGACAGCGCGAAGATGAGGGCGGCCGCATCGTGGGCGGCACGGAATCCAAACCGGGCGCGTGGCCCTGGATGGCGGCTATCTACCTGCACGGCAGCAAACGCCGCGAGTTCTGGTGTGGAGGCACGCTGGTGAATCGACGGCATGTCTTGACTGCTGCCCATTGCACCAGGGACTCCAAACAGCGGCCGTAAGTGCCACTGCTAGGTCTAGCTGGTTACTAGATGCAGAGCACATCGCATAGATGACGGCTATCTACCTGCATATCGGCAAGCGCCGCGAGTCTGGTGCTGCGGGACCCTGGTCAACCGACGACATGTCTTGACTGCCGCTCACTGCACCAGGGACTCCAAGCAGCGACCGTATGTACCACTGTTAGGTCTAGCAGTTTACTAGAACCGCACAAATGAGGGCCATATACCTGCACGGCAGCAAGCGCCGCGAGTTCTGGTGTGGAAGCACGCTGGTGAACCGACGGCATGTCTTGACTGCTGCTCATTGCACCAGGGACTCCAAACAACGACCGTAAGGGCTATCTTAGTATATTATATTACTAGATACTGAGTAGGCGTGTGGGGGCCCTGGGTGGCGGCCATATACCTGCACGGCAGCAAACGCCGCGAGTTCTGGTGCGGCGGGACCCTGGTCAACCGACGACATGTCCTCACCGCCGCTCACTGCACCAGGGACTCCAAGCAACGACCGTAAGTACCACTGTTAGGTCTAGCAGTTTACTAGGGCCATATACCTGCACGGCAGCAAGCGCCGCGAGTTCTGGTGTGGAGGCACGCTGGTGAACCGACGGCATGTCTTGACTGCCGCTCACTGCACCAGGGACTCCAAGCAGCGACCGTAAGTACCACTGTTAGCTCTAGCAGGTTACTAGCACCGCACAGATGGTAGCCATCGACCTGCACGGCAGCAAGCGCTGCGAGTGCGGCGGGACCCTGGTGAAACGACGGCATGTCTTGACTGCTGCTCATTGCACCAGGGACTCCAAACAACGACCGTAAGGGCTATCTTAGTATATTATATTACTAGATACTGAGTAGGTGTGCGGGGGCCCTGGATGGCGACCATATACCTGCCGGCAAGCGCCGCGAGTTCTGGTGCGGCAGGACCCTGGTGAACCGACGGCATGTTCTCACTGCTGCCCATTGCACCAGGGACTCCAAGCAACGACCTTAAGTACCAATGAATATGTAAAGCAAGTGGTATGTTTTGTCTAAACCTACGTCAGCAAGCGCCGCTCGCTAGTTCTGGTGCGGCGACACCCTCGCCAATCGCCGGCATGACTTGCTCATGTGCTCTAACTCTTGATCTTGACTGCTGCTCACTGCACCAGAGAATCCAAGCAGCGACCGTAAGTGCCATCCTAGTAGATCAGAGGATGGAGAATGCCACAGGGGATGCCAGCCATAGCATAGGGAGACGCCTGCCATAAGGGGATGCAAATTGGTTCCTCACCAGAAAAGCCAAGCAGAGATGCACTATTCCTAGTTGGATATCGTAGATGCAGAGCAGCCAGACATATGGTGATCTCTCTCTCTCTCGTAACTGCTGAAATATGCGTATCAGCTGCCGGTTTTATTATTCCTAAAATCATCCTCTTTTCATTTCAGATTCCCAGCGCGTCAGTTCAGCGTGCGTCTCGGTGACGTAGACCTGGCTCGGGATGACGAGCCCTCGCGTCCGGTCACGCACAGAGTCACCGCAGTCAGGGCACACGAGCAGTTCTCAAGAGTCGGCTTCTACAACGACATCGCGCTACTGGTGTTAGCTGGTAAGTTTCATTGTCAAGCTGTAGATCCTGACTACACAGGAGTTGCAGCGGTGGGAACGAGAAGTGGGAATTGTCTCGTTTTTCAGGTTCAGATTGCGTCTCATTGACGTAGACTTGACAGAGCTGCAAAGATGTTACAGTACTGTCCCAAATTCTAGACTGGCTTCCATTCGCTATGATGAAGTTTTATTAACCCACAAATAAGGAGAAAAATTATACCTGAGAACCTAGCTGTAGCTTTAATAATATTTTACATAGCGCGAATAACTTTGTGGAGTTTCTTTCTTCAGTCGATATTACATTATAATGATACCTAAACGTCTTTAAAACCGGAGCTTATTTTTATCCACAACGAGGAAGCTCTTGGCCTGTATCTCACCTGATGGTAAGTGACGATCAGGCCGAAGGTGGAAGCGAGCTTCACCCGGAATTCTCAACCACGGAGGAACTGGCTATCTTACCTCTAACTGTCGGAACACAATAATGATTTTAACATTGTTGTTATGGCGACAGACTTAGGTAAGATAGATAACATGAGCTTATAAAAACTATAAATTCTCATTTCCACTTTCCAGATAACGTCCTCAAATCCAAATACGTGATCCCCATCTGTTTGCCCACTGGGGAGCTATCCCGGCAGCTCTTCGACGGCTCCTTAGCTACCGTAGTTGGATGGGGAACCACCCGCTACGGAGGCGGGGAGAGCTCCAAACAGCTGGAAGCCAAACTACCGGTGTGGAGGAACGAGGACTGCGATAGAGCGTACTTTCAGCCGATTACGGAGACGTTCTTATGTGCTGGGTACGCTAGAGGAGGCGTTGACGCTTGTCAGGTAGGTTGCATTCATCTGTTCTCTGATTTTGAAACGGTAACATCCCAACTATCCCAACTAATATTATAAATGCGAAAGTAACTCTGTCTGTCTGTCTGTCTGTCTGTCTGTCTGTCTGTCTGTTACGCTTTCCCGCTTAAACCTCGCAACCGATTTTGATGAAATTTGGCATAGAGATAGTTTGAGTCCCGGGAAAGAACATAGGATAGTTTTTATCCCGGTTTTTGAAACAGGGACGCGCGCGATAAAGTTTTTCTGTGACAGACAAAATTCCACGCGGGCGAAGCCGCGGGCGGAAAGCTAGTTTTCTTTATATTCGGGATTGTAAACTTGGGCAAGTGCCCAAGTGGTAAGTACGGTTGACAGATAATACCTACATATAGCATTGAACCCAGCCACAATCAACACTCAGTTTAAGCTGAGCTTTTGTTATCGTATTTTCCATTGCTTCTAGGAGGAAAGTTCCAAGAGCTTTCAGGAGCTTGCAAGATATTATGGACGTGCTAATTGTTATGTTATTGACATACTTAGTGCGAACCTAGGATGAACGTGCTAACATTAGATACGAGATGTTCAGTAAATTTAAAAACAGCACATCAAGCCCCTTCATCTATCTTACGCGGTTTAGATTTTTTCATACAAATGTTTTTTCCCGCTAGCTCCCGTTCCCGTAGGAATTTTGCAATATCCTGTTGTAACTAAGCTTTAAGTTTACTGAGGTACCTGCATGCCAAATTTCAAGCGTCTAACTTAAGCAGTTTAGATTTTTCATACAAAAGGATTTTCCCGCTAATTCCAGTTCCCGTGGGAATTTCGGGAATTCCTTTCTTAGTGCATCTCTACGGTACCTAAGCTACGTCCCTTCCAAATTTCAAGTGCCTACGTTTAGCCGTTTAGGCTGTGCGTTGATATGTCAGTCAGTTTCTCCTTTTATATAAAAATATAGCTTTCCGCCCGCGGCTTCGCCCGCGTGGAATTTTGTCTGTCACAGAAAAACAATATCGCGCGCGTATTTACTCACCGTTTAGACCTACCCTGGACTACGACAAACATTTTAAAACCAAAATCAGCTCAATCGGCCCAGCCGTTCTCGAATTATAATTAGACTAACGAACATCAATTCATTTTTATTTATATACCTAGATAGATTTAGAAAATAGAAACTACAGTGCAACTTTAGTCTACAATCTGAAGTAAATCAATGTAATAAATACAAGCCAGATCAAGATGGGAAGGGATACTAAATAGAATTTTCATTGTCAGTCTTCCATATTGTATGTTTATTTATTTATTTATTTATTTAGGAAAACCAGGGTTTTACAGTGTGTAATAATGACACAAGATAGGCAACGAGTAAACCACTTATAGGTTCCCACAGGTAAAAACAATTTAAAAAATTTAGTGAGCCTTTGCACCAGGGTTACTACATACTACGTACTACACTACTATAATATACTATGTATACCTAAATAAAAAGTATTGGAAAACATTGCTAAACAGAAAAACAATTTAGCTGTCCTTAAAAAAACGGTCGCCTAGCTTTCTCCTCGCCACAGCAATGCTAGTACAAAATATGTCGATGTTAGTCTCCTTGACAAATTCGTTCAAGTTCCTACTCGCCCGCCAGAGAAAACTATTTTGCCTGTAGTTAGAGTCTACCTTGGGGATGTATAGTGGATCATTATTGCGCAGAATTCTTTTTGGAGCATTAAATTGAATGTTAGCTAGGAGTTCAGAGCAGTCAATCTCAGCTGTGATAACTTTTATAAGATATGTGATATCAGATATTTCACGCCTAATGGCGAGAGGAAGGATGTGGTGCCTTTTACAGATGTTAGAGTAGTCCGACGAACTATACTGTGATCTGGTACGGTAACAAATAAACCTTATAAACTTTTTCTGGATATTCTCCAAGCGAGAGACGTATGTTTGGTACCTAGGGTTCCAGATCTGCGACGCATACTCAAGGTGACTACGCACAAATGTGCAATATAGTATTTTAAGTGTCTTTACCTTGTTAAAACAGACTGAGCTACGCATTACAAAACCGAGAGCCCTTGACGCCTTAGCTACTATGCTATCTATATGGTCATCAAAAATCAGTTTGGAATCGTGTATCACTCCCAATTCGCGAATGGATGTCTTCCTCTGTAGAGTTTGGCCACCCATAAGGTATGGATACAATTTAGTGTTTAGCTTGCGACTGAAAGTTACAATAGAACATTTAGAGGGGTTGAGATCCAGTTTATTGAACTTACAGTATTCAACCAGACGTGACAAGTCAGCCTGCAGGGCAGCAGCATCCCGTTCCGACGCAATTGTGGAGTAGATTTTCATATCGTCTGCGAAGCAAAGAAGGCGGGAGGAGTGCAGACAAGAGTTAATGTCGTTTACAAATATGACAAACAACAACGGGCCCAGTAAAGATCCCTGAGGAACGCCGCTAGGGATTTAAAGCCCTTCTTCTTCTTCTTCTCGTGTCGACAACAAACTTACACAGTGTCAGCCCAAAACTCCGCCACAAGAGTGGCGTTGTCAATATTGTCAGTCATTTAAAGCCATTATTTTCTCTCTTTTCCAGGGTGACTCCGGCGGGCCGCTCATGCTGCAAGTGCAAGGCCGCTGGACGCAGATCGGCGTGGTGTCGTTCGGCAACAAGTGCGGCGAGCCCGGCTACCCCGGCGTCTACACGCGCGTCACGCACTACAACTCCTGGCTGCAGCAGAACCTGCTTTGAGGACCTTCGTTCGAATAGCTTAGGACACACTACAACTCCTGGCTGCAGCAGAACCTACTTTGAGGACCTTCGTTCTAATAGCTTAGGACACACTACAACTCCTGGCTGCAGCAGAACCTAATTTGAGGACCTTTGTTCTGATAGCTTAGGACACACTACAACTCCTGGCTGCAGCAGAACCTAATTTGAGGACCTTTGTTCTGTTAGCTTAGAACGCACTACAACTCCTGGCTGCAGCAGAACCTGCTTTGAGGACCTTCTTTGCTCTGATACTCGTAGCTAAAAAGACCTGTGTGCTTACCATGAGTTTACGAGGTGTGCTCGCTAGCGTCTACGTAAAATGTATGACAAAGTGTACAGCGCCCCTAACGGCTTATTTCAAGAACTAAAATCTTCATAAAATTATCACTTCACGGGATTTATTGCAACAAATTTTTAACGGTAAATAAGATATTTACCCTCCCGACGTTTCAGCTCGGTTGCACGAGTCATGGTCGCGGGCAGACTGAAGAGATGCGGCGTCGTCTGCTCCGGCGCGATGAGTTTTCCTCACCCACCCGCATTTGCATTGCATTTGCAATATTTTCGTCAGTGGTACAGTCAGTCCGACAAACTACACTAACAGTGTCCGGATTTCTCTGAGCCTAGAAACGTGATATTGTGCAAATGCGGGTGGGTGAGGAAAACTCATCGCGCCGGAGCAGACGACGCCGCATCTCTTCAGTCTGCCCGCGACCATGACTCGTGCAACCGAGCTGAAACGTCGGGAGGGTAAATATATTATTTACCGTTAAAAAAATTTTGTTACAATAAATCCCATGAAGTGATAATTTTATAGTAAAAATGCAACATAATAGTTTAAAATATTATATAAAAACTTCATAGATTTTTTGACACACTCGCATACGAGCACACCTAACATAAACTCATGGTAAGTAACATATACCTTGATTTTTTAGAATCCAGCAGAGATGTAAACAAACACTTTCATACACAATTACACCATAATCACTTACGTGTTCATAATATCATACACACTATTTAACAAGCCCATGAAACCAACTTTATTTTCACGTTTATACAAGTTTGAAATCAATCTTTGAAACAAATTATTTTAGCAAAATACGTGGACGATGANGAAAAAACATAATCTCTTAATCGAGAGAACTGGCCGCTGGGCTGGCTCGTCCGCCTTATATACCCGTTGCGGCGAGCGGGGTCTCGGGGCAGGGCAGTAAACCGGCTGCGCGCGCGCGTAGACCTCGCTGTGACGTAGTGGCCGGCTCGGCGCTGGTCGCTCGAAGTAAACAAAGGGGCGCGTCGTGTTACAATATCTAACACACAGACTTAACTATCTCGCACACAGGCTTAATATCTTTGATATCTGTTTCCTAAACAGCTTTCATTTAGGTACAACATAAGATGATTAAATTTTAATAATATGACTAAACTAAACTGTACTAAAACTTTCATGTAATATAGCACTCCATTAACGGGTCCATATTCGGTTGCATAAAAAAAAAAGACATAATTTAAGGGTGCATAAAGTTTTTTGGCATCATCATCATTTCGCATAACGTTCATACAGAATAAATCATAAGGCAGAACTTTTTTTTCCATAACCACTTTTACAATAATCATTTATTAGCATATATTTTTTTTGCATTACTTTTTTTTCAATAACGATTTCTAGTCATAACGTTTATTGGCAGCTAAACCAATGCCATAAAGATTACAAGTCATATATACAAAATACCATAATTTTATCAAGTATAAAATATAAACAGTTATACATAATATATAAAAAGTTGTACGTATAAAATATAACTTAATAAGTATAAACAAAGTAATAAAAAACACCTTAAATAATATCATTTTGTATTCTATACTTATCAAACTTTGCTATAAATAAATGCGAAGGAGTGATTAAATTTAAATGTTAAATGTTTGCGGTCAGTCCGGCGCGAGCGGCCGTTCCGTACGGACGGGTGCTCTTATTTAGCGAGTGGTTGAGTTTTTCACTTCTACCCACATCGTGTGAGAAAGTTTTGTGATCATGGACGAAAATAGGAGTGAGGAAGAAATGAGTGATTCGGATATTCTTGAAAACTGTGAACGAGAACTATCTGCAATAATTCATAACACCAACTCGAGTATGTCGGAGAATAATAATTTTGAAAAATCTGCTGAGAAAAGGAAAGAAAGGGATGATGATATCATTGACGAGGAAGGATTCATAACTGTGAGTAGAAGGAAACCTAAGCGACTTTTAAGAAGTTCCTCAACTTCCCCCGAAAATAATAATACTCCACTATCTGAAGTAAACGTATCTAGTGACAATTATGTTTTCTATGAGATCAGTATAACTTCACTTGAAAGTTTACCTAAACCAATTGCAATGGCGAAACTCCTTCATTCAGGAAACATCAAAAACATCAATAGAATCAAATATAAAGGCCCAAATATAAAGGCTCTTAAAGCAGGAAAAATTACCGAATACCTAAAAGATATATGCAATGCCTATAATCTTAAAATTCATATTGACGTTCCCACTCGTAAAGAGTCCTGCATAGATCACATTCTAAGCAACATAAAAAATGCATCAGCCACTGTACTACCTCTCTTCCTTTCAGACCACGACACAGCTCAAATGCTTTGTTTTCCAGTAGGCAAAATAAACACCATACCAAAATCGCATTTCATATACAGAAGAGACTACTGCCTCGAGAACACAAATAAGTTTAAAGAATGCTTGAGCAATATGTCGTGGTCGGATGTATATGGTGAAAGTGATTTAAATTCTGCTTTTGAGATATTTCATGAAATTATATGCTTATTTTACAACTTATGTTTCCCTATAATAAGAATTAAAATTAATAATTTGATCTCAAATAAACAAAACTGGATAACCAAGGGTCTAAAAATATGCTGCAAAACAAAAAGATTTCTTAGACACTGTTATTATAAAAACAAAACTACAAGTTGTAAGTCAAAATATCTAACATACTCTAAACTATTAAAAAAAGCTATACGCACGGCACAAATAAACNTATACCTTGATTTTTTAGAATCCAGCAGAGATGTAAACAAACACTTTCATACACAATTACACCATAATCACTTACGTGTTCATAATATCATACACATTATTTAACAAGCCCATGAAACCAACTTTATTTTCACGTTTATACAAGTTTGAAATCAATCTTTGAAACAAATTATTTTAGCAAAATACGTGGACGATGAAAATTTGTTAGACTTGTCAAATTGACTTGACGTTTAAAATCATGTGTTATCTCCATATTGTCTATGACTTGTCTCTGACACATCAGTGCTGTAACCTGTGAGTCATAGACAATAATCTCTAAATTTAATCGATATTTCTTTAAGTATTCACTTATTCCGATTACTGATTAATTTTAAATAAAAAGTATACGATACTTTGTTAAGTTTTCCAGCGATAACTTCGATATTATTGGAGATAACGTAAAATTATTTTTCTACTTTTAGTGTATACTTTTTCGGAGTCAGTTTAATTTTTAGTCGGTTTTATTGAAACGAAATTATTTTCCTTTTTTATGCAATAATGCTTACGTATTGTTCCATTGCTTATTAATAAAAGAAAAAAAATCTTCTTTTAATTGATAGCATCTTATTAATTACCTCCCTAGCGGAATAGAGCAACAAAGGACTGAGCGAGCGGGATGTCACTAGTAGCAACACTGTCAAACAGAACTTTTTGCAACTATTTGAAGTTTAATAACTTTACGGATTTTACTGTCCACAGTGTGTTTTTTGATTACATCTGTGCATACAGTTTGTTTCCTGTTCTCGAAAATTTCATAATCAGTTCACGTTCACACCCGGCGATGATACGCAAGTACTACAATAATTTCACTTCGCGATTAACGAGAGGTTTTGTCGCATCACTAGTTCACAGACTAAAAATATTTTTATGTCAGTTGGCCATGTTTGATGACATTTCTGCTGATTTCTAAAAAATTAGACTGTAGAAAGGAGACAAAAACAATCTCATCAGATTTCAAATATAAAATCTGTGGCGTTCCCCAAGGGAGCGTGCTGGGACCAATTTTGTTTCTACTGTACATAAATGACATAACGCAAGTGACAAGACACAAATGTACATTATTCGCTGACGATATTTCGATAATAGTGACATCTGATGACAAAAATAAAGTAAATTATCATGAAAATGACATTAATAATACGATTGACAATATAACTAAATGGCTACATGCAAATAATCTTAAAATTAATATTAATAAATCAAAATTCATACAATTTAACAAGCATAAACAAAAGAGATTCGATCCAAACATAAACATAAAAAAGATAAACGAAATAACAGACCTCAAATTCTTAGGTGTATCAATTGACGAAAATCTAGACTGGAAAAAGCATATAGTTAGCGTCTGTGTTCGAGTCAATAGGTTTGTATATGCCCTTAGACAAGTGAAAAACGTTACTTCTAGAAGAACCGCCATTATGTCCTACCATGCCTACATTGAATCCATCCTTCGATACGGGGTTATTCTATGGGGTAACAGTACAAACAAAAATATGGTATTTATAGCACAAAAAAGGTGTATCAGAGCCATATGTGGAATTTCTCCTCGCGAGTCCTGCAGGCCACTATTTAAAAGCCTCGGACTACTGCCATTCCCATGCCTGTATATTTATGAAGTAGCAATTTTCGTACACAAAAATCCGGAGCTCTTTCAAAAAGCGGGTAATTTTCATCTTAGATATCCCCATAGACTGATATTAAGTGATATACCAAAATCAACAAAGTATGGGAAAAGCTGTATTTGTATGTGTGTTCGAATCTATAATAAAATTCCAAATGAATTTAAACTGCTCACTATTAATTTGTTTAAGAATAGACTATATAAATGGCTAAACCAACATAGCTTCTATGACATGAAGGATTTCTTTGCGACATAACATTCGTGCTAAGCTGATTATTAATATTTTGTTGACATTATTGTAAATTGAAATGAATTGACTTAAATTGAATTCTGACATTATTGTAACCGAGACATTATTATGAACTTATTGTATTAATTAGATTCCAACTACTGTATATAAAATATTTGCATGCATTCTTTGATGAAGCAGAACATGAGCACGTTTCAACATGTAACACCGATATTTAATTATGTATACCATGTTTTAAGCAAATAAATAAATTATCTTATCTTATCTTATCTGTATAAACAATAGCCAAATATTTTTTTTCAGTGTGCTTTTGTAACAATTCAATACATTATACATACCTACTTACATCATGTATGTAAAAGGGACATAGTAATCTCTATTTAATTTATGTTCATGGTAATGCTCCAGACAGCGACTCATACTCAAGTTATAGATTTCCCGTATCCCTCATGCGTCTTTATGGGTATTTTAGATGAAATGGATACCGCGTCTAAGTACCGATAAAAGATAAGTACCATAGCGTTTATTCTTCATAATATTATATTGGATTCATAAATCACAGCGGCCTGCAGAAAATGTCGACTTCTACGACTTATATAGCAGAAGAACATAGGAGCATTTAGCTGAACAACATTACTGGGAAATTTAATTTTCGGCTGCGTTTTCCAATTAAATTACAAATGTCTATAAGCAAGCCTCTCACTAGGGGAACAGACGATTTATTGAAGGTTGCGGGAAGTGTCTGGGAGCGCAGGACTGGTCAGTGTGGAAATCCTTTGTCCAGCAGTGCAATGGACGTCATTTCACTGAAACGAGCGAAACTATAGACAGCTTAATCTTCTCAGAAAGGTTCTATGAAACGCTGTGCTGTGTATTTAAATAGAAAAAAACTGAATGCGCCATAAACTGTGTTTATTCCAGAGTTTCACAATCAGGTCAATTAAATGTTCCTCGATTGAAATCTCAATCAAACAGAGGCAATAAACAGTAAATGTTTTTTTAGTTTTTACAGTTGTGGCATTACTCTACTTTAATCATGAATATTGAGTTCCTTTTTATGGCAATCTAATAAGTTGATAGCTACAAAGTTACTATTATTATTGTTGTACTTACCTAGATGCTTTGTTGTTTTTTCTTTATCGTGCGTGCGTAGACGCAATATCGTACTTATCAAACCTTGCAGTTTCTATTTTAGTCTCCCTATAATTCTACATACTTAATTTTTATTATGCATATCTAGTTAATTCGTTTCAATCCCTTATTTTCCTTTGTACCCTTGGCTGTTCCCTTGTTGGTACAGTGGAAAATAATTTTTAACCGCTGTACCCTTGGCCGTAAAACCCAACCAACTTAAATTGTACACTTGACCAAGAAGACTGTCTTTTTTTTAATTTGGCCAAAAAACAAAAACAAATGAACATCGGTAAAAACAAATGAAGTAACAAGAGGTCTTCCCCACGACTTTTCCTGTACTAATTCTTCTAATAATGCTGAGTCATTCGTCATTTCGCACGATTATACGACTTAGTACATCCTGTCACATAAAAAAAAGGTATGTGTGCGGGTTGACGACAAAAAATACCTATAAAGTAAAGATGGGTGCCAAATCTTTTTAGTGCGAGACGACGAATAACTCGCCCTGTTTGATACCCCTTCACCATAACGCCTAACGAGTTTAACATAAAATTTACCAGAAATCGTTTTCTCATAACATTTCACTCTCGACGTAGGGCGTATCAAAATTACCGTATCAATATTAATTACCTCTCGTATATTAATCCTGGCGTCTTAGACTTTTCGGAGCCAAATAAAGCGAACACGTTGTTTAAAATGCTAATGAGTTTAATTTAAGGTGTCTAACGCGCGTAATTATAAACAGTCGTTAATTAAAAGTTGTAGGCATTTCTATTTTACTTAGTTTTTAATTAAAATTATTTTAAAATACTAATACTATCTTCTGCCCGCGACTTCGCCCGCATGAATTTCAACCTGGAAATTTTTTCAAAAAACTAATTTATTATTACCAACCAAAAGCTAGTGTAAGTCTTAGGTTGAGTGGCACCACCAAACTTTGACCGCAACTTTAACGATAACTGGTGATTTTTGTATGGAGGTTGACATATTTTTGACGTTTGTTACAGTCAAAGTAAGATGGTGCAACCCAGCCTTAATTGTGCCAGTAAGAGAAATTGTTGTTGCCCACAAACTTCCACCTTATAAATAAAATAAACATATCTCTGGGCCTCAATTTCTACACCAAAATCATAATAAATCGGTTCAGTGGCTCAAAGATGGACAGACTTACTTTAGGATTCATAATATTAGTATGGATGAACATAAGAGGGTTAATACGAGTTTTTCTCGAAAGCTTTTTATTATAGTATACATTATTGTTAATACATTGTTAAATGTAAGAGTAATTGCTTTTCCATTTAGACATAAATTAAGCGATTCATTAACATATACCCAAGCGGTGCTATCTCACACTCAGTCGCGTTAATGCTCACACCAAAAGCTTTATAGAATGACTTTGAAATATTGGGTTTGAGAATTAAGAGCCTCCTCTACGTACTCTTATATTCATAGGCCTCTTTTTCTCCACATTTCAAAGCATTATAATTTAAATAAATTCATAGGTATTCGGTAGTTAGATTTGTTTTTATTTAATGGGGTGCATATTTTTTCCGTTATGAAATTACCTAGCATGACCGAATTGGGTTTCTTTCCCAAGACTTGTCACTAATTATGTACCTACTTAAAGTTTAAAATCAGAATCAAAGAGAGCTTAAAAAGGCCTTTCCTTGTTTGTTCTCATGATACATTCTAATATAACTTTAAAATTAATCCGCCTTTCATTTTGTTTCAGCGCTTCCCATCATGAAGTAACGCCAAGGAACACTACAATGCCTTCCAGCATCCAAAATGATTTACAAGTGAAGTGAATGCCAAAAGTGAAAATGCCGTATCGAACATTCAATGCCAGCCTGCCCGACATGAGTTGGAACGAGAGTGAAGTGTGGGGAGTGTCTCCCATAGACCTGGATGTGTTCTACAGACCAGATGTGGTGATTATAGTGTTGTACGTGGCAGTGCTGACGGCCTCGCTGTCAGCCAATACGCTGCTCATCTTCATTGTCATCAAGTTCCAGTATATGAGAAGGTAAGATGTTATCACAGATCACAGAAACTAAAGGGAGTGACAAGGGGGCGGGGCCGGTGTCGCAGGAATATGCCCAAAAACAGAACACATTGCTCGTGAAAGTAATGATGACAGCAGCGACGTCATAATGTAAATAGTTTACTTTGTACTACACTAAAGATTATTCGAAAGTTGAGTGCTGTGTACCTACCATGAGTTTACGTAAGGTGTGCTCGCTAGCGAGTACGTCAAAAATCTCTATAAGGATTTTGTTTCTTGAAAGTAGCCGCTAGGGGCGCTGCACAATATGTCATACAATGAATGTCATTTTTTTTACGCAGTCGCTAGCGAGCACACCTAACGTAAACTCATGGTAAGCACACTGATATTTTGATTTTAATGCGACACTGAGTTTCGAACTCTGCGCATAGTTGACACGGTCTCTCTATATCCGTATGGTTGTAATAAACCTTTTTTGAAGAGACGGTGCTGATCGAATTTCAATTCTTTAATGATTTTTTATAACCTAGAGATCTAGTAGCACAGGAGTGTCCCAAGACGATTCAAGCGAGGATCGAGCGAGATATTTAACAACTTATTCACGGTTTGAATTAATTAATGGGCTCCTCTTGGAAACATTTTAAATGAAAATATTTTTGGTGGGATTTATTTATAATTGGCGTTATCGTTAAGTGCTGTACGTAATAATTTACTACATTACTGGTATACTGAATTATGTAGCCGTAACTGGTATACTGAATTATGTGGTCTCAAAGTCCCGTTCAATAAAACTTTATAAAGTTAGCTGTTTTTCTTTGTTATCTTACTTGCCATTAATTGAATTTAGCAAAGTTAAACACGTTGGATGCCACGCGGTTTACCGGCGAACAATAAAACTAAAGTGTCTCAGCAGTCAACGACTTAAATAAATTGTGTTTTATGCAGCATTATTAAAACGCTTTTGTTCAATACCTAAAATGCCACAATAAGTAAAACCAAATGCCGTCTTGAAATTGTATTTAGATTAGCGTATTTATCAAAACGGGTAATTCAGAATACCTTCGCGGCAATTAATAAGAACGGCGAGGTAATGGAAGCTTGCTTTCTTTATTAATTTCCCTTCAGAATCCAATTTAATTGCAAAGTTTTGTGTTTGATTTATTTCTGTCGCTTGGAATTTTCGGGGAATGAAATGTGCCTACTCCAATTGGCTTTTGCTTAGTACCTATCGAATACGTTTTGGTGAAATATTGATTTCAAATCATTGAAATTCAAATCATTTACAAAGAAAATAATGAATGAATCTCATTAATGCTGTATTGGTGATATTATTATTACTGGAATAACTCTGTCAATGAGAGCATGGAATAATAAAATGAAACTTAATTTTAAATTTCTGGACAACATCACTTATCTTTGACACATTTATCTCAACCATGCCCAATTCTGTTTATATTAGTATAGTATTTCAATTCCGATAAATTGCAATATACGTTGCCATCCAGGCTATTTTATTACGTGTTATTGCTAAGCTAAATATAATCAGAACTAAATGCTAACAACATGTCTTCAATATTAAACGAAATGTGCCACTTGAACAAACAATATTTGCCAAAATAACTCGGTAAGTAATTCGGATGAAAAATCACAACTTATGAAATAATATCAAAGTAAAGTACAGAAGCATGGCAACACATTTCGTAAAGTACGTCGGGCCGTTTGTGAGGTTCAATAAATTACCAAAAACGTCTTATTTCTTTCAAAGTAACACACGTCTTGAAGTAGTAGAAAAATGTTAACACAAAGTGAAAGAAGTAACTCGTAAACTTGTATATTCTTCTTGTTCTGTCTTGTGGGTTGAAAGAAGCATTAATGTAATAACTCTGGTGCCAGAAAAAAAGAATGAAGTATAGTTTAATTTAAAGTCTTCATTGAGATTTGACTAGTCAAACCCCGATTACATCAAATTGAGTTTCGACGTTTGACTGACCAAATTAGTTTCTCCTAGGTTTGACTAACATTCTTTAGTCAAAGGCTGAAATTTTTGGGGTTTGACTAAGACTTCTAGTCAGACCTGAGGATTGACTAGTCAAACCTAGGATCGCCTGAGCTTCGAGGTTTGACTATAACACATACACGCTTCAATAGGTACCTACTTAATTTCCAATGTCATTCAAGCGGCGTCCAATACACGAGAGTGCCCGAAATCTAAATCAATTAAATCCACAATCACTTCCTACTTCAGTTTTGTTTATGGACTCCATAACTTCCGCTGATTGGATCCTAGTCGGGAATAAATGGCAGATGTTTTAATAAACAGCTGTGCCACAGTCCAGTGAAAACGGGCAGAACACAGCGTTTTTAATAAAGTACGTTTTATACAAGCACAACCTAATATAGCTGCATCTTCGTTAAAGTGGTTTGACTAAAAAAACGTCTCATGGTCTGATGCGATTGACTATAAACATTTTGGTGTCAATTTAGATTCGATTATAAGTTCAAACAAATACCTACATTACTCATAAAAGACTCTACATTCATAATTTGAGCTTAGTTAATACAATGAACAAAAATTAGCCTTTCGTATGCTTTAGCATGGATATGTCACCGTAAAATTATGAATTCCGTCAGATTATAATCTGACGTAGTAAAATTACAATCTTATCTAAACTAACCCACTGTTAGTTTACAATCTAACGCGTTATATTATAAACTGACAGAGTTCACAATTTCACGTTGACAGATATAACACAATTACTCTCGGGATTGTGTCTGTATTCTCGCCATTCGATCGAGGACTGATTGTGAGTTTACATAAAACGCGCTCACTAGTGAGCTTGTTTAAAAAATATGAAAAATTTAGTTCTTGAAAGTTTCCGCTAGGGGCGCTGAACAATCCGTCATACATTTAATGTCATTTTTTTAAATGTAAACTCACACTCAGCCCTCAGTTCATGATTGTATTATCATAAGCCGTGACTTTAGATACCCTAGCTAAATAATAAAGAGTGGCTTTTCTTTCCTAGCTGTATTCCTAGGGTAAGATTTAAAATCCTTCTTAATAGGTCAGGCGGCCGGCAGTTAACCCTCTTGAAACAAAGGGAAGGTCTTAATAAATTGTCACCACGTATACGTGCATAAATTACACCGAGAATTTAGGGCTGTGGTTACACTGTGGGGTTTTGTCATAGTCATTAGTTTTACCGAAATTCTTTGTTGTACATAATGTACAGTCTGAAAGGCTATTAATACTGTAAATTACTGCTAATTAAGAGAGTGGTGCTCTATAAAAAATTAAGATGTTGGTAGGATGACTGAAAAAATTAACGGTCTTGTACCTACCTACCTGGATTGCTATAACTTTCAGTAAAGATAGATAGTTATGAGTAGAACACACTTTATTACACAAGACAAGAAAAGAAAAAGAAAAATATACAAAAGATAAGGAATGATTTAGGCGATATCTTCCAGAAAAGATAGTGACTGTGTTAATGTAAGAATGGGCTAAATAATGCTTAAGTTTAAATCCTACCAAAATACGAACATAAAGCCTGCTTTTTAATTAAAAGTTACGAAGCCTTGAGCTTACTCAGTTACATAACCTAGAGCTTGTTTAAGAACCGAGCTCTGAAAGTGTGTTTTAAGCCTAAATCTCTCTGTAATGCGGCATAAGAGTAGGTACCATTTCACTACCAAATTGTATTAAACTTCCGCAGTTTAATTGCAGATATTGTATTTTAGCCTCAGGTAGGTTTTCAATTACAAAATATGTAGATGCATTAAATCAGTAGTCTCAAGAAAATATAATTAAAGTTAAGATAACGTAAAAATGCTTTTTACAAAAGCAAATAATAGCAGAATTTATGGGTTCTTCAAACTTAAACCACAATAATTTTCTTCTACTAAGTAATACTTATTTGAATCTAATGAGAAAAATATGAGATCCGTAAGTACCTTTTCAAACTTTGTACATTATTCTAATGCAAAATTCTAGTAAGTCTTTGCATTTCTTCTCAACTTAAAATTAAATTAAAAGAGTCTCAGTTGTTTGATTGTTTTTTACAGTCTAACTTGTTTCGTAACACAGGATTGCTCGTGGCTTTATTCTAATACTTTAATATTTGTTTTATAAGATGATCAATGAAACTTATAAGTAAATTGAAAGAACTTTTACATTAGTTACCTAAGAAATAAGCATAATTTGAATAATCACGATTAGATACAAGATAACAAAATTAAAACATGGTTACATAAACGTCTAGTTAACTAAGATACAAATAATGATTTCTACTTATCATAATAGTCATCAACCACTATTCTTGGCGTGCAGTAAAATGATCGACAAACGTAACATTGCTTAAAATACATACACACTTGGAACGTCCGAACCCTGGACTCTCGCATCAAAAGAGTGCAGCTGTCTAAACCAGTACACCGCGAAGATAATGATGAAAGTCAGCGGATGTAATTGAAACGTACTTATGTATGGTTTTAGGTCAAGAACATGGCAATAAGCCAAGAATGTAGCTCCATTCAAGGAATGTAATGCATGCATGTCAAACAAACATTTCTGCATTATCTTTGGTAAATATTTACAAGTCCACTAAAAGATGAATCGTTTGAATAATTTCAACATTTAAGAAGTGTTATATATAACTTTAGTTTCATGTAATATTTTCAACTAAACTGGAGCCACACCATTTTACAATGCTTTGCTTCTATTATTAGTTGTAAAAAGCGAAAATAATAATTTTTTGGCAGATTGAGTATCGTAGAAATCCAAGATCGCTCAATTTGACCACCCACTCAACACGCAATCCTAAATCGTAAGTAATCATGTATTCGTATTTTTACATGAACGCCTTGATATCTGAAATTTCATGAACAAAATGCTCACAATTACTTAAAGTGAGTTCTCAAATAGTAAACAATTCCAGGATCTACATAATAGTCCAAATCACTAACAAATCGTCTCACATCGCCTCACTCTCCATCAATCAAGATTGATTTCAAACGCAAAATCCGGGTACCTACCGCAAAGAAAAAAATCACTATGCGGTTTTCCCAATTCGTTCCCAGCATTAATCAAGCTGATTGCCCAAATCGAAACACGGTTCCGAGCTCCGGGGCAAGTTAAGCTGTAAGACCTGGTTTCCACCGAGGCGGAGCGGAGCAGAGAAGTATTTTGAATAACCAATCAGATTCCATTATTTGCACAAATCTCCGTAAATTTCCACAAACAAGTGGAAACGGATCGAGCGGAGAAGAGCGGAAAAGTGTTGGGCACACTTGTTTTTTCTATAATTTAATACCGAGTTCACATGTAATTTGCTTACTTAGTTATGAATTGTTTTAGTGTTCACTTACCTACCCACATTAACTTATTTAAAAATGTTTTAGTAGTAGAATGTGTTTATTTAATTGGCTCATGTTCAGGTTGTATCATCCTGCACATGTATGTACAATTAAAGCTGGGTTGCACCAACTTAAAGTAAGTTTGACAAACGTCAAAAATCTGTCAAACTCCATACAAAAAACACCGGTTATCGTCATAGTTACGGTCAAAGTTAGGTGGTGCAACTCAGCCTAAATGCTGTTGAAACATTGTTAAACAAATAAAATAAAATATAGAATTTGACAGTGGCGTGGAGAAAAGTGGAGAATAACGAAGAAGAGTGGAGAAGAACGAAGAAGACCGAAGATGTGCGGTGTTTCATAGAAAGCAATAGATTGACAGCTGACAGCTCCGCACAGCTCACATATCTCTTGTCTCCTCACCACTCCGCTTTTCTCCGCTCCGCTACGTGGAAAACGGACCTAAACCGTAACTCATTTACAGCCGAAACCGCTCGTAACATTAACCACGAGGTTATAAAGCAGTATTAAAATATCAAACTTTATAAATCGCACCGTAATTTGAAACACGGCGCTGATGGAAATGGCGGTAGACTAATTGACGTTATAAATCTGTGCTTTCAACTCGCCAGACTTGAATGAAGTCGGTTAAAAATGGGGTTAACTTATAGCTTTTTAATTAAGTATGTAGGTAGGTATAAGTAAGTATTCCAAGTTTCATAATGAATTTATTTATAAACTTACACGAGTATGTAGGTAAAATAGATTCAATACTCTACAAAGTCGCTTTCCTGTCTGTGTGTCTATCGCCCGTATTCACAAACATTACTATGAGGTCTCACAGTGTGCGTGGACGCACAGGGTGACACATAAACCAATCATAGAGCTCTATTCAACGCTGTGCGTTCGATTTGCTGCTTCACTTAAGCAAACATCGTTTGTGAATGCGGGCGTTTGTATGGTTAGAACTTTGAAACTACGCAACGGATTTTGATGCGTTTTTTTTAAGAGTGGTTCAACGGGATGGTTTATGTACTGTACTTATACTTAGCACCCGTGTGAAACCGGCGCTGGTCGCTAGTTGATTTCAATTCAAAGTATGTACAAGGTCTTACAAATAATAATAATTGTGATTACTGTGAGCCAAATTGAAATTCTTCGTAGATGAATTTGGAAGACTTATGAATGTTTGTCTTATAAACAATTTATGATTAAATACGAATAGTTTATACGTACTCATATTACCTTTATATTGTTATAATATTCCTCTAGATTGTCACGAGGGAATTTGATCCTGAACTTCTAAATCAGTTTTGATTAATTTCGTATCGGGGTTCAAGTTTTGCTTCTCTGGGACTAATTTACCTTCATATTCATATTTTGATAGATTGTTCAAATACAATGCGAGTAAATAGTATTTGAATATGGTTAACTTTTAGGTCAAGTTTCTAATTTTTATTTTATTTTTTATTTTATTTGTTTAACAATGTTTCAACAGCATTAAATTGTACATAAATGTATAGGTTAATAAAATAGTTTTACCCTATATTGTTAGTGACAACGTATTTCACAAATTTCCAGTTGAGGAATTAGGAAAAAGCAATTTTGGGTAAAATACACCCGAACGATGTTTCAACCAACAATTTTCGCAGCTAGTTCTCAGTGTTTGTTTTTAATCTACATTTTTAAATTGCTCACCGCTTGAAATAAAATTACCGTGATCCCCTGCTTATCCTGTACCATTGGAAGATTAAATTGACAATTTGTTGCTACAAATTTTTACACTAAAATAACTTGAATGACTATTTTTCGGACTAGGTAATGAAAGAAGAGCTTAAAGCTTTCAGGCTGAAATTATATTAAATTAGGGCATGCCGATAATGATGTTTTTGTAAGCTTATGAAATATTCAGTAATCAGCCTAAGGGCTGAACTACATAATTGCGACATTTATATTGTACGAGTAATAACTCACAGTGAACAAAATAAAAGATTACAAATCTAAGAAAAACAAAACATTTGAATCAGTGTTGACATTAACATCAACCTACGTTAGGTTGATGTTAATGTCAACACAAAATACACCAATCATTCGCTAGCCGCAATGTATTATAATTAAAATAAAACAATCAATTGAAATCCAAATTCCATTTGGATTCCATTTCATCAATATCAGCGACATGACGAAAACTAGTGTATAAACAAAACATGTATACGTCTCAAAAAACGAGGTTATCCAGTATAATGGTGTAAATTCTGAAATAAAAAATTGACAGGGATCACATTATACCATTACAGCGATACGTTTACTTAACACCGTGATAGCACGGTATATTTATGGCGATAGTGAATGAAGCGAAGTGTTTAGATGCCTAGATATAATCAATGCAACGCGGCCTTGATAATATCTGGGCTAAATTAATATAGGTAACCTTATAGGATTAACATGCACGTGCTTACTGCTGTCTGCCATTGTTGATATAATGCGATATCATTATTAAGCAAACTCAAATGATGGCATAAAAAACAACAAAATTAACAAATTACAGAAACTAGGCAAACGATTTCCATGGGGGGGTACTAATTCGATTCTATAAAAAGCATATTTATTTAGAATCTTTATTGCACACAACAACACGGTACAAAAGGCAAACGTGATTCCGTGTGATATTCTTTACCAGTTAACCTTGCTTTTGTGAATCTGTAACCAAACTTTTAAACTGTCTACGAAACAATATAGCTAGGTATATTCCTATATCGATCTGATTTCGAGTCGATAACCAATTTCTCATTGTCTAAAGACCCAGCTGTCACTATCCAGCGGACACCGTCGTCAAATATTTAAAAATAAAGTAATTTGGGAGCGCGCCGGCGTTTGATTTTATCTTAAAACGACACGCTAATCACTAAGTAGGTGTGCTTTGAAAATTCTCGCCTTCATTATCGGCTTATGTCCACAGACTGGAGTATCATAATTAGCAATCTAAAAATAAAGCAATCTTGTTAATAAGATGTGTTAAAATCTACTGAACTTCTGCATGTGGTTAGGTCCAATTCTGAGATGAGACATATATTAAAAAATTACTTAAAAATTAAATAGCCAAAATGGTGTTTTGCTTTTCTGCCTTAAGACGCCAGGCGGTGGGCTTGACTATCACTGGGGGCAAAAATAATGCGAATACAATCACTATAGCTAAGAGTATAAGCTATCCCATCAAAAACAATACTTGTCAAAAAAACCAAGTCTCGCAACTCAGTTGTTCTACGGTAAAAAGTTGTGAGATCCATGTAATACCAAGTCCAGGCCAGGAAATCTTTAACGTTTTACATAAATTATTGACTTGGCCATCGCACTAAATAATTTAATTTACACGTGTTTTCATGCGATGGCCAAGTCAATATATTTATGTAAAACGTTAAAGTTTTCCTGGCCTGGACTTGGTATTACATGGATCTCACAACTTTTTACCGTAGAACAACTGAGTTGCGAGACTTGGTTTTTTTGACAAGTATTGTTTTTGATGGGATCTCATTTCTTTTTGTATTTTGTAGACAGCAGTTATGTATCTAGAAAACTGGACCGAAATTGAAAAAAATTACTCGACTTGGCGGTTGCACTACCGTGCCCCCAAATATTTTAGTTTTTCCTTGATTCATACACCAAACACTACTTATATTCCAAATTTGAAGCTTCTAGGTCTGCTAGAAGTGCCTTAGAATTTTGATGATCGGTGAGTCAGTCAGTGAGTCAGTGAGTCAGTGAGTGACAAAATTAAGTAACTTTGACCCGTTATAATTCTTAAACTACTGGTTCAAATTGAATGAAATTTTAAATATACCGTGTCTTTACAATGCCTGCATAGCTAATGAAAATTCAGCCTTCTAGTTTTATCCACAACGAAGTTACAGGCGGTCGAAAATGGCCTGAATTGCTTCGAGAAAAGGATGGTACGGCCGTGCCGCTTTTTTGCTCGACTTGGTGGGGGCACTGCCGTGCCCCCAGATAAATTGATTGAGTCTACCGTGGATGGGATACCTAGTATAGAAGGTCTATCTAAAAGAGCCTTTTCATTAGGAAAAACTCGACTAATGAGGATAGTTCCAGAATAACGGGAAATAGCGTTGCGGATATACACAAAAGATCCCAACGGGTTGAAGTGTTCAGTGCTATGTCATCGACCTCAAGGGATTCGGACTACGTTAAATCCGAATCGTCAAAATACGGATTTAGGAAACTACCAGAGAAATCAGTTAACGGATATCGGATCTAGTGCGTAAACTAACATACAAATAGCTCTACCGTTACTTTGGATCGTATTATTTCGGATTTGGATCGGATTTAGTGCCAAACCAATCTAAGACGATACAACACTATGTTGCTTAAACAGTCTTTTGTATATTTATTTGTTAGGTGCGGGGGTATGACCTCATTATTTCCCCTGGCTAAGCCCGCCAGCCACACAAAAGCTGTTTAGTGAATTTTGGTTATCTCACTGTTGTTTATTGGCTGATTGATGGCCTTTCCGATCTGTTAATTTATAGCAGACGTTTATTGCCCGTTACACCACGGTTTAAGACCAAACGATATATTGTGTGTTTGGCGAAGAAAACTGGACATTAAAGTTTTCCATTTATTGGACAAAGGCTTAATAAATTACAACCTATCACGTGGGTGTAATTGAATGCAGCTCAGTGATTGTTATCGAGATTTCAATGTAAGCCCATTGGATCGTATTATTAAAGCGTCTTGAACTATTAGACTCGATTTTTATACTTCTTTCAACAATGTAAACACTTATTTCTTCACATAAGTTATTGAAAATCTGCCCTATGATCTATAAGTTCCTTACAAATTGGAAAATATTTTAAAGGTTTACTAACTGATACATTATTAAGTTTGCTATGAACAATATATTTTCTAGTCACTACTTTCTGATAAATGTTCACCAATATGACAGACAGTTTTAATTTATTCGTCTGTTGGATATTTAAATAGAGGATTTAGGATAGAAAATATTGTACTACCTATTCATCATAAATAATGTAGTATTCTAATAGTGAAATATTTTTTCAAATCGTTCTAATAGTTTCAGAGCATATTCAATGCAAACAAACAATGAAATCTTTCCTCTTTACAATATTACTGTAGATTTTCCTGTCTCTATGCTAGAAAGAAAGGCCGCTAACACGTTTGGTCTGAATAAAATCGTCATTCGCGACACAACCGCTCATTCATTTGGGTTCGGTCGTCAGAGAAAGCCTTGACCCGCCTAAAACGTTCTGAACTATACAGATCAGGTTATCTTTGTACCGCGCCGCGACACGACACACCCAGGCAGAGTATTTCTAGCCTAACTTACTAGCAGTCCACCTTATTTTGACCTCTTATTGATGGTGAATTTCAAAAGCTATAAAATCCAAGTCCGTTATGGATAGAAATAAAGATACAAGTACCAAAGTAGCTAGTGGTATTTAAAAGTAACTCCCTAAAGATATTATTTTGAATAAAGCCAGTATCTGAGCTAAGGATTTTTACAATGGTCCATTAACTATTGTAAATATCTTTACAACACAATACGATTGTGTTATATTTTTGAACCTAGATACAGTTATTTGGTAAATAAAGATTGTTATTATCATTTCTTTGCATAAGTGCCGTCTTCTTCCAAACATCCCTTTTGATCTTTTTAAGAAAACAGTGTCATATGATATCGTCAGCTCTTAGAAAACCTATAAACGTAATATTTCGAAATTAATGACGGCATGTAAGGCCCTCCGCAAACGAGAGAATACATTAAAATTTGATTAGTGGAGTTAACGATGTTTCGACCGTCAAAATCACAAAAACCAACCGATGGTAACGAGGGCAGTATCCTGAGCATAAGTAGCTCTTGCAATCGGATTCCTTATAAAAAGGCGGGGCCTTATTTTGTTTTCATTTAAAAAAACATTACCCCAGTGATAACATAACGGGAACGATATTTGTTAGTGTTCTCGCTACAGAGTACGAATTTCTCTAGTAATCGTTTTCCTTATACAATGGTAACGGTAATAAACGATTACCATACCATAAGGAAAACTATATTTTATTCTCTCTATGGTTGTTATATGATTGCTCTATCTTTTTTTACAAACGACAACATCTCAGTGTTAGAGTGGATTTGTTGTTTTATCAATAATTTTTATATAAAATACAAAAGTCTTTATTAAAATGTAAGTCATAGGATACATAGATCTAGGTCTTTGTTTTATAGATATAAATGGATAAAGTTTAAACTCTATACTAGTTCTAGCAACTACAATAGCACGGTGATTTAAACTTTGGCCTGTTTTTGAATAATAATATGAAGAGATGATATTAGAAGACGATTTACAATATCAAAGCTAACTAAATCTGTGACTCTGATAAATCCCTGAAAATTATTTCTTTAAAGATGACATTTTGTATTGTGTGCGGAGACCCTAAGTGTAAATACATGCTTCGTCTGTAATGATTGTGTGTGTATACCGTTTTGACATTGGTTGAGCTTCCACATTTTCAGGAAAATACACCTTAATTTTATTCAGCTTAAGTACGATTTTGTATTTATGCAAACCAAAAGATGTCCCTAGATTATATCGAAATGGATTACATAATATTTGAAATTGGGGTGGGCGTTTAACGGATTTCGATTTAATGACAAATTACTTTTAAAAATAAGGTAATGTTAGTTTTTAACTAGAATATGATTGGACATTTTGATTTTATTGAGTCTTATGTCTGTTCCCAATGGCAAATGTACAATGCATAATTATCTTAGTTTGGGACTAAGGCTCAATTGCACCACCTAATTTTGACAGTAACTATGACGATAACCGGTGTTTTTTGTATGGGATTTGACAGATTTTTGACGTTTGTCAAAGTTCAAGTAAGATGGTGCAACCAAGCCTTAATGACCAAGTGCAAAATGTCAAACGGTAACAAATTGTTACCCCTATAAAATGTCAAAATAAAACATTTTTCCTACTGAATAGAATTGCTGGAAAAAGCACAAAAACACCCATTTCAATTCACGCCGCCTTCACCGTATTAAACGTATTTATTGCACCGATTTATATTGACCCGAAACCAGTGATCCTTACCAATGGGTGGAACGATTAACCTTTTTAGGGCCAGTTCGTGTATGTACCCCAATATATGTACAGTGTGTCCGGGCATGTAGTGATCAAACTTTAAGGGCGTAATCTATGGACAATTTTATCGATGAAAATACTTCAAATTTGGGGCTTGACCCATTTCTCGCAAAATTACAAGGATTTAAGTTTTGAATTTTAAGTTTTCACCTCTTCCTTCAAAAATAAGTGATAGCGTGGGTAGCTTAACACTAATAAGCAAAAATTTTATATCATGCAATAGCCAATAAAATTATCTATTAGCAGAAGTAGAAAACAGATACAAATTTCATACATTTTAAGGGAGTAAGAATGGATTTAATTAGAAAAAAACATGACTTTTTTCACTTCTTTTTCAGTTATTTTCCAACACAAGAAAAACCAGGTCGTTAAGGTATGTTTTATTTGCATTGTATTATTAGTATTTGAGCTATTCTACAAAACGAATGTAAATTTATTAGTCTACGTCTATTACTTTCGACGTAATTGTTAAACAAAGATACCCCTTCCCAGCGGTTTCCATAGCGCACGCGACATGCGAAAATGCACTGCCTGAAAGAATCACACAACCTATTCCGATTACTATGGAAACCGCTGGGAAGGGGTATCTTTGTTCAACAATTACGTCGAAACTAATAGACGTAGACTAATAAATTTACATTCGTTTTGTAGAATAGCTCAAATACTAATAATACAATGCAAATAAAACATACCTTAACGACCTGGTTTTTCTTGTGTTGGAAAATAACTGAAAAAGAAGTGAAAAAAGTCATGTATTTTTCTAATTAAAACCATTCTTACTCCCATAAAATGTATGAAACTTGTGTCTGTTTTCTACTTCTGCTAATAGATAATTTTATTGGCTATCGCATGATATAACATATTTGCTTATTAATGTTAAGCTACCCACGCTTTCACTTGTTTTTGAAGGAAGAGGTGAAAACTAAAAATTAAAAACTTAAAGCCTTGTAATTTTGAGATAAATGGGTCAAGCCCCAAATTTGAAGTATATTTATCGATAAAATTGTCCCTAGATTTGGCCCTTAAAGTTTGATCACTACATGCCCGGACACACTGTATATGCAAATAAATAACATAGCTAATGTACAGAATCAAGTGAAGGGTTGAGTTCCAATCGGAGTTTTATGAAAAGATTCTTTAGTCGGTTTCACGGGGAAACCCTTTGATGTGAATGTAACTCGTATTGGCAAACCTTGAGCGTAGTTATTACTCGTATGTGTAATTGGATACCTATTGCAAAAGGGTGGGTAGGTAAGGTTTTTGTGAGTACTTTCATGATATAGTGGTTTAATGCAAAGTAGGAAGTTCGAAACCCGCCGCGCCGCTGGACTATAATGTTGATTTACCACAAAGGGGTACCAAATATTAGTATCGTGTATTTACAAATTACTAAAATTATTTACTAAAAAAAGCTTCGTACCTATATTCTTGTCAAAAATATTAATCTTCACATGTGCGCTTAAATATTTTAAGCTACCTACGCAACGGATTATAATGCAGTTTTCAGCAATAGCTGGAGTGATTCAAGAGAAAGGTGTTTATGTCTAATACATGCCACCCGAGGCCGGTCGCTAGTGTATTAATAAAGACAAATGTTTGTCGCGAATGAGTTTTAGTTGTTTTAGTTTAGTATACGTCACAAAAAGATATACCACCTTATTTAAAGTACCTATTACTCGAAGTCAGCCGAGAGTGGCGTGCAGTAGAGATACGCTGGAAAATAACCGACGAGCAGTTCACAACGGAAGCAATGAAGTGTAAGCCGCTTATTGCAAGAACCTCACAAGTTCACTCGACCCTTGGAGGGCTGGTTCCTCTGATTAGTCCGGAGGGAGATTACAGGGAGGAGGCTTGGCGAGCCGCAAGTACACCACGTGCTGGGTGCTGGGTGCTGGGTGCAAGTTACAAGCTGTGACTAGTGCAAGGTGCAAGTTACAAGTTATAAAAAGTGCAAGGTGCAAGTTACAAGCTGTGACTAGTGCAAGGTGCAATTTACAAGCTGTATAAAGTGCAAGGTGCAAGTTACAAGGTGTAAAAAGTGCAAGTTACAAGCTGTGACAAGTGCAAGGTGAAAGTTACAAGCTGTAAAAAGTGCAAAGTGCAAGTTACAAGCTGTAAAAAGTGCAAGGTGCAAGTTGCAAATGTAAATTATATGCCATTTGTCTGTGGTGTATCTACAGGAGCCTGGCTACATAGGAGTTGCAGCGGTGTGAACAAGAGGTGGGGATAGTCCCGTCATCTATATCACATTCTTAAAAGTTACCATATAACTTTTTAAGTCATATGTCTCCCACTTGGCCACAGAGGGAGGTCGATATTATATTTCGATCTCCTCCTATATTCTTCTCATTAAATTCATTGGGGTTTTAAGACAGTAAGCTATCCCGGGACTCTACAATCTTCTCTCGTTAGGTTTTATTGGATGCCAAATTATGGATCTTGGCTATACGAAGGTTGCATTGCATGCGGTGGAGGGAAAGAGGTGGTATTATTCCTGTTAAGCTGAGACAAAAAATGCAATTGCTATTTGGTTAATGTCGTCGCGTGTCCAAGGATAGTTTCACTTTCCCCGGGGCAAACTTAGCCTTTACCGTTTGGGTTTTTATTGGCGGTCAAGTAGACGAAGGGTGGAAAAGGTCCCGCAGGCTAAAACAGGATTTTCCTTTGAACTAAGTTTGTTTAACCTCAATACCTGATGTTTAATATCGATTGGGATTAAGAGTACGTTAAATTAGCCTATTAACTTCACCTTTTACTTTTAAAATAATTTAGTTTTGGTTATTAAAATCTTAGATTTAAATCGGAAGCACTTTTACACGTCCTAATATTTTTTTGTAAACCTACAACGAATATAGGTACCACTAACATAACCTTAACTCTACCAAAAATTATGTGTTACCGCCTATGTAAACGCGTGGATATCTTAAACATTCTTCAGGTTCATTTATTTAACCACACAGAAGACTTAATGGTTTCATCGTAATGTCTTGAATCGACTTGATCTTTGACTGAAGCGTTTGCTCAAATCTACATACAAATACGAGGCGATATTAAAGCATGTTCTTAGACATTTGGCAAAATTATTTTGATAAAATATGTGCTATTATTGAAACTACTAAATTAACTAAAATATTATTGACCAGTCAGAAAACGAAATAACTACCATACAACTAATCAATTATGTAAAGTAGGTGATGCACTGAGCCTGAAATGTAAGTTATAGTTACATATTTAGGTACATAAAAAACGAAAGAGTTACTTAAAATCTCTAACCGGTTCGAAATTATTAGGACATTTTACATGTAAAATTTCCATTTTCGATCAAAACATAGCCTAATTTCAAAGTTATCAAAATATTCTATTTCAAGCACGCTCCAAAAGATAAAAAAGGACAAAAGATTAATGACGATCCCTTAATTACGTCAGATTAAATTATTCCAGAGTTCAGCAGAATCGTCGGAGGAACGTCCCCCGAGATTTTACTTTGGCGGGTCAAGTGCGAGTTCGTTTATTTGTTTAAATTTAATTAAAAAGATAAGACAGATTGGATAGACGATGTCAGGTTTGGAGGACCCTGCTTTTCACTGTTTTTAGATTTGATTTCTAGTCACATAAAGCAATAGTTATGAGGATTTTTATTTATTAATTAAAACTTTTATGCACATAAAACACGGGAACTTAATGCCACTAATAACTCGTAAATTATGACATCATGACCGTGAACAACAGGAATTCATTTTTCACAAAACTTCTATCAAATAATGTCAGAAAATCTTAAAGTTACTACCCAAGTTTTTTCTGAATAAGCATTTTATTCAGAAAAACATTTTTTGGTTAAGTAAATGTGAATTGAGTGGAAGTCATTGGGGGAGGCCTATGTTCAGCAGTGGACGTCCTGTGGCTGAAATGATGATGATGATGAATGTGAATGTTTTTATTTATTTCTGCGTAACTCCATGGCTTAAAAATACAGTTTAACAAACACACCAAATCCGGGACACTGGGTTACAGAGAGTTTATGCAACGAGAGACACCTGGGACTTTTTTGTATAAAATATTCTGTCACTGAGGGGAGTGTAAATAATGCAACTTCATTTACATGAACGAGTAAAGTATGAATATATACGAGTAGGTAGCTACTTTATATACCTAAGTAGGTAAGTTAAGTAAGCTTGTTTTTATTCAACGAACCAACGCCTAATCAGCGGTAGAGTATATAACTTTATATACAGGGTGACTTTGCAAACAATTCGCAGGTGCTCATATCTTAAGTTTTAAAGGACAAGGTTTTTTTTAACGCACCACAGTCTATTAAGCTTTGCAGTTAACTGTGTGTACGTATTTTTACATGAGCGAAGTAAATTATCTACTTGTGCCAATTTTGAAACGCAGATAGAAATATTTAATATGAAAAATAATATTTTTGTTTTCTTTACATAAATCGATTAAGTTACTTACTGAGTCGCTCCTAAAATTTGGCAACTGTTTGCAAAGTCGCCCTGTATAAGAATTCATGGTGGGTCACGAACCCTATCTACAGCTAACCAACTCCTGCATTTCTAGGAGTTACCGATAGAATTATAAACTA
This sequence comes from Ostrinia furnacalis, assembly GCF_004193835.3. Classification (NCBI taxonomy): domain Eukaryota; kingdom Metazoa; phylum Arthropoda; class Insecta; order Lepidoptera; family Crambidae; genus Ostrinia; species Ostrinia furnacalis. The sequence continues at coordinate 95,686 of NW_021131371.1, read as the reverse complement.
TGTAAAAAATTACATTAAATGTGTGACAGATTGTACAGCGCCCCTAGCGGCTATTTTCAAGAACTAAAACCTTCATAGATTTTTTTGACGCACTCGCTAGCGAGCACATCTAACGTAAACTCATGGTAAGCACACAGAGCGTCGATGTGACGTCACGGCTGCCAGATGCGCAGTCAACTCGACCAGGTTGTACCTATTCTAGATTTCCTAATAAATTCGTTAATAATCTTAGTTTTACCATAACTTTGTGGCAACCAAGATGATGTTTAACATGTCGAAAATTAATTTCCAAGTGATTAAGTGTCTCGTCTCGAACTATGTCAGGCGCAGATTATCTCAAATTACCCACAAGTTATCGTGATTAGCTTAGACTAATCTACATAGTTTTAGAGGTTAAGGTTAATGGTTAAGGCTGGAAATTACTTTTCTAGGAAGATATCTTACTTAAAATATTATCAATTAAGATAAGTTGTCACAATAAATTTTAATTTGAACGCGTAGGTCTGCCGTTTATGTACGATAAAAAAATTCGCATACTGACCCTTATAAGTTTTGTACGAAAGTCAGATCGCACATTCTTGTTCCTTGTTTGACATAAATATCGTGTTTTTTCACTTCAGTCAATTTGTATTTGTTAATTTCTTCAGGCAATCTTTCAGTCAATTTGTATTCCAGAGGCAAGTTTTATGACGATGATGACGCATTTTTGAAGCATAAAGGTCATAGCAGACTTATCAACTTGGAAAGGGATCAACACCATACAACCAAACTGTGGAATGGACTGTCGTCTGCGGTGTTTCCGGACGGATACGACCTGCAAGCTTTCAAGAGGAGAGCGTATCTTTACCTTAAAGGCCGGCAACGCACCTGTAACGCCCCTGGGTCTGCGGGTGTCTATGGGCGACGGTAATCACTTACCATCAGGTGATCCGTCTGCTCGTTTGCCTCCTGTCACATAAAAAAAAAAACACCGTATCGTCTTTCGCGAGCTGTCATCGCCTCACGAGCTGTCAATCGCGAGGCGAGGCGTTTATGTTACGGTGCAGTAGGGAATTTCATACAAAGACATACAGATACGGTTACGATTCCTTACCGGGTTGATAAATGTGCGACGTCCTTCACTCTGCAGTTAATCTCTAATCTTGCTTAATGTATTTATTTTCGACATACTTACAAAATGAGTGAATTTATTTCATAGACATTCAGCCTTGTAGTTTACAGTATTGAAAGCCATACCCATTAGGTTTACTCTACAATACGTGTTATTGAATCGGGAGAATCCAATAAATCGTGGGAAATATTCTAGCGCAGACAGAATTTTATTTATTCCGCTACACTGGATTTCTATTTTCCGTCGCTTATTTCCGATTTGGCTTTTGATTTGTGGTGAGACAGTATTTTCATCATGTGGGCAGATGAGTACACATGTTGAAGTGGTAGGAATAAGAAGTGGGAATAGCGCTGGCATAAACACGCGTAAAATTCTTTATTCATTGCGTCAACGTACGTTCTGAGTCTGGATAGTTAACTTATTGTTAGTTCATACTAAGGCTGACTTGCACAAGTTACTTTAACCGTGACTATTACAATAACCGGTGCTTTTTGTATGAAATTAGACAGAGATTTTTGACGTTTGTTACAGTTAAATTAAGTTGGTGCAACCCAGGCTTGTAGTATTTATACTTTAAAATAAACCAGTACAGGACTGAGATATTTTTTGCATAATAACGCAACGTGGTTCAATCCTTAAAATTGAACAGCGACATTTAGGTTTTTTTTTTTATATTAGTGCTACTGAAATGCACTTGCAACTGGTGCTAACGGTTTACTCCAATTGCAATGCGGTGTTTTAGATGGAGATTTTGTGGGTGTTCATTTATTAAAATCTTATGTAGAATACCAAATAAAAAAGGGAAATTTGATAACCTATCAATTTGAAATGCAGTCACCCGTAAAAAATGGAATTTAGAAAGCTCACACTCAAATAACTAAATAATACGTATATCAATCAAAATAACTATAATTTAGTTACAAAATGACGCTCAAAACCCTATTATAAATACCATGATTTTATCTTATTCTATTCTAATAGTCTAAATATTGAAATTCAACCAATTGCACCCCTCAACATATGTTTGAAATTGAATCCATTATAAGGTCTCTTCTCTAATTCGTACCATTATGTAAACGTAGTACGTATTTGAGGGAGATACATAAAATATTACCTAACACAGAGATAACTATAATTCCTGTGCCTACTCCATTGTACCCCATGTGAACCCGTTGAATAAACCAGGAAGGATTTAGACCTATTCAATATTGATTTTGTATTCCCAAAGCCAATGGGGCTCGTTCGCCAATAGATGAATACCCTCAGGTCAAATGGAGTGAAAATTGCATTTCTGTGAGATTTTCTCGCCTTATTTCGTAGCAATCCATTTTGAGAGTTGTTCTAATGAGATTGTTAACTTTGAAGATGATTTTTAGATAAAACATTTGTTTAATCGTTAATATTGTTCTTCTAATCGTTGTCGCCGCTTTTATATGGACTACTACTATACTATACCAGAGATCGCAGGTTCGATTCCTTCACAGTATAAACTGCGTGCATGAATATATTTGTTTGTATCAGTCTGGGTGTTTTCTATCTACTTATCTTAAGAAATCTACCTCTCTATATTAAAAAGAAAGACGTAAATCATGTTTTATACCCGTTGTCGAATACAAGCTACCTTTAACTACTTACTCATAGTACAAGGTTTGGAGACTAAAGCTGAACTGTGAAATGTCTAACAAAAAAAAATTGACTCCCCATTAGTCATCCTATTCAAACACATTGGATACAAAATTATCTGTAGGCCAAATAAAATGAAAACTTAAAGTAATGTACACTAACTCAACTAACATAATATAAGGAAATTTTTTTTACTAATCCCTACTAACAAACTATGGATGAAAATCTGAAATAAATATTCAAAAGAAGGAAAATTTGCTATACGTCTAATTTTGAACCCTACACATACATTATCAAACTACATCCAACGCTTCCAAAGAGCAATAGTTCACACTAGTAGTCGAGTAGTTGAATTATTCTAACGGTTTTCTACACACTAGTGAAATAAATTACCGAACATACCTCGAAACATCAATTTGCGGGCAATTCTCGGCCCTCTGGTTTGGACTTATTGAGGAACATTTGCGAAATTCCCGAAGAATTATAGTCCAAATTTGGTTAATGGATTCACATTTCTTTTGCCCACGCTCCTACTTGACCTATGATCGAACAGGGCATTGGGAATATAGTTGAGGACTAGTACTATAGGATATCGAACTTATTGCTTTTTAACCTCGTTAGTCCCCTCGTACTTGTATAAGTACATACTAAGCATAGTTGTTCAGACCTGACATTACTATACAGTAAGAGTAACTGCCTAATGTATTTACCCAAGTACTAATTTTTGTACACAAAAACAGTCGTTTTGCTATATTTTGTTTTTGTAAAGTGTAGAGGCGATAAAGCAAATAAATATTGTAGTGAGGTATTCCTTGAAGCGCATCTAAACTACTTATTCCTCGAAGTATAACCTAACCTAACCTACCTATCTATCCAAATGGCTAAGTAAGTCCTTACAATGCGTATATTATATACACGAGTAGACCTATTTTACATACGTGGCAGTTATTTATTTAAAATTTTGCGTTTATTTTGTACGATAAGTCTAAGTCTAAAAGAAAATTATTACCTATTTGAGAAGACAATGACTGTCTCGAAATTAAATATTCAACATTAAATCAAATACCTAAATATCAATTAGCACCGAAACAGTCGTTTTCAAAGGAAACATTCCAAGTGAACCATTACAAAAGATGTTTGCGAAATAGGAAGAATAATTGTATCTTGCGTTTGCTTGAAAGAAATTAAGGTTATATGTCTAGTCAAGCAACGCTTCTTTGACGTTATGTCTTTAGAATTTGTTAAAATTAATATAATTATCACCCTACTTTACCTAGCAACATATTTATTCTTTCTTCAGATTTCCTGAAAGAGAGTGTGACCTAATTTTACAGTAAAATATCTACCAATACCTACCTAAGTGATGTACCTAATGCTCCTAAAGTTTTGTTCGCGCACTAAATATTATCCTGATATGAAACCTGAAAACACATTTAAATGACACTTCCTATGTAAAAAAATAAAGATCTTTCATACCTAAAACAGCTTGCTACCGACAACGTCTCGAAATGTGAAAACACTTACCTGAAACAAAAAAAACAGTATTATTATCAAGAAGTCTTCCAAAGCACGGAGATAGTAATAAACAGCACTGAATAATGACTAAAGCACGACAGAAGAAGAATATTGCACAAACTACAGACACAAAACTAGTAATAAAAAAATCTCTATTTTAGTTAAAACTAGCTTTTGCCCGCGGCTTCACCCGCGTGAAATTTACTTTGTCACAGATCGTCATGAATTATAGCCTATATTATGTTATTCTGAGCTATAAACAATAATACTGTAAAGTTTCATTAAAATCCGTTCAGTAGTTTTTGCGTGAAAGAGTAACAAACATCCAGACATCCAGACATCCAGACATCCAAACTTTCGCTTATAATAATTATTATCGTAGGATTTCGCTTATAATATTAGTAGGATGGAACGCGAACGTTTAAAATCTTATAGCACAACTAGCACCCGCCAATTTAAATAACCTAACTACTAAAATAAAAACCGTAACACAATTCTAATACAGTTCCATCTAACTCGCTAAAATGAAACCAATAAAATTCTATAGATTAACGAACGAATAAACACGAAAAAAATTGGTTAACTTTCATTAATAAAGTCGTAAAGCGTAATTAACTGGACTGTAACGTCTTCACAACGTTTATGAGCGTCTATTTCTGCATTTTGTAGGTGTATCCGTTTTCCATGGCAATGTAAATACCAGGGCCGGCTCTACAATATGTCTTTTTGGGCTTCAGCCCAGGGCCCCGTGAATTCACGCTTGCTAAGTCAAGTCAAAGTCAAAAATAGACGATAATGCGTAAGATTATAGTAGGTGGGCCCCTAAATACTCGTAGTATTAACCCAGAGCCCCCTAAACTCACGGTCCGGCCCTGTTAAATGCGAGTTTTTATTCGCATGAACTGCGTTGATCATGTTGTACGGTTATCACGCTTTTGTAGTCGTTTGTCTTGTTTCACATTTTTGTTTTGGATGGACTATAGACGGGTGTTTGGGATATTTTTGTTCAATCATTTGTGTAAATAATCCGGAGATATGGCAGATTTAGGTACAGGTTTTTTTGGAAATTGATTAATATAATATGAAATTTTAGACTTTTAATTAATAAACTTTAAGTATCGTCTATTTTATGTATGTACACATTTTATGTTCAGTACACATTAATACAGTTAGTATTTACACTTCTGTTCAAGAACGAAAGAACTTTCGGTACTAGTTCAACAAACTGGTTACTGTTAAGTAATAAGGGAGAGTCCGGTAATTTGGACCAGTTTTTTTCAATCCCATTTTACACATAGTTTTGTTTTGTTTTTGCTAATGTCCATGGTATATAATAAAAGAGAATTTATTCAACTTACTATTTCATAGGTATTATTCAACATGATTGTTGTAAATTTAGCACAAATCAACAAAATACGAGTCCAGATCTTCGGTCCAATTTAGCCAACCGGTTCGATAATTTGTACCACAGGGTTACTAAATTGGATTTCAATAAATTTCAAGCCTATAAAAAAACTATGGCAAAATATTATACGATACATTCTTAACAAATTAGGTAACGAAAAGGAACAGTAGTTAATAACATAGACAATCTATATTGTTTTACGCGTTATCACGTATTTGAGTACAAGTTTTGTAATTCCAATTATCGTAACGCACACTTGTACCTAATCCACTTTGCCAGTCTTTTGCTTTCATTTATTGTTAGTCAAACATAACTATGCTATTATAACTTCAAAATATGATTTACTTAAAATTTCTCAAAATCCTTTGGTAAAATTCCATACAAATTGATGTGGTACAATTTAACCGACTAGGTGATAGTTCTTTTAAAAAATCGATAAAAAATATAGCTTATAAATACCGAAAAATATTTAAAATAATTTAAATCCACATTAATTTACGCTTCTAAATAATAAATTAGAAACACTGTGTGATTAAATTTAACAAAATTACAAACTAAACATGCATTGTCAAAAGTTACTTGAAAACAATGGAAAAAATCTTTTCAAAATAAAACACACGTGTTAATTGTCACAGCAAAAACCTTATAGCCAATATTCAATGAATTTAATTGCGTATAGCTGAGTGTTGCAATAACAGACATTCAATCAATACTTTACGAAATATGAGGGTGGTACAATTTACCCGGCGGTACAATATACCGAACTCTCCCCTATATCTCGTATTATTACTTTCATTGTTAAAAAGTTGTTTCAAAGTTACCATTATTCTCAGTAAAGGCAATCGAACAAAAGAAATCAATGAAGAAAAGTTGTTTGAGTAAGGTAAATTAAGTAATACAATGCTTTATAGGACCTATCTAGTTTACATTTACTTAATGGACTACCTAAGTAAGCTTATTTTTGTCCATATTATTGGACTACAGTCTAAAGTTGATTACATGATGAGACATGTTGATAGTATGTTAGTTACTAAAGTCCAGAAAATAAAGATATTTTTGATTATGATTAGATTTTTATAAAAGGTAACTCGTATCCGTGATTCCATGAGCACTTGAAAATTACAATAAATCTAAATCATATATCTTCCTATCTATTTTAAGATTAAGCGCGGTTATGCAAGGGTTAAATTCCGTTCAGTCATTAATTAAATGGACTTTTTAATCATTTTGTTAGACGAGGGATGTAGCCTTAAACTTTTGACATGCATTAGCCTGAGCTTTTGGGCAGATAAGCCTCATTGTTAGGGTAGGGAAGCAAAATTCCCCATAAATAGAGCTTTGTTTGCGTAAATTCTTGTTTTCAGGTTTGAAAACTTACCATAATTATAAAATTCCATATGTATGTATTTCAAGACTCTGTACTATATGTATAGTAAAGAATCCCATGTTATTCCAATATCTATCTATCAGATCATCGTCTACTTAAATAAATACCAACATTAAATTCACTTAGATCGGGGTCAAGTTAATTTCAAAAGCATATCCGACCTTTATGACTGAAAATAGTAAAGTTCAGAATTGAACTGACAGTTTTTATGTAGTTGAGTTCTTTTAGTTTTTTCTTATTTTTATCTTCCGTTCTTGATGAGCTACTTTGATATTCAAAGATTTTTTAAATATTGTTTTAAAGTTTTTTATAACCTGCTTTTGGCGTAACATAAACGCAATAAGGCACAGGGCACGCATAAAGTGATAGAACCTAAACGAAAGTGAAAAAAATAACTTTAAAAACTCAAAAACTTCTTGCGGGTCAGGATCCATGTTTTTTGTCGACAAAAATGACTTTGTCTTGTAGAATCTAAGAAGTACGAGTACACTGGAAATCCTTTTAATTACATAACACCGGTCAACAACAATTTTTTTTTTGCGAATGGATTTTACTTATTATATTCTGATTATATAAGCAAATTTATATACAAAAGTGCGATTACAAATCGAAAATATTTGCTTATTAAGAGCGTTGTCACATTTTTCATGCAGAAATCGAGAATTTGGCAGATTTCGAAATGATTTTAGTCATATAATTTATTGTTATAGCTTCTTTTGACTTATATCATCGTAATTATCATACGTTTTTACGGAATGTCTATTGACAAAATCTCGTTCAAATTGGATTTTTGCCTACGAAAACAGCGAATTTCGAAAGCCCGATTTCCAGGTAACTCGCGAAGGCACAACTTTGAACTAATATTACAACAAATTTATTTCTAAGTAAGAAGATAGAATGTATTCATTAGAATAAGCATACCCTGAAGAAGAAAGTGTATTGAGAAAATTTTGATGTTTAATTCATTAAAATGCATTTTTATCATGTCTAAGATAGTCAAAATTCGAGAAAATTACAGCAAGAAAACAGGTCACATCTCATAATCTAAAAGTCATTTGGCAACATAAACTACTTTATACTTAAGAAGAAACATAGTACTATTATTGTGTGAAAAAGAAAAAATATCTATCTTCAATCTTCAAATGAAAAATTAATTTGAAAATACTATAAAATCGGGTGCATCAAATGGCATAAATCAGTCGTGCTTTGGCACTCGTAGACGCCGGGTCTATGTCAGTTGACTGCCCACTGACGTATGTGCGTCACGCGTGATTTTTTCGTAAATTGTAGTATGATTGAGTACTTTTGATCCGCAAGTAGTTTTAATTTATTTGTTTAGGTAAATCGGACTTGTAATTTCTTTCTTTTCAAACTTTTTATTATTTTACTTACAGAATATGGGAAGAATAGACAAAAGATATTATCATGGTATCTGTTTGGTCAGGAAAAAATAAATGACTAATAAAAATTTTAACAGGGTGTCAAAACATTAGTCTATGCTATTGTGTTTCTACCAACATAAAATATACTCTTCCTTACTAATAAAAGTTGAATAGCGTCTGTATGGTCACACAATGCTTCGTCATGTTTTTCCGAAAGTTCAATTACTGACGACTGAATGAAAGAAATTGGTGCGTAACTATTCATCTGATATTAAACGTTTAGAAATAAATGGGTAGGTCAGGTAAATGGCAAATCCACCAGCGGTCGCTCGATAAAACGTCAACTAAGTTGGTTAGGTATTTGTATTGTAGATACTTATACAAATGAACGTAAAAAATGAGTTATTTTTAAAAGTATAGGTACAGGATGGAAACGATAAGTGATTTCACTTGATTTTTAATTATACAAGATATCGAGAAACTGTTTACTGTTCCTGTAAGTGCTTCATGAGCTCTTTAAAACAATAACAATAAATAGGTCAAAGAATAAACTGGATCTATGCGAAAATTCAATGTTTCCGAATTTCCGAATATTAGAAGTGTTAATTTTTTAAATTTAAATTTTTAATTGAGTAATATTATAATAATCAAACAACAAACTCGTAAATTGCATTCTTATTTAAATTATTTACGGAAAACATGATTTAAGGTGTAACTTGCTACAATATCATCAAGAGATACTAATTAATAAATACTAAATAAACAGATAAAGGGGACGGCATTAAGGCACTCAGAATTCTCAGAAACCATTGATTTCGTGTTTGTTTGTATTAAATGTATTAAATGTATGAAAGCTGGAAATAATATAGGCTTTTTGAATAGATTCAGTTCGTTCTTAAACATTTATTGATGCCGTTTGCTAGGTCTCATGAAGCACTTTTTCAGTAAGTAACCATTTGTTCGACATCTTGTATACCTACTATAAGAAATATTCGAGTGAGATTACTTATCGATTATTTTCGTCATCCTTATTTGTATTAAAATACACTAAGGCTGAGATGCACCACCTAACTTTGACCGTAACTGACAATAACCGGTGTTTTATGTTAGACAGATTTTTGACATCCAAAATTTTGATGTCAATGTTAAAGTAAGACGGTGCAACACGGCCTAACAAATGTATCGTTGACAGTACTTTTTATTTTATTTTATTTATTTTATTTTTATTTTATTTGTTTAACAATGTTTCAACAGCATTTTCTTCATAAATCTTTCTTTTCTTTGTAAAGCTATCTACAAGCTTTTATTTTCTTTGACATCTGGAGTTGTAAAATCTTGCAACTTAAAATTTACTTACTTCCCGTTTTCCCATTGGTGGCGTTTTCGTACAAGCCTTTCAACATTTCGATGTATCGATATAGGTAGTCAATTTGACACCGTTGGAGAAACTGTAGTAGGTACTGCCCAGGTCTCGATCGAAGCTTTCTCATAGTCCACAAACGCCAGGCAAAGTGACTGACTATACTCCTCGGTCTTCTGTATAATCTGCCGTGGCGTATGTATGTGGTGTACTAAAGCGATTGAGAGATTGAGAGGCTGGAAGTCATCGAGCTTACGAGCGAGACGATTCGTAATGACTCTCGAAAACAGCTTGTAGACATGGCTCGGAAGTGAGATGGGTCTATAATTCTTCAACAAGGTTTTGTCGCCTTTTTTGAAGAAGAGTGTCACCACACTTCTGTGCCATACCGTAGGCGTTTTTCCTTCGAGGATGACGGAATTGAACAGCTTCTGAAGAGCCTTCAGCCCCTCGGTCAAAAACCCAACTGCGTAAAAATGAACAGAAAAAAGATAGAAACAAGACAACTTAGTGTTCATAAGTGTAGTAGGAGTGGGAGGCATTAAATGCATAATTATCACCACCAAAAAAAGTAATTGATATCCTATATGCATATTAACGTAAGGGCCTAATTATAATAAATCAAAAAGTTTTAAATGAAGTAAGGTTCAATGAGTTCAAAAGTTAAAACCAACAGTTTAGGGTAAGGGCTGAATTGTATTATTAAAAGGAATTTACGTCCTTTAAATCATTTGTTTCCCCAAAAGTCGTATTCAGACGACTAAAAATGTTTAAGGTAAGGGACATTTTTTTAAAGATATCAACATTTCAAGTATACCAATCGATAGAGCCGAAAATTCTGAATGCGTTGGTATATATAACTCATTTTGGCCAAAATGTCCCTTACATTAATTGATACTTCCACTATCGATGTATGATGTACTGTCTTAGGTACGATACAACTACGGATTAAGATCGTTTAGTCGACGCAGCGTTGAAATTGTACAGATAAATGCAGTTTGCGCACTCACTACGCGACGTCAAGTAATAAAAACCTAAAATTCGAACGCCAACTTTTTGCTACAACGCTCTTAAGAAGTTATAGCGATTTGAATTTTCCATCTTCATAGTAGAATGTCTCTAACCTTCGGCAGGCAACACTTTTTTTGTATACGTAAAAGGCAACAGGGGTGACCAGTCACCCCACAAATATAATTTGAAATAAAATAGCTTTGTAATGAAAAATCAAACTTATTAATGATTAGATCTTTTACTTTGTTTCGTTATAAAACTAAAAATGCTTTCATTTAACAGTTTATATATTTTTAATAAATTAATTTTTAACATAAAGCACAGTTAAAGCAAATATCTTTTCGATTTTCAGGGCATGAGGGTAGTTGACATTTTATACGAGATGTCATAACTTTTTTGTTCAGTTTTCTTTGACACAGCACTCACCTTGCCTGCTTCTATAACTTTGCTGAAGGTGCACCCTCAGGAGGTCCCTAGTTCATATTTAGAATGCCATGTGTAATTGCTCTATAATAAAATTCTCGCATCTCTCGCAAGAGTTACTATATTTCGTTGAGGTGTTTAACTCCAAGGTGATGAAACCAAGAAGACCAAACATGTCTGTTCTTACATAGTAGCACATTTTATTTGAATTGTGCTAGTAGAACGTCATCGTCGTAACAATTCGCTATTGGAAATAAAGTATTCCTCCTCCGACTGAACTGAGATTATCGTCTTCAATTTTAGAAATCTTATTATCACCTGAGCAGCGTTTATCATAGGAATTGACATCAGCAAGTCCATGAAAGTATTTTTCGATTTGATAATCCGAAAACAAAGCCATTTTTACTCCAAAATCAACCATTTACTTTAGCAACACGAAAAAATAAAGTATACGTAAAAGGCAACAGGGGTGATGAGTCACCCCAGCAGTGTCAAAATATCAAAAACATGAACCTAACGCGATATGTTGACGCATGCAACTGATAGCTCTCCCTCCAATTAGAGAATAGACCAAACGACAGAAAGACACAACAACTGCAACTAAACGTATGAAGACTTTTTTGACCTAGTGGGGTGACTGGTCACCCCTGTTGCCTTCCGAAGGTTAAAGATGCATCTCACATTCTCATTGGGATATATTTATAGATAATTATGAGGGCTTATTCGCAAGAACAAGGGGCACGCTTTCATCAAAATATAGTGGGATTTGAGAGACGACGTTACCAAGGCCAGTATACTGAAAGCACGTTAGGGTTAGATTTTTATGAGAAAAATCTTCTATGGAACATGACAGGAAATTATAACTTCACATTTTTAATAAATATTTGGACTCTATTTTAAATTTTCTCTTGTGAGAATGAATCTTAAATGGATATTTGGTATGTTTTAATAATTAGAAAGAATGAAAGAAAGAAAGAAAAAAAATATTTGGCAATAAATAAAATTGAATTATCTCTATGTTCATGTTTCATACATTCATTGATATGGATTTTTCTATTTTTACACATACAAGCAAATTCAGAACAATAAATAAAATAAATAAATAAAATAAATAAATTCTTTATTGAATAACTTATTTGACAGTTTAAACTTTAGTCTAATCTAATGCTACAAAAGGTAAAATTATACATGTGCCTGAACTAGGAAAGGACATTGTCAGAAACCGCCTAAAAAACCGCCCAAAAACATTAACCCATCATAATTATTTTCTATTTTTTTTAATACATTAAGCACCCTTTCATTCTAATGGACACTTAAGCATTGAAAAATTAAATAAATAAGTCTTTTAACGTTTATTCTATAATACTATTACAACTTCCGGACGTTTTGGTGCGTGGCATGGTCTAAAACCTATCAAGTTCCATAATTTTTGCCGATAAAATCTGTACGAGGCATTACCGTACTTTATTGCTGGGAGTCCATGTATAGTGATGTTCCTGCGGCCATCATAGACAATAAAATATCGATTTTGAAAATAAAATAAATCGATTAAACTGCTTTGAAGACTAGATTTGCGTTAAAAGCTAAAAAGATATTGACAGTTTGACACTATTACAAGAAGATATCTAAAGTGTCCAACTGGTCGAAGGTCGTAAATAAAATAAAAATAATTAGGACCATAAACTGATATTCATGGTATCATAACTGTAAAAGTGTCAGAATCCGATGTTGAATCCAATGCCAGTTGAAGTGTGAGAAACATATATATTTTTTTTTTATGTGACAGGAGGCAAATGAGCAGACGGATCACCTGATATCAACCTAGTATAGTTGCCAGTCTCTCATAATCTATGCCAATGAGGGTTTTCGCGATTGAAAAATCCGCCAGATGGCAATACGTAGACGTGAGGTCCAAATGCTGCATGATTGGTTATTTTTGACATGACATTGACAGATATCCACCAATCATGCAGCATTTGGACCTCGCGTCTACGTATTGCCATCTCGCGGATTTTTCAATCGCGAAAACCCTCATTCATAGCACATGTATAATAATAGACCAAATGAACTTTTATAGATTGTGAAAGAGAAGATAAAGATTTTATTATTTTATTAAAATCTTGCCACGAGGTAGTTTTTCAGTAGAAACCAGGATTGGATAATCGCTACAGGCAAGTATCAGAACATTTTATAAATATTTTTAATCGATTATATCCATGTGAATCGTTTTAATAAATTGTCATTTTACTTTTTCAATTAAAACTTTTTCAATCCCTAGTCTTGTCAAACTGTCATAATGTCAACAAATTATAAATGTCACGTCAGTTGACTCAATTTCAGTCTTCTGTGCGTTTATTGTATTTTTATTTCAATGAAATAGTGCTAAAGGGTTAGTACTAAAACTGAAAGCCTTTTTTCAGAAAGAAAACCAATGTGGTGCCCTTATTATTCATGCTGTTTGAAAGTTACAAGTCAGTGATACAGAGTTGCCGACATTATAACTCCGTAGTGATACCATACCAAAGAAGAAGTTTTCCTAAACACTTGTGTTGTTTTTATATGTGATCGAATAAAAAGGATTAATTCTACTGCTCAAATGGAATAACTTATCCCAAGAGACCGAATAAAAAAAAAACCTCTCCATAGAAATTATCACCATCACGAGGATGTGAATTTTTTTGAGAATTTGATATTGGTCCTGTAAGAAAAGTAGTTGTATTTCAGTAGTAGAATCAACCCTTCTTGTTTCATCAGCAAGAGTAACTATAAAAACGCCCTGTAGGTAGGTATTATTAAGCTGAAGAGTTTGTTTAGTGTCAAAGACTGTCACACAGTGTAACTTAAATTGGCATATTATGATAATGAACATAAAAACTTAAATAAATATTTATGTTAATATTTTTTCTATTTATTTATTTTCCCAAAGCTTCACAGTGACAGCTGAAACAGCAATACTGTTAACAAAACAGTAAAACTAAACTTGGAACAAACTGTTACAAATATGAGGGGTTTAATATTTTACAAATTAAAATAAAACCGCATGTTGCTTTACTTTCTCGTATAGGTAATAAATGTAATTAATGGCTAGATTATTAATGTTACTTTGTTACCCTCAATAGTGAGGAAATCTTATAAAATGGTAACCCTGATTTTTATTGTCATTCAAGTGCTCTTTCTTCGCATAGGCTTCTGTGATTTGGCCAAGGGCCACACACATTGCGATAACATTATGCGACATTGATTTGACAGCAGCGGAGTGAAGTCTTGCGACTATGCAAAATGATACCCTGTAATCGTAGCGCATACAGACATAGACGGGGCGGGGCACATAGCTCGTAGAGCTGATGGCCGCTGGGGCAGGAAAGTTCTTGAGTGGCGACCACGAGCCGAAAGACGTAGCGTGGGCAGGCCTCCCACTAGGTGGACCGACGATCTGGTGAAGGTCGCGGGAGGTGCCTGTATGCGAGCGGTGCAGGATCGGTCTTCGTGGAAATCCTTGGGGGAGGCCTTTGTCCAGCAGTGGACGTCTTTTCGGCTGAAACGAACGAACGAACGATACGTATTACCACTATTTACCAGACATTACTATTTATTGCATACTCGCCGGATTACACGTAGGAGCACGCGCGTAACAGCTTCGGCCTTGCATTATTATAAGATCTTGTTCCGCCCTTTTACGAACTTCCTCCGTGAGGATATCCCCGCCGAATTCTATGATGAACCTATCAAAAGTCATATTCTGCAATGTCAACCCACCACAAGGTGGACCGACGACCTGATAAAGGTAGCGGGAAGGCGCTGGATGCAGGCCGCTACCAACCGTGCGATGTGGAAGTCATTGGGGGAGGCCTATGTTCAGTAGTGGACGTCCTGTGGCTGAAATGATGATGATGATGAAGAAATGAATGAAAATGACAAATCTTCGAACGTGTATAATACCGTGCCAAAGTAATCATATAATTTTGGCACCTTAATAACTATTGCCGTTTTTGTTGTAAAGATCATGCAGCGCTACTTGCGGATATTATTGGAAAGAAAACTATGTGGGCTCTAGATCTGAAGCCGCTTTAACGAACACGAAGTGCTCATACAATGCGGCGTATTTTCTTCCAGTCTTTAGTCAGGACTTTAGTCGAATTAAAACCCCGGTTGAACGTGATATAGCCGCACTAGAATACGATGCTTTTTTGCATAATCGCAAGACTTCGTTCCGGTGTCGACCGAATGTTATCATGATGTATGTGGCCCAGGGGTTACCGTAGCCGCTAAGGTTTGAAACTTCTTGCTTAAAATATTGTAGTCTTTGGCATAGACTACGATGGTAGTCATGGAGATAGGAGTTTGTTATCTCGTGTCAGATGTAAATGGTGAAAAGAAAACTCATGATTCGTGGTATTTTTATGTAATATGTAGGTATTTTATAAAAGTGGAACCCCGAGTGATCTCCAAAACCCATTCTATTATTATATACGATTCGGCTTCGATATCTATAATACAATAGGAGTTTATTTCATGTGTCAGATGACAAGGGTGGAAACAACCTACGATTCATGTTGTTTATTTACGTGCAATATGTGGGCATATTGTAAAAGTGGAATGCCGAGTTGTATTTCTAAAACTTGTTCTATTATTTTATACTATTTGGCTGCGACTCGGCGTGACGACAATACAAAACATTTTTCGCGAATCGGTGTTCATACATTCACACAATACATTAGACGCCATGTTGTCATAAACGACATATTATAAAATCGCTGTGATTTAATATTCTTAATCATTAATTTTATGGCAAGTGTCCATCAGGAATCATTGTTCTTACACACAGAATCGTATTATTTCGCTTTCGGGTAGTAATATGTCAAAATTGTTGGTTCTTTAGGCGAACAATGTATGGAGAACGAACATTGTCCTTTATCCTGTATCTCAGGCGAAATAAAGGCTTAACGATACTTTATTTAACTACAATGTTTTGTTGTTATTCTTGTTTCTAGGTTATAAAGCAATAAAAATAAGCTATGCATAACCCATGCGCAAAAATACTGTAGACAGTTGTAATAAAAACCCTAACTTGTTAACAAAACTTATATTCTTACCGCAAACAATAAATCATATAAATTAGTGGGTAACCTAACTACTTAAACTTTAGAATTTAACTACCATTAAGCTAAGCACTGAAAATTACCTTACATTAAAGTTTAGCACTTCTTAGTAGGTAAAAGTTAATTTTAATGCCATCTAATGTCTTTTTATGTTCTGGAATGGCATTACTTAATGTTTTAGTCATAATATAATTACCTTTTATTACAATGATCCTACAAATTGTATTTAATGACTTATTTAGTTAAGAATTCGACGAAGTTACACTGTAAATAAGATTGAATAACTTTAAAACTCACCATTACAATTTGTTATTAAATTTTCATTTACTGAATTCCAAAGATTTTTTAGATTCATAACCCTGTACCCAATATTGTCTCGAGTTACAAATATTTGTTAATTTATATAAATAAGAACTTCTTATAATTTGTACCATAATGCCTAATGTTATCAATGGGAGAGCCTCGAGAGGTATTTATTTACTAAGTAACTAAGGAACTGCTAAAGTTCAAAAGATACAAAGCCTGTGCAGTGACTAGAATACTGATCGGCCACTGCAAACTAAACAAACACAAATCAAACATGAACATGACCGAGGAAACTCTGTGCAGATTCTGCCATACAGAAGAAGAAACGGCCATGCATGTTCTTTGCTCATGCGGCCCGCTTATGAGCAAAAGAAGTATCCATCTCGGGCGACACATCATGCACCCGGATGAGATAGCAGATATCACGCTCCAAAGAATCTGGAAATTTATAGACTCAACGGGACTAAGCAGTGAACTCTAAAGACAAGGGCTGCCACAATAGATCAAACCTGGTCGAGCTGGCGCAAATAAAGGCCCAAAAACCAATAATAATAATAAATATTCTATTTACTATTTTTAGATTAAAAGAAAAACAATCGTAGTTCGTAACTCAGTAAATTTTTAAGTTGACTTGCGATATTAACTTTATAAGTTAAGACAAACTACTTCAGTTTCACAAACACTTTTCAAACTTATTGTCTAAACTTTTAATTGAGACATGTAGTAGGAACTGCAGACATTACAGAAAGTTTAATAATCATTTTATATTTTCGAGCTGTGAGAACTTATTCTCGTAGTTTTAACCGTATTTTTGATATTTTTGCTGATAGAAAATAGAAACGAACGTCGAACTTTAAAATACTAGGTTCTGCATACCAAAATATAAATTTCGTACTCGTACCTTCCTCTTCCATTCTTTTTTATCTATGGAACAGCAAGATCATATTTTTGCAAAGATTTCACTGACTTAGCTGTTTCTAGCTAAAGCCCTAAAATCTTGCGAAAGCCTAAGACCCTTGAGGTAAACAAGACTGATCGCAACACCTCAACGTGAATGAAGAGTAAGAACGACTTCATTACCCCAGCCGCGGTAATGGCGCTGTCCAAACACCATTTACAACGCTGACCGAGAGTTCCGACGCCGCAGTAACCGTACTCATACCTAGGCGCCGGTATTTGGACAAGGCAAGAGCGAGCGCGAGTAATAAAACAAAGATTCTTTCAGGGTCAATTCTTCTTCTTTTTGTGTCGACAACAAACTTACACAGTGTCAGCCCAAAACTCCGCCACAAGAGTGGCGTTATCAGCAGCATTCATCAAATCCTCCTGAGTGCAGTTGTTCGGGCACTCAGGGCACGACATCAGGTGCTTCATCGATTGGGGAATAAAACCGCATCTGCACTCCATGTTTAAGCCATCCAAGAATCCCCACCTAACCAGATTGTCCTTACTACGGCCAACCTGCGTCCGAAGTCTATTTAGAGACTTCCAGGTAAGCCAGGGGAGCTCATGTCCAGGTGGAGGACTCTCAGACACAGGGACAAAAGGGCAGGGGAGATCAGCTCTCTCGCGCCATAGCCTGTATTTCTCTTTTTTTTAGGGTCAATTTAAAAACAGTAAGAAGCCCACTTTTCAGGAAGATTACATTGTCATCTATTCCATAAAAGGTTTTATGGACAGAAACAGAACGACTTCATTACCCCAGCCGCGGTAATGGCGCAGTCCAAACACCATTTACAACGCTGACCGAGAGTTCCGACGCCGCAGTAACCGTACTCATACCTAGGCGCCGGTATTTGGACAAGGCAAGAGTGAGCGCGAGTAAAAAACAGACTATTATAGAGCTAATTTTAATATACTAGAAAGCGAAATTTTCAGGAAAATTACTACAGCTATATTCCTTATAGATTGAATCTAAAGAAACAGTCAAAACGACTTCATTTATTTCAAAGGCACTGGTATTTCACGCAAAGTAAGAGCGGACGTAAGTAAAAGAAATATTATAATAGAGACATTTTAAAACAGTTTTCTGTGGATTTCAGCTGCTTTTTGTATGGAAAAGCTGATTTTTTTCTTGCGTTAAACTTACAGTGATTTATTTTTTATAAGTATGAAAAGAACTCTAATTGAAAACATAACTGTTTTAAAAATAACCACGTCTACACAGTAATATCATTTAAATAGAAGACAGTACGACAAAATAATAAAATACAATAAAGCCAACTACTTACGCCCTCGTCGCTTGTTTATTAGTCTTCTGTTTAAGTTTGATAACTGAAATCTATTGAAAATGAAATCTAAGGGACTAAACTTAACTTCCAAAACACGGAATCTTGTTTCTCTTCAGACAATTAGGTAGACTCAGACGGGCAATGTCCTAACCAAACTAGGAATAGTAACATTACAAAGCGATTGTCCCCGTGAGACTTTGAATTGCTTTACCAACGACGCTACTCTAAACTGATATCAATCTGAATAAGAATAGATTTTAAAATTTAACTAGCAGCCGCCCGCGACTTCATACGCGTGGATCCCATTTTACCCCTTAGGGGTTGAATTTTGCAAAATCTTAGTGAGCACCTACGTTCTAAAAGGAACCCCCATGCAAAATTTTGAGACTCCTAGCACTTGTAGTTCCTGAGATTTCATGATGAGTGAGTCAGTCAGTCAATCAGTCAGTGATCTTTCGCTTAGATGTAGATCTCATTTCTACTGAGTTGGCGACCTCTGCCTTAGATGATATTGAGAATTCGAAATAACCCTCCTTCTGGCGCAGTCGGGTAAAAAATGTTGTCAAAGAGGTCCCCCACCTCTGTTGTGATGATAAATCATCATCATCATCATCATCATCATTTCAGCCATAGGACGTCCACTGCTGAACATAGGCCTCCCCCAATGCTTTCCATGTCGATCGATTGGTAGCGGCCTGCGTCCAGCGCTTCCCTGCTACCTTTACGATGTCGTCGGTCCACCTTGTAGGTGGACGTCCCACGCTGCGTTTTCCGGTACGCGGCCTCCATTCCAGAACCTTTCTGCCCTATCGGCCGTCAGTTTCTGCGTACTATGTGCCCTGCCCATTGCCACTTCAGCTTGCTAATCCGTCGGGCTATGTCAGCGACTTTGGTTCGTTTACGGATTTCCTCATTTCTGATTCGATCTCGCAAAGAAACACCAAGCATAGCCCTCGCCATAGCACGCTGTGCAACTTTGAGCTTCTGTATAAGGCCCATAGTGAGAGGCCACGTTTCCGAGCCATAAGTTTTCACTGGTAACACACATTGCTTGTACACTGTGTGATGATTAATATGATTAATGTTTGTGTGTATTATTTAGTTGTCAAATAATTATTCTACTGTGTCCGCGCCTGCCTTAGACCAAAACGTCTGTCTGTTCGTCCGTTGCAAAACAGACCATTTGTTGCGACCACTTGATACATTATTCAAGTCTGTGTTCGAAGGGTTTCCTCTGTTGTGTAATATTACGACTACACTGGTACTGGCATATTGATGGCTGGTTAATAATAAACTGGGGAGCAATTATTGTACGGTCATTAAGTAAAAGGTGCTTTACGAGTAGAAATTGCTAAGATGCAAAAATAATTTTTGAGAGTCGCCATACTATGATAGCTTCAGTAATTAATTAAAGGAAGAGAACTGTGTTTTAAAGAAATATACCGTTATTTTTACAGAAGCTAATAATTTTACTGTCCCTAGGATTTAATTGTGAAAACAATGATTTCGTTAAATAAACCTTCGGGTGTAAATTATTAATAAATTGATAAAATCGCTAGTGTTACTAAAACATCTGTTACATAAGAAAAATCTATACTTATAATAAATCTGTAGAGAGGTCAATTCTGTACATGAAATATATTTTCAAAATAACTATCAGGAGGTGATTAGTGATCGATACTGATGCCAAAACTGCAATCAGTAAATTTTTTATCTGTCTGTCTGTATGTTCCTTATAGAAACAAAAACTACTCGACGGATTTTAACGAAACTTGGTAAAATTATTTTTCATACTCCTGGGCAGGTTATAGTATACTTAGGAATTCCCACGGGAACGGGAATTAGCGGGAAAATCCTTTTGTATGAAAAATCTAAACCGCTTAAGTTAGACGCTTGAAATTTGGCATGCAGGTACCTTAGTAAACTTAAAGCTTAGTTACAACAGGATATTTCAAAATTCCCACGGGAACGGGAGTTAGCGAAAATAAACATTTGTATGAAGAAATCTAAACCGCGTAAGATAGATGAAGGGGGTATAACGGGATCCACGCGTACCTACGAAGTCACGGGAGGCCGCTAGTTCTTAAATAAGTAGTTAAACTTTCTCATTTCAATTGATGTGGTTTCTTCAGTTACTATTTTACTAAGTTACTTAATTTATTTCACAGTCTACACTGCACTCGAATCTAGAGCGCAGAACAATTTTCTCGGTTTCCAAATGACATAATTTATTCACCACAATGCAGTCGCTCTATTAATACTCTTCAGTCTCTGTCCCCATCCTACTCACTAAGCTCGAATGCATCGGTATCCGTGGTACTGCCCTGGACATTTTTGCCAGCTACCTTTCGAACAGAACTCAGTGTGTTAAAATTGGTGCGATTACCAGCGATGAAGAGCCAATCTGTTATGGAGTCCCGCAGGGAAGTATTCTGGGGCCTACACTATTCATTATATACATTAATGAGTTGTGTAGTATGTCAATCAACAACTGTAGCATTTTTACGTACGCTGATGACACGGCACTCCTAGTTTATGGCGATAGCTGGACATCTGCTAAAAGCACTGCTTCCAAGGCTCTGAAACTGGTCAAAAATTGGCTGACACGTAATCTTCTGACCCTTAACTTAGACAAAACCCAGGTAATACGCTATGACATTTCTAAATCTTCTAATAATGACAATCTACCTGATGGCCTCACTTTTCATACTTGTCAGAACGAGGATTACGTTGTCACCAGTCCATGTAAATGTAAGCCACTAAAATTGGTAAGTGCTGTGAGGTACTTGGGAGTCTATCTTGACGAGAGACTTGACTGGCATGTCCATATAAGCACAGTAACTACGAGAGTCCGTAGACTGATTTATATCTTCAAAAATTTACGTAATTGTGCTCCAAAGGAAACACTATTAACAATATACCATGGGTTATGTCAGTCAATAATTTCCTACTGTGTCTCAATATGGGGTGGAGCCCCAAAGACCACACTTTTAAAATTAGAGAGGGCACAGCGAGCTATTCTCAAAGTTATGATTAGGCAAAAAAGAATTTATCCCACAGATAAATTATACTCCGATTGTAATGTGCTCACAGTCAGGCAATTGGGGATTCTTGGTATGCTCCTGAGACGGCACTCATCCTNCAGCCAGATAACACAGTCATCTAAACGAACCATACTCATTTACGGATCCCAACAATGTGTTGGTTTGGCTTCTACCCTGATACAAGCAAGACAAAACTCGGAGTACACAAAGAATTGCGTATTATATAATTACCAAATAGTCGCTGAAACAAAACCATATGCATTGAGCAAAGATGTATTATTGCGAGAAGATAGGGGTACACATCTCAAACCTGGCGACAAACTAGTATTAAGCGTGGGAGAAAATGATTACAACCCGGAAATGACAGTATCGATACTTAGAGACATTATAGTAAAGTATAGTGATATAAGTATTATAATATTAAGCGTCTTAAAAAACCATAACTTAAATATTGCGCATCTGAATAACAAAATTAGAATGTTATGTAATAATTATAAAAATTGTCACTTCGTAGTTTGTAATCAATCTGGAAAAATATTTGACATTTGTGAATCTATTAATTATGTTATTGACTCTATTGACTATAATGATATGTACATCAGTCCTGGACAAGTAAGAAAACTGATATGTCGTAATAAACCAAACAAAACTAACGAAAAAATAGCTCTTAAGTACCCTAGAGGCACAATTCCCTACTACTTCGCACGTGAACACACTCAAATTACAGGCCCTGCGGGTGAGGACTCTATAAAAAATCATATTAATACCACAACTATAGAGAAAAGAGGCACTATTCCGTATTATTTTTCTAAAGTAAATAAAAAACAGACATTTTTTCGAGCCTAATAAATTACTGACTTATTTTAAAATTCTTCATCAAAATATTGCCAGTGTCTTATCTAAACAAGAAATTATAGAAATGACATTAGAAGAACTAAAAGAAGGTTCCGAAGAACCAGATCTCCTAGTTTATGGCGATAGCTGGACATCTGCTAAAAGCACTGCTTCCAAGGCTCTGAAACTGGTCAAAAATTGGCTGACACGTAATCTTCTGACCCTTAACTTAGACAAAACCCAGGTAATACGCTATGACATTTCTAAATCTTCTAATAATGACAATCTACCTGATGGCCTCACTTTTCATACTTGTCAGAACGAGGATTACGTTGTCACCAGTCCATGTAAATGTAAGCCACTAAAATTGGTAAGTGCTGTGAGGTACTTGGGAGTCTATCTTGACGAGAGACTTGACTGGCATGTCCATATAAGCACAGTAACTACGAGAGTCCGTAGACTGATTTATATCTTCAAAAATTTACGTAATTGTGCTCCAAAGGAAACACTATTAACAATATACCATGGGTTATGTCAGTCAATAATTTCCTACTGTGTCTCAATATGGGGTGGAGCCCCAAAGACCACACTTTTAAAATTAGAGAGGGCACAGCGAGCTATTCTCAAAGTTATGATTAGGCAAAAAAGAATTTATCCCACAGATAAATTATACTCCGATTGTAATGTGCTCACAGTCAGGCAATTGGGGATTCTTGGTATGCTCCTGAGACGGCACTCATCCTTACCATTTGAACACCAAAGCTCAACGAAGAGACGGGCAGCACCGATCTGTCCTCGGGTTATTGGTCGAACTGCCTGGGCTCTACGTCAGTTCAAGGCCTTAAGTTCTAAAATTTATAACAAAGTGAATAAACGTTTAAGTATTTACCCACTTACCAGATATGAATTCAGGAGAGCAGTTAAATTATTTCTTCTTTCGTTAGACTATAATGAAACCGAATCGCTTCTTACATAGGATCAGGTTATGCAGATGCCACCTTACCACTCAGCACAGACTTGCACACCTCACTCACTTACACACTGATAATTTCACTCACTCACTCTCACTCACTCACTCACTCTCACACACTCACTCTCACACAATAACACGTTCATTCGTTAGTACTCTAATTGTTATGTAACCCTGTTTTACTAAATTTAAGTCTTCTTTTTCTTGTTTTAAAAGTTTTGGTTTTGTTTTAAAAGACTAACCAATCGGACCAAGTCATTGTATTTAAATCTTAGTTGAGGAATCACTGGCTACTAAGATACAGGTTGTAACCTAGTTTAGTAGTCATGGGACCCCCGATTATCATGCCACTTTTTGTAACTTTTGCATAGTAATACATGCATAATGTAACTTTTGGTTCAAATAAACGTTTTTATTTATTTTTATTTTATTTATTTATTTATTGCAAGCCAACGAACTATGGGAGCAATATTTTCCAGACAATTTTCGTTCATTATAATATTTAGTTATGAAATTCGCGTCTGGCGCCGACGTCCGTCGCCTATGTATTATTCATAACTGTTTATTTTGATCAAAAATTCGATCGAGTCGATCACAGAGAATTGATAATTAGTGGTGATGAAATAGCACTCTAATTGCACAAAGCACCACATCATTTATAATGCTCAAAGGCACGATATACCCTGCTATTTAGTGTTCGACCCAAATTCAGCCCAAGCTCAAAGTAGGAATAGTGAAAAGGCTATTCATAAGCTAGCTCATAACGTCGCTTGCCTCTCTAACTGACGTAACTGACATTTTGAAAAATTTTCAGGTGATTAGACAGATCGATTCGTCTTGCGAAATTGATTAAGATGGTGTAGATAGCTCAGTTTCGAAAAAAATCTCAGATACGTCAGTTAGAGAGGCAAGCGACGATAAATTGCAAGCACTTTGCTGGTGCGAGAATGATCATGGGTTAAGCTTTTTTTACATTGAATGGACTCGCCATTCAATAAAAATGTAAAAAAGCTTAAGCAAACGTAAGTGGCCTTTTCCTACCTAATTTATTACGTCATATTACATTATAAAGCAAGTACTGGCCGCTATGATTTTTTCAAATGATAATAATACTATTGACAGTTATTTGTTTTTTCTTCTCGAATATTATACACGCGCCAATTTTCGCGATTCTATTTTTGAACACGCAATCTGAAATAAAATATTAAAACGGATACAGAGATTTGGATTCAAAACTCGCTACATTGATTTTCCAGGATTAAATGGTAAGGAAAATTTAATTTGGCCGCTGTTTCCCATAGGAACGCTCCGGAACGTTTTCGTTACCAATTTTTTTTCTAAATAAAATTCTTTGCTATGGGACAAAAATACATTTCTTATTTTAAATATTTTATTCATAGATTGAATTTTGATTGGATTTAGTCAGATCAAACAAAAAAAAATGTAATGGATTATTTTGTAACATGAGATAGAAAGATAGAAAAGATTTCATGAGAAGTAAAGTAGTAAAAAGAACACATAAAACCAGTAGTAGACAATAAAGGAAATGCATAATCAAATCACAACTTTTCTCATACTATTTACAGCATCATTCATGATACCTCAACTATGAACTCTTATGTAAAAAGTTAGGAAATAAATTATTCCTCAGAGCACTGATGTCCGGATTAACAAGATTTTTCGTCATAGACGCAGGGTTTCACAGCAAGTGCTCGTAAAAGAGGGAGGATCACTTTGAATAGAGAGCTTTATGTTACACAAGCATAATTTGCCAGTTATTTTAGGAGCTATTTTCCGTCTCATGGGCCTTGTATTTCTCTCATGTAGTTGTTAGATCAAACTGTAGTTGATAAATCAAACTCCTAGTACCTAAATTCGGAAATTCAAAACCAGTTTTAAAAACTTATCATTAGAAGATAAACAGACGTGCTGATCTATACATACAATTCTACAACTCTTAGTACTGCATTGAATGCAAAAATGAAATTAATTATATTTTTGTAAGTAGGCTCTTAAAGCACTCTTACATGTAAGGTAAAGGTTGCAGGTTTTGTACCCTCATAAATGAGAAATAAGGTTATTAATAAATTAAGCATCGTTTTAGCTAAGCGCAATCCACAATAACCAAAGAATAATAAACCTAAAGATATCAAATCAATCTGTTGACCCAATTACTTTCCTCTGCAGTCGAGCCGAGAATCACATTTCAAATCAAGCTGCAGCTGCCACCCGACTGGCTAGAAATATCGGGATATTGACTCGGCTGTCCAATGCAGTACATAACTGCGACTGACGCGACCCTTATGCAAGAACTTATAGATTTATACAACGTGGAATAGAATTACAAATACTAGTATAATCGTATAAGGCAAAAAAGGCACACTTACAAGGCTTATAAGTTGATGAAGCACATGATATCGTGCCCTGCGTGCTCAAACAACTGTATGCAGGAAGATTTAATAATGCTACTGACAACGCCACTCTTGTAGCAGAGTTTTGGGCTGACATTTTGTAAGTTTGTTGTAGACACGACAAGAAGATAGGGCAAAGACGCTAAAAACTCGCTTTTGAGATTCGAAGTTTACTTTCAAAGTTTTATTTATTCAGTAAGACTTTCCAGGGCGCTTATACACGTCCCAAATAGCTTGCCCTAACTACCACTTCGGGACAACATACGGGCTGGTGCTGAGAAGTGTCGGAAGAAAGTGAAGTAACCTTTTGTCAGCCTCTTTTTCAGATCGAGCACAGATCAGTACTTGAATTGGTTCAATTTTAGATACTTAGGTAACAGATCAATGCTTAATGCTAGAGAATTACACGTATTTATTTGAAGTCACAAAAAGTATTTGTTTTTATTTAAATAGTGTCGATATATTCAAGTAATTTATTACGTGTAGCTTTTAATCAAAAACTTTGTGGTCACTTTAATTAAAATAATATCAATATGCCCTCTGCAGTTGTGTTACGAATCGGAAACAAACTTGTTCTGCTGGAAAATTCCATGAAACAATAAATCTGTAATGCCTTTCTCGTGAATGCTGTAAATAAAATATAATAAAATTATAAATTTATAGGACTTTTGTCACATTTTCAATTTTCATTGAGAAGGCGCCTGATTTGTGATCTATTTTGGGACTGAGTAATTGTATGAAAGCTTTGGAAAGGCCGCGCGAAACGCGATTGTCAAGAAACGTATTTATTCGTGAATTGTATTCATTACCATTCAGTTGGTGTAAAAGGTTTTGAATGAAAGAGGTAGTGAAACCGTATTTAATGAGATCAAGTTGAGAATGGGCTTTGAGCTCCTAAGATCAGAATTAACTTTGACAAATAAATGGAGACAGTGTCACCCATGGAGACGCGCCCCTCTAATTTTTATTCGAGGGAAGCGCTGGGTGGAATTATTCGAGCCTTACTAATACTTATTCTTTTAAAGGCCGTTATCGTAAATGATAAAAACTAGTAACTTGATATTTCCATAGAGTTTCTGAGCAGCAGAGTCGGTGCCAGTTTGCAAAATGCTAAGTAGGTACTAAATTTACCGGCACCGACTCCAAAAATATCATTCATGGTCATAATAATTGTCCTAATTAAATAAATAAGTAATAATGTAGAATAATTATTTTTCTACTTTTTAGTGTACTTTTTTTGGAGACAGTTAATTTTTTTTAAAGTCGGTTTTTTAAAACGCAGTTTATTTTTTTAATCAACGAGATTTCTCAAATAATAGGAATTAAGTTATGAGCTGGCTGTTACATTCAGGGTGGGTATTACCAGCCTATCATCGGAAATGGGCAAACTTCGATTGAGTTTCGTTAATAAACTTTTAATGAACGCTAAATTGCGACAGGTGCTGTCTAGTTTGACAAATTAAAGCTCTACAATGGAAATTTTGACGTGAATCCATCGCGAAGATGAATATTGTTGCGTTGAAAGAAGAACCATTAATATTAATGAAATTGTCATCATAATTGTTAGAGAATTCAAGTAGAAAACATATGTTAATACGACAATGACAAAGTTTGACTGGCACCAGAATAGAAAGAAAGAGAAAGAAATAGACTTTATTGAACACAGTAAGCTCAAAATTATTATAAACATTAACAACACAAAACGAATATAGAAAATAGTGGGCCACTGTGTCAATAGGCTCCCGCTCAGCATTTATCCTGACATGCTCGTAAGGGCATGTCAAGAAACTGGTCTTCCGCGAGAGCCCTTATTAGAGGATAAAGACTTGTTTGTAAGAAGTATTGGAAAGACATCAAATTCTATAATAGGAAGACTATCGAAAGTTACAAATGGAATATCTTACAGAATCAAAACAAAGATCATGGTGTGATAGATGAAAAAGATGTACCTACTAGATGTACAGTCAAAATAGTGATAATAAATGGAACATCGACAATTCAAATAATGTAGAATATTCTTGGGTTAACATATTATACAAATAGCGTAATATATTCGGTCGTGAATGCGTCAAGCTGGCGTCTACAAAGTTCTGATATTTCGGTCGCGACATTTGCATCTAATTTACATAGATAGAGCAGATATTTGACTGAAAATCCACATTTGAATGGTGCAGTTTAACTAGGAAGTTTGTACATGAACGACTTTGAATTTTAATACATGTAAATAAAACCCAACTTCCTCTAATCTAATGTGACCTACATATGAGGTATTGATTACAAATCAATAAAGGTAAAATGAATAACAAATGTACCGGATAGCGGAACCTATCTATTCTCTCAATTTTGATTTAAATTCGCTAATTAGCTTATTAAATTTGTACACGAGTAAATAAGCTATTTTGATTAATTTATTGTTTTATCAAAAATACTACCTTTTAGTCGTAACTCGCAATCTATTTGGAAACCAAATTCAACATGTGACAAAGTAAACAATAGAAATACGAAAAGCCATCGTTCGTTTGTTTCAACGACAAGACGCCCACTCTGAATTGTCCCATTTCATCGTCCCAAATGAAAATCTTTTCTAAACGTCGTAGAATGGCAAAATGCTTCGTCATTTGTTCAGATTATCCGAATATTTACTGTACCGATATGATGTTTATACATACCATAACTAAAGGACCAATTACTCAACTCATAAGACGATGTAATTTGTAAGGAAATATCGGCAGATTTTTTGTTAGGGTTCGGCTGGTTTACTAA
This sequence comes from Ostrinia furnacalis, assembly GCF_004193835.3. Classification (NCBI taxonomy): domain Eukaryota; kingdom Metazoa; phylum Arthropoda; class Insecta; order Lepidoptera; family Crambidae; genus Ostrinia; species Ostrinia furnacalis. Next base: position 66,811 of record NW_021131371.1, on the reverse strand, counting down.
AACTGTACTAAGAGGCACTACAGTATAATGTCAAAAGGGAGGGCAACCCTAATTAACTACGAGTATAAAGAGCAAAGTGGGCAGTTATTTGTAGCTTTATTTTCTTACTAGCGGCTGATATACTCGTAATTTGTCAACAGTGAGTAGCAGTTTTTCGCTATGATATTATTCTAGTATTTAATATTATTATTATGTAGTAAAACTAACTTATTATAAAGATTACAGAAAATCAATGCCCATAATTTGTTGAAGAAGATACTAGTGATTAATAGATTTTAATGCCGTTATAGTCATGCGTTTTTCGCTTTATCAGAGTAACTTCACGAGGAACATAGTTTTAGGTTGACAACCTTTAGTGGTTAGGATGATTGATAATTATTATTATAGTAGTCAGTTCTGAGAACACTACTAAATTCAGGACTCGAGAATATCAATCAACACCACAATATGAATAGGTATTCTCCGCAGATGTCGAGACAAAAGATCAATTAATCGTTTGTCAGCTGTTTCTAAGGCTCTACAAGAACTCAATTGGAGATAGAATCTGCTTTTAGCTATATACTCAAATATGTAGCAAGAAACGAAATTCCCGTGTAGGTAAAGTTTGGAATATTTGCCTCGGTTTATTAGAAGTGCTCGAGTTTACAAGCACGCCAATTAAAGCAATAGTTTAGAGTTGTAAATAGTAGTTTGTTGCTACGAACGTATTTGTATGAAAATATTATAACGTTGACATCTATTTGCCCCTCTCAACAACAATTTTATGGAAGATCAAAAGAGTATAAGTTGAGTAGTTACTGCCTAATCAACTTATTTTATAAGCAGTATCCGAAGAATTAAGCTCACTAAATAAACCGAAGAATTAAGCTCAATAAAATGAAATAGGCAATAACATGAATCTAAATAGTATTGACAATATAAAAATTGATAATGTTATTATAACGGACCCTACAGACATTGCAAATGCATTTAATGGACATTTCATTAATTTGACTTCGAATATAAATAATAAACGTAATGTGTTAATTAATAACAAAAATAAACAAAGTAACTCAATATTTTTGAAACCTATGACACGTAAGGAAATTAAAAGTATAGTTATGTCCTTAAAAGGTACACAATCAGTGGGCTATGACGAAATTACTACAAAAATATTGAAAACTTGCATTGAAAAAATTATAGCAGTTGTGACTCATCTGGTAAACTTCTCATTTGAATCGGGAATTTTTCCAGAGGTGTTAAAATTATCTATCGTAAAGCCACTTCATAAAAAGGGGTGTAAAGAATGTGTTGACAATTATCGCCCNCTACTATTCGAAATGTTTAAAAAGAACAAGTTCAAAGGTAATGTGATTATAGTAGGTGATTTTAACATTAACATATTAAAACAAAATTCAATTACCAAATACTTTCAAGATGTATTATATAACTATAACCTAACAAATCATATTAATGTTCCTACACGGAAATCTTCGTGTATAGATCTTATTTTAAGTAACATAGTTAAAGCAAACGCCTCAGTACTGCCTCTGCACCTCTCGGACCATAATACAGCACAAATGATAAGCTTTCCCATTAAGTGTAAACAATTAAAACCGGCCTTTCATTACATTTATGTGAGAGACTACAGTCCTGAAAATATGAGTAAATTTGAAAAGTGTCTAGCTAGTCTCTCTTGGTCAAATGTATATGCAGAGACAGACTTTAACAAAGCTTTTAGTGAGTTCCACGAATTGTTTTGCCTACTTTATAAATTATGTTTTCCAAAAGTTAAAAAAAAGGTAAACAATATTAAGAAAACGAGACATAATTGGATTAGTAATGGCCTTCGAGTTAGTTGCAAGAGAAAAAGATACTTACGTTACCAACATTACAAATATAAATCAAATTTAAGCAAAAATAAATACAAAATATACTCTAACATCCTACAAAAATGTATAACTAAATCAAGAAAGAATGCTAACATTAAATATATAAATAACAGCAATAATAAATGTAGAGCATCGTGGACTATAATTAAAAATGAAATAGGCAATAACATGAATCTAAATAGTATTGACAATATAAAAATTGATAATGTTATTATAACGGACCCTACAGACATTGCAAATGCATTTAATGGACATTTCATTAATTTGACTTCGAATATAAATAATAAACGTAATGTGTTAATTAATAACAAAAATAAACAAAGTAACTCAATATTTTTGAAACCTATGACACGTAAGGAAATTAAAAGTATAGTTATGTCCTTAAAAGGTACACAATCAGTGGGCTATGACGAAATTACTACAAAAATATTGAAAACTTGCATTGAAAAAATTATAGCAGTTGTGACTCATCTGGTAAACTTCTCATTTGAATCGGGAATTTTTCCAGAGGTGTTAAAATTATCTATCGTAAAGCCACTTCATAAAAAGGGGTGTAAAGAATGTGTTGACAATTATCGCCCGATCACCTTGATTTCAGTTTGGTCAAAATTATTTGAAAAGTGTATGCATGATAGACTCACAAACTTCATAACCAAATACAATTTAATCAACAGTGAACAGTACGGCTTTCAAAAATTGAAATCAACTTCTACAGCAATTTTTTCGCTAATGCATCATGTTTTAAATAGTGTGAATGACGATAAGTTGACTACTGCACTGTTTCTTGATTTGTCGAAAGCATTCGACCATATCTCCCATGAGAAACTACTTACCAAAATTCATGAAGTTGGCATTAGGGGGCCTGCGTACACATGGCTTGCATCATACTTATCAAACCGCAAACAGAAAGTAGTCATTAGCGGATTAACCAAAAATAAAGATCTTTTATTTTACTCGTCTGACGAAAGACAAAACAAGAGTGGAGTCCCACAAGGGAGTGTATTGGGACCCACCCTATTCTTATTATACATAAATAATTTATCTGACGTAACAAATCATAAATGTATTCTATTTGCTGATGACATTACAATAATTATAACCACTGACAAAAAAATAAATACAATTAAGGACCACGAAATTGACATAAACAATACTTTACATAATACTATCCAATGGCTTGACAACAATAATTTGACAATTAATCTGAATAAAACTAATTACATACAATTTAATCAATCCAAACACTTACAATATAATTTTAATTTAAATATAAATGTTGGAAATGTAGCAATCAAGAAGGCATCCGAAACAAAATTTTTAGGTATAACAATCGACCAAGACATTAATTGGAAGGCACATGTAGATGATCTCTGTATAAGAATCAATCGGTTTGTATATGCATTGAAACAAGTTAGGAAAGTGACTAATATATCAACAGCACTAGTGTCTTACCATGCCTATGTTGAATCGATTCTGCGCTACGGCCTCATAGCGTGGGGAAATAGTACAGATTTTAATAGAGCCTTCATCGCGCAAAAAAAATGTATTAGAGCTATAGCTGGGATACCATCCGACAAATCGTGTAGACCCTTATTTATAGAGTTTGGTTTGTTACCATTACCGTCTTTGTATATTTTAGAAATATGTACTTTTGTCAAGAAACATTTTACGTTGTTCAAAAGAGTCTGCGATATAAATTTGCGAACCCGTAGAGACCCAGATAGACTTGTTCTGGAAGTCATACCTAGATCTGATTCTTGATTTGTCGAAAGCATTCGACCATATCTCCCATGAGAAACTACTTACCAAAATTCATGAAGTTGGCATTAGGGGGCCTGCGTACACATGGCTTGCATCATACTTATCAAACCGCAAACAGAAAGTAGTCATTAGCGGATTAACCAAAAATAAAGATCTTTTATTTTACTCGTCTGACGAAAGACAAAACAAGAGTGGAGTCCCACAAGGGAGTGTATTGGGACCCACCCTATTCTTATTATACATAAATAATTTATCTGACGTAACAAATCATAAATGTATTCTATTTGCTGATGACATTACAATAATTATAACCACTGACAAAAAAATAAATACAATTAAGGACCACGAAATTGACATAAACAATACTTTACATAATACTATCCAATGGCTTGACAACAATAATTTGACAATTAATCTGAATAAAACTAATTACATACAATTTAATCAATCCAAACACTTACAATATAATTTTAATTTAAATATAAATGTTGGAAATGTAGCAATCAAGAAGGCATCCGAAACAAAATTTTTAGGTATAACAATCGACCAAGACATTAATTGGAAGGCACATGTAGATGATCTCTGTATAAGAATCAATCGGTTTGTATATGCATTGAAACAAGTTAGGAAAGTGACTAATATATCAACAGCACTAGTGTCTTACCATGCCTATGTTGAATCGATTCTGCGCTACGGCCTCATAGCGTGGGGAAATAGTACAGATTTTAATAGAGCCTTCATCGCGCAAAAAAAATGTATTAGAGCTATAGCTGGGATACCATCCGACAAATCGTGTAGACCCTTATTTATAGAGTTTGGTTTGTTACCATTACCGTCTTTGTATATTTTAGAAATATGTACTTTTGTCAAGAAACATTTTACGTTGTTCAAAAGAGTCTGCGATATAAATTTGCGAACCCGTAGAGACCCAGATAGACTTGTTCTGGAAGTCATACCTAGATCTGAGAAATATAACCGAAATTGTGTAGCAATGTGTGTTAGAATATATAATAAAATACCAAAAAGTATAAAAACATTAAATTCTAGCCAATTTTCAAATAAACTGCGTGGATGGCTTAAAAGTAAAAACTATTATAGTGTCACAGAGTTCCTTAATGACCGAGAGTTTTGAATATAATGATTATGTAACAATATTTAGCACTAATGTATGTACCTTTAACATGACTGGGTTTTTTGGCCCAAAATTAATATTTGCATGCTTCGTGTAAGCAAAACATGACTGAACATTTTTCTGTGTAACATCTGTATATACCGTGTTTTAAGCAAATAAATGTATTCTTATTCTTATTCTTATTCTAAAAATAGTTTCCAGAATCCAAAGTCGAGTTATTTTTTAATATAGAATACTTCAGCTTTATTCATTAAATGCTACATCCCAATTTTCCTTTGAACACATTTAGGTAGATATAATTTTAAATATAAAAAATATAAAAACTTTTAGGCCGTCAGAAGCCATTAGGTGCCGTAGTAGTAGTAAACGATAAAGCAAAATGGCATTTGTATCGTTTGCGTCATGAAATTGGAAAGCATTTTGTACGTAAAATGTGATAAAAATCTATTGTAATAACTTGTGAAACTTTTTCAACTGTAACATCACTTGGGACATATCAACATAATTTTTGAAATATTTTTTTATTTTTATCGACTTGAACTTTAAATAAGGTTTAGATCAGTAAGGAAAACCATTTACTTAATGTGTATGAAACTCTCGCCTACAAATATATATTTTTTACCTTTTAACTGAGTTTTATCTATTAGTTGTCAATCTGGCAACGTACTTATTAATGATACCAAGAAAAAGTACAGCTTTTTGCGATTGACATCATCCGTGTCATTTTTATTTTAAAGTGCTCTACTGCCGAAGAAGGTTCTTGGAAATTGGACGTTCCCAGAAAAGTTTGAAAGATTCTACAAATTACATACGTTTACTGTTTTTTGTTTATATAAAAACCCAGTTAAGAATAAAAAAGTGAAATCGTGTTTATATTATTCAAATTCAAATTCAAATTTATTTATTTGCCAGAAACAGGTAACATAATGATGGTCAAATATAGGTACATAAAATAAAGTCCATGTTTCGCTAAATACATCTTAGCATGCAGTAAAGAAACAAGATTACAATCAATTACAGTCATGATGTTCATATTCAGTTACTATTGCAATCAATGTCCATAAGTTTTATCACAAAACAACCCTACGTACCTACGTAATTAATAAAATTGCAATTAGATTAACCTTTAGCTACTGAGGTGGATTTAATTTCACGTAAACACTGACGTGGGGGCCTGAGAGGCCCGTACATATGTGTGCTTATATTTAAAAATATATAATCTTTTTAGGGTTTTATGTTTAATAATTATTAATAGTGGTTATATTTCAATACAATAAAACGATTTTTATGTAAATTATTTGTTAATAAGTACGTATTATTTCAATATTAAGAGAACATGTAGCATTTTTTGGCAAAAATCTCATGAAATCATGATTCATAAAGTAATCATGAAAAATATTCATAAATTCAACAAATCAACTTAGAATCTTAATTTTCAATAGTCTTTTTAGCTAATGATATATCAGTAATCCTAATATGAAAAAGGGGGGAAAAAATTACACACATCAAATAGTGCGAATTAAACACAGTCTGAATAAACTTGCTTTGGTCAGTGAAGGAAGCCATACATATTTTTAAAATGTAGATTTAATTTGAGTCTTCAAAATACATGTATGGCACTTGGTTTCATCGTTTAAATCTTGATAGACAGCTACAGGCTTATCATTTCCTAGCATACGTGCCAAAAACTACTGTTCTTCTATTTTTTCGTTAAATGCTGGTTATTTTTACTTCCGAGATACCGCTTTCTCTCGGACGACGTACTGTGGGCTCCATATTATAGATTTAGTCAAATTATTTCAAGAAAAGACGACAACTAAATGAAAACTATAGATAAAAAAAGTTACGCCAATACTGAGGTGGGGGCCTGAGAGGCCCACAAGAAACTTTAAAATTAATTTACCTACTGATATTGCGCGTGCAATAACGTGCACTGTTTGTTGACAGCCTCGGCGCAATGAAACTTGAAGGTACTAAAAGATTCGCGTGTGTCGTGCACGTGGGAGAGGAGAAATTCAACAATTTGACTTTTGCAAGGCCTGAGAGGCCCCCACGTCAGTAGTTAAAGGTTAATTCAAGTCTATATAAATTTATATAAAAAAAAAAACTCGACGCTACCTTTTTTCCAACGCCTTCGGTCTACAAACGTTTTTTGGTTTTAAGCCAATAGAAAAAAAAGCAAATCAAATTATTCAGAATTCATTTACCTAACTTCCTATTCAGTTCAGGGCTGAATCGACATATTATTACATTATCTATTGACATGTCAAACTTCGTCCATCAATGTTAGTAAAGTAAACGTTACTCATTTGAAGTTTACAAAGGGGTATTGGTGGTACAAATCAAACTAAAGTAATCTACTTAATTTGGGTCAAAGCACAAGCTGAATGTAACTATTCTATTGAATTTATTGATTGTTCAGAACTTGGAAATGTCACTTTTAACATGTTGTAAAGAAAAGTTATGCAGTGAGGATATGTGTAGTTATAATAATTATTTTCTACAGATCTTCAGCTTGCACCGTTATGAACAAAAGAGAGAAAATGTAAGAATTTATAGACAAAGACTTTTAGGCTGGGTTGCACCATCTTACTTCGACTGTAACAAACGTCAAAAATCTGTCAAACTCCATACAAAAATCAACGGTTATCGGTATAGTTTCGGTCAAAGTTTGGTGGTGCAACTCAGATTTAATCTTAAATTAAGATTTTGATTGCGTATCATTTACCCAATTGCTACTAATTTAGAGCGAGTGATGGAGCAGATGGTCCGTTAAAGTTGTAATCGAGACACTTAAACTCATATCGATTAACCCATTAAACCTCAAACGGTTGCATAAGACCGCATACAAATTCATTTCAATTGTGTCTCGAATTCTCAATTCGCGAGGTTTTTAAACCTTTAAGGGTTAAGGAAACCGATAATTCGTTGTCACTATTTATTGTTCTTTAAGTTAATCAACCCATGCGCTCAGAATCATTTATTTCTAAGCAGCAGTAGACAATAGTAGCCTGTAATTGGAACCTATCGGAGCCTTCCGAAGAGTCTGTTCAGACAATAGCTGAATAGGGTTTATCGGGGCGTTGTAGATCTAGATTCTAGAACATTCCCTGCGATTGGCTGAATGACGTCTCATCTGTGAATGACTGGTACCCAAAGATACAAGCCTTAACCTTAGTCTTAGCTTAGTTAGGGACTAAATGACGCAGTGTAAAATGTTCAAAGATATTTATATTCTTATAGATGTTGCCCTCGACTTCAGCCGCGAAAATATTTAGCTCACGAAGGGTTTATGGGATTATAAGTAATTGGTATTTACAAATTGCTAATATTCTTTATAAAAAAATATTTGACGTCTCACCTAAACCTTCCTCAAATTACTCTATCAATTGGTGAAATTTAAATTTTTCTTTAATCCTTTTTCGACTTTCCATTTCGATACAAGCAACATCAAATTCAAAGGTTCTTTGCTCTCCTTTAATTAAAGAGTCAACACCACTGAACCGTAGCTGTAAATTGGTTGGAGTAATTGATTTGAATGCTTTTTGAGGTCTCGACCGTTAGGACCGGCGAGGTGTTCGTGAAGTTCGGTCGTTACGCTCGATTTGACGAATCGCAAGTCATTGATATCGGTCTTGCTCATAACTTGGCTTGATCAATTATTTGAGATTTGTTAATTGCTAAAAATAAAGTTTGGTTAATGAGAAACAAATGACCTTTCAGTAATTTGCGACAAAAATGAATCACGATTTTTGTTTTGGAGAGAAATTAAATCGACTACATACTTATTTTCACTTTGCTCAAAAGAAGGTTTTATTCCATTTCAATATTATACTCATATGTATCATTGAATACTGTACGGACGAGGAGCTATTGTATCAATGTTTAATTCCGCAGGCACTATTGAGCTCGGAAACGTGCGATTCAAAAGCATTGGTATATTAAATGTTACACTTTGGAATCAAAAGATACTTTGAAATGGTCGCTTTTTGAAAATAAATGAATATCTTTTTATTTATCTTCCGTTATGGGATGACGTATCAAATGGATATTACTTACATTTTACTTTACCTACTTAGGTTGGGTAACTTTAACAAACAAAAACACCGGTTATCGTTAAAGTTACTGTTAAAATTAGATGGTGCAACTTAGCCTAAAAAGAGAATGACGTTTAAAATATGTTGAAATAATTATTTTACCACGTGATTATTATAATTATAATGTCAATATTACAAATGTTTACATAAATTCAAAATTAATAATCAGCTCGTACCAATCTGGGAACGAACATTATCTCGATTAATGGAGAGAATGATTCAGAACAATACTTCATTATTATTCATCAATTTAGGTTATGCAAATTGGAAACAATCTAAGGATGTTAAACAATTTGGCCTATATTCAGCAGTGGACGTCTTGTGATCAAATTTAAATCTTATAATAATTATCTATAAATATTAACGATGTTTTTAGGATTTGCGAATTAATAAACATTGAGTTTAAGCCTCTACTATGTCAGCTAAATATGAAATTGTTTATTTTAGTCGGGAATTTTGCAAATAATTTGTACTTCATTATTTTACCGACTCTCTATCTTCCGTTGTAGCTTCCGAAATCATGTTTACTTGCCTCTATTAATATAAAAATAACTCTCCAGCCTTTGTAGTTTCAGCTGGATAATATTTTGACAGTCGCTTAGAAGTTAGAACCCTTGTCTAAGGTCAAACTTTATGTAGGGTAATCACGAATACCTTGGTAAGCAATGTATAATAATTTGGAGGACAATCTTTGACTAGTTATGTAGGTCAATGATCATAAGAATGTTTTGGTGCAGTCGAAAATAATTTAAAAGATGTAGAGACCTCCTCAGGCAGTTAATTTTTCGAGTGAAAAGTCACGATTAAACAAATAAATTGTTAAATTCGGAAAAAAAATCAGCAACTTTCTTTGGGAGATAGTCCTAGCTCCCAGAGACACAAAAACCGATTCAAATTCAATGTTTTTTTAAATTGACTCTACTCGTACTTAACTTTGAAAGTAGGTTTAGAACAAGGGTGATGACTATCAGCTGTAAAAATAATCGTTTGTCTTACAGACAAAAAACTAAAACAACAAGTTTCCTCCAAGTGTATCTAGCTACCAGTGCTAAAACCTTTTTCATCTCATTTTAGAAAAAAGTTTAGCAATTGAAAAATACTTTACATTCAAGAAACGTAAATAAGCAATTTGGGCTATCTAAGTAAGAATTTGCACAGCAGTGCCTTGAATGTCTGCCAGCGATCATTACTGGCAAAATCAACTCTATCGAGTTCCCGACCCGACCACCTATTTTCGTTTTGCTATTGCAACGCCAAGATAAAACGGTTAATCAATAAAAAGTTTGAGCTCATTCGATGTTTTAGAGTCGTGTTTCATCACGAATCACGATTCATGATATCTGTAGGTCAAAATATTTGATAAAATAATACGTTCAGTACTATCCGACCTTTATATGATGGTCGCTGTAGATTTTAGAATCGTAAAAATATTTTTATGTGAAATACATTCCAAGGAAAAAATAGCTTGCAGTTATGCATGATGGCTTGATTTACATGGTACAACTAGTCCTAAGTTTATAATATTTTGCATTGCTTAAAAATAAAATGTTTGTTCTCATTGGGTAACGTTGCTATTATCCTTTGCTGTCCCGTCGGGACGATGAGTTTTTGATTACTCCTCAACCGATTTAAGTGGCATCACTCAAAATATTACGAGGTCCCGTTTTGGCTGACATCATTATTATCAAGGTCATTAAGGAATTGAAAATTGCGAAATATTTTCCCAATTAAAATAAACATTATGGATTATTTTTAGTTTAATTTAAAAATACAAATATAATAAATTATTTTAACCGGGCATAAGGAATAAACCCCTTGACATAAACAATGTGTTTTGTAAGTTTGTTGTGTCTTAGGTCGTTTTAAATTATACCTTCTTAAGCATTATTCCTTCAACATATTAATACGTATAGTGTATAGAAGTGCCCATTATTTCTCGTCAAATCACATTATTAATAAGAAGAGCGGGGGTTCTGTGAATTGAAGCGAAAATAACCAAGTAATGCGAGTCAGCGCTCTAATTATTGAGTACCCTTATTATATTCCTTCCGTATCGGTTATTAATAACTGAAGAAGAAGTTGTATTAACAACGAAGTATAAATCTTAAGAATTCAATTATTTCAACATGTCGATAGTTTAAAACTAATCAATACTTTATATTAATGGTGTATTATAACGACCCGAGCTGAAAGTTTCAAGGAATTCCTGACGCGCGCATTTGGCGTTTTGTTTCGAACCTGTTGAGGAGTTTTTAATTAAGTAGGCGTTTAGCCTGGAGTTTTAGTTAATTAGAGAGTAAGTTTTTTCATTAACAGTCTTTGGGCTGAGCCAATAATATAAAATAGTTAATCATTGTGTACCTTTAAATTGATGAATTAAGACTTCCGTATAGGGTAAAATAGTCAAAATCCAGAGAATTAAATAAAAGCATTTTCTACTAATATAAAAGCGAAAGGTCACTGATTGACTGACTCAGTCCCTCGTTATGAAATCTTAGAAACTACAAGTCCTAGGAATCTCAAATTTTGCATGAGGGTTCCTTTTAAAACGTAGGTGCTCCTAAGACGTGATTTTGAAAAATTCAACCCCTAAGGAGGTAAAACGGGGTCTACGCGTACGAAGTCGCGAGCGGTTGTTAGTTATGATATGTTTACATTTTCTTTGTAGCTCAAACTCTTTAATGAAAATTGGGCACTCTAAAGTTAAACTTTCTTAATGAAAATTCGCAATTTTACTCAGATGTAATAAAAATGATGAGTGTTTCGTAATCAGATCCGGTGTCTCAATTCTTTATTTTCCAATAATTCCTACGATTCGGAAATAAAACTCTTTCTGGGAATTTCAAAGTAATTAATTAAGTATTATACTGTTTATTGAGCGTCCTAACGTATTTTGAAAGTATCTGTTTCTTGATCAATCACCAATTACCTAGCTACAGGCAAAGCAAAACTCAAAAGTATACAGGATGACTTTGCAATCAGTATCCAATTTTTTAGGAGAGACTCAGAATCAGTAACTTTAACTTAGTCGATTTACGTAAAGAAAACATTTTTTATTTTATTTTTTTATCCGCTGTGCGTGGTTTCAAAATAGGCACACGTGGATAATTTGTTTTGTTCATAGAAAAATACGTACACACAGTTAATTGCAAAGCATTATTAATCATCATTGTATGCGAAAGTAAGCCTTAACCTTTAAAAATAGATTTTCGCGAAAAATACCACGATTGAAATAATTAAGATAAAGTTGTATTTGTTAAATTGTTCTAAAGAGCTTATTAAAAAAATTTGGATGCTGATTCCAAAATCGCCCTGTATAATGTACCTACCTACATAAAGTCTATGACTTCAGACGTGCTAGTCAAACTAACATTTGCTCCCAGCGGAATTCGAACTGGCAACACAGCTGGCGATAAAAATTCAAAGAACAGGATACGTAAATCCTTATGTAGAAAAGGATAGTATAAAGTAAACGAATATTTAAATGACAAGAGTGCGTTGACTTTACCTGCCTAGCTCACACTTCTGACGTGTAAGCTAGAAATTAGGCGTATATGATTTAAAAAGAGCACTTTTTCTCAGCACCAGCCCATAATATTGTGTCGAAGTGGTGGTAGGGCAAGCTATATTTGGGACGTGTACAAATGCCCTGGAAAGGGCCTATGTACTGAATAAACTATTTTATTTTATTTAGTTTTATTCATTTATTTAAGAGATCCTTGGAAAGAGTGGCTTTATTCGAATCCACATGGTTATTCGATTAATTTCACAAATTGCAATTTATGCTAGTAGCTTTTAATGTAACCGTAAGGGTTCGGACAAACCAACGCGATCACACCGCGATCAGCCGGCGTGCAGCGATGGCGACCAGACCTAAAAGCATTGATCGCCATCGCTGCACGCCGGTTGATCGCGTGTGATCGCGTTGGTTTGGCCGAACCTTAACTTTTCACACACACACGAACTTTAAACGGCCTCATGAACTTTATTCGTGTTTTTAAAGAGATTGTTACTTTGTTATCAGTAGTTAGCTCAAGTACTCGTTTAGTTTGAAACTAGGGTTGTGACCTTTGTAGTTAACCCCAGACAAGAAAAAGAAGTTCAATTATAGCTAATTGGTTTCGTTAGTGTGCGGAGAAACTTATGAAAACATGAAAAGGGCTGTAGCGTAGTAAACGAGATCTTTGAATGAAATTTTTGACTGTTATATAGCAGCTATTAGGAATACTTTTATCGAAGCAAAGTAGTGAATTAAGGGATTATTCTCAAACGTCCTCTATCCAATTAACGATCTCTATTATAATCTTTGTGATGCTAAACATTATACTATTGTACCGATCATCGCCTACGGTGTGTGTACACAATGGAAAACGGTTCAATATACAAACAAATGTAGGTATATTATGAGAAGACACAGGTTGTAACCAGTATGACGTCTTACGACGTCTTACAACGATTACACATCACTGCATAAATGCAAAAATTCGCATTGAGTTTAAATCGTGTAAGGTACGAGTTGCTAGCTCTGAAGCTGAAGAGCTTTATTCTCAAGAACTATTGGTCGAATTTGAAGTTATTTTTGTAATAGATAGCCCATTTATCGAAGAAGGCCCTACAGCCAATAGGGGCGGAGCAGTAAAGAAAAATGTTGCACAAAAAAGGGAAATATTACTCAAACTATTTTCACGCGTACAAAACAGCGAATTCGCTAGCGACAGCTCAGTACGTTATAAAATTTATATTTCAGAAGAATTTTATCTAATGTTATTTACAAAATTGACAAATTCTGTTCATTCGATTTTCACGAAGAAAGCACTGTGTGTATATCATACTTTTGTTATTGTGTTAACAATATAAAAAGTTAATTCCTAAAAGAAAATATTACCTATCAAATAATACTAAGCCAATAAAAAAAAAAAAACACGGGACTATTCCCACCTCTCGTTCCCACCACTGCAACTCCTGTGTAGCCAGGATCTACAGCTTGACCGCCACAAAAACCCAACCAATGAAGGTCAAGTTTGTCCCGGGGGAAAGTTAAACTGTCATTGGACCCGCAACGAAATTAATCAGAAGAACATAGGAGGAGTTCGAAATTAAGGTTCGACTTCCCTCCATTGCAAAGCGGATGACAGATGACAAACAAAGGTTTAAAACCTTTAAGAAAAAGATCATGCACCACGGACAATAAATTAAATTAAGGGGGCCTATCTTATGAGCAATTAGCAACTACCTGCCAATAATATTTTTCACAAAATCGCTTAAAAGCACGGAAGTTTTTCCTTGTCGCGACAAGATCGGTGTAATAAATTGCGGAAACAGATGTATGTTGTATTGAATTAAGCATTATATCACGTTCATGTTTCCAAAGATCACACTCCCACAAGATAAGATACTAAGCCAATAACCAAGTTTCTCATATTTTATTCTTTCTATTTCATCATATTTTATCCGATACTTCCAATTCTCGTGTGTATTTTATTAGGATAGACCAAATAAATTCAAGATGCCTTATTACCAGCGGTTTATAATATATTATTTGCTATAAAAATATTCTTGATATTGTGTTACTCCTGTGTATAAAAGTTCAATTCATTTTAATATAATATTCAAGGTCTAATCTAGAATAGGTACACTAGTTCTCAATTTTTTAGGAAGAGTCTTCGTCGCTACTAGATATAGGTACGGTTTCTTGCCTACGCCTACGTTATAAAATATTTTTACAACTCTACTCTCACATATCATGACTTTATATTTTGTAACGAAGTTATCCTATTACTTATATCTATCTGTATACCTATAATTTCATCTAAGAATTAACAGTAAAATGACGAACTGCGTTTACGATTTCTGATATCTAAAGCTATTGTTAATGTAAAAAATACTGTGGGAGATCAAAGTTCAAGCTGAAAGCTCGCATATTGGAAATTTATTCACAACTTTACTAGAACTAAAACGGCACGTACGAGCCACCCACGAGATGTTGTGGCATAAACGCCTTTATTTTGATGCCCGTAAATTTCATAATGGGAATTCAAGTTTGGGAAGTTTAGTGCTAAGTGCAACCAAGTAGACAGTAACTTTAGGAGGTTTCGCTCTAACGATCGTCAGCTTACAAAGATTTGCGGTCAACGGCTTTTAAAGCTCATGTGCTTTGAGATAACGCTGTTGTTCGCATATATTCTGGCTTCTTAAGAAAAAAACTAGCCTTATAATTATGTATGAAGTACAAGTGCTGTATTTTGACGTTCATAAGTGCCACTATGCTGGACGCTGGCCGCTACCAACACGGCAACATGAAAAGCATTGGGGGAGGCCTATGTTCAGCAGAGGACGTCCTATGGTTGAGATAATGATGATGAAGTGCCACTATAGTGGTCAAAATTGAATAAAATATTTTTGATTTTGAATTAATTTCAGGCACGGATTTTAAAGGAAGCGCCAAATGGAATGAAGGGGGCGCTTTGTGAAAAAAAGGTGTTTTAGCGCAAGTTATTCTGTCGATAGTTAATTTGAAACGCTCATGTCATTCCTTTGTAATACATCAAAGTCATGTGTGCGTTTTTTAGGCATCTCAAGATGCCCCAAAAAAATTGCCCCGGTTAGAAAAAATCGTTGATACGTGGCTGGTTATTTTATATACGCTTGTGCTTACGTCGTTCTGCTATTATGAAGGCTTGCATGACTGGAGTCACTTTGTCTGGAGGTTTTTGGTTCGATTGGCAGGTAGGGTAGAATACACAGTGCATAATCAGATTATGTCCCGATTTGATTATAACATTTCAAGCTTGAATCAATCGGGTTGTCCGTAATAGGAATGCTTCGAAGGGCACGTTAAGGTACACTATAAGAGATCAATATCGAAATCTTACAGCAAATTATTCATGTTAAATTACGTCATACCCTCCAAACGCGACGCCCAAAATAAGTATGATTATTTTTATAATAAGTAAATAATTATTATAACATTATAAGAGTTTAGATACTTTATGTGATAGAAAAAAAGAAAGCAGAAATAAGGAAAAGTGGATTCCAAGAAGAAAAGTTAATCAAGCTTGAGTTAACTCTAACTTGTAATATAATATTACCAAATCTGTTTTTCCCCCTAAATAAGATTTCCTCAACAAGTATTATTTCCCGAAGGGCAAAGTTACCAACCATATTGATGTTAAAGTAAATAATCTGCAGATGGCATACGAGTAAGTTGCTTTTAATATGTTTAATGTAAGATACGAGTATATCGGACTGTATAGTTACGGGACGCGAGACTGAGACTAGTTTTTTACTACTTTTTTCTGTGATTTCCCTTTATTGAGAGGCCTGTTAACTATGACATGTTTGGTATTGTTTACCTCTGATTAATATTAGGTATGTACAAATAAATCGCTAACAATTTATAATTAAGGTATCATTATTTATTGCAGTATCAGTTAACGGACCATTTAAAGCACCTAATTACGTCTCCTGTCATAATGTTATGTACCTAACCGGTTGCAAAACTGTTAATATTCTTGCTATGAAACCAAAACGATTTCTTCAACTGGAAATATAAACCAAGACGGGATAATCTAAACCCTTATTTATCGGGCCTTAACGCTGATAGTCACGCCTCATCGCACACAAACCTCATCTCTGAGACGTGAACAGGTTAACAGCTATCATCTTTAATTTCTCGATCTAATCAAATAAGTAACACATCGATATTTTTACGATTTTGAAAAGCAAACATCATATTCCGAGTCAGTGACTTAGAAAAACTGGATTGCTTTTTGCGGCTTGCAGACCGAGAGCTAAACTGTTATTACAGATCAGGATGCATCCTACCTGACGCAGTTTTCCTTATGGCACGGGGTGATTTTGGGCGATTTTTGAAAGAGAATTATGTAAGTAATATAAAATATTTGGATACTACAATTTAACATAATATCAAATAGGTATTTGATAGAATTTATTGAACCAAAATGGCACGTACTCAGCGTGTGTTATGCTCTACTGAAATTGACGCTGCCTAGTAGGAACCATCTTGAATTTAGCTCAACTATACGTCCACTAATGCGGAAACTTCTGCAGCTTTATTTATGTGAAGAAGCTGAACTTTACTTATGTGAGCTTTTGGTCTGTGACCCGAAATACCTTTGATTTGGGAAAGAGTTGACATTTTTGCTATATGACCGCGCAATTTGTTTTTTTTTTCTGGGACCATCAATCGAGTCCGTCAAAGGCAATTCAAAGCGGTTTCACGGTGGGTAGTGTCATCAATCTCTTTGAACGATTTGGGATCTCTAACAGTTCTGCAGGATTATCTTATCTCTCATCGATCGAAATCGCTGAAAGGTAGCGATAGTGATCATAGAGCGATTTCGAAATCGTGTCGTGGAAGTTTAGGGCGCTTTATTTAAAATGATTAATTGGTATTCCTACTTCTAGTTGTGTGTTTTACAAGTTGCTAAATTTTTGTTAGCCTTCTATGAATATGTGGGTAGGGATCTACTATTCTGTAGTAAAAATATTTTTTGTTTGTACTTCATCGTTATATTTTTGTACTCATTACTAACTTTTGAATTCTAGGAGAAACTAATTACCATTTTGCTTTAATAAGCAATACAATAAATACTAACTTTAAGCAAAACATTGCTGAAAACACACCATTCCTATACTACCACGCAGTTTGAAACATTTTCTGCTTGTTTCCTTTAACTAATTCCTTTGAAAATTGACTGTTACTAAGCACGATAGGTACGTTTTGTTCGACAAATTTAATTTAATTTTCAAGATAATTACTACAAGCAAATTCGTATTACGAATTTAAACTAACGCTTCGTAATACACGCTCTACTTTTTCCTTCTATCTTATTTCTAAAAACAAGTATATTCTATTTTATTCCATTCTCTGCGGAGCGCTACCACCCTCACAGTAATGGCACCAGCATGAGACGCTAGTGTAGTTTGTCCATTTAAGTCGACTTTTGCAGCGTCATTTCAGAGAAAGTACACATAATTTGTCAATTAGTGTCAGGGTTCTTTTACTAAAGGGAATTACATGGTTGATAAAGTGATGCATAATTTTCTTTTATCATGAGGATGTTTTGCTTTCTATGTTACCAGAAACTGATAATTATGGCGCAGTTACACTATGCGAGAAATTGCTCCAATTGCAAGTGCATTCCAATAGCACATACTTACAAAAAATATTATTCAGGCAGACCCAAATTATCACAATCCTCAGGGACAGAAAGTATAAAGATAGAGATTCGATAACAGCCTATAGCCCTTGGGTAATATAAATAGTTTCCTAATAAGATCCTCAATAATTTAGTCTTTACTCCGCCATTGATTTATGTATTAACCTCTTACCTACGGGAGGCAGAGTCAGAATTGATAATAAGCCGTGTCTTCGTGAAATAAAGTTAAAGTTTTTTTATAGGTTGGCACTATGCCCTATCGCATGACATATTTTTAATCTAAAGTTTTTGTCACACCCAAATCAAGAGATACAGACCTATATGGTGACAGACACTGTTTCCAATAAAGGTGGACATACACTAGAATATTCTCACGAGCATCTCTGCAATGTAAAGTTCTTACGAATGGAACAATACTCGTATAAGGTAAAAGCTCAGTTGCCAAAGTGCGTTTGGTTCGTAAAAGGGTAATTCAATAGAACATAAAGAGCGGCTCGTTGTTCTGTTACAAGTAAATGCTCTAGTCTGTACTCACCTTAAGGTTTCTATTATTATCGTATAAGTCGATGATAGGGCTCGGTGACGGTTTACTGCTAATGACAAGAATAAAAGTAAGTAGAAAATCGAAGACAAACAACAAAACGCCTCGTGTTCGTCACGAAACAATCCCGGGATTTATACCTCGTCTTTGATGAAAATATGGTATTGTTTATGTGAACGTAGTTACGAAAATCAACAATTACTAATATTATAATGCGAAAGTACATAATTGTCTGTTACTTTGAGTCCTAGGAAAGAACAAAAGTAGTTTTTACCTCGGTTTTGAAACAGAGACACGCACGTTAAAATTTTTCTGTGACAGACATTTCACGCGAAGTTAAAAATCTAGTTTAAAATAATACGGGTCCGGAGGAATGATCAAAATCCCAATAAACCTGTTTCTATCATAATAGTGTAGTAAATATGAAGTTAACGTTAAATGAATAAGGATAGGATAGGCTTTAAATTATCCTGCTTTCGCCTCCGAGATTTATTTTACCATGTAGTACCCCTGTACGACAACCCAATCCGCACACAATATTCAGCGTAGTAGTATTAAAAAACAAAAGAGCGGGCAACCCCACCCCTACCACGCTGTGGGCTCGGTGTCCGAGCGGTCTCATTCCTTTGTGCGCACGCGCAACGACCGCACGCAGTATAAGAAAAATGCTTAAGTGACGTCACCAGGACGTTTTTACCGACAAAAAACGTAATTATTTTAAGTTGTGCAGTGTNCTTCGTGTAAGCAAAACATGACTGAACATTTTTCTGTGTAACATCTGTATATACCGTGTTTTAAGCAAATAAATGTATTCTTATTCTTATTCTTATTCTTATTCTTATTTTTGTTCGTTCCTACCTACGACTGCCTGTATAGCCAAGATATACAGTTTGGTGTCCAATGAAACTCAACAAAGAGTTAAGTATGTGAACAAGTACCGTAAAGGTTCCTAAGTTTTACAAAATCTATTAGAGGATCGCGTTTTAGCTCATAAAAAGCTCATATTGGTAGCGGGTATCATGTAAACTACCCAATTTTCTCCCCAGTAGGTAATGCTGAAGCGTTATGGTGGGTGTCGTTACATTACACTGATATACTCGTATTAACATACGCATTACACGCCAAGGTAATGTCTAGAATCACAATCATAATGGCAGCCCCTTGTACAGACATCAGCACATCAGACTACACATTTTTGCTCGAAAATAGCATTTATTACAACCACATAAGAAGCCACAATGTTTAGGTAAATGTCTTTACCTACTTAGCGACAGAATAACAAGTATAGTTAGCGAACTTGTGTAAATTAAAGTTCAAAAAGCAAATTACGAGCTGGAAAGTTAACGGAATTCATAATTCTAAGGATTCCTATTTGGAAGAGGTAAAAGTCAAGTTTCTGTAGTAGGTATTTATGGCCGTTAAAATCATATTGATATTCAAATTTTATACCTTCCTTTTAATATTTAGTAATCAGTACACGTTTTTAAGTTCTGAAGTCTGATAAAACACCTGCCAAATGCTAACTCTTTTACGAGTTTTGTGTTAAAATTGCTCGTCTCCCAGGTTTGTTACAATCAGTCTTACAGACAGACTGTACTGTACGCGTGTAAAACAAATTTTGGTCATTATAAACACGAATACTTGTGGTTCCAAACCTATTTGATAGTGATACTATTTCTTCGTGCTTTTTGCAGCAGTGTGACTGTAGGGTTCTGCGCTTTGGGCAAGTTTTTGAAGCACTAAGGCTGGGTTGCATCATCTTACTTTAACTTAAACAAACGTCAAAAATCTGTCAAACTCCATACAATGGATACTGTTCAACTACGGTTAGGGTGAACTCTGAAATTACCTCGTGCTTTTTGCAGCAGAGTAACGGTGGGGTTCTGCGCTTTAGGCAGCCGGCTGGTGTTGCTCACTCCGCCCAAGGTGTTGAGACCGGTGACTGGAGCACTGTGAGAGGTGCGCAGGCGTCCTTCGCTCTCCGAACCGCTGGTGCAACCGTTTTGTTCAGAGTTCTGCAATGGAGTAATGTTTTTCTTAGTTAGTTTAGTATTGGCTTTGTATTTATTACGCATGTATTTCCAATGCTGCTATGTTGACTGGATTTAAATAAGTAGCGGAACATTTTGCCAATAAGCTAAACATGTTTGTTGCTAAGCTGATATTGTCTACCTCTGTCAATGTGATTATAACAATTTTTCTGTAACGAAATTCGCGAAACTTTGTCTTCTCTACCTACGTTATTAAAACATTTTACAAGAAGTAACTTTTCGTCCGTTTTCAATATTTCTGTGAGACGCTACAAAAGTTTACGAGTTTAGCTTTGATGTTAGATACTTTGTTGTTCGGATATGCTTTTTTAACTAAGAACACTTAGGCAATCCAGTTTTATTACTTTCCAAGGTTGATTGATATCAGCACTTACTGAGGTGTTATTATAGCACTCAGCACAGAAAACAGGGTTGTGGAGGCCCTTTTTTCTTACCTCGAAAATATAACTAATTTAATGTCAGGACAACCAAAGAGCTGAAGGCTAGGGATGAATAGAAATTGTTCCACCAACAAATCAAAGCTCGAAAAGTATCAACGAATGTAGTGCCCATCCTCATTGCAACCATGGGACTTCCACTACTGAACATAGGCCACCCAAATGATGTTGTCTGGTTGGTGGCTCATACCAAACTGTATAAGTGAAAAAATATATGAAAAATTGACGACCTAACCAAACTAATTGGTAGCTCACCGCAAATTTACGGCGGGCGGGCGGCGTCTCCTCGAAGGGGACCGGCCTGAAGGACTTGCGCGGCGCTTGGGGCGAAGGACCCGCGCTGCCCGGCGTCCACACAGGTGGCGGCGGCGGCGGCGCGCCGGGATTTCACGCGGGCATCAATTGGTGACTCACCTAATTGGCATCTTAAGTAATTGGTAGCTCACCGCAAATTTACGGCGGGCGGGCGGCGTCTCCTCGAAGTGGACAGGCCTGAAGGACTTGCGCGGCGCCTGGGGCGAAGGACCCGCGCTGCCCGGCGTCCACACAGGTGGCGGCGGCGGCGGCGGCGGCGCGCCGGGGCTGCGCGCGGGCACCGGCGCGGGTGGCGGCGTGGGCGCACCCGGCCTCCACACGGCTGGAAATGTAATACAAATTCAAATTATTTTTCTTATTAAGAGGCCATTTTCAGGGCACTTTTACATCCTAAATAAACGTAATTTTTCGTAAATTGTTCACATGGTCGTGATGTTCGTTCGTTCGTTTCAGCCGAAAGACGTCCACTGCTGGACAAAGGCCTCCCCCAAGGATTTCCACCAAGACCGGTTTTGCGCCGCTCGCATCCAGGCATCTCCCGCGACCTTCACCAGTTCGTCGGTCCGCACCACTAGTGGTCGACCGACACCACTAGGTGTCGTGATGTTATTGTAAAATAATTTATGTAATTGACTACTTTAATGCCCAAATTAGGCTAACGTATTTGTCGGTAAAAATGCATCTTAGAAATGAAGTTTGTAGGTACCTAAGTACCTAAGAGGTACTTTATCAATGTCGAGGAAAAATCAGAGATAGTTATAATTTGGTCGAAAAACACATTTTTCATGTTAGTTTAAAGCAAGCATTCAGCCCAATCGAGATTGATCAAGTACACAAAATGCGGTGAATATCAGCCCACACACAAGGTAAATCTATTACTTGAGGAAAGGGCACATGAAATGTGCTAATCCGTTAGGTTGATTGATAACCGTCAACATTCAATTTGTGTTTTTTCACACGTTCGTACCATAATGCAGTAAATCTCGTCCGGCGTATGTTTGCTTTAGTACGGTCGTTTGCAACAAATTGGGTTAGTGGTGGCGCGCCCAGACTACGTAATCGCTTAACCTATTAAGCCCTGACATGATCACGCCCTGGATCTTCCATATTTACCGTCGCCGATACCCCTTACGTTTCCGTACAAGGGTAAAGTTAATTTACCACATAATTTATTTGTCACACATTTTAAATATTACTTCTTCTCTATCGTTTAGCTCTTAGCAGAGCCGTCGGTGTGTTAAATTCGTCATAAACGTGAATAAGAACAGCAGGCCTAATATCTGGCCAGCGTAGGGAGTGTAAGTCAAATCTTCGATTTGCCTCTGGCAAATTGGAGCCAATCCTGTTCCTACACTGAATGACTCGATGATGATGATGATGATGAGAATTAATACGCGTCAGTTTATGATCAGAAGTGTTACAAAACACATGCTTTTTTCCGTGACGAGTCGACTCTGTGGCAATAACCCCCGTACAGTACACACTCGCGCTTAATCAAAATGGAAATGATTCGCCGCTGTTGACATTGTAACATTTACCCACATTCCTGACAGCGCGTGCTATGTGTCTTATGTGGCGCCTGCTTTAATCACATCATAGTCCAGGAGCTGGTGTGAATCACATCACAGTCCAGGAGCTGGTGTGACTTTAGGGAGGTTTATATTAAAGCTTCAATAAATGGAATCCTCTCCTGCCTGATCACACTTTACTGCAAAGAACTGCCTCAAGCAGTGCCTCTAGAATTTTAGACAATGTAACGTCAGATAGGATAGGTATACATGATGAGGCGTAAGTAGTGGCTCAATGCTAAGCTATTTTTTAATTCAAACCTTGTCTATGATATGATGAAAACTCAGTCATTGATGTATTTTAGTTCCTAATAATCTCTCTTCAAACATTATCATCAGCACTGGTTTTCATACGTTGTGTACGGTTACATTACCTACATCTAAACCATCACGTAAAGTGAATAAAACATGCGGCGGACTCTTACCTTTTCGGATTACATTTGCCTCTATTTGTTACTTACAAATCTTCAATGACATCTGCTTGCTTGTTTATGTTATGTACGCGTCGACGTGAGCTTTTTTTATTCAAACCAAAAATATGGTTCCTTTGGAACCACACAAAACGAAGTTTGGTCTCTATTGTAGTTATAATATTATGTTGTGGTTAATTTTAGTATTTAACAATTTCCGATCTTTTATATTACATTATGTAAACAATTCTCTACAGAAATGTAACACTCTTCCTATGTTTTTTTGTGTTCAAAACACTTAATTTGATAGCACTTCGCGACACGGTCCGAATTCCGGATGATTACACCATTCGCCAGTTAATTGGTCATTTATCTACAACTCTAGGGAACGTGTGCCGACGTCAAAGTAATCGGGTGAAAATAAATTAAAAAGTGGGCTAAAAGCGGATTCAATTAAGGCGCAAGTGAGAAAAATCCCGGGTATATTGCGCCCATGGCGGTATCCATCCAGCGCTGGGGTTGCAAGCGCCGAAAATTCGATCTTGCAGGATATATTTTTTAGATTTAAACGGGTTACCAGCACTCGCTGTGTGGCGAAAAACCCAGACTCAATTTTGGACTTGGTCGTTTTTTAGTCTGACACCAGTATGTACTATCGACAGTATATCACGTTTTTGTTGAAAAAAAAAACAATTACAACAATACACGCCGCTGCCGCTGGGGCAGGAAAGTTCTTGAGTGGCGACCACGAGCTGGAAGACGTAGCGTGGGCAGGCCTCCCACTAGGTGGACCGACGATCTGGTGAAGGTCGCGGGAAGTACCTGGATGCAAGCGGCGCAGGACCGGTCTTTGTGGAAATCCTTGGGGGAGGCCTTTGTCCAGCAGTGGACGTCTTTCGGCTGAAACGAACGAACGAACGAACAATACACGATGCTCAGTTTTTAAGGCTTTCAGATTGTTAGTCTGTTCAGATTTTTATCTATAACCGCTTGCATTAAGTATTAAAGAATATAATATTATAGTCATGGTCTATACAAAACTTTATTTACTGATACTGAAATTATTATTTTAATTTCATGAATAAATTGATTAATTTATCAGAAGAATCTAATTTTCCTTCCCCATCTGCCACATTAACCGTCAGCTCGTAACTAACGGGTTAAGTTTCCGATAATTAAAGCTTGAAGTTTTTGTGTGACTAGGGATTTACGTGCAATTTTCCGTAGTTTAATGAAGAAATATTTTATGTAGGACCACTTTGGACTCTGCTATGCTCACTTTCACGCCCTGAGATTCACTAAAATTACTTTGTTTTTAGGCTAAACTAGTATTAAATTCGATTTACTACTAGCTAAATAAAAATAAAGTCATAAAAGTTTTTGAAGTCGTGATTTGCTATACATGGAAATTAAAACATTGTGTTAAAATACTTGCTGTGGTAACGTCATTGTGTGGTATGGTTTACAATAGGGTAATTCCAGGATACATGCCCCTGTGGGATAGGTGCCGCGATTTTAAGTACACTATGTTACAAGCAACTTAGCCTAAAGTACGTATAATAGAAAGGGACCTCCTCGTACCACTTTTCGCCTCGCAAACCATCAAAGAGTGCGTTCGTTTAGCTAGTGAGAGCAAAAATCTTCCGCGGCCAGACCTTAGCGAGCGTCGAAATAATATTGCTAAGTATCTTTAAATAGATAATTTTTTTGTTAGCTGTAAAATGATGCAAATTTTTATATAATTTGATAGACTATCTTATAAATTATACGGGATAGCTATGTTTAATTCGATTTTTAGTGTTATTATATTTTTTATTAAAAAAGGCACCTATCCTGTGCTAAAAGGATAGTTGCCTAATTTTTTTTGGGTATAGATGCCCTTAGGGCCATGTCCCATGCACCTAGGGGCATCTATCCTAACCTGCTCTTTTTGTCACAGGTAGCAAGTGAGAAGAAAAAAGAATGTAGTACGGCTAACCTTAGGAAAGTAATAAATAGGGTGCCCTTCTGATCGAATTTTCTTTTTACCCGACTGCGCTAGAAGGAGTAGTATTATTTTTAATAAAAAATATTAAATTTCATTTTTAATTCATTTAATAACAAACAATCTTAAATAATAAAACTTGGCTTGTTTGATTTCAAAATTCATTTGACCCTTAAAATTCAAAAACTATATTAACGAGTCATCTATCCTTGCATCAGGCATCTATCCTTTGAAGCAATCATACAGTGAGTCTTCTATCCCCCACATTAGGCGTCTATCCCACTTTTTAGAGGTCAATTAAAATGGTATTTTCTCAGAATCGGTATAACTTAAACTAAAATAATTATAGTATTATCATAGACGAAAGACCAAAGTTTATAGATACTAAGGTCAAATTGTTGATAAAAACTTACTGACTGAGTTACAGAGCTGTTTCAAAAAGTGGGGCATCTATCCTGGACTTACCCTACATATGTCGGCATCCGGCAGAGGAGCAAGTACCTACTTAATGTGCTATCAACTAATGTAAGTCTTTACTTTTCAATCTTAGTATGGACGATGGCACATTCTAAGCATTTTTGGAAATATCTGTCAGATTATGGTGTCGACTGTACGCACATATCGAGTCAAAAATTCTAAAAGCTACTTCGATTTTTAACTACCCAATGCTAAAATAATACACTAATTTTGTTATCTTCGAGTCGATATGTAGAGAACACACAACACTTTATCGAGTTTTATTATGAACAGATAGAAGAATATAGATCTGCCTCTCACAGAGGGCTTCAACTTTTCTCGTTACTGTGCATCTGTTTGCGGGGCTCTCGCGGTATCAGTCCACTTCACTGCTAACGGCATAAGTTTGAGTGGCCATGTTGTAATAAGTTTCAGATGCAGTTTTTACTTATATCACGTCATTGGCAGGCAATAGATATTGAATAACAAACTAGTTATCTCTGCGAAAATATTTTTTGTTGTTGTAACAAAACATACAGGGTGGCCAGAAAATAATGGATTATCGGAAAAGGCGAAACAGCTTAACATGAAACCCAGTTGAATAGTTCATAAAACATTGCATTGGGTAAGCAACAAGCACAGAAATATAAGAAATGAGCTTAAAAATAGAGAATGACTGGTTGGCTCTTTTACTCGTATTTGGTACCAGTGTATAACGATCATTATTGTTAAACCTACTTACTATAAACTTATTGAGTATTGAGTATTGAGTAGGTATGTGTATATTTAATAAAAAATAAGTATAATAGGTATGTACCTAACGTGAAATCAATTTGGCCACGTTCGTACGGGCTCGCGTCGCGACGGTTTCAATATGTTTTTCACTACCCAATAACGATTATGTAGGGATTCTCATTTCCCGGACGTGGTATTCAAGCGATACCAATCTAGTTATCGAACGAACTCGCCACGATATTAAAATCTAATATTGTATACCTCCAGCCCTGTATATCATGCATTCCACTTCACAAAATTAAATTTCGCTGCCCAGCGGCTGTAAGGGCGAAATTATTCGAGTATGAAACGTTATTGGCTCAAAAACTCCACTTATCTCCCCGCTCGTAATTCGATCTAACAACAGTTGTTACTTTGCCCAAATGTTATTACATTTATCGGTCATAGACAACATGACACCGTATCTATTGCTTTTTTGTTAATTGCAAAATTCAGGCAGTTTCCTCAAAATTATAATACTCAGTCTCTCTTCACATTAATGAGACTTGAAATGAGGAGGACGAAAACCAAGCAATTAAGCTAGTCAAATTACTTAGGTACCAGAGAATAATCACCTTTCGTAAATAGCTGTCTACAGCCGTGAAACACTGTCGTTATTGCTGGGCATTTATAAAGAGACAAATGAGCAATGAGAAATATTATCGCGAATTGAGCCGCGGAGAAGAAAAACTGGGAGGAAAGGACGCCATTTGTAAACGATTCAGGCGAGGGCAGGGTTTAAATATTTTCTAAAGAGATGCTGATAAGGACATTGGTTAAAAGAAAAGAGGCGCAAAAACAATAGAATTAAAAAAATCTATTTGTACTACTTTATCAAGCATTCACTCGACATTGGCAGTAATAAACCTCCCATAGAAGAGGTTTGGTTTCCATTATTAAAAAAATGGGGCTCTTTCAATAAGGTGAATTAGACTTGGCCCCATGAAGTAACAGTTAACCTTCTACATAAAATTAGTTCAATGTTCGCCTTATCGGACAGATAAGTTAATTCAGTCGGAACATAATTTAAAGGGGACTTTAAAATTTTTGCCTAAGGTTGAAAATTAATTTTGTAGTACTATTATTGTATTGACAACTAACCAATTTAGATGCTACCTCATCGATTTGTTTGATGCAATAATTGTTAATTCAATTCTCTAAATTGAACAAACAAAATATACATATGTTGGTAAATTACAAATAGTTCACTAGCAGATTCCTTCTAACATTTCTGAAGTTTATAGACTACAAAGGCCTAAAGCTAAACAATCTACGTTAGAACATAAAAGGCAACACGGTAAACTACAAAACCAACACTTATAAACATTTTGCTATTTGAAAAGGTGTAAATGGCTCTAACAAGCTCTCATAGCGTTGCCATTCTAATTAATTATTTAGAATGATGCTTACTTTTCCGCAAGCGAGTAAAATAGGCTGTATTACGCTTATTTCTCCATTAATTAAAATCCTTCAGAGGGCCAACCATTCAAACTGGCAAAGTATTTAATTTGTAGATAACGTCAAATCTTCTGAGATGACTTTCCGTAGCGAGTTTTTTGTGCCAAGTCTATTGAAATTTGGATCATCACAGGAACATTTTACAGTATACCCACTTCTCTTGGATTAAACAACACATATTAGAGACATTAACTAAAGTCCTTGTTGGACAAATAAATATACAGTTCAGTTTAATAATGCTTATTACAACCAATGTGTGTTCAGCAAATAAATTGGAAAGAAACAGGAGCACGGGAAATATTCTTGGAGCCATTACCCAGATAGCAAGCGCACTTGCTGCAAACATGATTTTTATTTGAAATTAGATTGTCACGTCAAATATGACAAATCAAGTTTGTGGCAATATTGCTGTAAGCTTTTTGATTTAGATATGATGTTTCAATGGTTTTTTAATTTTGAAGCAAGTTTGCATTTTGCGCTATGTTTCAAAGATGAAGTATCAAGTTTGTTTTTAGTTTGTTACAAACTTGCGTTACTGTCATACGCATGGAGCAAATAATCACTAGATGACCCACCAAACTCAATGACAGGGGGGCGCTACCATCGTACAACTATATGGTTTCCAACATGGCAAAAATCGGAACCAGCGATCCGGTATTGACGGTGGCGCCCCGCTGTCAATGTCATTGATAGGACAGTTCAGTATTTTGGAACTATAGTGGTCATACGCCAAAAGTCACTAGCCCGAAGCCATAAAAAAGAAAACAAAAGAGATTCCGTGGAGGGTATAGTTCCAAAATACTGAACTGTCCTATCGATGACATTGACAGCGGGGCGCCACCGTCAATACCGAATCGCTGGTTCCGATTTTTGCCATGTTGGAAACCATAAAGTTGAACGATGGTAGCGCCCCCCTGTCATTGAGTTTGGCGGGACAGTTCAGCGTGGGTCATCTATAGTTGAACGGGAAGCATGGTCGATCTGTTTTAATGGTTTCAATTTATTATTTAATGGACTTTAGTGTACAAATTTGGTGTTATTTTGTGTTCTAAAGTGCAGTGAAGTGATAAATTATAAAAAACATTGAAATACTTCGAATTTGAGCGCGCATCGAGTGTCTAGTGGGTTGTCGTAATGAACAACCCGCTTTGGACCCGGTGGCGTCTCGAAACCTGCTTACGGGCATACTTAACTCCACGGAATCCATGAAAAATCAATAGAACTGAAACACCCACGTTCTATTGATAACTATGTCAATTTTTTTCACTCGACATTGGCAGAAATAAACCTCCCAGAGAGGTTTGGTTGCCACTAAAAAAAAAAAAAAAGAAAACAAAAACTTCCGCTTCCGGAAGAAAAAACAGCCAAACGTTTTGCAGTGCACAAAATCCAGTGTTGCCAGAAGGTTACTTTTGTAACCTTTTAGGTTACTTTTGAACTGCATTGGTTACTTTTAGGTTACACTAATGAAAAGGTTACTTTTAGGTGATTTTTCAGAAATTGTAGAATTAACTTTTACAGGTTATTCAGTAAAAAATATTAATAGTGACAATTTAAAAATTATGTCATAAACTGCATTTAAACATGAATTTGATTTATTATTTGTTAAAGAAAATGAGTTTTAGCGAATGTTTTTCGATAATAAAACGCAAATCCATGAAACGGTTTTATACGACCGGTCACTCTTTTCGGTCTTCATGGAATGGTCAAAATTTCGAATTTAGGTAAACGATTGATGATCAATTGTATTCATTTTCCATCCATGAACAACCTTACACAATCGCTCCGCACACCCCCCCCCCCCGTATGAAGGTTACTTTTTATTCAAAAAGGTTACTTTTTTTTATATTTCTGGTAATTTCTGACTAGACCCGACTGGCAACACTGCGTCAAATTGAAAAAAACATTAATCGATCGAGTGAATTCGAGTGGTGTTGGTTCTTGGTTTATTTTGCGAATTTTACATAAAATGAAAACTAATTCGGCTAATTAAAGAAAAGCGACAAAATGGCAGAGAGCAACGTCGTTATTAAAAAGGAAATCGAGGACGACGAGCCGTTCCCTTCGTACTGTGACACAGAATTAAATAGTGTCCCAAATTCCGCGAACTACTATGAAAGATCTACCGAATTTGTTAAAATTGAGAGAAGCTATAGCCCTTTAAGGTAAATATGTTTATTTGTCCAAAAGAGCTACGACATTTCTTATCCCTACTTCCTTCCTAATATTATAGCGAAAGTAACTGTCTTGTTTGTTACGCTTTCACGCCTAAACCACTGAACCGATTTTGATGAAATTTGGTATAGAGGTCACTCTGTGGGCCGTAATACCCCAGATCAAGAAAATTAAATAGTCCCGAGAAAGGACATAAGGTAGTTTTATCCCTGCTTTTGAAATAGGGACGCGTACTTTAATGTTTTCGAATGTCCCAATAACTCTTTTTCTGTGACACAAAATTTAAAGCAGAATATCAGCTAGTTTGGTATAAAAAGTACCCCTAAAAAGTGAAGTTTTTGAAATTGATAGTTTTGCAAAAAATAGTTATTTTCATCAGTTTTATGTGGTACCCACAAGTACATAAAACTCTAGGCTGTTACTTTATGAACATGAAAATACCATATTTATTGACTACTGTTGACTGCTATTAATCAAACTTTATTATGAAAAAAATTTGTTTTCAAGCAGTTTTAAATATTGTTTCCACCATTACCATCATCATCATCTCAGCCATAGGACATCCACTGCTGAACATAGGCCTCCACCAATATTATTATAAGTAAAGTACCTACTTGTCCCGAAGCAAAGGTAGGGTTAAAACTGGGACGTGTAAAAGTGCTTTTTAAAAGCCTATTTGAAAAATAAATGAGTTTTATTTAACATATTAAACCTCTTCTTACTAAATTTCCTGTCCCCTACCACATACTACATCTAACGTTAATATTTTCACCCGTTCCAGGCAAATCAAAGAAGAGCCCCTAGACTTGACCCCTGAGCGACCCCCGGCGTGCCGTCCGGACAGCCCGCAGGAACCGGACAGCACCACGGACACCATCAAGGTAGAAGAACGGACACAGCACACTCAGATAGAGTTGGAGCTGATCCCTGAGGATTGTCATAGTCAAGTATGTATGTTCGATCAGTGATATATTAAGAATTAACTTTCCAACTTGGCTTTGTATGGTTGCAATGGAATTTCCTAGCTTTTCTCTTCAATAGTATGCATATTCTAAACATTATACAGAGCTGTGAAGTGGTTTTCTGAATAAAGAAAAATAAATAAATAAATTAAACCTTCCTCTTGAATCACTCTATCTATTAAAAAACCGCATCAAAATCTGTTGCGTAGTTTTAAAGATCTAAGCATACTTTGTTTTATAACGTAGTGATTATCTGGGTTACAGGCAAAAATGACAGATTTTTCAGTTTTTTCAAAATCAAAAATGCCTATTTCTGGATAGATTTTGCCTGGCCCATTCCCATTTTATTTGGGGTCGGCCCTCCGCGTCATGCGTCTCCAGCCGGCTCGGTCCTGTGTCCTGGGTTGTCTTACTGTTAACTTGGGCTTCTTTAAGGTCGTTATTGATCACGGACATCCATGTAATTCAGGGTCTTCCTCGTCCGCGGGGCTTAGTTTGGATGTCTAGCACTTTTCTGGCTTACTAGCTGTGCCCGCGACTTCGTACGCGTGAAAACCCGTTTTCGCAACATTTTTCCTTGTTGCTCTGCTCCTATTGATTGTAGCGTGATGTTGTATAGCCTAAAGCCTTCAGTGATAAATGGGCTTTCCAACACAAAAAGAATTTTTCAAATCGGACCAGTAATTCCTGAGATTAGCGCGTTGAACTAAACAAACAAACAAACAAACTCTTCAGCTTTATAATATTAGTATAGATAGTATAGATTTCTGGACAGATATAGTAGTTAAAAATTATCAATTGCTCTTTAAGGAGCTTTTGCATTTTGGACAAAAATGTATGGAATTGAAACCTAGCTCACATCAGTTTGTATGCAATATTATATTTCTATCTAGTCTGTAAAATCTTGAAATAGAGGCTGACAATAGTGACTGAGTTTCTTGCGCTGCTTCTTCTCAGCACTGGCCCATATTATGGGATGTGAAAGAGTGCTCTTTGGGAGCCTATTTTCATTAATAAACAATTTTAATTTTCTGTTCTTTCAGGAACAGCCCGAGAAATCGCAGATTAAACATTTATCGTCAGAAAAACAGCGAAGAAATGGTAAGATTAACCTACTCCTACTATCACAAAAGGTTAAACAGAGAGTTAAAAAAGATAAGTTATTTAAAAGAACAATTTGACGTATTTACATTATAATTTCAAATCAGTTACTTAAGTATTGAAAAATACACATGAGACACAATCCGCGTCTTCGTGAAAACGCAAGAAAAATAGCTTCTGTGAATAGTTCATTAACAACCGAATTTTTCATTCCAGAGTTGAAGCAAAAGTACGTCACTGACAACGGAAAATTCACCTGTCTGATTTGCCGAAAGATCTACATGACCAAAGCTAGCATCATTCGTCATCTGCTCTCCCACACAGACGAAGATTTCAAAAACCCACCCCACCCCCAAGACTTGATCTACAAGTGTGAATTATGCGGCAAAACGTTTAAAAGTTCAGCTAATTTAATGCAGCACAACTACATACATTTAGACAAAAAACTATTCAAGTGTGATCAATGTGATCGCTCCTTCACTCTAAAATCGAATCTTATAAGACACCAAGGGAAAAGCCAATGCAAGTTGCCTGATACACCGCTGGTCTGTCATCTGTGCAACAAGAAGTTTCCTAAAAGTTCGTTACTGACAAGTCATTTGAAAAAGCATTCAACGGAAAGGCCCTTCGGTTGTGACATGTGTGGAATGAATTTCAAGTACAAAAGCACTTTAATTAGACATGTCCAACATCACAACGGATTTAAGCCGTTCTCTTGCAATATATGCAACAAAACATTCACACACTTCGGTCTGATTAAACCTCATATGAGAATGCACACTGGTGAGAAACCATATGCTTGTCCGGTGTGCTCCAAAAAGTTTTCTCACAAACACAATATGTTGAGGCATTCGGTGAGGCACGATAAAATTGTAAATCTAAACTGCCCGGTGTGCAATAAGGCATTTCCTAAAGAAAGCCGTCTGAAATACCATATGAGAACCCACATGGACATCAAGTGTTTTGCATGTGCTATTTGCCCGAAGAAATTCTCACACAGACAGAACGTAATCAGACATTATTCAAGAAAACATCCGGATAAAATCTATGAGAGTGCAGAGACCGATGCAAGTGTGGCCCTCAAGTTGTGGAACGAAGTGAAAAACAACAAAATACCTCTACCTACCTTAGATACGAACAAACGTAAAGTTAGAATTTATAAAAATAAAGCCGATCAAACTGACAATAATCATGATGTCAACGCAAATGAAGCAGAAGAAATATTGCCAGATGTAAAAAAGCCTGAGATTGCGTTCGAGACGGTTAATATTAAAGTAGAATGTGAAACGGATAGTGATTGAACAAATAATAAGAATAGTCTACGTATGTACAAATAGTACTACTTTATTATTTTTCCCCTATTACTTTAAAAACTGTATAATGGCGATTATGGTTTGATCTTCATGAAAATTGAAAAAGTTATTTTTCAAAAACCTTAGTGATATTAATTTATTTTATTCAATGCAGATATTAGTGATTTTTTTTCTACCCTATGTAAGTAAAAGTATTATAAACTACATTGTAAAACGGGTGTAATGTTAACTAGTAGTGTTGCCGAATTACGATAAATACCGATAGCATATCGATGGTATCGATACTACCGATATTCTTATATTTTTTACTATGACACTACCCTACTCTACTGTACACTCAATGGTGTGTGTCGTAGGATAATTTATTAAAAAGTGAACTGTATAGGTTTTTTGTTATAAAAATTGATGAAGGTAGATCAGAGCGCTTAGTGTGAGTTTAAATCAAACGTCCTCATTAGTGAGCGCGTAAAAAATGTCATTAAATGCATGACGGATTGTACAGCGCCCCTAGCGGAAACTTTCAAGAACTAAAATTTTCATATATTTTTTTAAGGCGCTCACTAGTGAGAACGTTTGATGTTAACACACTAAGCCTTCAGTCCTCGCAATACAAACAGGTAATCTGAGCATCACCTACCTTAAAGTCGACCCGATCCACGGACAGAAGGCAAACTGCAGACGCTCGAAGTTCAGCGGTGGAGCACTGATGATGTTGATATGATGATGCACGTTTACACTACACTCGCGAACAATCACAAAAAACACGCTCTTTCGGAGTGAACCTCACTAGTAGAATTAATTTAAAGAAGTTCTAACGCGATTTAAACTAACTCAAATTATCCAACGCGAAAGTTTAAAATTAATATTGTCATTAATAGACTTGCAAAACGTGCGCGACACACGTGTGTGCGCATTGAGCGTGCCCGGGCAACTGCAGCAACTGAGGCTTGCTCCGACCGTTAATGACGGTAGGAAAATAAAGTTGGCGAAGCAAATATGCGATTACCCACCAATATAAGATTTTTAACTTACGCGTTCCATTTCAACTTGTGACGATTCTACACGCTAATATTTTTACAAGTTCTGAACAGTCATTTTTAAGCATTGGTATCGATTTTATTGACTAGTTATTGATAAAACTATCGAATATTATCGGCAACACTTAATATTAGGTAGGTCTGACACTGAGTAAATGCTTCCTTTGTTTATAATACGTGTCGAAAATATATTAAAGTTTACTATTTATTATTCTTACATAATTTTGATTTCTCATTTTGAGCCACTGCCTACGTGATCGTATCGTATTTACTAGTTATCCGATTTCAAATCGATAGCGAATAAAACTCTTCTAAATGTTTACGAATAAATCGTTAGAATTCGATTAAATAAATTGGTATAAAAAACATAGGCAGTGGCTTAGTTGTAAAATCAGAAATTGTCCATAACTTTCACTATTTATTAAACAACTTAACTATAAGATTAGATGTTGCTACAGATATATTTAAATATATCGTTAATAAATTATTTAAACGAATATTGTGTTTGATTATTTTTTAAGCAGAAAATATTGCATTTTCGGATAGATTCAGTTTATTTCGTAACCTAATATTGATACCGTTTGATAGAGCTCGTGAAGCACTTTCAGGATCATTAAACAGTTTTTCGATATCTCGTATACAGTGTGAGTCACGTTAAAGTATACATATGAGAATAGATAAAACTAGACCTATTCTTATCGACAAAAAAGAGGTCAAAAATTTTTTGAGATTTTTTTTTAATTTTTTGTAGATTATTTTTCTTCCAATTACTTATTGTAAAGAAAACGTAATAACTTTTAAACTAAGCGGTATATCCTGATAAAATAAAAACAGTCATATTGCTAAATAACAGGCAACACTAAAAAAATACATAAAATACACAAAAAAGGCCAACAAATAATAAAAAATGATACTTTTTGTAAAAAATCTGCTTATAAATTCGTGTTTTTTTGGTTATTTGATCAATTTCTCCAAAAAATGCCCCTATAACAGGTAGTTTTTATTACTTTGTATTATTCTCTATCGTATTATCTTCNTTGGCGCAACCACGACTGGCTCCCCGCTAATCCCCGCTAAATTGTGTCAGTGTGTGCGTGCGCGCCGCATACGTGTTGGCGCGCTCACATACAAACCGCGCCCGTGCGTTTCTATGAAGATGACTTACTCA
This sequence comes from Ostrinia furnacalis, assembly GCF_004193835.3. Classification (NCBI taxonomy): domain Eukaryota; kingdom Metazoa; phylum Arthropoda; class Insecta; order Lepidoptera; family Crambidae; genus Ostrinia; species Ostrinia furnacalis. Next base: position 31,018 of record NW_021131371.1, on the reverse strand, counting down.
TTTGTATTTACTCTGCTTTTGTCACTGCGCCAGTTTAGATTCTTTGGCTGAAGTCACTTGTCACTCACGTCATCACGTGTAGACAAAATAGATTACTTACGAGTATATGAAGCTGAAGGCTGGTTTTAGAGTCGCGCTGACCGCACGCTGATCGTCGGCGCTGTCTGATCAATATGTATGTAATGAGGGCTATCGTTTTAGCGCTCACCAGTTGGCGCCACTGTAGAGTAAGGTCCTGTCACTTGCTAGTAGCGAAGACAGTGGCGCCAGCTGGTGAGCGCTAAAGTGGCAGGAGGACTATCGCATTTGCACTCATCAAGATGGCGCCACTGTAGAGTAAGGTCCTGTCAATCGCCAGGGGTGCCAACTGTTAAGTATAAAAACGATAAACTCATTGAAGGGAACGTTCCTGAGTGACGCTGATCGCTCGGCGCCGACGCTTCATACAATTAAGAATGTTACTAGGTATGCAAAATCACTTGAAACCTATGTTACAGTTAAGCTTTTACATATACAAATACATTTGTTTTTATTTAATTCAAAAATACCAAGTAGTTATGATTTTATAGGCATTCAAAGTTCGCTTAAATATCGAGACCCGCCGACGGTCACGTGACCCCGCGTGACGTACAGTCGCGGAATGAAAAAGTTCGTCAGTTTTCAAATTGATTCCTTCAACGAATCGCGAGCACATATTACCTTTTGAAACTATGTTACAGAATAATCTCAAATTAGAGAAAATAATCTTTAACTGTTCGTCAGTAAAGTTCAAAATTATTCAGATCAAAGTTGTTTGACGATTTATCTTGTCAAGAAGATTACACTAGTTTACAAAAAAAAATATTTTCTTTTACCCAAAGATAATTTATATGGGATGTGTTTTCTACCAGCCCCCTTATTACAAAAATATATGTCTCATATTTTTATCACGTCTAGTTTTTGAGAAATCCACATTAACCTAAGTAAGCTGTCTTGTTAGCCGTATCGGAGTTTCTGCTTTATTTTAATTGCGTTTAAGTATTATTTTTACATTTTCACTTGTTTTAAAATATCACCAAGGCAGTGTAAATTAAGCCCAAATAACTTTTGCTATGTTTGTGGTCAAATTATATTGTCAAAAAAAAAGTAACCAATCACTAAGACCGTAAAACGGGCCTATTTCTATTGCTTTCTAATCTCGGTAACAAACCTGATAAAAAATGGGTTCCTGGTGTAGTGTGCGAAAATTTGAGAAGTACATTATTGCACTAAGCTGCAGGAAAAAGAATTCGGCACCCCAATGTTATAGAGAGAACCAACAAATCACCCTAATGACTGTTACTTCTGTCTCACTGAAACTACAGGTTTTAACAACAAAAACCAAGAACATACAATATCCTGATGTTGCATCAGTCACAAAACCTGTGCTGCAATCTGAAGGAGTTCTTTATCCGTCATTACCCGTAATTCCAGTAAGGGAAAGATGCTTGGTATTCATTTAAAGCAGTAGTGAAAAGTTTCCTGGGAAACTATAAATTTATCTGAGAATTATGCAGAAATTGTTTCCAAATTATTGAGGAATTACCAAAGAATGGGTGTGAATAAGTCGTTAAAAATTCATTTTTTACATTCTCACCTCAATTTTTTTCCTGAGAACCTGGGAAGCGTGAGTGTTAAGCATGGCGAAAGTTTTCACCAGGATTTGAAGGTTTTTGAGGAAAGATACCAAGGAATTTGGGTTAAAAATGTGTTAGCGGATTGCTGTTGATCTATAATAAGGGAAACTGATACTAATTAGTATAAAAGTAGGAGTAAAACGACTCATTTTTGGTTGTTTTTAGAGATAAATGTATAAAAATGATAAAAATTAATATAATCAATATTCACAAAATTTGACGTCCTAAATTTTTTCTAAGTTAAGTTTTTAAGTAAGGGTTAATAACTCTAACGATACATATCAGTTTCATCTCTGGGTAAAAAACCTTGTAAACTAGTGTTATTATGATTGATAAACTAAAACCTTCTTGTTGGTTCAACCTGCCATTAAATAAAAAAAACTATTGTCAATTGGTCAATGTCATAATTGCATTGCACTGATGGGATATAAAAATAAACAAGCAAAACCTTATTCGTCAGCAAACGTCATATTTATTTAAATGTTAGCAGCACTGTTTCTTGCACTGTTATGTTGGCAGGTTTGACTCTTTGGTGCAAGCGAAAACCGACACTAAGGTGACGAACCTTTTCATTCCGCGACTGTACATTCACAGTGGCCGCTCACTAGAAAACGGATATAAACATACTTAAATACATTTTTTTTGTAAATACATACTTATTATACATATTAACACCCAGATCCATCACAGAAATTAAAATTGAACCAAACCCAAACTTGATGCGATTGTGTCGTTTTATTGCGAATTACCTTCCAGCTCCATCATCAGACCCTGATTACTATACAATATGTAACGGAAACACCGTCCGATCCATTAAGGTGTTAATAGGTATCGAGTTAAGATTCCATTTGTGTAATAATTTTCATAAAATATTATTAAAAAAATACCCCATGAAAAATAAATACAAAATTTACAAAAATAAAAAAGCTTACATGGCAACCCGAACGGCAGTGTAGAGGCACAAAATATAACAGAAGGTAAACTTCATACTAAACGCGCTCGAGCCACGCACACATAGACACCGCTCACGTACGCGTTATCAAGACTGTCTTGGACGAATGCGAGCCGCGACTGCGTTCGCTTGAGTGACGCTGCTCACGCGTTTGTGAAATTATTTTGTTTGTGCGAAAATGAATGAACAACAAAAAAGGGGTATTATAACATTTGTTAATTAGAAGTAGCTTACACTCAACATTGAAAACTAAATTTTCGTTTTATAAACTACCAGTTGATTCCGGGAGGTAAGTAAGGTATTTATTTGTATTTCAATAGTTCGTTTAACGTAGATAAATTGAAATCCAACTCATTATTAGGAATATCGAATTGTTTTAAAGAGGTTTTAGGAATTATTGGATAATAGTGTCAACCACTCAACTACATACTACTTCCTTCTCGTGTATTTGTTTGCAAACTATTACTATAATAACGTACTAAACATAACTACATAATTATACGTGGATATCTGTTATTGTCTTTCCTCCATAGTATTAAGAGTTTCATTTTTCTATCATAACGAAATAAACGCAACACATGAGAAGACAACCCTAGCGCGACGGCCGAGCGTGTGAGCGAGCGAGGTATGCAAAGCGAAGTACATACCTACATGAGTTTACCTTCTGTTATATTTTGTGGTAGAGGGTACGCGGGAGGGGTAGAGATGCGCCGGCACGAGTAGCGACGTCATAAGGTCATGACCCCCAGCGTCTTAAAGAAAGCCGCGCGGCGACAGAGTGTTAACGCTTTTTGAAAAATTCCCCGTTGTAGGGTAAATCATTGCTAAACTTATTGACTTTAAAAATTGATAAAAAAATTGTTTTTATTAATAACGTAATTTTGATACTAGTTTTGGTAATGTTGTTAAAGCTACTTTATGACCCTTTTGGATCGGACGGTGTTTTTGTTACATATTGTATAGAATTAAAGTACTCATCAATACAAAACTAACGAGCCCAAACTCGATGGATTTAAGTCGTTTTATTATAGAGTTCCTATGGCCACCTTCCAGCTCCATCATCAGATCAGCTCCATGTCATCATAATATTGCATGGTCATCCAAATCGCATGTGTATGCGAAATTTCAGCTTAATCGGTTGCCCGGAAGTGGGTCTTAATTCGGCTTGCAAGATTCCACCCATACAAATATGTGCCAGTCACTGTAATATGACGTCACGCGCATTAAATGGCGGGCCGGCCGCCGCCCGCACTTTTAAAATTCAATATCTTGGAAACTGATTGACGTATCGAAATAATTCTTTCACGTGTATTTTTTATTTTTAACAGAGAATACAGAAAGCTAAAAAACAAAATTAGTGAACATTCTTCATTCGGCTGTCAGCGCTGACGGTCAGCGTGACTCTAAAACCAGCCTAACAGGTTGAAGTTGTCATTCACATCAGCATTCTCCACAGGAACATGTGACAAACAAAGAGAAGAAGTTCAACATCCTCAACCAACTGTCTCGCCTGTTCGCGGGCCCCTGGGCCTCGTGCCAGATGTGTGGTGTGTTATTACTGCATATGCAGGGCCACCCCGCGCTCGCGGCGTATACCTTCGATTTGTTCCCGCACCGGAGCTCGCAGAAGTAAGTCGCAGCAACCCTAGCATAAGCAAGAAGTGCGTTGTTTTGGTAGTTTTATTGCTAGACTTTTCCCGCGCTTTAGCTCGCAGAAGTAAGTCACCCAAGACAGTTACCCTACCTCTAGCTAGGAATAGCTGGATACGTGTCGCGAGTAGCAAGTATTGCGTAGTTTCGATGGTATCGTAGCTAGACTTTTCTCGACCGGAGGCTCCATAAAATGCCCGGGACTAACTGCTTCCTTGTCCAATAGTATTGTCGCTGGATTATTCCCGCGCTGGAACATCAAGAAGCAGGTCGCGGAAGCCCTAGCCACTTGTCCCACCTCTTGCTAGAAACTGGATACGAGTTCCCGATAAGAAGTAAATCGCAGTAGCCCTAGACACTATCCCCAGTGCCCACCTCTAGCTAGACTCTAAATACGAGTTCGTGAGCTGCGAGAAGCGTGTAGTTATGACAGTTTTTTCGTTGGAATAAAGCGATTGTGCGAGTTAGAGATGTTGCTCGATAGCTGATTGACAGTCTAGCGATTGGTGGAATATTGATACTATCCTGAGCCAGCTTTCTCGCCTGTTCGCGGGCCCCTGGGCCCCGTGCCAGATGTGTGGTGTGTTATTACTGCACATGCAGGGCCACCCCGCGCTCGCTGCGTATACCTTCGATTTGTTCCCGCACCGGAGCTCGCAGAAGTAAGTGGCAGCAGCCCTAGCATAAGCAAGAAGTGCGTTGTTTAGTTTTGTCGCTAGACTTTAGATCGCGCGCTTTAGCTCGCAGAAGTAAGTCACCCAAGACAGTTACCCTACCTCTAGCTAGGAAATGGATACGTGTCGCGAGTAGCAAGTAGTGCGTAGTTTCGATGGTATCGTAGCTAGACTTTTCTCGACCGGAAGCTCCATAAAATGCCCGGGCCTTACTGCTTCCTTATCTAATAGTATTGTCGCTGGATTGTTCCCGCGCTGGAACATCAAGAAGCAGGTCGCGGGAGCCCTAGCCACTTGTCCCACCTCTTGCTAGAAACTGGATACGAGTTCCCGAGAAGAAGTAAGTCGCAGGAGCCCTAGCGAGTATTAGAGCTAAAACAGTCGCGAGACGCAAGAAGTTCGTAGTTCCCAATATTGTCGCTAGATTAGGATTAGTTCCAAATCTAGTATCCAGTATAACCGTTCGTTCGTTTCAGCCAAATGACGTCCACTGCTGGACAAAGGCCTCCCCCAAGGTTTTCCACAATGAACGGTCCTGCGCTGCCCAGTATAGTATCCAGAACAAATCTAGCGACAAGTAGTTCTATCGCTTAACTCAGGCACTGCCCGAGGTATGGGAGCGGCACAGGAGGGTGTTCTTTTTACGTCAAATGTCATCGGGACTTCAGATTTGTATGCTCTGTCATGTCATAATATGACATGACATATTATGTCAAAATCAAAACTCCCACGCCGCTCCCATGCCTCAGGCACTGCCTGATACGATGTACGACTATTTACACCATTCGCTCAGGGTAAACAACTACCGATGGTGTTAGAGACCCTTATCTATACGATTAAGACTCAATGTCACAATTTTATTCTATTGCTAACTTAATGACATGACACTTACGAATCCTAAAACTTTTAGGACAACAGACGCCTCACCAGTCACTGCAGAGACCACACGACCTGAAAAATCAACATCAGTTCCTCAAGCGACACCATTAGCGACCGCTGACGCTCCAGCTGACATCGTGACGATTCTCACCGACACCGCCGCGCCTCAAGCGGCTACGGACTACGAAGCTGACCATTCGTCGAGGTTTGTGAATGCTAGAATTGATTTTAAGGGAATGTACGTGATCAAATTACGTTGATTTAAATAAATAAAATATGTACATCTAACGCCGGGTACGGACGAGTGTAATACGTAATGGAATGTATCGTGTAATGTAATGGAAATAGTACGGGCAGCACTTTACATGTAACGCTCATAGTGCCACGCGTAGAATTCGTGTTACATTACACTGTGGATTAATTACATTACACCCGTCTGGATCCGGCTTAATAAGACTGATTCGTAACTCAGGTGCCGATATTTTGAATTCTTACCAAAAGGAATAATCTTAAAAATATTGTTTACAGTGATGAAGAAGATATTGAAATGCCTCCTGATAGTGAAGCGCCAATACAAACTGCCGTAGAAGACAACTTGAGTACTACCCCTTGCACTAAAGTGGTAAGATTACATGACATTCATCATTTTCTTTATTTTGTGCAGGTATATTATGGAAAATAAATCATAACATAAAAGTTCCCCCAAATTAAATAGGTACATGGGTCTCAATCTCAATCTTTTTTTTTTATTTATTTAAATAATTTTCTTTTTTTTTTGGCAGGAGCCGCCCTCCGAACCGGACTTCTTACCACAGATCACGTGCAAATCAGAACCTGAGGATTCCGACGCCTCGGAAAGGTCAATGATTATTATGTTTGAAGACGAGACCATCAAATCAGAAATCCCGGAGTGGACGAGAGACGAAGACAAACTCATCCTTGAAATGCTGAAAATCAACCTCACAAAAGAAGAGAGAAAAGATACCAACAAAACTATTTTAGAAACCCTCGATGAGAAGAACGTGTTAGAAGTGTTGACTGAAAGCTTAACGAATAAGTCGTACCAAGATGTAAAGGAAAGAATGATGTATTTATTGAAACTTCTTGTGCTAAGTGAATCTTAGGTGGTTATCCCGTTATTTATTAAACTATTTTCTTAATTTGCGTGTGTTATTCTGTAACATTGCATAATTTAATTGCTTAGGGAGGGCAATATCACTACATACATGCAAATTATTACAAGTCTGACAGATTGGAGAATGGGTTTCCATTGGTTTCCATCTCCTCCAATAGCATTCTCGATGGCAGAACCATTCAAGTGGCTGAATATGCTTACGACCGTGCTACAAACATTAAAAAAAATATCCGATTGGGAGGATCTGTGCTTCTGTGCTGTGGGATTTCCGAACGAAAATTCAAACGTCAAAATACGCTTGCAAAGTGTTTTCTTGGTTGTTGTTTCTATTTCAAAAAAAAATAGTTTTTTTCGCCATGGCGCGCAATTGCAATGAAAATGACGATGAAAAAATCGATCCTGCGTCTGTTACTTCCAACGTCAAGAGTACGATCAAGCAGGTTAGTGAGTGAAAAGTTAAATTTAATTTGTTTGATATTTTTTCATTATTTCGACAGAGGACCATTGATATAATTTAAATTACTGCTTAAATAGTGAATAAAAATTCATACTGAAGTATTCCTTCTACCTTTTCAAAGATTCTTTACATGTTCATTCAGTTCAATTCGGATCTAGTTAGATCAAGCAAATCCATATACTCTGAGTGATCTTACTTTGCAGGACATAATAAAAGATCTACTAAACGGGTCCTTCCAAGACAACAAAACTAAACTAGGCAATGATGCCTTATCATTGGTCGTTGAAGTGGCAAAGTGCCTGGTGACGGAGACTTGCCTCAGGGCATCCAGTCAAGCCCTGCGAGAGAGCTGTGACCGAGTAGACCTTGAACACGTAGAGAAGTGCCTTCCACAACTTGTAAGTAAACAAAATAAATATATAAATTAAAAAAAAGATTACAACTATAAGTTTTGCTAGTGGTCCCCAACCTAGGTTACTTCTGTCTCTTAGGGACTCAAGTTTCAATACTCAATAAAATGAAGGCTAGGGGAGAAGGGGCATTTTATGTTCTTTGATATTTAGAAGGACTGTTTTACAATGAAATATAATAAATAAAATAAGGGCTTCCTGGGAATATTGATAATTTGGTTTTGAGTGTTATAAATAGTACACTCTTTATAAAAAATGATTTTTCATCAAGTGAGCTTTTAAATAGCATTAATTTTTGTTTCCAGATGCTAGATTTCCCATAAGCTTTACCGCCCAAATGCCTTGTGGAACAATAAACCTGGAATGTGCTCTGGGTGCTATATGTTTAAGAAAAATGGAGTTCCAGTACCTGAATTAATGACATTAATGTATAGAAATGTTTAGTTTACTTAGGTTTTGTGTTCACTACACTATTTAACTATAATATTATATGCATTTACTTATATTACTAAAGTCCATCTTATGTCTTCAATTATTATTAGTAATCTTATGAGGTAGGGTGAAAAGCAATAAAATATTTTATTCACACACTCTTTGTTATTGTAATAATAATATTTATTTATTTAGCATGCCACCTGAATGTCACAAAATTTTGGGGTTTGTAGTGGTATCAATAGAAACAAAACAGGGTATTTTCAATTTTTTTATTATATAAAGTAGTTCTGAGTCTGTCCTAATAATAACCAGAAACTGTACACTCCCATAATTCACAATCTTTTGTATCTCTTCCTTATAAAAGACAATCATTAAAATCACTCATTACCATATAACATNACAAATACCACTTCTCACTTTAAAAAAACGCTATTTTTGTTTTCACCCACCAGAATGGGTGATAATGGGTAAAAACCGGGTTTTTACCCAAATCACCCAGTTTAAACCCAATCGGGTGAAATGGGTTTTTACCCACTACCCATCTCTACAAACAGTTACCATTGTGTTATGTTTCATCTAATAAAAGCATGTATACTTGAAACATTTTGAGGCGTTATGGCGCGACCCAGGAGACCTGACAGTCTTTAAAACTTACAAAATGTAAGGCTTATAATATCTACCAAGTGCTATCTATGCTTTACTTTCATAAGACATTGTATACACATTCATACTAAATGTAACGAACATACTTATTCCCATTTGATAAGGTTGCATACGGATATTATAAACATAGACAAATTAAATGAGTCAACACATCTGTAATACATTTTTGCAAAATAACACCTCTCATTGTTATAACTACATAAGATAGTACATTGTTTAATAACTTAATTTACAATGGTCGATACAACAAGACAAGACAGTCAAAGTGTTCCGATTAAAAATTATGTCACACAGTGTGAACATGCACTGGTAACATAAAATACCTTTAAATTAAATCATTTACAAAATGTGCACGTGCCTAATTAATTACGTTTTACAATCACTAGAAGAGGTTGTGATAGCATAGTAATCACATACTGAAGAACAACCAGCCTACTCCAATCATTTAATTTGCCAAAAAATATAGTAAAATTTTTAGGACTATTTATATTTTATTTTTCTTTTAATTTTAGGAATACACCTCAATCAGCAATAATTTTGATTTCAGCTAAATTCTAAAATATGTTCGCTTCTGCCAACAGCTCTGGGTGCGCCGATCACATACGATAGTAAGCTATTATTGTCTACTACTACAGCTATTTTTACAGCCAAAGATATTTGACCCACAGTTGGGATTCAGTTATAAAAAATATTTTTAGGCGGATGTGAACACCATAATGCCCAATTTACAAATCGCTCATCTTGTTTATAAATTACAAGTTAATTTACATTGTAAACAGATTCACAATATGTTCATTTTTTTATCCCTACTTTTACATTCTAATAATGTGTACAGTGTGGTTAACCAATAGTAAGAATTCCAATTCCTTTTCAATCCTCATTTTGAGATCAAAGTGTAAACAATAGTGGTTTTATAGTAGTTTGTGTTCTGTCCACCTAGTTCAGGAGATTTTGATGCTTTGGTATGTATGGTAATAGTGACAAGTATGATATTACTTAATACATAAACAGATTATTTGCTTCCAGGTTATAGCATCAACCAAGAACATTCAAAACATACTTACAGATCTTTAGGCAATTTGCCTAATAGCATCGTCAAAAGTATATTAATACCCTCCCGCTTTATAGTATGTAACAGTGTGCGTATATTTCGTTAATATAGGTCGTGATCTTCACGGCCCAAGATTTAAAATATACATTTTTAAAATGGGGCACCATAATATTGACATAGAAGTATTCCTGACAAATTCATTTCTCCAATACTGGCCAAAATACATTCAGACCATTCCTACGAAATCCTTATAGAACACACTTAACATGATTTTCTCATTTGTTAATATCACTTTATGCACTGCACAAGTGATACCAATTTCTTATTCTATTGAATAGACAATTTCTAATCGTGAACTTAAATTAACAAAAAGATATAAATACAAGTAAGTGCATAACAAAATATTTTACAGAAATAACAAGTTGCTTATTTTTAACTGAAATGAAGTAGAGGTAATAAAAGAAAATAAAACACATGTACATACATACACTGCAAAAGAGCTTTGAGGCACTATGCCAAGTTATGAGCGTATTTTGTAATCTAGTCTATAAAAATTAATAGCTCATCCCATTTTAACTGCTCGAATCGACCGATAAGGCCTTTGCCAGGTATTTTCACACATGTAAAAGTGGCGCCCAACATGGTATTTTACTCGATAGTCAAACAAAAGACGGGTTTTATTTTTGACGGCTTTTACAAACCTATACCTATTTAAAATCCACCACTCGGTGCTAGGTTCCTGTACGTTGATCATTTTATGGAGGGTGCAATGAAATGACGCAAATAATAAAATAAATACAGAAGCCCTTTATTTATAAAGGTGTAAAATCAAGACTTATTCTAGGTAACTATTTTAGATTTCAGAGTAAGGGCATTCAGCCTTATACACAGGCATCGCAGCTTGCAACGCTAACATTCGAGACTGTAACATCTGAATTTTGGCAAGTTTTAATTTTAACATCACCAATATCGCGTTTAACTTTGGGTCGATTTCAAAATTTTATTTTAGTCACAGTGATTTAGAAAATCTATCTAAAATTTAAGACTGGATCAGTCAGTTCTTAGGCCTCGCGAATAGGTCCATACAGGCGTTTCACTAACCCTTAACAGTGACGTACATCGGCCACTCATCCGAAACGGTTCGACTTACCAACTAGCAGCGTTAAAGTGGGCACCAATTAGAACAAGTCCATATCGTCGTTGCACATGACTTCGAGGAAGTCGTCGTCTTCGTATTCTTGAATGTTGCGGCCCGTCCGGTCGGGAAGGGGGGAGAGGGGTCGCGCGGGGGAGGCTGCGTCAAGGTCGTGCGCGTCGGTGTCGCTGGAACACTCCCGCGCATCGGTGGCGGGCGACGGCGGCGGGTTTGAGCCGTGTTCAGATTGGACGGTCGCCTCGCCTCTGGATAGTAACGATGGGAGCTCGGAATCTGAAAGCATAGACAAAAATGACAGCACTCGATCCTAAGGTTTTTAATTTAATATACCATGTAATGGCTATGATCACGTGACATAGGCAAATGTGGAAAAACACAATAGCCACAGAGGAGAAAAAGAAGAACTTAAGCCCTAAATTGGGTAGTTGCCTTAACAAGCAATTTCAAGACACCACAGCTCTTTAAAAACCCTAACATTTCAATACCCTAAAACTAATTATTTTGAGTTGGTAACCTGAGTGAAATCAGATTTCTTTTGGCTAGAGATTACATTCTGAGGTCTATTTAGTGTGTCATTTAACTGTTAGTGTAGACTACCCTATTAATATAATCAAAAGACTGTCCTTAGGACGTTTGTTTCCCATTAGAAAAAACAAATTGACAACCTCAAGGGCAAGGATGCGCGCCGCGATATATTTTATCGACTTCAAAATGTATGAGCGAAATCGATAAAATAGCGTGATAACCGCTTATCACGGCGCGCATCCCAGGATTCCCAGGCCTACAGGTTTTCTTTTAAACTTACCAGTGAGACTCTGTTTAAGCTGCTCCATGACCTTCTGGCGGGTCTTCGCCCTGGACTTCTTGATCTTACGCACGGTCTCTTTGCGGTCCTCTATGAAGATCTGGTTCACCATCTCTTGGGAGACGTCGTTGTCGCGCTTTAGAAGGAAGAAGTAAATACCGCCTGGCGTGCGACGACGTGTACCATTCTGTAAATAAAAAAATAGAAAGGTAATATCCATAATACTAAAACAGTTACGGGAACCTCTCGTTCCCACAGCTGCAACTCCTGTGTAGCCAGGATCTGCAGCTTGATCGACAATAAAAACCCAACCAGTGAAGGTAAAGTTTGTCCCAGGGCAAAGTTAAGCTGTCATTGGACCCGCAACGAAAAGTTACCAAAAATCAACTGGACACTAGAGATGCAAGAAGAAGAAATATAAACCAGAAGCCAATAGATTGTTTTGTAAGTACTACATATAAAACAAATGGCAAAAGGACTTACCATAACAAGCATCCCACCATCCGCTTCAACCCTCTGTGTGTCTTTGTATATTTCCATAGCTTTGTGTGCACCTAATACTTGTACAATCCTTACTGTAAAATAAAATGAACAGTTGTAGATTAATTTTATAACAAAAATCTTAGTAAGAAAAGCTTAATGATCTTTATTAGGCACCTGTGATTATTAGTATCAAGATATTGTTTTATATCAGCCATTTTACAGTCAATAAGTACATAGCTCTATCTTATTATTCTTTCAAATGTTATAATTTACTTACCAACTAATTCCTTCTTTTCTTCATCCAAGTTTACAGCTATTTCATTGGCAATTTGATCGATAGGATCTTGCGACGTCATCACTAAATCTGGCAAATACCGTGGCTTTTCTTTTGCCCTCATCTCCTGGTGGGCATTGAATCGTTTGCCTAACCTCAGCTTAACATTGGTCCGGTCCACATGCCTCCGCTTATTTGATGTGCGATCAATATCTAAGTCTTTATCATTTGTAAATACTTTCTTAGAGATATAATTATCGTCTAATCTATACTTAATTGTGTAGTCATAAGATTCAACACCATAATCACTTTTTTTTGTAACATCACAGCTGACCATGTCTTCTGTTAACAGATCTTCCTATAATGAAAAAAATCGGGTAAGAAAATAATACTTAGTTGAAGGCATAGCCATCTAGATAGGCACTTTTTGAACAGTAAAATCTTCGGTGTATACCTGCAAAGCCTTGCACCAAACGTTGTATTTGTCTTTTTTGTCCGGCTGGCCCTGGGGCTGGGGCCGGCGCAGGCGCAGCTTAGTGCGCTTGGGCCGACGCCGCGGCTCCTCGTCCGAGTCCGATGCCGTCGACTCGTGAGACGACGCCTCGTCACTCTGCTCGTCTTGTATTTGCATATTAACCAGAGAAGGCGGGTTGAAGGCCTCCGGACGGGTCAACGGTATATAAGTACCCTCTTCCACATCAGAATCCTCCAACTGAAACGGACAAACATTTTTTATAAGTCTTTAATCTACGCCCAAGCGTCATGACACGAAAGTTTCTCTTGTATTAGTAATAAAGTTCACTTCCTAATCAGTACAATGTTTCAAACCCTTAAAGACTCAAAGGTGTGAATTTTGTTGGCCTACAAACATTCAGTTAGAAGCTAAAACCAAAAAACTGCACAAAGACGCTTGATATAAAACTTGTTTTCTAACCTCTCCCTCTTCCCGTTCATGGGATACCTCGATGTCTAGTTCTCCTTCTGTAGTGGACATCATATTTTGAAGATGTATTACACACTAAAAAGTAATAGATCATGAAAATAAGAAACGAAATGAATCTATTCCGCCTTCACCAATACGAAAGCTGTCAAATTTTCGAGCCATAGACAAAAAACCAGCTGAGTTGACAGATGTGACATGTGACATTCAGTTAGTGACATTTTGTTTTCTTTATTTCTGTACAGTAGGCACAAGCTATGACATACAGAAAACAAGTCTTCAAGACCAAAATATACCTTTTTGGTAAAAACGTTTCATCTACCAATCACAATCCAAGTCAACTACATGAAAGAAATCTAAAGTCAAAATTGGGCAACTAAATTAATTTAGGGTTACCCTAACTATTTCCTTAAAGTTTAGATCATATTCTAGAATTTATTTAGGAATGTTATCATCGGTCGTCAAAATCATTCGTCCTAATAAGCTGTTCAAGATTTAACGACATGTTCGTTAGCATTCTTTTATGTTTTGTGTTTACCCTCAGGCAAAATAAACTCTAAAATAATTTTGCGTTTTCTTTATTTACAGGGCCGCTTTTGAAGCTGTAAGCAAAACTACAATAAAACGGTTAGACGAACGATCATCTGTAGACATACGATTGGCCCGTCTACCCTCAAGAAACCCATCACTCGACGACGACTTCGACCCCAGAGAGCATAGGGAACCAAGATCGCCAATTGGGTATGCTTGTGTCACGACTTTTACAACATTGCGTAATTTAATATTATTTCTTAAAACAGTATAATAAACCTCGTTCACAGGACAAAAATGGCGTACGTGAACCTTATTAGATCTATGTTTGGTGCGGGCATGCTAGGAATGCCTCTTGCTGTCAGTCAGGTTGGCATCGTGCTCGGCCCTCTGCTTATTACCTTTGCTGGCATTCTTATCGTGCACATGCATTTAACACTGGTAACAAACTCTATGCATAACTTTTAAAATAATAGCTTCAGATAAATCATAAACCTCCGAATCTCTCCTTGATAAGCACCTATCTAATTTCAGGAAATGTGAATTTTATAAGAATTTTGATGATTCCAGCTTAACTGCTTAAATGAAGTCAGCCGCCAGTTAAGGATACCTCATATCTCGTACAGATACGGTTTTCGTATGGCGGTCCTGAATGGTCCACCGATATTCCGATGTATTGGGAATCGCGGCCCGTAAGTACTTATCTATCTAATGTAAAGCATTTAATTAATTATAGAGTCATCACAAATCTTAACCAACAAAACCTCTAAGTATCATACAAGAATCAAGAAAAACTCATTAAAAAATCTATTAGCATACCTAGCAAGCGCGATATTTTCGATATTTATTTGTGCTCCGGGTACTGTACGCGACTGTACTGTACGCTAATTAAAAAAGTTAACCTTTAACTACTGACGTGGGGGCCTCTCAGGCCTTGCAAAAGTCAAATTGTTGAATTTCTCCTCTCCCACGTGCACGACACACCCGAATCTTTTAGTACCTTCGAGTTTCATTGCGCCGAGGCTGTCAACAACTGTGCACGTGATTGCACGCGCAATTTCAGTAGGTAAATTAATTTTAAAGTTTCTTGTGGGCCTCTCAGGCCCCCACCTCAGTATTGGCGTAACTTTTTTTGTCTATAGTTTTCAAGTAGTTGTCGTCTTTTCTTGAAATAATTTTAAAAAATCTATAATATGGAGCCCACAATACGCCGTCCGAGAGAAAGGGGTATCTCGTAAGTAAAAATAACCAGCATTTAACGAAAAATAGAAGAACAGTAGTTTTTGGCACGTATGCTAGGAAATGATAAGCCTGTACCTGTCTATCAAGATTTAAACGATGAAACCAAGTGCCATACATGTATTTTGAAGATTCAAATGAAATCTACATTTTAAAAACATGTATGGCTTCCTTCACTGAGCAAAGCAAGTTTATCCAGACTGTGTTTAGTTCGCACTATTTGATGAGTGTAATTTTTTTCCCCCGATTTCATATTAGGATTACTGATTTATCATTAGCTAAAAAGACTATTGAAAATTAAGATTCTAAGTTGATTTGTTGAATTTATGAATATTTTTCATGATAACTTTGTGAATCATGATTTCATGAGATTTTTGCCAAAAATGCTACACGTTTTTTAAATATTGAAATAATACGTACTTATTAACAAATAATTTACATAAAAATCTTTTTATGGTATTTAAATAGAACCACTATTAATAATTATTAAACATAAAACCCTAAAAAGATTATATATTTTTAAATATAAGCACACATATGTACGGGCCTCTCAGGCCCCCACGTCAGTGTTTACGTGAAATTAAATCCACCTCAGTAGCTAAAGGTTAAAAGTTTATGGTGGGTAGTGCTAGTGCCAACTGCCAGCTCGCAGTTTCGCATAAGTATTTGTAGGCACGGCATTTCTTTAAGCGAATATTTTATTGATATTACGAATTATTCTGTTAATCTTAAAAGTGCATATTTTTGTTTCAGAGCGTTAGTTGCAACTTTTATGGTGTTGAGTCAACTGGGAATATGCACTGTATTCGTCACATTCACTTCAGATAGTTTACGAGACGTTAGTGACTATTCCGTTACAATAATAATTATTTTTTTTGTAAAGGTCTTAGGCTCGGTTTGTCCAATGCGTAGCGGAGAAGTATTTCTTTTAGATCACCAATCTTTCATTATTCCTACTTCTTTTTCCGCTCCGTGCCGCGCCGTGCGCCGCTGTCGAGTTCGATAGAAAAATTCGTCCGCCTGTCACTCCCCTCTTCTCCGCTCCGCCTTTGGTGGAAACCGGCCCTTAAGCCCAGGCCACTGTCCGGTCGGTATCAAAAATGGTTCTTCTTTTTGTAGATAATGGACTGGGAATCCTCAAAGCCGGCGTTGCTTGTGTTACTATTTCCTTATTTATTGATGGAGTTCTACATGACCACATTGAAGATTGTGGGTTACGTTTCTATGTGTGGTTAGTAAACTAATGTGTTATAAGTTGCTCCCCTTGCGGGCGCTCCCCACTCTGGGAACCAATGCTCTAAATGCTTCTGAAAATGCTGTTTTAACATGTGCGCTATTTTTGCAGGAAATGTAATGAACTTGGTGGGGCTAATTTTAGTGTTCTACCACGTTTTTAAAGATCCCCAAGGCGATTCCCTGACCATCGCTACAACTAGAGTTTTACCAGTTCTTTTTTCGTTTGGGACATGTTTGTTCAACTTGAGTGCAGTCGGTGTGGTAAACTTTTTATTATTTGCCGTCTTTTTTATACTCTCTGCATTCTCATAACGTTGAAAGACACCAATTTAGTATTATGCGCCTATCTTTTTCCTTCAGATTCTCGCCATAGACAGAGCAATAGTCGACCCTAAAGTGCTCACGAAAAAGTTCGGAGTGATCCGAGTTGGTATAACCATCCCCGCGGCGGTCTCAATAGTTCTCGGCGGGCTAGGATACTGGTCGTTCGGTGCGATGGAGGAAAACGTCCTGAGATCACTTCCTTTTGATGACCCGTTAGTATTTAAAATCGCATACAAACACACTTATGTCCTATATCCCCTAGATGGGGCAGAGGGCGTCCACAACAGTCCTCCATTGCGTTCGGTCTTAAGAGCTTCGCGTTTGTTCTCGCTCCAAGTTTTGCTGATACAAACACACAGTAACTATATCTTTAAAAAAATAAGGAATCAAGTACCTAAACTTATGCAATTTTGTATCTTTTTTCTACAGCTCGGCTTTGGTCGCTATAGGCTTATACTTAGCGGCGGTGGCGCTGGCGTATCCCATTCAATGCACCCCTGCCATCCATATTATTTTGGAAGTGATCAAGAACCGCAAACCTGAAGATATGCCTTCTGATAAAACACTGAAGATCATCGAGGTCATTGCTAGACCAACATTTGTTCTCATGTCATGTGAGTGTCTGTTCATCTTCTTTGATAAGATACGCAATATTTTAATAATAAATCGCTTTGATTTTGTGTTTAATTCCCGCTTCAAGATAATTAATAGGTACGCTTTCTCTGCCCAAAATATTATAAAGGCTTTCCCGCCAGAGTTCTTAGGGTTTTCTTGTAACTATCGTCTTTTCCGGTACGCGGCCTCCATTCCAGAACCTTGCTGCCCCATCGGCCGTCAGTTCTGCGTACTATGTACCCTGCCCACTGCCACTTCAGCTTGCTAATCCGTCGGGCTATGTCAGCGACTTTAGTTCGTTTACGGATCTCCTCATTTCTGATTCGATCTCGTAAAGAAACACCGAGCATATATAGCCCTCTCCATAGCACGCTGTGCAACTTTAAGCTTCTGTAATATCCGAATCGAGCGCAGCCGGCGTACTATTGGGATGGAAAATANTAGGAAATGACCCATTCTATCCGCCAAATCATTTTGGCACACGATGCGCCAAACACCCTGTATATCAACTTTGATATATATCAATTTTGTATGAAAGCTATACTATTATTTTATTGTATTATTTATGAATACTATTGCATATGTGTTACATAAACATGTTTTTAATGTTTTTAAAACTTAAAATCAGACAAATAAAGCAAAAACATAAAATCTTCTTTTAAATACGGCAAAATCAACTAAAAAAATAAAAATCTTATGTCAAAAGTACAAATACAGTATCAAATTTTAAAAATTGATATATATCGTCAAAACCGGCTTGATATATATCGGATATATATCCGATATATATCTTGATATATATCCTCGAACCCTGATTGTTACACAAGTGGTTTTCAAACGAAAGCAATTAACTTAGAACCAGAGGTTCCCAAACTTTATTAATTTCGTAACCACGTACCACATTTTGAGAATTTGGAAAGCCCCCTTTGGTTTCACTTTCAAACTTTCAAGACAGGTTATATATATATTTTGGGGGAATTGTATTTATAACTATAACCCATCCCCTTACAAACTGCGTTTAACCAAATGTCACCGTACCATTCTGATTAATTTCGTTGCAGGTCCAGTGACAGTTTATCTTTCCTCCGGGACAAACTTGGCCTTCACTGGTTGGGTTATCGGCGGTCAAGCTGTAGATCCTGGCTACACAGGAGTTGCAGCGGTGGGAACGAGAGGTGGGAATAGTCCCGTATCCATTTATCCACGCTTTGTGAAAAATTCTAGAGGGGGTCTTCTAAATTATTCTTCTTCGTGAAAAGTCTTGAGTTTGAGTACCACTGACACTAAATAAAGATAGTAATTACTAAGAAACAACTTATTCGAGCAAGGTATTGTTCACCTCCAAGGTCGCAAGCAAACATAGTGACACATTTTTCTTACGCTACAACACTTGATAACGTAAGTGCGAGTTACTACTTTATTCTCAACAGGTGGTTTTGTTAAGAGATATTTAACCGACTGCCGAAGGAGTATTATTTATCTACTAAGAAAAGATTTGCCAAAATTCAACCCACTAAGGGGATGAAAAGGGGGTTCACTGTATGTATGGAGGAACAAGGGGATGTAAGCCACGCCACGCGAGCAAAGCCGCAGGCGTTAATCTAGTTACATATTTTGAATAGAAACATACACAAAACTTTCACACAACTGATTCTACCAAGTTCGAATGCCACGATGAAAAACATTAAACAATATTTTCACTAACGACAGCACTGATTGCGTACCGAATACCGACTGAAAACTGAAAAATCGTAAAGATAAAAGATTATTATCAATCTCTTTGTTTACGGTAGCCACACTGCCGGTTTCAGGTGACCATTCAGCGGTAAATATACGTAGGAATGTAATATAACGTAAACGTAACGTAAAACTTATTGTAAGAACTACATGGCAATAAAAAAAATAACGTGGGTGCTTAGGGAATAAAAATTGGAATGGGAAATTTATATTATCTCATAAAACTTATAAATAAATAAAATTTTGCCCAGAAATATGGCGTTAACACTAGAGTACACGCGCGGCCTACTATGGTAGACCATGGTAACATTTTACGCTATAACTTTAAATTTAAAAATTTAAATTCCCCTATTGTACCGCTTTTTTTTGTGGGTGCAATAAAGATTTTAAATAAATAAATAAATATTTTTGATCAGGGACAAATACGTGCGACCTAGCCGTTTTGCAATAGACCCAAATGGAGCACAGTAGTGCCCACGCCAAGTCGAGAAAAAAAGGTACGGCCGTACCACACTATCTTCAATTTTTTTTTCTTCCGCTGTATTAAGGAACCTTAGAAATAAATTTAAAAAATGTAAAGTACTTACAAAGCCACTCTTCGCTTTCTCATGGCGGGACATTTTTCTGTTCTTGACATTCAGGTGGACCATTCTGTAACAAAAACAAAATTAAAAATAAAGAATTTGAATTTATAAGTTACTAGCGGCCACCCGCGACTTCGTACGCGAAGATCCTGTTTTACCCCCTTAGGGGTGGAGTTTCGTTAAATCCTTTCTTAGCGGATGCCTACGTCATAACATCTACCTGCACGCCAAATTTCAGCTTACCTGCGTTCAGTGGTTTGGGCTGTGCGTTGATAGATCACTATGACACAGTCAGTCACCTTTGAGTTATTGTATAGGTATATTTAGACTTATGCCCGTTTTTACCATCAATCCCTAACTTTTAAGTGACCCCTGTGAAAATAAAATTCCTGTTAAGTGTTACCATAGGGTCACTTAAAAACTAGGGATTGGACTGAAAACGGGCATTAGACTAAAACTTTGTACTGTTTTTATGTATTACATACTAATATACCTACTTTGGCATAACAAATTAGAAAAATTAAAAACTGATCCCTTTCCGGATTGATAAGTGTGCTATGTCCTTATATGAGAGTCACATTATGACAGCTCATAAAAAAAAAGCTGCAATATTGAATTAATGTAATTAAGCTAAATTAATTTAATTAAATAAATAAGCTAATTATTTACATACCATTACTTTAATAGATGTTTAATTAATCAATTGGACATTTATAAGAACATTTAACTAACGAAACTACATAAGAAGACTGAACATAAAAGTAATTTCTTTTTATCATTACTTCTCAATAATTCATTAATCTAATCCAAACACAATCTACTATCTATACTTAATATTATAAAGCTGAAGAGTTTGTTTGTTTGAACATGCCAATCTCAGGAACTACTGGTCCGATTTGAAAAAATATTTTTGTGTTGGATAGCCCATTTATCGAGGAAAGCTCTAGGCTACATAAAACGAAGGAAAAGATTCCCAGTTGTGATGAAATGATAAATTTCATGACAGACAAATTCTTGGCATGCAAAGTCAATAGAAACCACTAGGCTAGTTAAATGTAAATTAACATTTCTGTAAAGTGCCATGTTTTTCCCCTAGTCTATCACTCGTCTCACTTCTGCATATGTTTGATTCATCAAACAAATACAGTAGAATCTCGATTATCCGGACTTCGATTATCCGGATATCCGATTATCCGGACTCATTCTTCAAGATTTTCTAATTACCGATTCAGGATCTGGACCCATAAAAACCGAAGGCGCCGCCAACGTAACATAGTACGGACGTCTTTTAAAAGAAATGGATGTCCAATGGTCTAAAATTTAGATTTTTAGACTCTAAAATGATGTATTGAAAACCCTTTCTGTTGTAAAAAGTTAATTATTGTTTGATTTTACTTTGAAATCGATTATCCGGATTTTCGATTATCCGGACCACCCCTGGTTTTAATTGATCCGGATAATCGGGATTCTACTGTAGTTTGGAGCAAGACTTAGAAAATAATATTTTCAGTGATTTTGGGCAGTATCTATACACTGTTAAATATTAAATTGGTGTGTGCAGTGTTAAATGTTCAAGAATATTCAAGTCTATAAATATTTGTTAAATGAATGAGTTTTAAGTAAATAATAATTCTTCTTCTTCTCTTATGGCTATTGTTTCCACGTTTGCCAATGTCACGTGAGCATAGCCATTACACGGTATATGAAATTATAAACCTTGGGATTGAGTGAGAATAATTCTTCTTACAGTGTCGACAACAAACCTACACAGTGTCAGCCCAAAACTCTGCCACAAGAGTGGTGTTGTCAGCAGCATTGATTAAATCCTCCTGCATGCAGTTGCACCGCATTTGTAAAGTTGTAAAAACGGAATAAATAATACTTAAAAAGCATGAGAATACCTATTTTGAAAAGTTTTTTAATAATATTATTTGTTTCTAAAAGTTTTAGACTTTGTAAAGTTATTGAATACTTAGTTGCTTATGTGCAAATATGGAAAATGTATAAATTAATATTATTACCTCATAAATTAACAGTTTGCTGTTAAAACAAACTAAAAAACATGACTCAATCAATGAATAATGATGTTCAAAGATATTTATCGAAGAATTTCCTGGTAACCTTTAGCTTAAATACATAAAAGAACATGTCTTAGGCAAGCCCAATTGTAACCGACGACTCTAAACACTTCCGAAGGTCAACTTTTATTGAAAAACAAAACATTTGGGTCATTTCTGTAAGAAAGGACGTCGGTTGAAAACCAGTAGCGATTTAGATTTTAGATCTAAAATTAAGGTTAAACAAGCTTTTTAAGTCCACAGTCATAGAAGGACATTGAAGCTGTAGCAATAAAACGCCTTGTCGCAAACGATAAGCTGCATTTTCTAACACAAAAATGCAAAAACATGGGCTTGACCCGACTCGAAATACCAATCTACATAACCTACAAAAGTCTTATAAATGAACGTCTAATCAAACAAAACTGTTGAGATAAGATAAAAGATATACTTTACCACTGAAAATGCGTATATTTAAATCCAAACAAGTCCATAAACATCACTTTTTTGATAAAAACATGATAGATAACACAAACAATGTCGTCGCGACACACATAGGCAATTGACTAATGCTGCCAACACCGGTGAATCGAATCTATTCGTCATTGGCAATAGTGTTGTACTGTGACATCACACAATCGATTTTATTTGAAATGGATTTGAAAAACGATAATTATTTAATTTAACTCATTTACAACATCTTAATACTCGTAGAGTAGATTTTTTAAAGAGTTATACAGAATTTGAAAGTTTTGCGGAAACTTTGAATCAATGATTATTTCCAATTTCCAACTATTTACGAAGTTAGTTAATAAGATAAACAAAGGGATTTTTAAAATAACGGTAAGCTATCTTTAGAAAGCCATCAGCAGCTCACCGGAAAATACATGTTTTCATTTCATAATTCAAATTCAAATTCAAATTCAAATTCAAAATCTTTATTGCATGTATGCTTCAAACACATAAATTACAAAAGAATAAAACAATCAACACTATGGTCATGGTCATTTCTCGCTATTTTGGGTGATATCTCTCTTGGTCAATAATTTAAAGCATGAAAATTCAATACCCAAACAATCTTCTTTGAAACTTTGAAAATTCTAAATTCAAACTTATTTTTTTCTCCACCACGCTCTTTTTTTTCATTCCAATTTTTCCATCACACAAAACTGTCATGAAAATAGCTTGCTGATTCTAAAAATTTCTTTACAAATTATCGTTTTTAAATTAAAAATTTAACAAAATTTAGAGGTATTATTATGGATAAATCACAAGAACAACCAAAAAAATGTTTTTGTGCACGTTGCTTCCTGCCTATCGACCCAGAGGATAAGGTTGATGTTGAAGGGCAGAACTTCCACAGGTTGTGCAGCATGTGCTGTAAGTATTGTGCTTTCTTCGTTCTAATTTTAAATTTTAAATAAACCTGGCGCCTGTAAAAAACAATGACTGCCGTTTTAGCGCTCGCTATTTGGCACCACCGCGGCACCGTAGAGTTAAGGCTAGCGTCCACATGTCGGTATCGCACGCAACGAATCGTAGTATTATTTATATGGAAACTCATACAAGTGCGTCCACCTATCCGCATCGTACGATACCAACAAGAGGACGCTTAGCTTTAGGTCACTGTCACCTAGTAGTGGCGAAGACAGTGGCGCCAACTGGTGAGTGCTGAAGCTGTGGGAGAGGACTATCGCACGTGCATTAGCGTAGGGTCATGTCAATCGCCAGTGGTGCCAACTGCTAAGTAAACGATAGCTCTCATTGCCTCAACCGGGAATCGAACCCACGACTATTCGCTTGCCGGATGACTGTGCTGTCCCGATTTTTTGTGTAATGTCGGACGATCCCCTATGTCCAACAGTGGACGTCCTGTGACCGAAATGATGACAATAATGATGCGGTTATCCTACTAAGGCACTGCACTGTTACTTCGTCGTCGTCGTCGTTTCAGCCAATTGACGTCCACTGCTGGACAAAGGCCTCCCCCAAGGTTTTCCATAATGAACGGTCCTGCGCTGCCCGCATCCAGGCTCTCCCCACGACCTTCACCAGATCGTCGGTCCACCTAGTTGACCTAGTTGGAGGCCTGACCACGCTACGTCTTCCAGCCCGTGGTCGGCACTCGCAGCGTTCGGGAAGCTTTGCGATATACCTACTCACGTCCGAAATACCGCACCCAGATAGCAAGNATGAATTTGATTTATTATTTGTTAAAGAAAATGAGTTTTAGCGAATGTTTTTCGATAATAAAACGCAAATCCATGAAACGGTTTTATACGACCGGTCACTCTTTTCGGTCTTCATGGAATGGTCAAAATTTCGAATTTAGGTAAACGATTGATGATCAATTGTATTCATTTTCCATCCATGAACAACCTTACACAATCGCTCCGCACACCCCCCCACCCCGTATGAAGGTTACTTTTTATTCATCAAAAAGGTTACATTTTTTATATTTCTGGTAATTTCTGACAAGACCCGACTGGCAACACTGACAAAATCAGTCGTAGTACCTACAAGTTTTTTTGTTTTGCACGGTGCTGTTTTATTTAATAAACGCTTCTGTTGTGCGAATTCAGCGCGTGACGTGCTGAAGATTAAAGGTTAGTTTATTTATTTTTACTTTTACAAACAGAATTAATGATATGTAGTTCTTACCTATCCAATAAACCTTATTTACCTACTTTCAAACCCAGGCAACGTGTTCCTAACCCTAAATACCTAGTTCCTGCATGTTCGATCCTGTTTAGTTATGCATAACTCAATGTTTATTTCTAACTATGTGTAACAGAAAGGTGTTAATTGTAAGTTGTAAATGTACATCGTGGACTCTGTCTTGCACTGCAATTGGAAAATAATGCTTAAATAGAACGTCTAAAATTAACAAATACCCTCAAATAAAATAAATTAATTGCTGTACCCAAATTGTATGTATTCGGGTTCTAGTGCATTTCATGGTTATCTAGTTGTCTAATCAAAACAAATTGAATTTAATTGGCATTGTGAATGGTTCAAATAGATTTTTTTGCATTCTACAGTTGGTGAGTTATTTTTGCATGAGATCATAGTGTTCCTGGGCCGAAAATGTTTGATTTATTCAGAAGCACTTTATAACAAAGTTTATTTTAATAAATAATTTCCTGATTCTGAAAGATTCCTAGTTATACAAAGCGTCTTGCTCACTTTAAAATAAAATCCCTAGAAGCATGTAGATCTACCCATGATTTAACTTTTTTGTTCAGAATTTTAAACTGTAAGGTAGCCCCAATCTACTTTCTAAATTTAAACTTAAAATCCCTCACAGATACCCAAGGTACCATATGAAATTTCTATGCCCTCCTTACTGTAAAACTGTATAAAATTAATAATCTTAGTTTGCGTGGTATGGAGAGTTCAAGGGCTACGGCTTCTGCATGATAATTATTTTATTGATTTTAAAGTATGATAATAAAAAATTTTCTTTAAGGGCAACCAACATGTCTCGGAAACCATATTTGAAAATGACTAGGCAAGGCCAGTTAAAAAGAATTAGAAGAGAAATGAAACTTAGTCATGCATATAGTTCTATCAGTGGTAACCACTCTGAAGAAGATGTTTCATTTACTTGCGAAGAAGCTGTGCAAGCAGCTGATGAAAATATTGTTCCAAGTCCATTTCCTCATGATTCCATCTCTCCTCTAATCCAAGAACATTGCCCGTTCAATGACAATTATTCTACTAACCATAATATAATTGACAAAAGTTCTTCATCGGATGGTGAACATGAAAATCAAGTGACTTCTGGAGATGTGAATGATACTATTGTTACTAATTTAAGACATTGGGCTCTTAAATACCAAGTGACACATGTTGCCACTACTGCATTGTTGAACATTTTAAAAGATCACAAGTGTTTTGACTTGCCAGCAGATGCAAGAACCTTACTAAAAACTCCAACAAATATCATTACTCGAATAGTTCAACCTGGGCAATACTCACATATAGGCTTAGAGAAGAATTTGAAAAAAATATGGGAATATGTTACTGAAAGTGTTACTGAAATTCTTTTACTCATTAATATTGATGGAGTACCTTTGTTCAAAAGTAGTGCAACTGAGTTCTGGCCCATTTTAGGTTTAGTTTACAATATTCCTTCGGTCAAGTCAGTAGTTTTCCCTATTGGTGTTTATTGTGGTACTAAAAAGCCTAGCAGCTGCACATCATTTATGGAAGAATTTGTGACTGAGGTGGTCAACTTGACTGAGTCAGGTTTGAATGTTAGGGGTAAAAACATTAAAGTTGCCATAAAAGGTTTTGTTTGTGATGCTCCTGCAAAATCATTTTTATTAGGAGTCAAGGGACATACAGGTTATTATTCTTGCACAAAATGTAAACAGTGTGGTACATATTTACAAAACCGTATGACATTTCCTGAATGTGATGCGCCACTTAGAACCCATGAAGAGTTTCTTCAAATGGTTGATGAAGATTTTCACAAATTCAGAACTCCCTTAACTGATATTCCAGGAATAAATTTTATCAAATCATTCCCATTAGATTACATGCACCTTGTTTGCCTTGGAGTTGTGCGTAGTCTCATTTATTTATGGATGTTTGGACCAGTACCAATAAAACTACCTGGACAAGTTTTAAATAACATTAGCAATGATCTTGTTGCTCTTGCTGAATATATGCCATCAGAGTTTAATAGGAAACCACGCTCTTTGGAAGATGTAAGAAGGTGGAAAGCAACTGAATTTCGACAATTTCTCCTGTATACAGGGCCAATAGTGCTGTTAAAATTGAAATCAGACTATGTAGAATATTATAACAATTTTCTTAGTCTCACTGTTTCTATCAGTATATTATTAAATCCTAAATATTGTATAGAATATAACCATTATGCCAAGAATCTTTTAAAACATTTTGTGAAAACCTTTATAGCTTTATATGGTCCACAGTTTGCAACTTATAATTTACATGGTCTCACACATCTTAATGATGATGTATTTGAATTTGGTGCACTTGATTCCTGTTCTGCTTTTCCCTTTGAAAACTTTTTACAGATTTTCAAAAAAAATATCAGAAAAGGGGACAAACCCCTCCAGCAAATAATGAAAAGGTTTGGGGAAATATCAAATACTGACTTGTGGGTAAAAAATATATCACCATGTGATTCTACTCTTCCACATTACTCTAAACCTCACGTATCTGATTTACTATGGACTGGCTGTGATAAATCTCAACAATTCAAATCAGTAAAATTTCATTCATTTGAAATAACCACAGAACATCCAAACTGTTATTGTGTTTTAAAAGATGGTAGTGTAGTAACCGTGTGCAATATTGTATTTTCTAATAACATACAAGGTATGGTCATACTATGTCAAGAGTTTGCCACAAAAGAAAACTTCTTTTCTGCACCACTAATAGAAAGCTCACAAATAGAAATTTATATTGTAAAAAACAAATTACAGCTATGTGAAAAACCAGTGACTGACATTGATGGAAAAGTCATAGTTTTTCCTTTCAAAAATTATCATGTTGCTATGAAAATGCTACACTCATAGCACTTCAAAATTGTAAATGTAAATATAAAATACCCCCTAAACATCCTATCCACCTTATCATGTACTTTTATCCTACCTCGTTTAATTCTTTAAATCGTTAGTTATGTCTTAGCAAAGGTAACATAATTTTCCTCCTACATACCTATCTATTATATTATATAATATAATTATAATTAATAGTATGTTATTTGGTTTCAGACTGCATAATGGAATCAAAAAATTTTTTTTTGGTTACATTTTTAGATGAAGATGATGCTCCTGGCATAGTTTCATCAAAGTGGTTAATAGATACCAACACTTGTTATTACCCTAATGTACGCACTGAAGAAATCAAAAACAAACTTTTAAAGAAGATGGCTGCACCTGAAGCAACATGGTCACAATATCAAATAAAAATACTTAAAAGTTATGGTAAAATAATTTTCTTTACTTTTGTATTGCTAAGTTATACGGGGTGTTAGGTAAATGGGTATATGAGCCGACACTAGCCCATGTTAACATGGGCATATAAATGGTATGGTGAAGTCAGAAATTTGATATCATCATTTTAATATTTTTAATTTTCATACAAAATAAATTTTATAAAATCCGATTCCCATACCATTTATACGCCCATTTACCTAACACCCTGTATAAATTAACTAGATTTTACTATTGTGAGACTTTTTTATTTATTTCAGAAACTTATGGCGAAGCACGATTACATTTAAAAAAAGCGGAAGAAACCTCAAATTTGGACTCAGACGAAGAAATAAAAAAAAGAAAAAGAAAAATTAATAGGGTTTATGTCTCAGATGATTCGAATTCATCTAATGATTGCCTACCTTTAAAGATGACCAATGCTCGCCATATCAACAAAAAAAAAGAGTATTCAGAATATCCAACTCCTCCAAAATCCAAAGCAGTTGGTAAAAATATTGTAACTGAAAATGTTACAGAAACTCAAATCTCTGCTATAGATGTCATCACTAGTCCAAGAAGTCTACCCTGCTCTAGTGATGTTGAAATCTATACATATGGTAACTATAAATCTCATATTTATTTTTGTGTAAAATATAAGCCTTGATGCTGCTTATACATTATTATTAATTCCTATTGCAGATGAGGTTGAACTTCCTACAGACAAGGTTAACACAACTATAAATTGCCCTACTGAAGAAGCCCCACACTGTCTACCCGGTAAATATAACAATTTATTTTAATATTTTTATTATGCATGAGGCATTCATAATTTAATTAATATTTTTTTGTTGCATGCCTGTCAAATAGCTGAAGCAGAAAATGATGTTACAAATGAAGTGACAGTGGACATAATGCCTGCTGTAAATTACCCAGTCACCTCCGGTTCTAAAGAGGCCAAGAAAACGCAACTCAAAGCTGTTAACTGCCAATCAGGTAACAGGTTTTATATAACATGCAATGAGCTTCTCTCGTCAAAGATGCAATGCGACAAAATTTCATATTTTCACTTGTTTTAGTTATGGCTTTTCCATGTTTTTTTATTTGTTACAGAGTGCATTACAAACAAGCAATATGCTATACAGCAGAGTCATATGATTCAGATTGTGTCAGACCTAGCTAACCAAATGGCTGAAATCAATAGAAAATTGGATTTACTGTTAGCTAGGTCCGGAGAAACATTTTCACCAACAGATGACAATCCAGGTCTTTCAGAACTTTTGGCAAGTCTACCAGTAAAAGATATTGCAAGTTTTAATAATTTCGATGACCATTTAAAAATAAAGAAGGATAAACAGGCAATAGTATGTATAAATTAAATACTTAAAACACAGGGCAAATTTTATTATTATATGAAAACGTTCTAATGCTGATTTAATTAAATTTCAGATGTCATTTTTGTCTGGTATTGGCGGCAGAAATGTAAGAAGCCTTACGACTAATATGTTGAGACGAATAATTCTAGATGATGTAGCCGAGTTGTATTCGTTAACTGGGAAACAGATGAAAAATTCGAATAAAAAATCATTTATGAGTACAGAAACCTATAAATTAATCTTTCGTAAGTACCTTTATTTTATTACAAACTTATCAGGGTGTAAATGAATTCATTGGCAACCTTGCAGGGGGTGGCTCAGACCATCATTATGAACTTTTCCTATGACCAATGCTGGGATCGCGATTTTTTTTCCTGTTTTCATACAAAAACTGATCACGAAAACAAAGTTGTTCATAATGATGGTCTGAGCCACCCCCTGCAAGGTTGCCAATGAATTCATTTAGATACACCTGTATATCGTCTCTCAATACGCCTACTACTATTATTTTCTGAATCATTCGTGTTTGTTAGTGTTAATTATTTCTATTTTATTTTTCAGAAATATGTAGAAAAATCTACGAAGATGTAACTGAAGACAGCCTAAAAGAAATTATAAGTGATTGGCTAAATCAAGCTAAAGTTAGACTTTCAAGAAGGTAAGATTTAATTTATTTACATTAGATGTATTTTATTTTACACTAGCGACCCGCCCCGGCTTCACACGGGTACTGTAGTGTATAGACATTTGTCTCGAGCGCATACGTCACAGCCCAGTCAGCGGTGGGGGCATTCGGCGTCCGACCGTGGTGCGGGCAGGTCGTGCTGTGTGCGTAGGCGAGCCAAATAATAATCTAATGGCGGAGATAAAGGTGTACAATACAATGGCGACGAGGATTAAAAAGGAGTGTATAAAAAAAAAAAAAAAAAGAAGTCAGTAGGTACACGTATAAGTTAAAGTTATAAATTAACTCACGGAACATTATTAATTTCAAACAAAGTATCTATTTAGATTGTGCTTAAATATGAAGTGTTTACTTTATATTTTCTCANAATAATTTATTTTATACTGAAAGTTAATCTGGTCTGCGCATAGAAATATGACAGGAATTTATGACATAGTCATAAAATATGTTATGGGCTAGGTAAATATCTATTTTAACAATCAAATTACCAGCAAAAGTTTAATTACCTATCCAGTAATACAATTACGTAAAATACAGCAGATACATGCAACGTAATTAACTAGAGGAATGCTGGGATCGATCACTATCCAATAACGGTATTTATTTTTAAATTATTAAAATGTTTGATTTGAATTAAAATGTTTGATACAATTCATGCAATACACTCAAACCAAATTAGCAGTACCCATTTTGTCTATGCTTAAAATTGGTTAATGCCATGGAAATGAATTATTTAATTACTAATTGTTGTACAAATCTAGATTAGTATAAACATGTTGGTGATATTTTATTATAAAATAAATTACCTTTTCCGCTCGATGGCGTATGGTGACTATAGTCACTATTAAAAATAAATCGTAGTGTTATGGCAATTTATTTATTGACTTACCATAAGCGTAGGTGTATAATTATAACCCAGATGTTAGTAGGGGAGACTGGGGCTGGTTTTAACAGGGGTAAATACTAACAGCGTAATTACATAGAACCTATTCGACTTACCACGCTAATTCCAACGCACTTTGTGCCTACGAATAAGCGCGAACGTGTCTCGACCTGTCAGTTGT